>NC_077227.1:719688064-720398064 GCF_027887165.1 Monodelphis domestica | reverse complement strand
GCATAAGAAACTACAAAATAGATGATTTCAGAGGAATATGACAAAATTTATGTGAAAAGATGTAGACTAAGGTGAGCAAAACTAGGAATCTAACAATGCCCACAAGCCCTCCAATATTTATTACTTTTCTTTTTTTTTTCATATTAGCCACTCTGATAGGTATAAAAAGATACCTCAAAATTGTATTAATTTACCTTTCTCTAATCAATAGAGGTTTGGAGCATTTCCTCATGTGAATATTTAATTTCTTCATCTGAGAACTATCTGTTCACATCCTTTGACTATTTGTCGACTGGGGATGATTCATATTCTCATAATTTGACTCAATTCTCTACATACTTGAGAAAGGACTTTGTCAGAGATGCTTGCTATAAAATTTCACCCAAAAATTATTATTTCCCTTCTAATCTTGGTAATCCTATCCATTTTTATAATAGACTATATTCAAAATTAATTTTAAGAACTG
Organism: Monodelphis domestica; assembly: GCF_027887165.1. NCBI lineage: Eukaryota > Metazoa > Chordata > Mammalia > Didelphimorphia > Didelphidae > Monodelphis > Monodelphis domestica. The sequence continues at coordinate 720,397,598 of NC_077227.1, read as the reverse complement.
TCTTAATCCCTCCCTACAAAAAAAGAGAATCTTATTTAAGAGAGAAGGAGGAGTGAAGCCTAAACTTTTCTGTGAACTCCCAGATAGATGAGATGCAATAGCTTGGAGAAAATCCTGCAAGATAAGTTCATTACTAAGTAATGATACTCATAAGGACAAGCAAAAAATGGGAAAATTGTGTGAATTAATGTAGACTAAAGTAAGCAAAATGAGAAATCTAACTAATATAATGACTACAGTATAATAAAGAAAAATAGATTTGAAAGACCTAAGAACTCTTACTAATGCTTTGAGGAAGAGCCATACTTCCTTTCCAGCTCCCTGTTCTCTGCCAAATGATCACATAAATGACTTTTTGAAAACTATTTCAGATTTTGGGTTTTCCTCTTACAAACAACAAGCCTTTCACCATAAATTAGTTGCTAGGTTGTACTTGGAGAAGAGAAATAAGGGGAGCTCATCAGAACCAGAGTGTTTGCTTTGTTTTGCTTGTTCTTAGTACCTACATGTTCTTAGTGGGGAATCTGGTTGAGTTTACGCAAGCTGGAAAAAAAAACATAGATTTGGTCATTACATCACAAGTATGGGATTGGGCAGTGAGGTTACAAGGTGAGGTGACAATACTCAGCTACTTTGATCCAAGCAGATTCAGAGGCACAGCACTTGAGGGTCTCCATAGCAGTTTTGTGACAGAAGGAGTTGGGTCAGCTAAGCCCCAGTGATCTGCAGCCTGTACTTGAAGAGGGACTAGAGCAGAGGGGAGGAAACTGAACATAATTTTCTTAATCTTCATCTTACTCTTGCAATAAAAGTCTATTGGAGTAAAGTCCACTCACACTGGACTAGTCAGATACCCAGGGATGAAGGATGAAGACATAAACATCTTGGGAATCTGTCCTTATTTTTGTGGCTGGAGGTTGAGATGACTACTGTCAGCATTGGGTAGAAAATACTCACTCTGCAGGTGGTGACCCAACAGGCTAGCTGTTGGGAGCATTCTGAACAAACAGGATATGGATGGTCCCCAGGGTTCAAAAACAGAAAAGTTTCTTCTCATTTGGCCCCCATCCTGACAAACATGACCGAACTTTAAGATAAGGGAATCTTTCTCTCTTTCTTTTTCTCTTTCTCTGTCTTTATCTCGGGCTCTTTCTCTCCCTGCCTCTCTCTGGCTCTGCCTCTCTGGCTCTCTGTAGGTGTGTTTCTCTCTTTGTTTCTCTCCCTTTTCCTCTCTTCCCCAGTTAATAAAATATATGAAGAGAGGAATATCAAATTGCTCACCCTCAATAAGCATCTAATTTCAAAAGGTTATTTTCACTGCAGATTCAATTCAAGAAGTGATTACCAAAAGGCACTGTCTTCAAACTACAAAAAAATGGGTCCTCAGGAGTGTACAGGACAGGTCATGAAACCCCCAAACCTAGAGAATTTATAGACTCGTCATCACTCACAAATGTAGAATCACAGCCTCAATCTAGAAGCTGCTGGGTTTTCATTCCCTTTACTCTTTAACAGTACCCTGATGGTCACTCTGGCCCAACTATTTCACCTGTAAAATAATGGGGAAGGGTCTACAGAGGGGTCCACAATCTGGTAGAGAAAGGCAGAGTGGCATAATGGGCAATGTGTAGGACCTTGAATCCAAGGAGGACTGAGATCCCAATTCTATTTCTAATACCTTAAACATTATGACTGGCCATGTCACCTCACCTTTCTGACCCTCAATTTTAAGGGAAAGGCTGAGTGTCAGATTGGTGAAAGGTGACAAATTAAGGGAAAGGCTGGTATGGGATTGGTGAAGTGGACAAATTTTTAAAAAATGAGAAATCTGGAAGGACTGCAAGAAAATAGATAAATTAATGCACTATTGGGCTCACCTGTTGGGGAATTAAATTGGGAACCATACCCCAAAAGGTACTAAACCCTATACATTACTTTGATGCTCAATAGCAGCTGCTGTGAATTTAGGTCTCAGGGGAAAGCAGCTCTTCCTGAGTCAGGTCTGAGTGGTATGGGGAGGTTTTTGTTCAGGGCTGAAGCACTGTGTAGGCCAGTGAGTATTTTGATGACAGTAATACATGGCAGCATCCTCAGGCTCCAGACTGCTGATTGTGAGGGTGAAATCCGTCCCAGACCCACTGCCACTGAACCGAGGGGGAACCCCAGAGTATAGATTGGAAACTCTGTAGATCAGTGCTTTAATAGATTTTCCTGGTTTCTGTTGGAACCACTGTAAGTAAGTGTTCCCATCACTGTGTAAGAGGCTCTGACTGGCCTTGCACTTGATGGTGACTCTCTCTCCCAGAGACACAGGCAGGGACGTAGGAGACTGGGTCAAAACAATTTCCCCTTCTGAACCTGAAATTAATAATGAGAAATTGGAGGTTAAAGAATCAACAAAAACAAGGAAAGCCTATTAAATTGAGACAGAAAACAGCGCAGTTCAGATGACAAGAGCTCTCCCAACCTCCCATTCTTCTCCATAGTCTCCTTCCCACATTCTTTCCTCACCTGGGAGCCAGAGCAAGAGAAAGCAGAGGAGCTGAGCTGGGGAGGCCATCTCCAGAGGGAACTCTGTCCAGTGCTGGACAGCACAGTGGATAGAGCTGATAAAGGAGCAGGGAGGAGTTTGGCGGAAGAATGAATGCAAAACAGCATGTAAAAGGGGAGCTTTATCACCTCTAAGGCTGAGAACCTTTTTCAGTAGCTTTTCCTCACATGTCCCTTGCCAGAAATTAGATACACTTACAGCCTTCAAACACCAAGTCTCCCTTCCATGGTCAAAGTGACAGAATCACTACATCTTTAAGGCTGGTTTTCCCCTGGCACGCAGCCTTCCTGAAACCATCAGTGTAATAGATCATATCAATAATCAAACTAACAGGAATCACATGAATATCTCAATAGATGCAGAAAAAGCCTCTGACAAAATAAAACACCCATTCCTATTAAAAACATTAGAAAGCACAGCAATAAATGAGCTTAAAATAATACATAACATTTTATTTAAAAGCATCAGTAAGTATCATCTAAGGTGGGGATAATAGAATACTTCTCATTAAGATGCGGTGAGAAGCCAGGATGCATATGATCATCACAATTATTTAATATTGTACTAAAATGCTAGCTTTAGTAATTAGAGAAAAAAAGAAAGTTAAAGTAGAGAATAAGTTAATTAAACTATCACCCCTTGTAGATAATATGATGTAGAAATAATAGAGTCCTAGAAAATCAACTAAAAACTAGTTGAAATAGTTAATAACTTTATCAAAGTTGAGGATACAAAATAAACCTACAGAAATCATCAGTATTTATATATATTTCCAACAAAACTCAGCAGCAAGATATAGAGAAACTCCATTTAAAAACACTCTAGACAGTATAAAATACCTGAAAACCTATTTACCAAGAAAAACACGGGAATTCTAAGAACACAATTACAAAACACTTCTTACGCAAATAAAATTATATCTAAACAATTAGCAAAACATTAATTCCTCATGGGTAGGCTGAATTAATATAATAAAATAATAATCCTACTTAAATTAATTTACTTATTCATTGTCATACCAATCAAACTAACAAAAAAGTTGTTTTATTGAACTAGAAAAAATAAAAAAATTCAGCTGGAAAATAAAACGATCAAGAATATCAAGGGAACTAATGAAAAAAATGTGAAGGATGGTGGCCTAGTGGTACCAGATATTAAAAAAAAACACCATATCTTCTGTATTAGAATTAATACTCTATATTATATGCAAGGCAGAAGAGTGGTAAGGTCCAGGAAATGGGGGTTAAATGACTTGCCTAGGGTCACACAGCTAGAAAATATGTGAGGTCAGATTTGAATCTAGGATCTCCCATCTTTAGGTCTGGCTCTCTACACAGTGAGCTATCCAGCTATCCCTAATATCAGATCTTAAGATATACTATAAAGCAATAATCATCAAAACAATCTGGTACCGGCTAAGAAACAGAAAGGTGGATCAGTGGAGAAGATTAGGGGTAAATGACCTCAGCAATCTAGTGTTTGATGAAGTCAAAGATCCCAGCTTTGGGAATAAGAACTTATTATTTGACAAAAGAACAAAAATTGCTGGGAAAATTGGAAAAGAGAATGGGGAATTTAGTTTTAGATAAATATCTCACACCCTATACCTGGATAAAGTCAATATGGGTATGTGATTTAAACATAAAGAGTGATATTATAAATAATTTGGGGGAACATAGAATAATTTACCTGTCAGATCTATGAAGAATGGGCGGACTTATGACCAAAAAAGAGAAAAAGAACATTATAAGATGTAAAATGAATAGTTTTGATTATATTAACTTCAAAAAGTTTTTTTTTTTTTTAACAAACAAAACCAATGCAACCAAGATTAGAAGGGAAGCAACAAACTGAGGTGGTGTGATTTATAATACATTTCTCTGATAAAGGTCTGATTTCTCAAATATGTAAAGAACTCAGTCAAATTTGTAAGACAAATCATTCTGCAATTGATAAATGGTCAATGGATATGAATAGGAAGTTTTGAGATGAATAAATTAAACCTATAGATAATAATATAAAAATGTTCTGAGAAAAGAAAATAAGAATACTGAGGTACCATCTCACACCTATTAGATTGTCCAATATGACGGTAAAAGAAAATAATGTTAGAGGCAATGTGACAAAATTGGGAAACTAATAAATTGCTGGTGGACTTGAATATCAAATGCAACCTTTATGGAAGACAATTTGGAATTTTGCCCAAAAATCTATAAAAGAATTGCATAGCCTTTGATCCAGCAATACTACTGCTAGGTCTATTTCCCAAAGAAATTGGGAAAGGACTTTTTTGGACAAAAAATATTTATAGCTGCTCTATTTGTGGTAGCAAAGAATTGGAAACTAAAGGGATATCCCTCAATTGGGGAATAGCTGAACAAAGGGTGGTATATGATGGTGATAAAGTACTATTATGCTGTAAGAAATGATGATCAGGATGATTTCAGAAATAGCTCAGAATACCTACATGAATTGTTGCAGAGTGCTGTGAGCAAGTCACTATTCTACTTGCTATTATTTTATATTCGTTATTCCATTGATAGGTAAATAACTGCTTTGGTGTTGGAATGAAAATCTTAGGACATAAACTCTTACTCTTTGGGTCAACTATTCCTAACTGATATAATTATAGTTAACATTTATACAGCTCTTTAAAGTTTGCTAAGCAATTTATATCTTACCTTGTTTAATCCTCACAAGAACCTCATGAGGTAATTACCATTATATTCTCTAATTTTCAGAGAAGGAAACTGAGGCTGAGAAAGAGTGACTTATCATGTGTTTGGATGTAAGTTTAACACTATCCACAACACTAATTACAGTGCCAGTAGTAAATCAGGTGGTAGGAAATTATTACAGGATGGAAAAATTAATGTATTTATGTATGGATGGATATGTATTGTGTATTATAAAAATTACATGAGTACTTAAGAAAATAGTAAAATATATAAGTATAGATATATTTATACTTCAGCATGTCCCTATATTGTTATTTCTTCCATTATTTATTTTTGAAATGATCTTTGGTCCATATACTTTAGAACTCATAAGTACTTATTATGATGATTATTATTAAAATATTCTTAAATGTTGACACATAACTGCTACATCCTTGCTATTGAGGACTATAGTTTTGTCTATGACGATCCTCCTAGAAGAGGGCATTAGTTGAGTCTTCAAGGATTCTTTGATGTTTATGTGTATATTATGAGGACTCATCATATGTCTATCCAAATAAAGTTACAAGATTCTGATATGTTATTCTAACTCAACCATGTCATATATTACTAATGTGGAAATTTCATATTAATCTGAACCCCTTTTTAGCACTCAAAAAAACAACCTTTTGATTTTAAAGCAAAACATCTTTTGCATCTGAACATCAGCCCCATATCTCTGTGAGGCCATGCATGGAGTCCTCTCTCCCCTTTTCTACCAGGCTACGAGACACTATGCCTGCAATGTGTGGCTACTCTAAACATTACATGATTACTCTTGGTGTCCAGAAGATCTGCCTCTTGTATGGAATGAGGTCAGGATTCAGCAGTCAAAGAGGCTTCGGAAAGGGACATCATGAAGAAGATGAATTGACTCAGGGAACAAGAAGTCACTTTCTTCTCTTGAAACCATAATCTGAGGAGGTGTACGATGTCACTCTGGACTGGCACAGTCTACTCACAGACAAAGACCTAGGAACACTAGCTGGTCAGTCATATACAGCTCCTGCTTCTTTCTCAGGCTTTCTATTTATTATTTAATGAATAATTATAAAAGTAAAACACAGTCTTGACAAAATTTTATTTAAACCACTAAGTACTCAATAGATGCTAAAACTATGCAGCTTGAATTGATGTCTTACCCAGTTTTTAACATTTTTCTGCACAATCTTCATTGATGAATATGGCCAGTAAAGACTCTTCAAGAACCACCATTATTATTAAGAGCTTTAAACTCACTGGTCTAAGTGAAGGGTTTGGACTTAAATAGCTAGGAGCTCCTTTCTACCTCTAAATACATGTGTCTTCCATATTCATGGGAATAATGGCCCTAATTCCTGGACAACTGGTGGAAGACTAGACAAATCTTAGTATATGAATACAGTTGAAAGCTATTGAACCAAAAGCAATGACAGAGACAATTTCAAAGAAATCTAGGAAGACTTTGTGAACTGATTTGGAATGAAGTGTGCAAAATAAGGAGAATAATTTATATAATAACACAAATGTAGTAAATTTGGGAGATTGAACTATTTGACCACTATGGTCCTCTGGAGTTCTAAATCTAAAATCCTAAATTTCACCTGTACCATGGACTGCCCTGAACTCTGATTTTGGTCATGGCAATAAACATAGGGAGCTTAGAGATGGCACTGGTATCATATCCTGCTTAATTGGCCTTCCCATCAGCTCAGAGACTCCCAGGATTTTGTGGATTCTCAAATTTTCTAGATTATCCTATAGTGGTCATCTACACCTTGGAGACAAAAAAAAATGGGCACCAAGTGAAAGTGGTGGAATCCATGTGTTCCTGGGGCAGGATCCCAGGATGTAAAATAATCCCATTGGAAAGAAGCTTTAGGACACAATGACCCAGTTACCTAAGAGAGCCTCCAAATAGCACAAGGTTAAGAGTTAGTAGGATGAGTCTGGATCAAGTAGTTATCATCTAGAAAGGAGTGTTTTGTCCATAAAGCTTTGTCAAGAAAAAGACATGTCGGACTAATTTTTATGACTAGAAACTGAAACCTTAGATGATGCTGGCCTTAGAGGATCTCCAAGGAAGTCAAGAGTGCTTATGCAGGGGCTGCCTAACCAGATCTTGGGTCCACACAGAAAGCAAGTGTTTTGATTTTGCTCCAGCTTGACTCTATTTTCCTACTGATATACCATTCAATTCACCTTACCTAGAAAGTAACTTCCTATATTCTGGCCACCCAGCAACCTCTCCTTATTCCCTTATTTGAATATAACAGGTAAGCCCCACAGACCTTTGTCAGTTGGAAGTCAATTTTTTCCAGCTCTTTCTCTGGCAAGTGATTTCATTAAAATCTATCTAATTTTTTTTTCATATTTGGACATTTCTTCTCAACTTTACTTGACAGGGGAGTAGAAGTTGTGAAATAGAAAGGGGATTATATTATGTTGCTATTCACTGAAAAGGTAAGCTTTCTACTAATAAACCTATACTCTAATCAACTCTACCACTGATTTGGGCATCTAAGAGTCATGTACAGGAGCCTATTTCATGAGTCCCAGAATCTGTCTCTTATTTCAGCTGTTCTCCTTTAATATTCCAGCACCTTACCCACAACTGCAGCCACATCCTCATCCTGGAAACTGCTGGGATTTTATTTTCATTAATGTTTAGCCCTGTTCCTGATGTTCTCTCTGACCTGAATTTTTCAGCAGCAAAACAGTGTGAAAGTGTCTATAGAAGGGCCCAAGATATGATAGAGACAAATGGGTGGCAAAGCAGGTAGTGTTGGACCTAGAGTCCCAGTTGGACCTGGGTCCCAATCCTACTTCTAATACCTAATAAATGTGTGATATTTAATCTCATCTGATCCTCACAGGACTCTTGTGGATAAATAGTACTTTTATGCCCATTTTACAGATGAGGAAAGTGAGGTAAACAGATATAAGATGATTTGCCTAAGGTCACACAGCTAGAAATTGTCTGAGGTTGGTTTTCAACTTGAGTCTTTCTGACTCTAGGTTCAAAACTCAAATGACTACAGCATCTTGTTTTACCAAAGATTATCTTCCTCCACTATTCATCACCACTCACCCAACATATCCAGTTTGTTGCCAAAATCATGTCAATTATACTTTTGCAACATTTCTTGAACATATTCCCCTTTCACCTCAGGTACTGCATCCAACCTATTGGGTGACCCATATCTCCTCTCACCTAAACCACTGCAATAGCCTGTTATTTGGTCTGCCTACTATAAGTATCATCTTCATGCAAGTGCATTCTTCACCCACTTGCTAAAAGTGATTTTCTTAAAGCTCAGGTCTAAGCATGTCATAATCCTACTCAACAGTTTCTAGTGGCTCCCTGTCACCTCCAGGATCATATAGAAAATCTTGAGTTTGACATTCAAAGAGTTTCAAGATCTAACTCACCCCACCTTTACCACTTCTTACATTTTACATTCTGAATATGCTTTTAATACAGTGACATTGGATGCCTTGATCATCCTCAAAACATTTTTTGCTGACTGACTTCCATGCTTGGATTGCTCTCTCTCCTGGCCTCTCCCTTCTGGCAACCCAAAAGTCCCAGGTAAAATCCCATCTTCTACAGGAAGCTTTTTCTAATTCCTCCTAATTGTAGTTACTTCCCTTTATTGATTATTTCTTATTTATCCTCTACATTACTTTATGTACAGAGTTGTTTGTACATGGTATCCCCAATGAAAGTATGAGCTCCTTGAAAACAAGGACTGCTTTTGGTCTTTTGGGGGGGGATTTGGTTTAGCATATAATTATTCATATATTCTTTTTTATTCTTTTTATTTCTCCTGATTTTGTTAGTTCATCATCCACACTTGTTCTTTTATCACATTGAGTTTCTATTCCCTTCTTTTTATTCAGATTAGCTAAAGATTTGTCAATTTTATTAGTCTTTGCAAAAAATTACCTTTTACGTTTATTGATCCTTTCTATGACTCTTTTCTTTCTAATTTATCTATTTGCTTCTAATGTTTAATATCAATTTCAAGCTTATTGTACATTTCTTTGTTAGTGGTTTCTAATTTCTAAATGCATATTCAGCTTATAAATTCTCTTTTTTCTCTATTTTGTGAAAGTATATTTGTAAGGATATGTAAGGATAAGTAGCCCCCAGGGCTACTTAAGCTATCTCCCAGAAAATATGAAATGTTTTTTCATCACTAGTAGTTTCTCTGACATCATTATTAATTATTTCTATGATTTCTCCTTTAAACAACTCATTATTAAAGATTACACTAATAAGTCACTATTAGGGTGTCTAAGAACTACTATTCTTATGATATTGTGGTCCATAAAGGATTCATTAAATGCTTCTGGTTTTTTTTTTCATATTTTTTGAAATATCTCTCTTCCCCAGTATATATGGTCAATTTTTGTAAAAGTTCCATGGGGTGCTTAAAAATATGCATACTCTTTTGCTGTACCCTTTAGAAGATCACATAAGACTGTGAACTCTAGTTTCTCCAACAATTTGTCAGTTATACATTTCCCTATTGGTAAACTTTTTGTTACACTTGTCCAATGTGTATGTGTCTTCTTATAGTTCAGATGTTTCCTATGTGTATTTGGATAACAAAGCATTAGAGTATACACATTTCTAATATTGGTTTGTTATGTATGATTCCTTTTAGCTTAATGTAGTTATTTTATTCACGTCTTTATTTTTTAATGTTTATTTTCCCTGTGTCAGATAACAAATTGAAAATCCTTCTTTACATCTATTACATGCAAAAATTTTTAACATTCATTTTTTTAACTTTTAAGATCTATATTTTTTCCCTTCTTCTGATCCTCCCTTCTTCACTTCCTCCCTGTCCACTTCTCTCCCTGATACAGTAAGTAATCTGATACAAAAAATCTTTATTTAAATTATTTTGATGCATTACAAATGTTTCCTCTATTTGTTATCTTTCTTTGTACCCTCAAGTCTTAGCATAATTCCTGCAATATAGTAGACATTTAATAAATGTTTTATCAATTGATTAGTAATTTCAACTGCCTCTGTGAAATATATTTGAATTCTGAATCTATGAACTTGTCATTCGAGTATACATTAAGTGTAGCCTTAGATGAAAGAAGCTGCTTAGGATGAGTCATGAAGCTATAGCATCCAGAAACTTTTTCATAACCTGCAGAGTACAGTTTAGTATTGGGATCATTTACTGCCAAGGGTTGGAACTTGTATTCTCATAGTATCACAGATGAGAAGATGGCAGATTATCAGGTGGAAGTCCAATGCCTTCATATTGTACTTGAGGGACAGGAGGCACAGAGGTGGTAAGTTGCTTGTCTAGAATGATACATTCATAGATCTTTTAAGGATAAAATTAATAATCACTTATTTTCTTTTGATGCTTAAGAATTGCAAAATATTTTGCCATGTATCCTTCATTTAACCATTGTACAGATTTTAAACTGGGGGTCAAAATATGGAACATAGCCAAGGTAAAATGCATGCCCATAGCTCTTGCCATAAGGTCATCCTGCCACTTGAATAATGGAGTAAATAATAGGGACTGAAGAAAGGAATTCTAAGGAGAGGGCTGAAAGAAGTCTTTTCTTCACCTCTAGAAAAGCAGCTGCTCTGAGCCTAGGACTCTGGGGACACAGTTATTCCCCTGACATTAGAGGCTAAATGAGTTGGGGAGGTTTTTGTTAGGGACTAGAGCACTGTGTAGGGGCCAGCACCCACAGACATACTCTGCAACATCCTCAGGCTCCAGACTGCTGATTGTGAGGGTGAAATCTGTCCCAGACCCACTGCCACTGAATCGAGAGGGAACCCCAGAGTGCAGATTGGAAACTCTGTAGATCAGTGCTTTAATAAGTTCTCCTTGTTTATGCTGATACCAGTGGAGGTAAGTTTTCCCATCACTGTGTAAGAGGCTCTGACTGGCCTTGCACTTGATGGTGACTCTCTCTCCCAGAGACACAGACACAGAAGCTGGGGATTGAGTCAGAACAATTCCCCCTTGTGAACCTGAAATTAATAAGAAGACATTTGAGGTTATAGAACCAAGATTGTTTCTGCTCCTTACCCAATCTATTTAATCTCTGATCACTAATATCTACTCATTCTTTTCAACACAGTTCTAACTCTCATGTCAATCTCAAAGATTTCTCTCATTGAAACAGAGAATGCAGCAGAGATCAGCTTGCAAGAGATCTCTATCAGCCTTCAGTCCTCCATAATCTACTCCCCATATTACCTGGGAGCAAGAATAGGAGAAGGCAGAGGAGCTGAGCTGGGGACTCCATCTCCACACTGAACTCTGTCCAGTGCTGGACAGGGCAACTGATAAAGATTTGAAACAGCAAGGAGGAGTTTGGGGTAGGAGTAAATGCAAAACACCTAGTAAGGGAAAGGACCTTATCTTCTCCATGGCTGGGAACATTTTGAATATTTCTTCCCCAAGTCCCCTTTTGAAATCAGCATACTTTCAGCTTTCAAATACTGAGTCTCCCTCCAGTGGTCAAATGACAGAACTAATATATCTTTTAGGATACCTAACTCCCACCACACACTTCCAATTTTTTCTTTAAAATTCCCTCTTTAATCTTTGGGCTACAGACAAATATTATCTATCTATCCATAACTTATTTTCTCTAAATTCCATCCTACCTCACGAGCAATGAATAGAAGTGGGATCTTGAGCAAATTGAGTCTTGATGAAACTCAGTTTCGTGATCTGTAAATTGGGGAGGTAAACAATTGGGTCGTCTAAAAGGCAAGGTCATTGTGATGCAAAATTACTTTGAAAACTACAATGCCCTATCATGAAATGAGTAATTATTCTTAGTTTTTAATTATGTCATTTTTCTTTTCTCATTTAGAGAGAAGCAGTTCTGGTGCAAGTCAGTATTTTACTGGCTGTTATATTATATTTAATATTCCAAAGGTGGATAAATAATGGCTTTTGTAGTGAATGGAAGTATTAGGACAATAAAGTTTTTCTATCCTAATATATCGTCAATTTTTGTAAAGTTACTATTTATCACTGAGAAAAAGATATATTCATTTCTATTCCCATTCATGATATTATAAGAATATGTCATTTGTCTGTCCATGAACATTTACAAGATTCTTAGGTATTATAGTTGCACCTTAACCAGGTCACACCTTACTAAGTATTCAAGGAGTACTAAAAATTTGCAGCCTAACGTGATGTCTTTCTAACATTCCCTTGCATAACCTGCATTGATGAATAGGTCCAGTTCAGATCCCTTAAGTGAAAGCTTTAATACTAAGAGCTTTCAACCCTCCACTCTTAGTGAAGGTGTTGGACTGAAATTTCTTTGACCTACTTTCTACCTCTAAGTAAGTACATCTTCCATATTCGTGTAAACAATCACACTGACTCCTGGACAATAGGTGACTGGCTAGGAATGCTGTAGAATACTATTGAATCACAAGAAACAACAAAGATAGTATCAAAGAAACTTAGGAATCAATTCTGAACTGATTCAGAGTGAAGTAAGCAGAACAAGAATAACAATTCATATGGTAACACTAAAATTGTAAAAATACAGGAACTGAATTTTTTGACCATTAAGATCCTCTTGAACTCTAAATCTCTAATACTGTGATTTCACCTGCATCATGAATTGCCCTGAGATCTGATTCTGGTCACAGTAAGAAGCATGTGAACCTACTTACTTGAAAGATGTTTTTATTATCATCTCCTGCTTAGCTGGTTCCCACTGGCTCAGACATCCCACTAGAGAGTATAAATTCAAAGATTTTTCTGAATCATCCGCTACTACTCAACTCCACAATGGTAACAAAAGAGAAAAATACATATTAAGGAAAAGAAATGGAATCCCTCTGTCCTCGAAATAGAATTCTAGAAGCCTATTGGAAAGCCATTAGGACACATTAAGCACAGAAACCCAAGAGAATCTCCATGTAGCACAGGAGTCAAAGATGGTGGGATAGATCTGGGTAAAGTAGTTGGCATCTAGAAAGGACTGTTTCATTTATAAAGGCTTATCAAAAACATGACATAACAGACTATCAATTTTCCCTTTTTGAGAGTCAACAAACTGATACACTAAGTAAAATGCTATATTATATAGTTTACGTAGATTTCAGAAAAGCATTGGGTTACATTTCTCACATTCTTTCCAAAGAAAAGATGGGCAGCTGTGAGTTAAGTGGTAGTTCCATTAAGAATAAATTTTATTAAAGTCCTCTGCATTTGAGAAACAAGTCTGGCAGAAATAATTTTAATTCTTTTTACATTATTTTAAGTCTAAGCTTTCCTACTTAAAGAAAGAAATTTCTTAGCCAGAAAAGTCATCTCAGCATTCCTCTAACTGAAGACATTTTGAAGTAACACTTACAGGAATATTGAAGCAAGAAGGTGTCACATAATATGGCAAGATTTGGAGCCAATGTTCTATTTTTGCTAAAGATACAGAAATTAGAAGAGAAATAATAAACTGGGGAAAACCTTTGCCACAAGTTTCTCTGATATATGGTATATGTGTGGAATTGATCCAAATCTATAAGATCTAAATATATTCTTCTTAATCAATAAATGGTCAAAGAATATAAATAGAAAGTTCTCAAAAGAAAAAAATCAGGCTATCATGTGGAAATTGCTCCAGATCATTAATAATTAGAGAAAAGCAAATTAAAATGACTGATATTTCACTTCATACCTACCTCACTGATAAAGATGACAAGAAAAGGAATACAAGCATTGTAGAAGGTAACATGATAGGACAGACACACATGTACTATTGCTGTAGATGTCAATTGGTCCAGTCACGATGAAAAATAATTTGAAAGTGTGCCCTAAAAAGTCACTAAATTGTGAATAGTCTTTGATCTAGTCATGCCAAAACTAAGTTTAAACCAGAAAGAGATCAAAGAAAATGGAGAAGGATTCATATGAACAAAATATTTCTAATAGCACTGAAAATTAAGGGGGTGCCTATTAATTGGAGATTGCCTGAACAAACTTGCAAAGACGGTATTATCATGTGATTTTATGGCATAAGAAATGACAAAATAGATTATTTCAGAAGAATATGACAAAATTTATGTGAAAAGATTTAGACTAAGGTGATAAAACTAGGAATCTCACAATTTTCCCACATGCCCTCTAACATTTATCACTTTTCTTTTTGTTCATATTAGCCACTCTGGTAGGTGTAAAAATAGCTCAGAGTTGTTTTAATTTGCCTTTCTCTAATCAATAGTGATTTGGAGCATTTCCTCATTTATTTCTTCATCTGAGAACTGTCTGTTCACATCCTTTGACTATTTGTCAACTGGGGGTGATTCATATTCTCATATTTTGACTCAGTTCTCTACATATTTGAGAAAGGAGGACTTTGTCAAAAATGCTTGCTTTAAAATTTCCCCCCAAAATTGTTATTTCCCTCCCATTCTTGGCAATCCTATTCATTTTTGTAATAGACTGTATTCAATGTGAATTTTAAGAACGTTCTTGCTCCCTCCCAACAAAAATAGGGAATCTTTTTAAGAGAGCAGGAGTGATTAAACTTTTCTGTGAACTCCCACATAGATGAGCTGCAATAATTTAGAGAAAATCCTGCAAGATAAATTCATTACTAAGTAATGATACTCATAAGGACTAGAAAAATTATGGGAAAATTGTGTGAATTGATGTGGACTCAAGTAATCAAAATGAGAAATCTAACTAATATAATGTCTACAATATTATAAAGAAAAATAGCTTTGAAAGATCTAAGAACTCTTAGTAATGCTTTGAGGAGTCAAACTTCCTTTCCAGCTTCCTCTCCTCTGCCAAATGATCACATGAATGTCTTTTTGAAAACTATTTCAGATTTTAGATTTTCCTCTAACAGACAACAAGCCATTCAGCAGAAATGAGTTGACAGGTTGTACCTGAAGGACAAAAATGAGGGGAGCTCATCAGAGCCAGAGTGTTTGCTTTGTTTTGCTTTGTGTTGCTTGTTCTTAGTACCTACATGTTCTTAGAGGGAGATCTGGGTGAGTTTATGTAAGCTGAAATAAAACTTAGATTTGATCAATGCTTCACAAGTATGGGATTGAGCAGTAGGGCTACAAGGTGAGGTGACAATACTCAGCTACTATAACTTTGATACAAGTAGATTCAGAGGCATGGAGCTTGAAAGTCTCCATAGCAGTTTTGTAAAAGAAGGAGTTGGGTCAGTTAAGCCCCAGTGATCTGCAGGCTGTACTTGAAGAGGGACAAGAGCAGAGGGGGTGGAAACTGACCATAATTTTCTTAATCTTCAATCTCCATCTTACTCTTCCAATAAAAGTCTGTTGGAGGAAAGCCCACTCACACTGGACTAGTCAGACACCCAGGAATGAAGGATGAAGACATAAAAATCTTGGGAATCTGTCCCTATTTTTGTGGCTAGAGGTTGAGATGACTACTCTCACCATTGGATAGAAAATTCTCACTTGCTCTGCAGATGGTAACCTATCAGACTAGCTGTTGGGAGAATTCTGAATAAACAGGATATAGTTGGTCCCCAGGGCTCAAAACCAAAAAAAGTTTCTACTCATTTGGCCCCCATCCTGAAAAATATGACTGAACTTTAAGATAAGGGAATCTTTCTCTCTTTCTTTTTCTTTTTCTCTGTCTTTATCTCTGTCTCTTTGTCTCCCTTCTCTTTAACTCTCTGTAGGTGTGTTTCTCTCCCTTTCCCCCTCTTCCCCATTTGATAAAATATATGAAGAGAGGAATATCAAATTTCTCACCCTCAATGAGCATCTAATTTCAATACGTTATTTTCATATTTTCACTGCAGATTCAATTCAAGAAGTGATTACCAAAATGCACTGTCTGAAAACTACAGGAAATTGGGCCCACAGGAGAGTACAGAGCAGGTCATTAACACCCTCAAACCTGTATAATTTATAGACTCTTGTCATCACTCAAAATGTAGAATCACAGCCTCAACCTAGAAGCTGCTGGGTTTTTATTCCCTTTACTCTTTCACAATGCCCTGGTGTTCACTCTGGCCCAAGTTTTTGTAAAAAGTAAATTAGTTTCTCTACTAAAAGTATTATATTTTTTCAGGTTTATTAATGATTATTAGAAATCAAGGATATAAAATAATAAGCCACGTGCATAGGGCACGATTAGCCCATTCACAGCCTACTTACATGTTGCAATGTCTGAGTAGAGGAAGAAGAACTCTTCAGAGGCAGAGCACTTTAAATAATAAATTGTGATCTCATCCTGGTAGAGACTCAGGTGAGATTATAGGGAATTCTGGGAAGTACCAAGGACTTCTGGGAATTGAAGTCTGGTGTTCAAATCTCCATTTCTACATTTTTCACCTGTAAAATAGAAGTAGAAGTGTCTCAGAGGAGCCCACAATCTGATAGAGAGAGGCAGAGTGACATAATGGATAAAGGGATGGACCTTGAATCCCAGGAGGACTGAGATCCCAAACCCACTTCTAATACTTTAAATGGTATGACTGACCATGTCACCTGACCTTTCTGATCCTCAGTTTTAAAGGAAATGCTGAGTATCAGATTGGTGAAAGTTAACAAATTAAGGGAAAGGCTGGTATCAGATTGGTGAGGTTGAGAAATAAGAAAACGAGAAATGTTGGAGGGGCTGCAGGAAAAAAAGGTAAATTAATGCACTATTGGTCTCAACTTTTGGGGAATTAAATTGGGAACCATATCCCAGAAGGTACTAAACCCTACACACTCTCTAAACAGCCATACCATTACAAAGCCTATATATTGAAAAAATAATAAAAGGCAGAGGGAAAGAGCCAGGCATTCAAACATATTCAGAGCAGCTCATTTTGTGGTGGCAACAAATGAATACTTGTGGCATATCTATAAATTCAGAATACCTAGACAAATCAGCATATATGCATTAAAAGGAATATTACTGAAACAGAAGAAATGATGGAGAAGAATTTCAGACTGATTCAGAAAGGAGTAACCAGGGGAAAAATCTATTTAGTATCATAAGTATTTAAAAAATTAGATTGGGTCCCTGGACTGTTAAGGAAATCTGTGACCCTATAATTTTTCCTGTTCTCCAAACTGTCCTTAGGCTAACCCTAGTAATGGCAAGAAGCAAAAACAGCTGATCCCCACCTGACAGATGCCATTCACATTGTCCTGCATAGATGGCTGGCCCACTGGCTCGCCCTCTGGCTCATACACATCAAGGGAGGACAGTGGAATCTTTGGGTCCCTAGGACAGTATTCCAGAACAGAAAACAAAACAATTGGAAAGGGATGTTGGGGCATTTTCAGTATAAAAATCCAGGAGAGCCTCTAAGTATCACAAGCATCAGAGTTGGGTGGGGTGAGGAAATGAATATCTAGAAAAGGAGCTTTGTAGGAAAGCTTTATTGGGACATGGGCATGAACAGGACATTCCAGACTATTGTTTTTAACTTATTGGCAGGGTCCCTAAACTGTAATATTAAGTATAATGCTGCATTACTGAGTTTACCTAGATTTCAGTGAAGCCCTGAGTTAAATTTCTCTCATAATACTGATAGAAAAGTAGAGAACTATGTACTAAGAACTGGTTCCATTAATGAAAAAAATATTGTGTTCTGCATCTGAGGGACAAGTCTGCCAGAAAAGATTTTTATTTGTTTCACATTATTTTGAATCTAAATAGTTTAAGATTAAAAATTAATATTCAGTATGCCAAGTATTGTATTTTATAAGGTTTATTAATAAAAACTTGAGGTAGTGGAAAGTAATACCCTTTACTAAAGAGGAACTTCCCAGACCATACACAAGGAAGAAGAGAGAGAGAACAGAGAAGGCAGAGTTACAAAACTTATCTATACAGGCAAGGACACAACATGAGGACAAAAAGGAAAAGGATTCTGGGAAATGAACTCCATATTAACAAAATTATTTTAACACACATTTCTACTTAGGGAGAAAAATGGCCCAACTAGAAAAGTCACCTCAGCCAAATTCCCATCACAAGACATTTTGGAGTAACATTATTGGGAATATTGAACCAAGAAAATTTCACAGTAAAACAATGTATCATTCAGCTGGAGGAAGCGGAGGTCCTTTGTCCAGAGATCTTTCATGTCACACTTCCTCTTGAGCAATGGAGTAAATAATAGGAACTGAACATAGAGATTCTAAAAGAAAGGCTAAACTAGTCCTTATTTTGACATTAGAGAGCAGCTGCTGTGAGCCTAGGCCTCAGGGGAAAGCAGCTCTTCCCCTGAGTCAGGACTGAATGATATGGGGAGGTTTTTGTTCAGGGCTGAAGCACTGTGTAGGAGGCCAGTGAGTGTGTTGAAAACAGTAATAGATGGCAGCATCCTCAGGCTCCAGACTGCTGATTGTGAGGGTGAAATCTGTGCCAGACCCACTGCCACTGAACCGAGGGGGAACCCCAGAGTGTAGATTGGAAACTCTGTAGATCAGTGCTTTAATAGATTTTCCTTGTTTCTGTTGGAACCAGTAGAGATAAGTGTTCCCATTACTGTGTAAGAGGCTCTGACTGGCCTTGCACTTGATGGTGACTCTCTCTCCCAGAGACACAGACACAGAGGCTGGGGACTGAGTCAGAACAACTTCCCCTTGGGAACCTGGAATTAAACAGAAATTTGAGGTTAGAGAACCAAAAGGGGTTTCTGCTCCCTCCCCAAACTTGCCACTAATCTCTGAAATCTGAAATATATTAATTCATCTCCACAAATTTCCTTTGCTCTGACTTCTAAATCATTTCTCAAAGACTGTTCTGACTGAGAAACAGAATGTGGCAAAACTCAAATTGCAAAGAAACTCTCCCAGTCTCCCATCCTTCATAATCTCCTCCACACATTGTGCTTCCTACCTGCTAGCCAGAAAAGCAGGAGGCAGAGGACCTGAGTGAGGGATGCCATCTTCACACTGAGCTCTGTCCAGTGCTGATTCATTCCCCTACAGGGCAGAGCTTTTAATGAAGATTTTGAACAGCAGGGAGGAGTTTGGGGGAAGAGGGAATGCAAAACAGCAAATAAAAAGAGGAGCCCTCTCATGCTCAAGGTTCAACATATTTGTAGGAGTTCTTCCCTCCGTGTTCCCTAGTAGAAATCAGACCCACTCACAATTTTCAAAGAGTGAGTCTCCTTCAGGTGGTCAAAGGACAGAAACACAACATTGTCAAGGCCTTTTCCCCTCCAGCCCCTTCAACTTTTTTTTCCTGAAAATAAACCTCTCCCTTCAGTTTCTTATCCTAGGACATATATTATTTCATTTCACTACATCTTCTTTTGTTAAACCAACCTATTTCAAATCCATTAACTAACAGTGCAGCCTTAGGCAAATTCACTTAATTATACAAAACTCAATTTCCTAATTTGTAAAATGGGGAGAAATTTATAGTATTACCTATATAGTAAAATAATTTAGGAGTAAAATTACTTTGCAAACTTTGAAGAGCTAGTAAAATATGAGTGATGATTCTTAGCATTATTTATCTCATTTTTCTCATCTTATTCTAATAAATTCAGCCTGAGACAAGTCTCTGTGACATATTAATTCTTATTATTTAATGTTCTAAGTATGAAAAACATTATTACTTTTATTTGAATTGAAGCATTATGAAAAAACTCATCTGGCAAGCTTTAAGTGATTTTCAGGCAATAATAACAATAGCTAATATTTATATAATTATTTATTATTATTATTTATATTATATATTACAAATATATAATATATATATAATTTAAAAAGTTATATATTAGCTTATCTGACACTTATGATCCTACTATTTTTACAATTACATTACAGATTACAAAACTGAAGCTGAAAAAGAGCAAGTGACTTAACATGGACCACATAGCTAATAAATTACGTAAAGAAGATTGAAACTCAAGTATTTCATCTCCCAATCCAAATCTCTATCCACTGCCCCACCTACAACATTAGAAGAGTATAGAAGGATGGGAATTCTATGTCTCATGATATTCCCAAATACTTTTTTTTAAACCCCTACCTTCAGTCTTGGATCCAATACTCTGTATTGGTTCCAAGGCTGAAGAGTGGTAAGGGCTAGGCAATGGGGGTCAAGTGACTTGCCCAGGGTCACACAACTGGGAAGTATCTAAGGACACATTTGAACCTAGGACCTCCTGTCTCTAGGCCTGGCTCTCAATCCACTGAGCAACCCAGTTGCACCCCCCCCAAATGCTTTTGATTTCACCTACTGGGTCTCTTTGTTTTTTATTCCATGTAGCTTGGAGATCATGAATTCCACTTAGAATGGCCCTTATTAAATATGTGGTTCTTACATTTTTATCCACAAGTGTTATGTCTAGATGAAGTTGGGACATAGTTTGATCAGTGGTAATTCTCTA
This sequence comes from Monodelphis domestica, assembly GCF_027887165.1. Classification (NCBI taxonomy): domain Eukaryota; kingdom Metazoa; phylum Chordata; class Mammalia; order Didelphimorphia; family Didelphidae; genus Monodelphis; species Monodelphis domestica. Next base: position 720,376,985 of record NC_077227.1, on the reverse strand, counting down.
GCTGTACCACAGGTTGAGACCACAAGGATATTTTGAGATACATATTTATAGAATGGGCACTGGTCATTTGTCAGTTTGTCAAGATTCTAGTATGTAGTTCTAGGCACCCAGACACATCAGATCTTAGTCAATAGGTGCTACATTTTATAGGATACAGTCATTTCTTGTACTTTGTCTAACTTTTTATGAATACTCTTTGTTCACCATTTGGCAGAAGCTGTTTGCGCAAACACCCAGCACAGGAGAAAGAATCACTCTTCTAGAGCCTTTGACAAGAGAGCTCAATGCAGGGATAGAAAGCAGATTAAAAAAGAAGATGACTTAGATTCAGATAATGGTGCAGTGGTTAAAGGACCAAAAGTCAGGAAGACTCAATTCCTAAGGTCCAATCCAGCCTCAGGCACTTACTAGCTGTGTGAACCAGGTCAAGTCACTTAACCCTGTTTGTTTCTGCTTCCTCATCAGTAAATTGAGTTAAAAAAGGAAATGGCAAGTCACTCCAATATCCCTGTCTTCCTGATTCTAGACTCAGCACCCAAATCATGACATTATCTAGCTGCTCCCAAGGAGATCTTCCTCAAAGATTCACTACCATTCCTCCATCATACATGTAGACAAGGTATATAAGTTTTTCTTTTGTTATATCTCTTTAACAATCCCCCTAAGCACCTCTGGAAATTCCCCCAATCTATTGCCTGGTTCTCATGTCCTCTCTCACCTCAAACACTACAATAGCCTGCTGTTTGTTCTGCCTGTAACAGGAATCTCCCTCACTGCAGTACATTCTTCACTTACTTAGGAAAGGGATTTTTTTTAAACAGGACTGAGCATGTCACACCCCTACTCAACAACCTTCACTGACTCCCTATCTCCTCCAGGATCAAACAAAAAATCTTCCATTTGGCATCCAAAGGCTTTCATAATCTAACCCACCCCCACTTTTCTAACCATATTACACTTTTCACCTTCCACAACATACTCTTAAGTCCAATGACACTGGACTCCTTGCTCTTTCTCAAAACTTTTTTTTTCTGACAGACCCTCAAGTTAGGAATGTCCTCCTTCCACTTCTCCATCTTTTCCCAAACCAAAAGTCTGGACTAAAATCCTACCACCAAAAGAAGCCTTTCTTCATTCTTCTTAATTCTAATTCCTGTTCTCTGCTCATTCTTTCCTATTTATCAACTACATTATTTTATGTACATAATTGTTTGCATATTGTCTCCCCTAGAAGACTCTAAGTTCCTTGAAAACAAGGGGTTTGGCTTTTGCCTTTTACCTTTTTTTAGCATATAATTGTGCATGATATATTCTGATGATTCTTTTGATTTCTTCTGGCTTTCTTATTTCATTTTGCAGATTAGCTATTTTATCATATGGAGTATCTTCCCTTATTATTATTCAAATTAACTAAAGGTTTGTTCATTTTATTAGTCTTTTCAAAAGTACCACTTTAAGTTTTATTTAAAACTTATATGGCTCTTTCCTTTCCATTTTATTTGCTTCTAATTTTACTACTTCCTCTTTCATGCTTATTTTAAGCTCATCTAATTGTTGTGTTTCTGAATTCTAAATGCATATTCAGTTCACCAATTCTCCCTTCTTTCTATTTTGTTGATGCATATTTCTATGGGTATGGTTTTTCCCTGAGGACTGCTTTATCCACATCACAGAATTTTTAGAATATTATTTCATCATTATTATTTTCTTGTAAAAAATAACTAATTATTTCTATGATTTCTTCTTTCAACAACTTATTATCTAGGATTGCATTGTTAAATCCCAATTTAGTTCTTGATCTTTTGTTTATGGTTTTTAAACCAGAGACTATTTTTATGGCATTATAGATTTATTAACTACTTCTGTTTTCTTACATTTCTTTGCAATAATTCTGGGCCCTCCTATATGGTTAATTTTTGTAAAAGCTTCATGTGGTACATCGTTTTCAACATATCTAAATTCTTTTGCTGTATAATTTAGAAGATTGTATATGTATATGTATAAGTTCCCACAGAAACCAGTGTTTTCTATTTTCCCCCTTTTAGCTTTCTGTTAGAGTTGTCTAAAACGGAGAAAGGGATATTAAAAACCTTTCTTTCCTACTGTATTCTAGTCTATAAAAATGTTGTAGTTCAGGTAATATTTCCCTCATGAAATTGGAAGCTAAGGAATTCATAGTATTTGTTGTCTAATTCCTTTCAGTGTTATGTAGTTTCCTTATCACTTTTCTTTCTTGAATGTTTCTGTTTATTCATCAGATAGTTTTGCACATCTTTTTTTTTTTAATTCATTTAATACATAGCAAATTTTTCTTCTAACTTTTGCCTCTACTTCTACTCTTTTTTTTAATTCCTCCATCCCTCGGCACCACAGTGGTGGGACAGAGGAGTCACAGAGCCACATGTCTGTATGAGGATGTGACAGCCTGATGATTTTTAAAAGCCATTGACCAAGGACTGGGAAAAGGAGCAAGAAGTTTTTAAAAGTCAGAAAAGGAAGCAGAATCAGTCTCTATGCTTCTGTCCTTGTCTCTGGGTTGCTTTTTTCTGTGCTTTTATTTTATCTCTTGGTCTCTGGCAAGCATTAAGTTGGCTGAAGTGGACAATTGGATCTTTCCCTAAAGGTAAAAAGATTGAAAACCTTCTTTCTATCTTTATCTCTTTATTAATAAAAGCTTATAAACCTCCAGATTAATTTCTATTTAAAACACCTTAAACCATTTAATTTAGTGCTTGACATAGAGTAGGTTTTCCATAAATGTTTATTAGTTGGCTATTATTATTCTAGCCAGGCCGGGATGAGCCAAGTAATGATGGCATCAGCGCATTTGTTACACAACTCAGTGCTCAGATCTCTTATTATTAAGGGCTGGAGGCCACATCATCATATAATCACAGATAAGAGGATCACAGATTTCATGGTGGAAGACCAATAACTTCATGTTGAATATGAGGAATACAATACTCCGAGAGGGTATGTGACTTGCCCAAAGACAATTGTCCATGGATCTTTTAAAGATAAAAATATATATATTTTACTTTCACTTGATGCTTATGAATTCCAAAACATCTCCCCATGTATCACTCATTTAACCCTAAAAACAACCTGTTAGTTTGATATAAACAGTAATATTACCCCAATTTTACAGATGGTAGAACTGTGGCTCAAAATACTGAACTTGACCAAAGTGACACACTGTCCAGAATTCCTACCATGTCCTGCATCCTCCTGAGCAATAGAGTAAATAATAGAGACTAAAGAAAGGGCTTCTAAGAAGACAGATGAAATAAGTTTTATCTTGACCTTAGAAAACCAGTTGCTATTATCCCAAGATGCTGGGGAAAGTATCTTGGCCCCAGAACTCAGAGACTGAATGATTTGAGGACCTTTTTGTTTGAGGCAGGAAAACTGTGTGTAAGGAAAGCTAGTACCTTGCCCACAGAAGTACTCTACAGCATCCTCAAACTCCAGATTGCTGATTGTGAGGGTGAAATCTGTCCCAGACCCACTGCCACTGAACCGAGGGGGAACCCCAGAGTATAGATTGGAAACTCTGTAGATCAGTGCTTTAATAAGTTTTCCTTGTTTCTGTTGGAACCAATTTAAGTAAGTGTTCCCATCCCTGTTTAAAAGGCTCTGACTGGCCTTGCACTTGATTGTGACTCTCTCTCTCTCCCAGAGACACAGGCAGAGAGGTAGGAGACTGGGTCAAAACAATTTTCCCTTGTGAATATGAAATTAATAATGAGAAATTGGAGGTTAAAGAATCAACAGAAACAAGGAAAGCCTATTAAATTGAGACAGAAAACAGCGCAGCTCAGATGAAAAGAGCTCTCCCAACCTCCCATTCTTCTCCATAGTCTCCTTCCCACATTCTCTTTCCTCACCTGGGAGCCAGAGCAAGAGAAAGCAGAGGAGCTGAGCTGGGGAGGCCATCTCCACAGGGAACTCTGTCCAGTGCTGGACAGCACTGTGGATAAAGCTGATAAAGCAGCAGGGAGGAGTTTGGGGCAAGAATGAATGCAAAACAGCATGTAAAAGGGGAGCTTTATCACCTCTATTAAGGCTTAGAACCTTTTTCAGCATTTCTTCCTCACATGTCCCTTGAAAGAAATCAGATATACTTTCAGCCTTCAAACTGCAAGTCTTTCTTACATGGTCAAAGTTACAGAATCACTACATCTTTAAGGCTCTTTTCCTGCTGGCACTCTGCCTTCCTCCTACCAGATATTTCTATCATTTTTCTTAAAACTTCTTCCCCTTAGTATTCAAGGAAAAATTATATCCCTGAATGCTTATATCAATCAACTAGATAAATAGCAGATCAAAGAATTAGGGTAGCAACTAAAACATAGACTAGGAATAAATTTAATCCCCAATTAAAGACTAAAGTGGAAATCCAAAAAATCAAAGGAGAAATTAATAAAATTGGAAATAAAAACCTAGGAGTATGTCCTATGTGGGAAACAAATAAGATAGACAGAGAATTGGTTAATTTGACTTTTTTTGAAAAAGGAAAGAAGGGAATCAAATTACCATTATTGAAAATGAAATGGTTGATTACCCTCCAAAGAATAGGGAAAAAAAGCAATAATTTGGAGCTATTTTACCCAATTATATGACAATAAATCTAATAATATATGTGAAACAGAAGAATATTAACAAAAATATAATTGCCTAGGTTAACAAAAGTGGAATTAGAATATTTGAATGATCCCATCTGTTAAAAAGAAATTGAACAAGCCATCAATGAATTCCCTAAGAAAAAATTCCAAAGGCCAGATGGATTCATTAGTGAATTCTATCAAATATTTAAATAACAATTAATCCCAATATAATTAAGCACACATAAAAACTATATGGAGGCAGAGTCAAGATGGCAGCCTAAAAGGAGCAGAAGTTCAGACATCTGAATACTCTTCCTTACTGATTACAAACTGAATGCACCTAGGGGACTGAAAGTCAAACATAACAACAAGACAGAGCCAAGGAACCCTCCTCCTGGACTTAATTCAAAAGATACACCCCCCAAAGCCAGAATCCAAGAACACTCGGGTTTGAGGGGAAGACAGAAGGAAGGTTCCCTGTACACCTCCCCCCACCCACCTAGTGCACTGAGACTGCAGGGGCAACAGGAACTTCTGGACGGACAAAGGTACTGGTCCAGAGGGTTCACCTTGCGGGCCAGGCTATGCCAAGAGCAGAGCATCAAACACAGATGGCAGGGAAAGAGCTTGAGAGGGAGCATAGAGCTGACAGCCCAGCTAGAGTTGTGGAGATCCTCCATATTTGCTCTAGCCTTTCAGAAGGTTTCAGCCTCAGAGCACACCCAGCCCAACCAAGCTGAACTTAATCCCATCAAAATTCTTCAGAACTCAGGGAAGCCCAGGCTCCACACCCCTCCCCCATTGACTGCTGGACTTTGATCCAATCAAAAGCCTCAAGAGGATAGGGAAGCTCAAACCCCCAACAACCCTCCCCCAGAGACTGCACCGAGAGATCTTCTGTCAAGAGGGGAGACTGACAGAAGCCTCCAAAACCAAAAATATGAGAGAAGCAAGAGCACAGACAAATATGGCGAGCAAAGAAGGGTTGAATATGAGCAAACAACAGAAAAAGAAGAAAGAAAGATTACAATAGATAGCTTCTATACAGTGAACAGAACAGGGGGGGGTGGGATCAGCAAACAATAAATCAGAAATCCCAGTGAACTGGATACATGCTGTGGAAGAACTCAAAATGCAATTCAAAACACAATTAAGAGAGGCTGAAGACAATTGGGAAAAGAACTTAAAAACTAAGATAAGTCATCTGGAATCAGAGGCACTTGAACTAAAATGAGAAAATAGTGTCTTGAAAGCCAAAATCAACCAATTGGAAAATGAGGTAAAGGAGATGAAAGATGAGGCAAAGAAGATGAAAGATGAGGTAAGGGGATTAAAGATGACCTCCAAAGAAAATCAGACCAGAAGGAGAAGGATAACCAAAAAGCCATGCATGAAATCCAGTCTTTAAGAACCAGAATACAAAAACTAGAATCAAGTGACCTCACAAGGCAGCAGGACACTATAAAACAAAACCAAAAGAATGAAAAAATTGAGGAAAATTTGAAGCATCTCATTCACAAAACAGAGTATTTAGAAAATCGTTCAAAGAGAGACAATTTAAGAATCATTGGTCTACCAGAAGATCATGACAAAAGAAAAAGCCTGGACATAATATAACAGGAAATTATTCCAGAAAACTGCCCCGATATTCTAGAACAAGAGGTGAAAGTGAAGATTGAAAGAATCCACAGATCACCTCCTGTACTTAATCCCTAATTGACAACACCCAGTAATGTTATAGCCAAATTCAAGAACTATCAGACCAAAGAAAAGATATTACAAGCTGCCAAGAAGAAGTCATTCAGATACCATGGAACTACAGTGAGGATAAGGCATGATCTGGCTGCATCCACACTGAAGGACTGAAAGGCATGGAATATGATATTCTGAAAAGCAAGGGAACTATGTCTACAACCAGGAATCCACTACCCAGCAAAACTGACTATATTCTTACAGGGGAAAGTATGGGCATTCAACAAAATAGAAGACTTCCAAGATTTTGCAAAGAAAAGACCAGACCTGAACAGAAAATTTTGTGTCCAAGCACAGAACTCAAGAGAATCATCAAAAGGTAATTTAAAAAGAGGGAAAAAAGAAAAACAAAACAAAAAAATGTTTGAGACTCAATAAATTAAAATGATATGTATCACTATAAGAAAAGAGGTCATTGATAACTCTTAAAAACTGTTGTTATCACCTGGGCAGCTAGAAGAATTACACTTAGAGGGAACAGTGACAAACTGTATAGGTTGAAAGGAAAGATATAACTAGGTATATAGATACATGCATGCATAAATACATATATGTGTATATATACAACTAGAGCTAAAAAGAGGTTAATACTAAAAGAAATGGGAAAAGAAACAAATGGGGGTAAATTTATATGTCACAAAGAAGCTCATGGTGGGAGGGGGGGAGAACATCAATACACTGGAAGGGTAAAGAGGTTAGAGATAGGAAATACTCAACTCTTACATGCTTTGAAATTGATCCATAGAGGGAAAAACAACCCAATCCATTGGGGCAGAGAATAGATTTGCACCTATAGAAGAGTAAAAGGGTAATAAATGGACTGGTGGGGTGGAAAGCAGTACTAGGGAGGAAAAGGGGGGGGTAATTTTAGAAAGACTACAGGGAAAATAAGGGTGGGAATAAGATGGGAGGGGAGTAGAAAGGGAAGTAAAATAAGGGTGGGAACCAGGGGGGACTGATTAAAAACAAACATTGGTGTAGAAGGAAATAGTGAAAGAAGAAAAGGCAGGATCAGGAGTAGAAATCAAAATGCTGGGAAATACACAGCTAGTAATCATAACTCTGAATGTGAATGGAATGAACTCACCCATAAAACACAAGCGAATAGCAGGGTAGATTAGAATCCAAAACCCTACCATAGACTGTCTGCAAGAAACACACATGAGGAAGGTAGATACACATAGGGTGAAAGTAAGAGGATGGAGCCAAATCTATTGGGCATCAACTGATAAAAAGAAGGCAAGAGCCGCAACCATGATATCTAACAAAGCCAAAGTAAAAATAAATCTAGTTGAAAGAGATAGGGAAAGTAATTTCATCCTGATAAAAGGCAGTATAGACAATGAGGAAATATCTGTACCCAACATGTATGGACCAATTGGAATAGCATCCAAATTTCTAAAGGAGAAACTAGTGGAGCTCAAGGATGAAATAGATAGAAAAACTATACAAGTGGGAGACCTGTACCTTCTTTTATCTGAACTAGATAAATCCATTTAAAAAAATAAATCAGAAAGAGGTAAGGGAAGTGAATGAAATCTTAGAAAAATCAGAGTTAGTAGACATGTGGAGAAAAATAAATAGGGACAAAAAGGAATATACCTTCTTTTCAGCAGTACATGGTACATTCACAAAAATTGGCCATGTATTAGGGCATAAAAACATTGCAAACAAGTGCAAAAGAGCATAAATAATAAATGCAACCTTCTCAGATCACAATGCAATGAAAATAATAATTAGTAAGGGTACGTGAGAGGTAAATAAAAAATTAATTGGAAATTAAACAATATGATTCTCCAAAACTGGTTAGTTAAAGAACAAATCGTAGAAACAATTAATAAATTCATTTAAGAAAATGACAATGATGAGACATCCTTTCAAAACCTATGGGATGCAGCCAAAGCAGTACTCAGGGGGAAATTTATATCCTTGAGTTCATATATTAACAAATTAAGAAGGGCAGAGGTCAATGAATTGGGCATGCAAATTAAAAAACTAGAAAGTGAACAAATTAAAAATCCTCAGATGAAGACTAAATTAGAGATGCAAAAAATTAAAGGAGAAATTAATAAAAATAGAAAGTCAAAGAACTATTGATTTAATGAATAAGCTTAGAAGCTGGTACTTTGAAAAAACAAATAAAATAGACAAACTACTAGTCTGTCTAATTAAAAAAAATGAAGGAAAAAAAACACCAAACTGACAGTATCCAAGATGAAAAGGGAGACCTCACCTCAAATGAAGAGGAAATTAAGGCAATCATTAAAAACTACTATGCCAAATTATATAGCAACAAATATGGCAATCTAGGTGATATGGATGAATACTTACAAACATGTAAATTGCCTAGACTAAAAGAGGAAGAAATACATTACCTTAACAACCCCATTTCAGAAAAAGAAATTTCCCTAAGAAAAATCCCCAGGTCCATATGGATTCACAAATGAATTCTATCAAACATTCAAAGAACAACTAATCCCCTTATTATAAAAGCTATTTGACAGAATAAGCAAAGAAGGAGTTCTACCAAATTCATTTTATGACACAAACATGGTATTGATCCTGAAGCCAGGCAGGTCAAAAACAGAGAAAGAAAACTATAGACCAATCTTAATGAATATAGATGAGAAAGGGATAGTAAAACCTTTTTTTCCTATTGTATTCTGGTCTATTAAAAATCTTGCAGTTCTGGAAATCTTTTCCTTATTAATTTGGAAGCTAAGGAAATCATAGTATTTGCTGTCTAATTCCTTTCAGAGTTATGTAGTTTCCTTATCACTTTTTCTTGCTTGAAGATTTCTTTTTATTCCTCAGATAGTTTTGCACATCTTTTGTAAAATTCATTTAATACACAGAAAATTTTATTCAAACTTTTGCCTCTCTTTCTACCCTTTTCATGAGGTAAAATTCCTCCATCCCTCAGCACCCAGTGGTGGTATACAGGAGTCACAGAGCCAGGTGTCTGTTTGTGTATGTGACAGCCTGACTATGTTTGAAAGCCAATTGGTCAAGGAGAGGGAGGAGAAGCAAGAGGTTTTGAAAAGTCAGCAAAGAAAGCAGAATCAGTCTCTATGTTTCTGTGCCTATCTCTGGGTTGCTTTTCTCTGAGCTCTTATTTTATCTCTTCATCTCTAGAAAGCATTAAGTTGGCTGCAGTGGACAATTGGATCTTTCCCTAAAGTTAAAAAGTTTGAAAACCCTCTTTCTATCTTTATCTCTTTATAAATAAATGCGTATAAACCTAGTAATAAACCCCCAGATTAATTTTTATTGAAAATACCTTAAACCACTTAATAAAGTGCCTGTAGGTTTTTAATAAATGTTTCTCAGTTGGCTATTATTATCCTAGCTAGCCTAGCATGAGCCAAGTAATGATGGCATCAGAGCATTTGTTACACAACTCAGTGCTCAGATCTCTTATTATCAAGGGCTGGAGCCCACATCGTCATATGATCACAGATAAGAGGATGACAAATTTCAAGGTGGAAGACCAATGACTTCATACTGTACATGAGGAATACAGTACTAAAAGAGGTATATGACTTGCCCAAAGACAATTGTCCATGGATCTTTTAAAGATAAAAAAAAATATTTTACTTTCACTTGATGCTTAAGAAATCCAAAACAACTACCCCATGTATCATTCATTTAACCCTAAAAACAACTGGTTAGTTTGATACAAACAGTAATATTACCCCAATTTTGCAGTTGGAAGAACTGTGACTCAAAATACTGAACTTGAACAAAGTGACATATGCTGTCCAGGGTTCCTACCATGTCCTGCATCCTCCTGAGCATTGAAGTAAATAATAGGGACTAAAGAAAGGGATTCTAAGAGGAATGATGAAATAAGTTTTATCTTGACCTTAGAAAACCAGTTGCTATTATCCCAAGATGCTGGGGAAAGTAGCTTGTCCCCAGAGCTCAGAGACTGAATGATTTGAGGAGGTTTTTGTTCGGATCTGGAACACTGTGTGTAAGGCAAGCTAGTAGCTTGAGCACAGAAGTACTCTGCAACATCCTCAGACTCCAGATTGCTGATTCTGAGGGTGAAATCTGTCCCAGACCCACTGCCACTGAATCAAGAGGAAATCCCAGAGAATAGATTGGAAACTCCATAGGTCGGTAATTTTATTTTAAAAGTTCTTGTTTCTATTGGAACCAGTTCAGGTAAGTTTTCCCACTACTATGTAAAAGGCTCTGACTGGCCTTGCACTTGATTGTGACTCTCTTGCCCAGACACAGGCAGGGAGGTAGGAGACTGGGTCAAAACAATTTCCCCTTGTGAATCTGAAAGTAATAATGAGAAATTGGAGGTTATAGAATCAACAGAAACAAGGAAAGCCTATTAATTTGAGACAGAAAACAGTGCAACTCAGATTACAAGAGCTCTCCCAACCTCCCATTCTTCTCCATAGTCTCCTTCCCACATTCTCTTTCCTCACCTGGGAGCCAGAGCAAGAGAAAGCAGAGGAGTTGAGCTGGGGAGGCCATTTCCACAGGGAACTCTGTCCAGTGCTGGACAGCACTGTGGATAAAGCTGATAAAGTAGCAGGGAGGAGTTTGGGGCAAGAATGAATGCAAAACAGCATGTAAAAGGGGAGATTTATCACCTCTAAGGCTGGGAACATTTTTCAGTAGCTCTTCCTCACATGTCCCTTGATAGAAATCAGATACACTTTCAGCCTTCAAACACCAAGTCTCCCTTACATGGTCAAAGTGACAGAAGCACTACATCTTTAAGGCTGTTTTTCCCTTGGCACCCTGCCTTCCTGCTACCAGATATTTCTAACCTTTTTCTAAAAACTTTTTCCCCTTAGTGTTCAAGGAAAAAATATATCCCTGAATGCTTATATCAATAAAATACATAAATAGCAGATCAATGAATTGGGCAAACAACTAAAATAAAGACTAGGAAAAAATGTAACCCCCATTTAAAGACTAAATTGGAAATCCTAAAAATCAAAGAAGAAATTAATAAAATTGAAAATAAAATCTATGAGTTTGTTCTATGGGGGAAACAAATAAGAATGATAGAGAGTTGGTTAATTTGATTTTTTTTGAAAAAGGAAAGAAGGGAATCAAATTACCATTATCAAAAATAAAAAGTTGATTACACCTCCAATGAATAGGGAATTAAAGCAATCATTAGGAGCTATTTTGTCCAATTATATGACAATAAATCTAATAACATAGGGGAAATGGAAGAATATTAAGAAAAATATAAATTGCCCAGATTAACAAGAGTGGAATTAGAATACTTGAATAATTCCATCTGTTAAAAAGAAATTGAACAAGTTCATCAATGAACTCCCTAAGAAAAAATCCCTAAGGCCATATGAGTTCATTAGTGAATTCTATCAAACATTTAAATAACAATTAATGCTAACATAATTAAGCTCAAATAAAAACTATTTGGCAAAATAAGTAAAGAGCCCTACCAAAATTTTTATGATGCAAATATAATGTTGTTAGCTAAACCAGGAAGATCAAAAACAGTATGAAAATTACAGACTAATTTCCCTAATGAACATTGATGGAAAAAATCATAAATAAAAAAACAAGCAAATTGATAACAGGAATATATCTCAAGTATTATTTGCTGTGATCATATGCAATTTATACCAGGAATGCAAAGTTGGTTTCATATTAGGAAAATCATTTGCATATTAGATCATATCAATAATCAAACTAACAGAAATCTCATGATTATCTCAATAGATGCAGAAAAAGATTTTGACTAAATAAAAAAACCATTCCTATTAAATACATTAGAAAGTACAGGAATAAATGTCCTTTCCTTAAAATAATATGTAACATTTATTTAAAACCACCAGTAAGAATCATCTATAGTGGGGATAATAGAACACTTCTCAATAAAATCAGAAGTGAAGCCAGGATGCACATTATCATCAGTATTATTTAATATTGTACTAAAATGCTAGCTTTAGCAATTAGAGAAAAAATGAAAGTGAAAGTAGGTAATAAGGGAATTAAACTATCACCCCTTGCAGATAATATGATGTATAGATAATAGAGTCCTAGAAAATCAACTAAAATTAGTTGAAATAGTTAATAACTATATCAAAGTTGAGGATACAAAATAAACCTACAGAAATTCAGTTTTTTTTCAAAAAAACTCAGCAAGAGATAGAAAGAGAAACTCCATTTAAAAACACTCTAGACAGTACAAAATACCTGAAAACCTATTTTCCAAGACAAACACAGGAATTCTAGGAACACAATTACAAAATACTTTCTACAGAAATAAAGTTAGATCTAAACAATTAAAAAATATTAATTCCTCATGGGTAGGCTGAGTTAATATAATAAAATGATAATCCTACTTAAATTAATTGACTTATTCAGTGTCATACCAGTAAAACTAACAAAAAAGTTGATTTATAGAAATAGAAAAAATAACAAAATTCATCTGGAAGAAAGACAGATCAAGAATATCAAGGGAACTGATGAAAAAAATGTGAAGGATGATGGCCTAGTGGTACCAGATATTTAAAAAAAAAACCTTATCTTCTGCCTTAGAATTAATTCTGTGTATTGGATCCAAGACAGAAGAGTGGTATGGTCCAGGAAATGGGGGTTAAGTGACTTGCCCAGTGTCACACAGCTAGAAAGTATGTGAGACCAGATTTGAACCTAGGATGTCCCATCTCTAGGACTGGCTCTTTATACAGTGAGCTACCCAGCTATCTCCGATATCAGATCTTAAGATATACTATTTTTTATTTGCATTTCCAATTGATTGATTTCTGCTCTCCCTAGTTTGTTAATATATGCATGCAGGGATATGAATTTACCTCTGATTACCACTTTGGCTGCATCCCAAATGGTTTGAAAGGATGTCTTGCCATTGTCGTTTTCCTTGATGAAATTATTAATTGTTTCTGTGATTTCTTCTCTAACTAAACAATTTTGAAGTATCATGTTGTTTAATTTCCAATTAATTTTTGTTTTGGTTTTCCATGTACCATTACTGATCATTATTTTTATTGCCTTATGATCTGAAAAGGCTGCGTTTATTATTTCTGCTTTTCTGCATTTGTATGCCATGTTTCTGTGACCTAGTGTATGGCCAATCTTTGTGAATGTGCCATGTGGTGCTGAGAAGAACTTGTATTCCTTTTTGTCCCTATTTATTTTTCTCCATATGTCTATTAACTCTAATTTTTCTAAGATTTCATTCACTTCTTTTACCTCTTTCTTATTTACTTTTTGATTTGATTTATCTAAATTTGATAATGGTTGGTTCAAATCTCCCACTAATATTGTTTTACTGTCTATTTCTTCCTTCAATTCTCCTAGTTTCTCCATTAGAAATTTGGGTGCTATATTATTTGGTGCATACATGTTGATTAGTGATATTTCCTCATTATCTAAAGTCCCTTTTAACAAAATATAATTACCTTCCCTGTCCCTTTTGATCAGGTCTATTTTTGCTTTGGCTTTATCAGATATCATGATTACCACTCCTGCCTTCTTTCTGTCAGCTGAGGCCCAGAAGGTCTTACTCCATCCTTTAATTCTGACCTTGTGGGTGTCTACCAGCCTCATGTGTGTTTCTTGAAGACAACATATGGTAGGGTTTTGGATTCTAACCCATTCTGGGATTCGTCTACGTTTTATGGGTGAGTTCATCCCATTCACGTTCAAAGTTATGATTGTGACTTGTGAATTCTCTGGCATTTTGATATCCTTCCCTAATTCTAACCTTTCTTCTTTAGCTCTAAACTTTTAATCCAGTGATTTACTTTAAATCAGTCCCCCTTGTCCCCTTCCTTGATATGTTTCCCTTTCTAGCCCCTCCCTTTTTGTTACCTCCCCCTTCCCCCCTCTTCTTCCCTCCTCTTTTGTTTTCCCTCCCCCCATTCACCCTTGGTTTTCCCTTCTCCCTGCCCTTGTTGGGTAAGATAGAATTCAAGATCCCAATGGATCTGGATATTTTTCCCTCTCAGAGTTGATTTCCCTGAGAGTAAGGTTTAAGTAAAAACTCTCTTCCTCTCCTTCTTATAGGAGTTTTCTTCCCCTCCCCTTCCCATGTGAATCTTTGTGTGAGAAAGATTATTCTATTTGGTTTTTCTTTTTCCCCTACTTACACATTATATTTTCCCCACATGTTAGTATACATTGATTGATATGAATGTAGTCCTCATAGAAGCGAGTTTGAGTAAAAGAAAAAGATAACATTTTTCTCCTTTTATCTTTCCATCATATTTACCTTTTCAGGTATTCCATGCTCTTTGTTTTTCGATATCGAACTTTCCACAGAGCTCTGGTCTTTTCTTTGCAAAAACTTGGAAATCTTCTATTTTGTTGAATGCCCATACTTTCCCTTGGAAGTATATAGTCAGTTTTGCTGGATAGCTGATTCTTGGTTGAAGACACAGCTCTCTTGCCTTTCTGAAAATCATGTTCCATGCCTTATGATCATTCAGAGTGGAACTTGCAAGGTCTTGTGTGACCCTGATTGGCATTCCTTTATATCTAAATTGTCTTTTCCTGGCTTCTTGTAGGATTTTTTCTTTTGCTTGAAAGCTTTGGAATTTGGCAATTATATTCCTGGGAGTTGTCTTTTGGGGGTTTAGTGTAGAGGGTGTTCTGTGATCTCTTTCAGTGGCTGTATTGCCCCCTTGTTCTAGAATCTCTGGGCAATTTTCTTTGATTATATCTTGTATTACGATAGAGTTTGCTGTTTATTTCTGGATTTTGTGGTAGTCCAATTATTCTTAAATTACCTCTTCTTCCTCTATTTTCCAAGTCTGTCACCTTGTCAGTGAGATATTTTATGTTCTCTTCTAATTTCTTGATCTTTTGGCTTTGTTTTATTGATTCTTGCTCTTTTACCTGCTCATTGTCTTCTAGTTGCCTATTTCTGACCTTTTAAAGTTTGGTTTTCCTTTTCAGTTTGGTCCAACCAGTTTTGTAGTTGCGTGAAATTCTTTTGCATTAATTCCCACTTTTCCTGCCAGAAGGTTTCCATCTTTTTGATCATTTTTTATTTTAATTCTTCAAAATTTTGTGGAGAGTTTCCATTTCCTTTGGAAGGTTTCAGCGCATTTGCTTGTGTTTCCTCTTCTATCTCCTCTGTATTTTGTATTTTTGCTCCATAAAATGTGTGCAAAGTTGCCCCCTTCTTGTTTTTCTTGTTGCTTTGAGTCTTTTTTGCTTCTGTGCTGTTTGTCATCTGTATCTGAGTGAGGGGGGTGGGCTCTTTTATTATCTGTCTGGTGTTCAATGGCTTTAGCCCCAGGCAAATTGCCTGTCTTCCCCAGGAAGCCCAGAATTGCTGGTGTTTCGGTGTTTCGGTGTTACTACTCTCCTCAGTTCCCTCCCGTTGCTTCTCTGTTGCCTTACTTCTATGCTCTGCGCCTGGCTTGACACTCTCAGATGTATTTCAATGCCTTTGCTTGCCAGAGGAGCCTGAACTCAGAGGGGGAGGGGCCGGGGCTTCCAGGAGCTCTAAGGGCTGGTGTTAGGATTAACCTCAGACTGAGTATGCCCTGAGGCAGGGACCTTTGGTGAGACTCAGATGGAAGGATCTGGTCAGGGGGCCACAGGCTCCTCCTGTCTCTCTCTGTTTCCTTGCTGTTTGGGTGCCCCTGCAACTGGCCCAGGTCGTTTTCAGGGCTCGGCCCTCAGAACAGCTGGCTCCTGAGGCCCTCCTGCCTGCCCTGAGGTTCCTGCTGCTGCCTCGGACTCAGTGTTCTGGGTTGGGGGGGATGGGTCCTGGGACCTTCCCTTTGCCTACCTCTTAGATCCGAGTGATCTCAGACTCCGACTCTTGGGGGGGATGTACCTTTTGACCAGGTCCAGGAGAAGTGTTCCTGGGGTCTATTCTGTTGTTTGTTTTGAGTTTCTGTGCCCTAGGAGCATTCAGTTTGAGATTAGTAAGGAAGGGTTTCTGGAGCTCCGAACTTTAGCTTTCTCTAAGCTGCCATCTTGACCAGAAGTCCACCCTTAAGATATACTATTAAGCAATTATCATCAAAACAATCTGGTACTGACTAAGAAACAGAAAGGTGGATCAATGGAGAAGATTAGGGGCAAATGAACTCAGTAATCTAGTGTTTACTAGATAGATCCCAGCTGTGGGGATAAGAACTCATTATTTGACAAAAAACAAAAATTGCTGGGAAAATTGGAAAAGAGTATGGGAAATTTAGTTTTAGATCAATATCTCACACCCTGTACTAAGATAAAGTCAATATGGGTATGTGATTTAAACATAAAGAGTGATAAGTAATTTGGGGGAACATAGAATAATTTAATTGTCAGATCTATGAAGAATGGTAGGATTTATGACCAAACAAGAGAGAAAGAACATTACAAGATGTAAAATGAATAATTCTGATTATATTAAATCAAAAAGGTTTTTTTACAAACAAAAACAATGCAACCAAGATTAGAAGGGAAGCAACAAACTGAGGGGGTGTGATTTATAACAAGTTTCTCTGATAAAAGTCTGACTTCTCAAATATGTAATGAACTAAGTCAAAGTAGTAAGACAAATCATTCCCCAATTGATAAATGGTCAATTGATATGAATAGGCAATTTTGAGATGAAGAAATCAAACCTATCGATAATCATATGAAAAACAATGTTCTAAGAAATAAAAAATTAAAAGAATAATGAGGTACCACCTTATGCCTATTAGATTGGCCAATATGACAGTAAAGGAAAATGATTAATGTTAGAGGTAATGTGACAAAATTGGGACACTAATGAATTTCTAGTGGATTTATGTATCAAATGCAACTTTTATGGAGGACAATTTGGAATCGTGCCCAAAAACCCATAAAAGAATGGCATGCCCTTGGATCCAGCAATACTACTACTAGGTCTGTATGCCGATGAGATTTTAAAAATGGGAAAGGACTTGTTTGGACAAAAATATTTATAGTTCCTCTATTTGTGGTGGCAAAGAATTGAAAACTAAAGGGATATTCCTCAATTGGGGAATAGCTGAACAAAGTGTGGAATATGATGGTGATAAAATACTATTATGATGTAAATAATGATGAACAGGATGATTTCAGAAATAGCTAAGAAGACCTACATAAATTGTTCCAGAGTACGTTGTGCAAGTCAATATTCTACTTGCTATTATTTTATATTTGTTATTCCATTGATGGATAAATAACTGCTTTGGTGTTGGAATGAAAATTTAGGGACATAAACTCTTATCCTTTTGGTCAACTATTCCTAAGTGATATAATAATAGTTAACATTTAAACAGCTTTTTAAAGTTTGCTAAGCAATTTATATCTTACTTTGTTTAATCCTCACAAGAACCTCATGAGGTAATTACTATTATGTTCTCTAATTTTCAGAGAAGGAAACTGAGGCTGAGAAAGAGTAAGTGACTTATCATGTGTTTGGCTGTATGTTTAACACTATCCACCACACTAACTACAGTTCCAGTAGTAAATCAGGTGGTAGGAAATTATTACAGGATGGAAAAATTGATGGATTTATGTATGGATGGATATGTATTGTGTATTATAAAAATTACATGAGTACTTAAGGAAACAGTAAAACATATAAGTATAGATATATTTATACTTAATCATGTACCTATATTGTTATTTATTCTATTAAGAATCTATTTTTAAATGATCTCTGCTCCATATACTTTGGAACTCATAAGTACTTACTATGATGATTATTGTGAAAATATTCTTAAATGTTGACACATAACTGCTTCACTCTGGCTATTGAGGGCTATATCTTTGTCTATGGTGATCCTCCTAGTAGAGGGCATTGGTTGAGTCTTCAAGCATTCTTTGTTGTTTATGTGTATATTATGAGGACTTGTGTATCCAAATAAATTTACCAGATTCTGATATGTTATTCTAACTCAACCCTATCATATATTGCTAATGTGGAAATTTCATATTAATCTGAGCCCCTTTTTAGCACTCAAAAAAACAACCTTTTGATTTTAAAGCAAAAAATCTTTTACATCTGAACATCTGCCCCTTATCTCTCTGAGGCCATGCATGGAGTCCTCTGTCCTCTTGTCTACCATGCTATGAGACACTATGCATGAACTGTGTGGCTAGTCCAAACATGACATGATGACTCTTGGTGCCCAGAAGACCTGCTTCTTGTATGGAGTGAGGTCGCATTCCAGCAGTCAAAGAGGCTTGGGAAAGGGACATCAAGAAGAAGATGAATTGACCAAAGAACAAGAAGTCACTCTCTTCTTTTGAAGCCATAAACTGAGGAGGTATACGGTGTGGCTCTGGGCTGGCACAATCTGCTCACAGAGAAGGGACCTAGGAAAGCTAGCTGGCCAGACATATACGACTCATGTTTCTTCTTTCTCGGGCCTTCTGTTTATTATTTAATAAATAATTATAAAAGTAAAACATGGTCTCAACAGGATTTCATTTATAACACTAAGTACTCAATAGATGCTAAAAGCATGTAGCTTGAATTGATTTCTTACTCAGTTTTTAACATTTTTCTGCATAAACTTCATTGATCAATATGGCCAGTAAAGACTCCCTCCCTCCTTCTACTCCTCCCTCCTTCATGTCCTCCCCACCCACTCCTCTCCCTGATATAGTAAGCAATCTGATACAAAAAAATCTTTCTTTCTTTAAATTATTCTGATACATTACAAATGTTTCCTCTATTTGTTATCTTTCTTTGTACCTTTATGGCTTAGCATAGTGCCTGCAATATAGTAGATATGTAATGAATATTTTATCAATTGATTATCATTTTAAACTGCCTTTGTGAAATACATTTGAATTCTGAATCTATGAACTTGTCATTCGAGTATACATTAAGTGTAGCCTTAGACGAAAGGAGCTGCTTAGGATGAGTCATGAAGCTATAGCATCCAGAAACTTTTTCATAACCTGCAGAGTACAGTTTAGTATTGGGATCATTTACTGCCAAGGGTTGGAACTTGTATTCTCATAGTATCACAGATGAGAAGATGGCAGATTATCAGGTGGAAGTCCAATGCCATCATATTGTACTTGAGGAATAGGAGGCACGGAGGTGGTAAGTTGCTTGTCTAGAATCATTCATTTGTAGATCTTTTAAAGATAAAATTAATAATCACTTATTTTCTTTTGATGCTTAACAATTCCAAAATATTTTGCCATGTATCCTTCATTTAACCATTTTACAAATGGTGAAACTGGGGTTCAAAATATGGAACATAACCAAGGTGAAACGCAATGCTCACAGCTATTGCCATAAGGTCATCCTGCCACGTGAATAATGGAGTAAATAATAGGAACTGAAGAAAAGAATTCTAAGAGGAGGGCTGAAAGAAGCCTATTCTTGTCCTCTAGAAAAGTAGCTGCTATGAGCCTAGGACTCTTGGGAACACAGTTATTCCCCTGAGCTTAGGGGTCAAATGAGTTGGGGAGGTTTTTGTTAGGGACTAGAGCACTGTGTTAGAGATCCAGGTCCCACAGATGTACTCTGCAATATCCTCAGGCTCCACACTGCTGATTGTGAGGGTGAAATCCGTCCCAGACCCACTGCCACTGAATCGAGAGGGAACCCCAGAGTGCAGATTGGAAACTCTGTAGATCAGTGCTTTAATAAGTTCTCCTTTTTTGTGCTGATACCAGTATAGGTAAGTGTTCCCATCACTGTATAAGAGACTCTGACTGGCCTTGCACTTGATGGTGACTCTCTCTCCCAGAGACACAGACACAGAGGCTGGGGACTGAGTCAAAACAACTTCCTCTTGAGAACCTGAAATTAATAAGAAGACATCTGAGGTTATAGAATCAATATTATTTCTGCTCCTTTCCCAATCTATTTAATTCTGATCACTGATATCTACTCGTTCTTTTCAACAAAGTTCTAACTCTCATGTCAGTATCAAAGATTTTTCTTATTGAGACAGAGGATGCAGCACATCTCAGCTTGCAAGAGATCTCTATCAGCCTTCAGGCCTCCATAATCTCCTCCCCATATTACCTGGGAGCAAGAACAGGAGAAGGCAGAGGAGCTGAGCTGGGGACTCCATCTCCACACTGAGCTCTGTTCAGTGCTGGACAGGGCTACTAATAAAGGTTTGAAACAGCAAGGAGGAGTTTGGGGATAGGAGTAAATGCAAAACACCTAGTAAGGGAAGGGACCTTATCATCTCCATGACTGAGAACATTTTGAACATTTCTTCCCCAGGTCTCCTGTTGGAAATCAGCATACTTTCAGCTTTCAAATAGTGAGTCTCCCTCCAGTGGTGACAGAACCACTACATTTTTTAGGCTACCTAACTCCAACCAGTCACTCCATTTTTTTTCTTTGAAATTCTTCCTTTAATCTTTGGGCTATAGACAAATATTATTCAACTATCCACAACTTTTTTCTCTAAATCCCACCCTACCTCACTAATATTAACTAGAAGTGGGTTTTTGAACCAATTCAGTCTTGATTAAACTCATTTTCTTGATGTGTAAATTAGGGAGATAAACAATTGGGCTTATTAAACTATGTACCATGTAGTGCTTTTACAAAAATTTAATATTTACTGGCTATTATATTACGTTTAATATTCCAAAAGTGGATAAATAATGGCTTTTGTAGTGAATGAAAGTATTAGGACAATAAAGTTTTTCTAACCTAATATATGGTCAATTCTTTTAAAGTTACTATTTGTCGCCGAGCAAAAGATATATTCATTTCTATTCCCATTCAGTTCTTTCCAGATATCAGTCATATTTTCTTACCTAAGATTATATTTATCTCCTTGACTTCTTTCTTAATTATCTTTCGTTGGACATATCTAGTTCTGAGAAGGATAATCTTTTGTTCTTTGGACCCACTGCAAGTATTCTAAGGGCAGTAATAAAAGCTAAAATTTATAGCAGTCTTAAAGATTTGAAAAGCAGTATACATATTAACTTGTTTGATCCTCACAAGAACCCCATGATATAAGTATTATTTTCTTTAATTCATAATGAAGAAACTGAGGCTGAGAGAGACTAAGTGAATTCCCATGACTTACACTGGCTACAAATCTAATGTCATCTACAACATAGTAGAAAATTACAACTGACTGCAAATATATGTATGTTCATACAGAGATATATTGAGATATGTATGAATGTATGCATGTATGTGTGTAATATAACATTATTAAAATATATGTATATAAAGATATACTTAGATAGATATATATACATATACCTCATCATGTTTTGATTTTGCTTTTATTTTTTTCTAAGTCTCTACATTTGGAAAGATCTTTGTTCCAAATAGTTTGGAGATGGAAAATTCTTAGCTTGATGGTCCTTATTAAAATATTCTTAATTTTTACATATAACTGCTATGTTCAAGTGATTGTGAGGCATGTTCTTATCTATAATAATGCTCCAGCTTCAGAGAGGTTCATTGGTTGAGTCTTCTGAGATATTTTAATGTTTATATGTATATTATAAGGATATGTCATATGTCTATCCATGAACATTTACAAGATTCTTAGGTGTCATCCTAGTACCTTAACCCGGTCACACCTTACTAAGTACTCAATGAGTACTAAATATTTACAGCCTAACGTGATGTCTTTCTAACATTTCCTTGCATAACCTGCATTGATGAATAGGAACAGTTCAGATTCCTCAAGTGTTACCATTGATAGTTAGAGCTTTAAACTCTCCAGTCTTAGTGAAGGTGTTCAACTGAAATTCTGGTGAGCTACTTTCTACCTATAAGTAAGTGCATCTTCCATATTTATGTAAACAATGGTACTGACTCCTGGACAATTGTAAACAACAACATGGAAATAGGTTCTGATCAAGGACACAAGTAATACCCAATGAAGTTGTGTGTTGGCTGCAGGAAGAGAGGGTGGAGGGGAGAGAGGGAAATAATGTGATTATTGTAACCAAGGAATAATGTTCTAAATTAACTAAACAAACTTATTCAAATGGGGGAAATGATTAATTAATTAATTAATACTCTAAAAAACTAAGTACTCAATGAGTACTAAATATTTGCAGCCTAACGTGATGTCTTTCTAAGATTTCCTTGAATAACCTGCATTGATGAATAGATCCAGTTCCATTTCCTCAAGTGTAACCCTTGATAGTAAGAGCTTTAAACTCTCCACTCTTAGTGAAGGTGTTGGACTGAAATTCCTGTGAGCTACTTTCTACCTCTAAGTAAGTACATCTTCCATATTCGGGCAAACAATCATACTGACCCCTGGACAATTGGCGACTGGCTAGGAATGTAGCAGGATGTTATTGAACCACAAGGAATGACAACGATAGTTTCAAAGAAACATAGAAATCATTTCTGAACTGATGCAGAATAAAGTGAGCAGAATAAGAATAACAATTCATATGGCAACACTAAAATAGTAAAAATGAAGGAATTGATTTTTTTTACCACTATGATCTTCTGGAACTCTAAATATATAATCCTGTGATTTCACCTGCATCCTGAATTGCCCTGAGACCTGATTCTGGTTACAGTAAAAGAATGTGAAGCCATGTACATGAAAGATGGCATTATCATCAAGTCCTGCTTAGCTGGTTCCCACTGACGCAGAGATCCCACTAGAGAGTATAGATTCACAGATTTTTCTGAATCATCCTCTACTACTCAACTCCACAATGGTAACAACAGAGAAAAATGGGTATTAAGGAAAAGGAATGGAATCCCTCTGTCCCTGAGTTACAATTCTAGAACAGAGAAAAAGTCTATTGGAAAGACATTAGGACACATTAAGCACAGAAATGAAATAAAATCTCCAGGTAGGACAGGAGTCAAAGGTGGTGGGATCAAGTGAGAATGGAGTATTTCATTCAAAAAGGCTTATCAAAAACATGACACACAAGACTATCTTTTTTCCCATTTTGATATTCAACAAACTGATACACTAAGTACAATGCTATATTATATAGTTTAACCTAGATTTCAAAAAATCATTTGGTTATATTTCTCACATTTTTACAAGGAAAAGATGGACAGCTTTGACTTAAGTGGTAGTTCCATTAAAGAATAAATTTTATTACAGTCTTCTGCATTTGAGGAATAAGTCTGTCAGAAATGATTTTTATTCATTTTACATTATTTTAAGTCTAAGATTTCCTACTTAAAGAAAGAAATTTGTATACCAGAAAAGTCATCTTAGCATTCCTCTAACTAAAGACATCTTGAAGTAACACTTAAAAGAATATTGAATCAGGAAAGTGTCACACAATATGACAAGATTTGGAGCCAATGTTCTATTTTTGCTAAAGGTACAGAAATTAGAAGAGAAATAATAAACTGGGGAAAACCTTTGCCACAAGTTTCTCTGATATATGATATATATGTGGAATTGATCCCAAAACATAAGATCTAAAGACATTCTTCAATCAATAAATGGTTGAAGAATATGAACAAGAAGTTCCCAAAAGAAAAAAAAATTAAGGTTATCATGTGGAAATTGCTCGAGATCATTAATAATTAGAGAAAAGCAAATTAAAATGTCTAAGATTTCACTTCATACCTAGTTCACTGATAAAGATGACAAAAACTGAATATAAACATTGTAAAAGGGAACATGATAGGACAGACACACATGTACTATTGGTGTAGATATTAATTGGTCCAGTCATGATGAAAAATAATTTGGAAGTATGCCCTAATAAGTCACTAAAATGTCAATACTCTTAGATCTAGTCATGCCAAAACTAATTTTAAACCTAAAACAGATCAAAGAAAATGGGGAAAAATTCACATGAAAAAAATATTTATAATAGCATTGAAAACTAATGGGGTGCCTATCAATTGGAGATTGACTGGACAAACTGGCAAAGAATATATTCTAATATATTATTATATTATTAATTATTAAATTAAATATTAATTAATATATTATTAATATATTATTATTAATATATTAACAATATGATTTTATGACAGAAATTACAAAATAGATAGTTTCAGAGGAATATGGCAAAATTTATATGAAAAGATGTAGAATAAGGTGAGCAAAACTAGAAATCTAACAATTTTTCCACATGCCCTCCAACCTTTATCACTTTTCTTTTTGGTCATATTAGCCACTCTGATAGCTGTAAAGAGATATCTCAGAGTATTTTCAATTTGCATTTCTCTAATCAATAGTGGTTTGCAGCATTTCATCATGTGAATATTTAATTTCTTCATCTGAGAACTATCTATTCACATCCTTTGACTATTTGTCAACTGGGGATGATTCATATTCTCATAATTTGACTCAATTCTCTACATATTTGAGAAAGGAGAACTTTGACAGAGATACTTGTTATAAAAGTTCCCAAAAAAATTATTTCCCTTCTAATCTTGGTAATCCTATCCATTTCAATGAAGAAATGATAGAGACAATTTCAGTCTGATTCAGATGGAAATGAGCAGAACCAGAGAAAAATCTATATAGTATCATAAGCATTTAAAAAATTAGATTGGGTTCTTGGACTGTTAAGGTCCTTTTGAGCTCTAAATCTGTGATCCTATAATTTCTCCTGTTCTCCAAACAGTCCTTGAGCTAACCATAGTAATGGCAAGAAGCAAAAAAGCTGATCCCCCATCGAGAGATGACATTGGCATCATGTCCTGCATACATGGCCTGCCCACTTGCTCATACACATCAAGGGATGACAGTGGAATCTTGGTGTCCCTGGGACAGTATCTTGGAACAGAAAACAAAACAATTGGAAAGAGACATTGGGGCATTTTCAGCACAGAAATCCAGGAGAGCCTCTAAGTAGCAAAAGAATAAGAGTTGGTAGGGGTCAGGAAATGAATATCTAGTAAAGGGGCTTTGTATGTAAGCTTTATTGGGACATGGGCATGAACAGGACATTCTAGACTATTTTTTAACTTTTTGACAGGGTCACTAAACTGTAATATTAAATATGATGCTGTATTACCGAGTTTACCTAGATTTCAGTGAAGCCCTGAGTTAAGTTTCTCACACGATACTGATAGAAAAATAGGGAACTATGAACTAAGTACTGGTTCCATTAATGAAAAAAAAATTGTATTCTGCATCTGAGGGACAAGTCTGCCAGAAAAGATTTTTATTTGTTTCATGTTATTGTGAATCTAAATATTTTAAGATTAAAATTAATATATAATATGCCAAGTATTATATTTTATAAGGTTTATTAATAATAACTTGAAGTAGAGAAAAGTAATAGCCTTTACTAAAGAGGAACTTCCCAGACCATACACAAGGAAGAAGAAAGAGAGAGAACAGAGAAGGCAGAGTTACACAAACTTATATATACAGGCAAGGACACAACATGAGGACAAAAAGGAAAGGGATTCTGGGAAATGAACTCCATGTTACAAAATTCCATTAACACACATTTCTACTTAGGGAGAAAAATGTTCCAACTAGAAAAGTCATCTCAGCCAAATTTCTAACACATGACATTTTGGAGTAACGTTATTGGGAATAGTGAACCAAGAAAATTTCACATTATAACAATGTATCATTTTATTTCAGCTGGAGGAAGGGGAGCCCTTTGTCTAGGGATCTTTATTTCATGTCACACTTTCTCTTGAGCAATGGAGTAAATAATAGGGACTGAACATAGAGATTGTAAAAGGAAGGCTAAGATAGACCTTATTTTGATGCTAGATAGCAGCTGCTGTGACCCTAGGCCTCAGGGGAAAGCAGTTATTCCTCTGAGTCAGGACTGAATGATATGAGGAGGTTTTTGTTCAGGGCTGAAGCACTGTGTAGGAGGCCAGTTAGTGCTTTGAAAACAGTAATAGATGGCAGCATCCTCAGGCTCCAGATTGCTGATTGTGAGGGTGAAATCCATCCCAGACCCACTGCCACTGAACCGAGGGGGAACCCCAGAGTAGAGATTGGAAACTAAGTAAATCAGAGATTTAATAGATTTTCCTTGTTTCTGTTGGAACCAATAGAGATAAGTTTTCCCATCACTGTATAAGAGGCTCTGACTGGCCTTGCACTTGATGGTGACTCTCTCTCCCAGAGACACAGACACAGAGGCTGGAGACTGAGTCAGAACAACTTCTCCTTGTGAACCTGGAATTAAAGAGAGATTTGAGGTTAGAGAACCAAGATAGTTTCTGCTCCTTCCCCAAACTTACCTCTAATCTCTGAAATTTGAAATATATTAATTCATCTCCACAAAGTTGCTTTGTTCTGACTTCTAAATCATTTCTAAAAGACTGTTTTGACTGAGAAAGAGAATGTGGCAAAGGTCATATTGCAAAGACCCTCTCCCAGTCTCCCATCCTTCATAATCTCCTCCACACATTGTGCTTCCTCACCTGCTAGCCAGAAAAGCAGGAGGCAGAGGACCTGAGTTAGGAATGCCATCTTCACACTGAGCTCTGTCCAGTGCTGATTCATTGACTAACAGGGCGGAGCTTTTAATGAAGATTTTGAACAGCAGGGAGGAGTTTGGGGGAAGAGAGGATGCAAAACAGCAAGTAAAAAGAGGAGCCTGATCCTGCTCAAGGCTCAAAATATTTGGAGGAGTTCTTCCCTCCCTGTTCCCTATTAGAAATCAGACCCATTCACAACCTTCAAAGAGTGAGTCTCCTTCAGGTGGTCAAAGGACAGAAACACAACATTGTCAAGGCTGCTTTTCCCTTGAGGTCCTGCCTTTTCCCCTCCAGCCCCTTCCACTTTTTTTTCCTGAAAATAAACCTCATCCTTCTGCTTTTTACCCTAGGACATATATTATTTCATGTCACCACAGCTTCTTTTGTCGAATCAACCTATTTCAAATCCATTAACACAAAACTCAATTTCCTAATTTGTAAAATGGGGAGAAAATTATTGTATAACTTATATAGTAAAATAATTTAGGAGTAAAATTATTTTGTAAACATTGAAGAGCTAGTAAAATATGAGTGACCATTCTTAGCACTTACTATCTCATTTTTCTCATATTATTCTAATAAATTCAGACTGAGACAAGTCACTGTGCCATATTAATGCTTCCTATTTAATGTTCTAAGATGAAAAAAGTTGTTATTTTTAATTGAATTGAAGCATTAAGAAATAAACTCATCTGTCCTGCTTTAAGTGATTTTCAGGCAATGATAATGATAGTAAATATTTATATAACATTTTATATATTTCAAAAGTTATATATTAACTTATCTGTTCCTTATGATCCTACTATTTTTATAATTACTTTACAGATTACAAAACTGAGGCTAAAAGAGAGTAAGTGACTTAACATGGATCACATAGCTAATAAATTACTTAAAGAAGAATTGAGACTCAAGTCTTTTCGTCTCCCAATCCAAATCTCTATCCACTCCCCCACCCATTACATTGGAAGAGTATAAAAGAATGGGAATTCTATGTCTCATGTTATTCCCAAATACTTTTTTTAAAACCCTTACCTTCAGTCTTGGAATCAATACTTTATATTGGTTCCAAGGCAGAAGAGTGGTAAGGGCTATACAATGGGGGTTAAGTGACTTTCCCAGAGTCACACAGCTGGGAAGTGTCTGAGGCCAGATTTAAACCTCAGACCCTGGCTCTCAATCCACTGAGCCACCCAGTTGCACCCCCAAATGCTTTTGATTTCTCCTAATAAGTCTCTTTGTTTTTTATTCCATGTAGGTTGGAGATTATGAATTCCAGTTAGGATGGCCCTTATTAAATTGTGGTTCTTAAATTTTTAGCCATATGTGTTATGTGTGTATGATGTTGGGATATAGTTTGGTCAGTGGTAATTCTCTAGTTGTAGGGCAGGATATTTTGAGATATATATTTATAGAATGGGCACTTGTCATTTATCAGTTTGTCAGGATTCTAGTATGTAGTTCTAGGTACCTAGACAGGTCAGATGTTAGTCAATAGGTGCTACATTTTATAGGATACAGTTATTCCTTGTACTTTGTCTAGCATTTTTTTTTGCATAATCTTTGTTGACCATTCGGCAGAAGCTCTTTGCACATATACCCAGCACAAGAGAAAGAATCACTTTTCTAGAGCCTTTGACAACAGAAATCAATGCAGGGATTGAAAGCAGATGAGAAAAGAAGACGATTTAGATTCAGATAATGGTGCAGTGGCTAAAGGAACAAAAGTATGGAAGACTCAATTTCTAAGTTCCAATACAGTTGCAGGCATTTACTAGCTGTGTGACCCAAATCAAGTCACTTAACCCTGTTTGTTTCAGTTTTCCTCATCAGTAAATTGAGCTGGAAAATGAAATGGCAAATCACTGAAATATCCCTGTCTTCCTGATTCTAGACTCAGCACTCAAACCATTACATTATCTAGGTGCCCCCAAGGATATCTTCCTCAATGATTCACTACCATTCCTCCATCATATATGTAGACTAAGTATATAAGCTTTTCTTTTGTTATATCTCTTTAACAATCCCCCTAAACACTTCTGGTATTGCCCCCAATCTATTGCCTGGTTCTCATGTCCTCTCTCACCTGAAACAGTGCAATAGCCTGATATTTGTTCTGCCTGTCACAAGAATCTCCCTCACTCCAGTACATTCTTCACTTACTTAGGAAAGAGATTTTCTTCAAACAACAGTCCTGAGCATGTCACACCCCTACTCAACAACCTTCACTGACTCCCTATCTCCTCCAGGATCAAACAAAAAATCTTCCATTTGGCATCCAAAGGCTTTCATAATCTAACCCACCCCCCAACCCTTCTAGCCATATTATACTTGTCACTTCCCACAACATACTCTTCAGTCCAGTGACACTGGAATCATTGCTCTTTCTCAAAACTTTTTTTTCTGACTGACCCTCAAGTTAGGAATGTTCTTCCACTTCTCCATCTTTTCCCAAGCAAAAAGTCTGGACTAAAATCCTACCACCAAAGGAAGCCTTTCTTCATTCTTCTTAATTCTAATTCCTATTCTCTGTTCATTCTTTCCTATTTATCAACTACATTATTTTATGTACATAATTGTTTGCATATTGTCTCCCCTAGAAGACTCTGAGTTCCTTGAAAACAGGGGGCTAGGCTTTTGCCTTTTACCTTTTTTTAGCATATAATTGTGCATGATATATTCTGATTATTCTTTTGATTTCTTCTGGTTTTCTTATTTCATCTTGCCCATTAGCTATTTTATCATATGGAGTATCTTCCCTTATTATTATTCAAGTTAACTAAGAGTTTATTCATTTCATTAGTCTTTTCAAAGATGCAACTTTAAGTTTTATTTAAAACTCATATGACTCTTTCCATTTTATTTCCTTCTAATTTTAATACTTCCTCTTTCATGCTTATTTTAAGCTTATCTAATTGTTGTTTTTCTGATTTCTAAATGAATAGTCAGCTCCCCAATTCTCCCTTCTTTCTGTTTTGTTGATGTATATTTATATGGCTGTGGTTTTTCCCTGAGGACTGCTTTACTCACATCACAGGATTTTTGGAAAGTTATTTCATCATTACTATTTTCTTGTAAAATGTTACTAATTATTTCTATGATTTCTTCTTTGAACAACTCATTTTTTAGGATTGCATTGTTAAATGTCCATTTAGGTTCTATCTTTTGGTTGTGGCTTTTAAACCAAAGACTATTTTATGATGTTATATACTTATTACCTGCTTCTGTTTTTATTAAAGATTTATTCACTACTTCTGTTTTCTTACATTTCTTTGCAATACCTCTTGGCTCTACAACATGTTTAATTTTTGTAAAAGCTCCACATGGTACATAGTTTTCTAAATATCTAAATTCTTTTGCTGTATCATTTAGAGGATTGTGTAAGTTCATATGGAATATAGGTGTTTTATATCTTCCCCCTTTTAGCTTTCTGTTAGAGTTGTCTAAAACTGAGAAAGGGATATTAAAACCTTTCTTTCCTATTGTAGTCTAGTCTATAAAAAATCATGTAGTTCAGGTAATATTTTCCTTATGAAATTGGAAGCTACAGAATTCATAGTATTTGTTGTCTAATTTCTTTCAGTGTTATGTAGTATCCTTATCACTTTTTCGTGCTTTTTATTCCTCGGATTGTTTTGCACATCCTTTTTAAAATTCATTTAATACATAGCAAATTTTTCTTCCAACTTTTGCCTCTCTTTCTACCCTTCTTATGAAGTAAAATACCTCCGTCCCTCAGCACCCCAATGGTGGGACAAAGGAGTCACAGAATCTCATGTCTGCTTTAGGATGTGACAGCCAGATGAGCTTTGAAAGCCATTGAACAAAGAGAGGGAGGAGGAGTGAGGTTTTGAAAATCCAGTGAAGGAAGTAGAATTCGACTCTTTCCTTCTATGCCTGTCTCTGGGCTGTTTATCTCTGAGCTCTTACTTTATCTCTTGATCTCTGGCAAGCAAGAAGTTGGCTGCAGTGGACAATTGAATCATTCCCTAAAGCTAAAAAGACTGAAAATCCTCTTTATATCTTTTTTCATTAATAAATGCATCCAAACCTAGTAATAAACCTTCAGAATAATTTTTATTTAAAACACCTTAAACCACTTAGTACAGTGCCTGCCATATAGTAGGTTTTTCATAAATGTTCATCAGTTGGCTATCATTATCATTGCCAGCCCAGGATGAGCCAAGTAATGATGGCATCAGAAAACTTGTTCCACATCTCACTGCTCAGATCTCTTAGTATCAAGTGCTGGATCCCACATTGTCATATGACCTCAGATAAGAGGATGACAAATTTCAAGGTGGAAGACCAATGACTTGATGTTGTACTTGAGGAATACAATACTAAGAGAGAGTATGTGACTTGCCCAAAGACCATGGATCTTTTAAAGATAAAAAATTATCTTTTACTTTCACTTGATGCTTAAGCATTCCAAATCATCTTCTCCATGTATCATTCATTTAACCCTAAAAACAACCTGTTAGTTTGATACAAACAGTGATATTACCCCCATTTTACAGATGGTAGAACTGTGGCTCAAAATATTGAACTGGATAGAAGTGAAACACTCTGTCCAGAGTTCCTACCATGTCCTGCAGCCTCCTGAGTAATGGAGTAAATAATAGGGAATAAAGAAAGGGGTTCTAAGAGGAGAGATGAAATAAGTTTTATCTTGACCTTAGAAAACCAGTTGCTATTATCCCAAGACTCTGGGGAAAGTAGCTTGTCCCCAGAGCTCAGAGACTGAATGAATTGAAGAGGTTTTTATTTGGGTCTGGAACACTGTGTGTAAGGCAAGCTAGTAGCTTGAGCACAGAAGTACTCTGCAACATCCTCAGACTCCAGATTGCTGATTGTGAGGGTGAAATCTGTCCCAGATCCATTGCCACTGAATCAAGAGGAAATCCCAGAGAATAGATTGGAAGCTCCATAGATCAGTAATTTAATACATTCTCCTCATTTCTGTTGGAACCAGTTTGTGTAAGTGTTCCCATTACTACGTAAAAGGCTCTGACTGGCCTTGCACTTGATTGCAACTCTCTCCTGGAGACATGGGCAGGGAGGTAGGAGACTGGGTCAAAATTTCCCCTTGGTAACCTGAAAGTAATAATGAGAAATTGGAGGTTATAGAATCAACAGAAACAAGGAAAGCCTATTAAATTGAGACAGAAAACAGTGCAGCTCACATTACAAGAGCTCTACCAACCTCCTGTTCTTTTCTATAGTGTCCTTCCCACATTCTCTTTCCTTACCTGGGAGCCAGAGCAAGAGAAAACAGAGGAGCTGAGCTGGACAGCACTGTGGATAAAGCTGATAAAGCAGCAGGGAGGAGTTTGGGGCAAGAATGAATGCAAAACAACATGTAAAAGGGGAGCTTTATCATCTCTAAGGCTTAGAACCTTTTTCAGCAGCTCTTCCTTGCATGTCCCTTGACAGAAATCAGACACACTTTCAGCCTTCAAACACCAAGTCTCCCTTACATTGTCAAAGTGACAGAATCACTACATCTCTAAGGCTGGTTTTCCCCTGGCACACTGCATATTTCTATCCTTCTTCTTAAAACTTTTTCCCCTTAGTATTCAAGGAAAAATTATATCCCTGAATACTTCTATCAGTAAAATAGATAAATAGCAGATCAATGAATTGGACAAGCAACTAAAAAAAAAACTAGGGAAAAAATTTAATCCCCAATTAAGGACTAAATTGGAAATCCTAAAAATCAAAAGAGAAATTAATAAAATTGAAAATAAAAAACTAGAAGTTTGTTCTTTGGGGAAAAATAAGATAAAGAATTGCTTCATTTGATTTTTTTTTTTGTAAAAGGAAAGTAGGGAATCAAATTAGCATTATTAAAAGTGAAAAGGTTGATTTCACCTCCAATGAAGAGGGAATTAAAGCAATCATTAGGAGCTATTTTTCCCAATTATATGACAATAAATCTAATAAAATAAGTGAAATGGAATAATATTTAAAAATATATAAATTGCCTAGATTAACAAGAGTGGAATTAGAATACTTGAATAATCCCATCTGTTAAAAAGAAATTGAACAAGCCATCAATGAACTCCCTAAGAAAAAAATCCCCAAGGTAACATGGATTCATAAGTGAATTCTATCAAACATTTAAATAACAATTAAACCCAATATAACTAAGTTCAAATAAAAACTATTTGGCAAAATAAGCAAAGAAAGAGCCCTGCCAACTTTTTATGATGCAAGTACGATGCTGTTAGATATACCAGGAAGACCAAAAACAGAAAAAAAAAATTACAGGCCAATTTCCCTAATGAACATTGATGCAAAAATCTTAAATAAAATACTAGCAAATTTACAACAGCAATATATCTCAAGTATTATTTGCTGAGACCATATGCAATTTATTCCAGGAATGCAAAGTTGGTTTAATTTTAGGAAAACTGTTAACATATTAGATCATATCAATAATCAAACTAACAGAAATCACATGATTATCTCAATAGATGCAGAAAAAGCTTTTGACAAAATAAAACACCCATTCCTATTAAAAACATTAGAAAGCACAGGAATAAAAGGGTATTTCTTTAAAATAATGAGTAACATTTATTTAAAACCATCAGTAAGAATCATCAACAGTGGGGATAATAGAACATGTCTCAATAAAATCAGGAGTGATGCCAGGATGAACATTATCATCATTATTATTTAATATTGTACTAAAAATTCTAGCTTTAGCAATTAGAGAAAAAAGGAAAGTGAAAGTAGTTAATAAGGGAATTAAACTATCACCCCTTGCAGATAATATGATGTATAGATAATAGAGAGTCCTAGAAAATCAATTAAAAACTAGTGGAAATAGTTAATAACTATATCAAAGTTGAGGATACAAAATAAACCCACAGAAATCATCTGTTTCCAACAAAACTCAGCAGCAAGAGTTAGAAAGAGAAACTCCATTTAAAAACACTCTGGACAGTATAAAATACCTGAAAACCTATTTACCAAGACAAACAGAGGAATTCTAGGAACACAATTACAAAACACTTTTTATATAAATTAAGTTATATCTAAACAATTAGAAAAACATTAATTCCTCATGTGTAGGCTGAGTTAATATAATAAAATTATAATCCTACTGAAATTAATTGACTTATTTAGTGTCATTCCAATCAAACTAACAAAAAAGTTGTTTTATAGAACTAGAAAAAATAACAAAATTCATCTGGAAGAAAAAAAGATCAAGAATATCAAGGGAACTAATGAAAAAATTTTTAAGGATGATGGCCTAGTGGTACCAGATCTTTTTTGAAAAAAAAAAAAAACGTTATCTTCTGTCTTAGAATCAATACTGTGTATTGGATCCAAGGCAGAAGAGTGGTAAGGTCCAGGAAATGGGGGTTAAGTGACTTGCCCAGGATCACACAGCTAGAAAGTATGTGAGGCCAAATTTGAACCTAGGATCTCCCACCTCTAGGACAGGCTCTCTATACTCAGCTATCCCTGATACAAATTAAAGCAATAATCATCAAAACTATCTAGTACTGACTAAGAAACAGAAAGGTGGATCAATAGAGAAGATTAGGGGTAAATGACCTCAGCAATCTAGTGTTTAATGTGACAAGGAAATCACTTTAAAAGACTGATATATATTAATTTAAGGTCGCCAAGGAATTCAGCTATGTAATTCCTAAATGAAAACTCAAGTCAGCTGTCAGCCTTTCCTAAATCCTGTTAGGACTGAGTAGGGTGGAGATTGATTCCAAGTATCTCTATTGTATCAATTCTAAAATCAATCATGACTCAAAGAAATTCCTGTTCTATGCTTAAGCATAGGTCAAAGTCCTTGCCATTGTTCAGCAAAAGGTTTCTGTCCTAAAGTAATCTTAAGAAGGGAGGAGGAGGAACCTCCCATGCCAATGGGGTTCACATTCCAATAGACTATCAGTAAGAAATTTTCCAAGTATGAAATTTCCCAATGGTGAAATTTCCAATATTTATAAGTCTAAGAAATTTTGAGGTTTACATTAATAAACCCAAAGATCCCAGCTTTGGGGATAAGAACTCATTATTTGACAAAAAAACAAAAATTTCTAGGAAAATTGGAAACGAGTTTGGGAAATTTAGTTTTAGATCAATATCTCACATCCTATACCAAGATAAAGTCAATATGGGTATATGACTTAAACATAAAGAGTGATATTATAAGTAATTTGGGGAAAATAGAATAATTTGCCTGAAGATTTGCCAGATCTTCATAGATCTGCTTGTCAGATCTATGAAGAATGGGAGGATTTATGACAAAACAAGAGAGAAAGAACATTGCAAGATGTAAAATGAATAGTTTTGATTATATTAACTTAAAAAGTTTTTTTTCTTACAAACAAAACCAATGTAAGCAAGATTAGAAGGGAAGCAACAAACTTGGGGGGGTGATTTATAACAAATTTCTCCAATAAAGGTCTGATTTCTCAAATATGTAATGAACTAAGTCAAAGTTGTAAGACAAATTATTCCCCAATTAATAAATGGTCAATGGATATGAATAGGCAGTTTTGAGATGAAGAAATCTAACCTATTGATAATCATATGAAAATAATGTTCTGAGAAATGTAAATTAGAAGAACACTGAAGTACCACCTCACACTGATTAGATTGTACAGCTCTTGCTTCTTCTTTCTCAGGCTTTCTTTTTATTATTTAATAAATAATTATAAAAGTAAAACATTGTCTAAACAGAATTTTATTTATGACACTAAGTACTCAATAGATGCAAAAAGCATGCAGCTTGAATTGATGTCTTACTCAGTTTTTAACATTTTTCTGCATAATCTTCATTGATCAATAAAGCCAGTAAAGACTCTTTAAGAACCACCCTTATTAGTAAGAACTTTAAATTCTCTGGTTTAAGTGAAGGGTTTGGATTTAAATATCTGGGAGCTCCTTTCTACCTCTAAATACATGCGTCTTCCATATTCATGGAAATAATGGCCCTAATTCCTGGACAACTGGGGGAAGACTAGACAAATCATAGTATATGAATACAGTTGAAAACTATTGAACCAAAAGCAATGACAGAGACAATTTCATAAAAACCTAGGGAGACTTTGTGAACTGATTTGGAATGAAGTGAGCAAAATAAGGAGAATAATTTATATAATAACACAAATGTAGTAAATTTGGGAGATTGAACTATTTGACTTCTATGGTCCTCTGGAGTTCTAAATCTCAAATCCTAAATTTCCCCTGTACCATGGACTGCCTTAAACTCTGATTTTGGTCATGGCAAGAATCAAATGGAGCTGAGGGATGGCCCTGGCATCATATCCTGCTTAATTGGCCTTACCAGCAGCTCAGAGACTCTCAGGATTTTTTGAATTCTAAGATTTTCTAGATCATCCTCTAGTGGTCATCTATACCTTGGAGACAAAAAAAAATGGGCCCCAAGGGAAAGGGGTGGAATCCATGTGTTCCTGGGGCAGGATCCCAGGATGAAAAACAATCCCATTGGAAAGAAGCTTTAGGACACAATGAGGCCAGCAACCTAAGAGAGCCTCCAAATAGCTCAAGGTTTAGTTAGTGGGGTGAGTCTGGGTCAAGTAGTTATCATCTAGAAAGGAGTGTTTTGTCCATAAAGCTTTCTCAAGAAAAAGACATGTTATGCGTGGCTCTTACTCTCCGGTACCCGCCATGGCTTGTGTACCCTTCCTCCAACTGAAATAAAATAATATATTGTTATAATGTTAAATTTTCCTGGTTCAATATTCCCAATAATGTTAATCCAAAATATCTGTGTACTCCAAAAAGGGGGATGTGTCTGGCAAAAATGTTACTTTGCCTGCTGTCTTCAAGGCTCCAATTTGTCTAGATATTGTAAATTTTGTTCATACCAACTTGAGAAAAAATAACTGGCAACCTTATGCTGTCAGTGAATTAGCAGGTCATCAGACCAGTGCTGAGTCTTGGGGAACTGGCAGAGCTGTTGCTCAAATTCCTTGAGTTTGGGGTGGAGGGACTCATCGCTCTGGCCAGGGTGCTTTTGGAAATATGTGCTGAGGAGGTCGCTTGTTTGCTCCCACCAAGACTTGGTGCCATTGGCATCAGAGAGTGAACACAACACAAAAACGTTATGCCGTTTGTTCTGCCTTGGCAGCCTCTGCCCTGCCAGCATTGGTGATGTCAAAAGGTCACCGAATTGAAGAAGTTCCAGAACTTCCTCTAGTGGTTGAAGATAAAGTGGA
Organism: Monodelphis domestica; assembly: GCF_027887165.1. NCBI lineage: Eukaryota > Metazoa > Chordata > Mammalia > Didelphimorphia > Didelphidae > Monodelphis > Monodelphis domestica. The sequence continues at coordinate 720,340,077 of NC_077227.1, read as the reverse complement.
GGGTTATAAGAAGACCAAGGAAGCAGTTCTGCTGCTTAAGAAGCTGAAGGCATGGAATGACATCAAAAAGGTCTATGCTTCTCAGCGTATGCGAGCTGGTAAGGGTAAAATGAGAAACTGTCATCATATCCAGCGTAGGGGACCTTGTATCATCTACAATGAATTCAATGGTATTATCAAGACCTTCAGAAACATTCCTGGTATTACTCTCCTTAATGTAACCAAATTGAACCTATTGAGACTTGCTCCTGGTGAGCATGTTGGGCATTTCTGTATTTGGACTGAAAGTGCCTTCTGTGAGTTGGATGAGCTGTATGGTACATGGCGCAGGCCTGCCAAACTGAAGAGTCATTACAATCTTCCAAGGCACAAGATGACCAACACAGACCTTACCAGGATTTTGAAAAGCCCGGAAATCCATAGGGCCCTCCATGCACCATGCAAAAAGATTCATAGACGAGTACTCAAGAAGAATCCTCTGAAAAACTTGAGGATCATGGTGAAACTAAACCCATATGCCAAGACAATGCACTGAAATATAATTCTACGCCAAGCTAAGAATAGGAGAATCAGAGAAAACAAAAGAGCTGCTGCACTAAAGAAGATTATGGAGGCAAAGAAGGCAATAGATGAGAAGAAGAAGAAAAAGCTTGGTGGAAGTAAGAAGCTGGAGAAGCAAAGAAGGTTACTGGGCAGAAGAAGCCAGCAGAAAAGAAGATTGGAGAAAAGAAGGCTCCTGCAGCAAAGAAGCCTGCAGAAAAGAAGCCTGGGGCAGAAAAGAAAACACCTGCCCAGAAGAAACCTGCAGCATAAACTCAGCTTACTAGTTTATCCATTGGGCCATAAATCCATTATGTTAATAATGGTAAATTTCTAATGATTAAATACTCTAAAGTGGTTTTGGGGGGAAAGAAACTGAAAAAAAAGAAGAAAAACACATGCCAGACTAATTTCTTATGACTAGAAATTGAAACCTTAGATGATGCTGGCCTTAGAGGATTTCCAAGGAAGTCAGAGTATTTATGCAGGGTCTGCCTAACTAGATCTTGGGTCCACCCAGAAAGCAAGTGTTTTGATTTTGCTCCAGTTTAATTGACTCTATTTTCCTACTGATATGCCATTCATGTCATCTTACCTAGAAACTAACTCCCAATATTCTGACCACCCAGCAACTTCTCCTTATTCCCTTATTTGAATTCTATAAGAGGTATGCCCCACAGACCTATGTTAGTGGGAAGACACACTTTTTTCCAGCTCTTTCTCTGGCAAGTGATTTCATTAAAATCTATCTAATTTTTTTTTTCAGATTTTGACATTTCTTCTCAACATTACTTGACAGGGGAGTGGAAGCTGTGAAATAGAAAGGGGATTATATTATGTTGCTATTCACTGAAAAGGTAAGCTGTCTACTAATAAACCTATACTCCAATCAACTATACCACTAATTTGGCCATCTAAGAGGAATTTACAAGTGCCTATTTCATGAGTCCCAGAATCTGTATGGTATTTCAGCTGTTCTCCTTTAATCCTCCAGCACCTTGTCCACAACTCCAGCCACATCCTCATCCTGGAAATTGCTGGGTTTTTATTTCCTTTAATTTTTAGCCCTGTTCCTGATATTCTCTCTTACTTGACTTTTTCAGCAGCAAAACATTGTGAAAGTGTCTATAGAAGTGCCCAAGATATGGTAGAAACAAGTAGGTAGCAAAGCAGGTAGTGTTGGACCTAGAGTCCCAGTTGGACCTGGGTCCACATCCTACTTCTAATGCCTAATAATTGTGTGATTATTAATCTCATCTGACCCTCACATAACCCATGTGGATAAATAGTACTTTTGTGTCCATTTTACAGATGAGGGGAGTGAGGCAAACAGAGGTAAGAAGATTTGCCTAAGGTCACACAGCTAGGAAATGTTTGAGGTTGGTTTTCAACTTGAGTCTTCCTAACTTTAGTTCCAAAACTCACATTTCTGCACCACCTAGTTTGGCCAAAGAATATTTTCCTCAACTATGCATAATCACTCACCCAACATATCCAATTTTTTTTGCCAAAATCATGTCAATTATAATTTTGCAACATCTCTTGAACATATTCCCCCTTCACCTCTGATATTGCCATCAACCTATTGCCTGAGCCATATCTCCTGTCACCTGAACCACTGCAGTAGCCTGTTAGTGGATCTGCCTGCTACAAGTATCATCTTCATGCAAGTACATTCCTCACACACTTGCAAAAGTGATTTCCTAAAGCACAGGTCTAAGCATGTCATATTCCTACTCAACAATCTCCAGTGGCTCCCTCTCACCTCCAGGATCATGTAAAAAATCCTCTGTTTCAGGTTCAAAGATTTTCAAGATTTAACTCACCCTACTTTTCCAGCTTCTTGTGTTTTACACTCTGAATATGCTTTTAATCCAGTGACATGAGAACTTCAAAGCATTTTTTACTGACTGACTTCCATACTTGGATTGCTCTCTCTCTCCTGGTCTCTCCCTTCTGGCAACCCAAAAGTCCCAGGTAAAATCCCATCTTCTACAGGAAGTTTTTTCTAATTCCTCCTAATAGTAGTTACTTCCCTTTGTGGATTATTTCTTATTTATCCTCTACATTTTTGAATATTCAGAGTTGTTTGTATATTGTCTCCCAATAAGAGCATGAGCTCCTTGGAAACAAGGACTGCTTTCTGTCTTTTGGGGAGGCAAAGAGGGGGTAAGTTGCTTGTCGAGAAGGATTCATTCATAGATTTTTTAAGGATAAAATTAATAATCACTTACTTTTATTTGATGCAGAAGAATTCCAAAATATTTTCCCATGTGTCCATCATTTCACCATTTTACAGATGGTGAAACTGGTGTTCAAAATATATAACATGACCAAGGTGAAATGCATGCCCACCATGCTCTGCCCATAAAGTCATCCTGCCGCTTAAATAATGGAGTAAATAATAGGGACTGAAGAAAGGAATTCTAAGAGGAGAGCTGAAAGAAGTCTTTTCTTGACCTCTAGAAAAGCAGCTGCTATGAGCCTAGGACTCTGGGGACACAGTTATTCCCCTGATCTTAGGGGGTCAAATGAGTTCGGGAGGTTTTTGATAGGGGCTAGAGCACTGTGTTAGAGGGCCAGGATGCACAGATGTTCTCTGCAATATCCTCAGACTCTAGATTGTTGATTGTGAGGGTGAAATCTGTCCCAGACCCACTGCCACTGAATCAAGAGGGAACCCCAGAGTGCAGATTGGAAACTCTGTAGATCAGTGCTTTAATAGGTTCTCCTTGTTTATGTTGATACAAGTTGAGGTAAGTATTCCCATTGCTTTGTAAGAGGCTCTGACTGGCCTTACACTTGATGGTGACTCTCTCTCCCAAAGACACAGACACAGAGGCTGGGAACTGAGTCAGAACAATTCCCCCTTGTGAACCTGAAATTAATAAGAAGACATTTGAGGTTAGAGAACCAAGATAGTTTCTGCTCCTTTGCCAATCTATTTAATCTCTGATCACTGACATCTACTCATTCTTTTCTTTTTTTTTAAATTTTATAATATTTTATTTGATCATTTCCAAGCATTATTCATTAAAGACAAAGATCATTTTCTTTTCCACCCCCCCACTCCCCATAGCCGACGCATGATTCCACTGGGTATCACATGTGTTCTTGATTCAAACCCATTGCCATGTTGTTAATATATGCATTAGAGTGTTCGTTTAGAGTCTCTCCTCTGTCATGTCCCCTCAACCACTGTAGTCAGGCAGTTGCTTTTCCTCAGTGTTTCTATTCCCACAGTTTATCCTCTGCTTATGAATAGTGTTTTTTCTCCTAGATCCCTGCAGATTGTTCAGGGACATTACACAGCTACTAATGGAGAAGTCCATTACGTTCGATTATACCACAGTGTATTAGTCTCTGTGTACAATGTTCTCCTGGTTCTGCTCCTCTTGCTCTGCATCACTTCCTGGAGGTCTTTCCAGTCTCCATGGAATTCCTCCACTTTATTATTCCTTTTAGCACAATAGTATTCCATCACCAACATATACCACAATTGGTTCAGCCATTTCCCAATTGATGGGCATCCCCTCGTTTTCCAATTTTTGGCCACCACAAAGAGCGCAGCTATGAATATTTTTGTACAAGTCTTTGTGTCCATTATCTCTTTGGGGTACAGACCCAGCAGTGCTATGGCTGGGTCAAAGGGTAGATATTCTTTTGTCGCCCTTTGGGCATAGTTCCAAATTGCCCTCCAGAATGGTTGGATCAGTTCACAACTCCACCAGCAATGAATTAATGTCCCTACTTTGCCACATCCCCTCCAGCATTCATTACTTTCCTTTGCTATCATGTTAGCCAATCTGCTAGGTGTGAGGTGATACCTCAGAGTTGTTTTGATTTGCATCTCTCTGATTATAAGAGATTTAGAACACTTCTTCATGTGCTTATTAATAGTTTTGGTTTCTTTATCTGAGAATTGCCTATCCATGTCCCTTGGCCATTTATCAATTGGAGAATGGCTTGGGTTTTTGTACAATTGATTTAGCGCTTTATAAATTTGAGTAATTAAACCTTTGTCAGAGGTTTCTATGAAGATTTTTTCCCAATTTATTGTTTCCCTTCTGATTTTAGTTACATTGGTTTTGTTTGTACAAAACCTTTTTAATTTGATGTAGTCAAAATTATTTATTTTACATTTTGTGACTCTTTCTATGTCTTGCTTGGTTTTAAAGTCTTTACTCTTCCGAAGGTCTAACATGTATACTATTCTGTGTTTACCCAATTTACTTATGGTTTCCTTCTTTATGTTTAAGTCATTCACACATTTTGAATTTATCTTGGTGTAGGGTGTGAGGTGTTGATCTATTCCTAATCTCTCCCACACTGTCTTCCAATTTTCCCAGCAGTTTTTATCGAATAGTGGATTTTTGTCCCAAAAGCTGGGATCTTTGGGTTTATCGTATACTGTCTTGCTGAGGTCGCTTTCCCCCAGTCTATTCCACTGATCCTCCTTTCTGTCTCTTAGCCAGTACCAAATTGTTTTGATGACTGCTGCTTTGTAATATAGTTTAAGTTCTGGGACTGCAAAGCCCCCATCATTTGTGTTTTTTTTTTATTATTTCCCTGGATATCCTTGATTTTTTGTTATTCCAAAGGAACTTTGTTATGTTTTTTTCTAAATCACTGAAGAAATTTTTTGGGAGTTCAATGGGTATGGCACTAAATAGATAAATAAGTTTGGGTAGGATGGTCATTTTTATTATATTGGCTCATCCTATCCATGAGCAGTTAATGTTTTTCCAATTGCTCAAGTCTAGTTTTAGTTGTGTGGAGAGTGTTTTGTAGTTGTGTTCATATAGTTCCTGTGTTTGTCTCCGGAGATGTCTAAGGTGATTTTGAATGGGATTTCTCTTTCTAGTTTTTGTTGCTGAGCTGTGTTGGAGATATATAGAAAAGCTGATGACTTATGTGGGTTTATTTTGTATCCTGCAACTTTGCTAAAATTGTTGATTATTTCAATTAGCTTTTTGGTTGAATTTCTAGGATTCTTTAAGTAGACCATCATGTCATCTGCAAAAAGTGATAACTTGGTCTTCTCCTTGCCTATTTTGATGCCTTCAATTTCTTTTTCTTCTCTAATTGCTACTGCTAGTGTTTCTAGTACAATGTCAAATAGTAGAGGTGATAATGGGCATCCTTGTTTCACTCCTGATCTTACTGGGAATGCATCTAGTTCATCCCCATTGCAGATGATATTAGCTGATGGTTTTAGATATATAATGTTTATTGTTTTTAGGAAAAACCCTTCTATTCCTATGCTTTCTAGTGTTTTTAATAGGAATGGGTGTTGTATTTTATCAAAGGCTTTTTTTGTGTCTATTGAGATAATCATGTGGTTCTTGTTGGTTTGCTTATTAATGTGGTCAATTATGTGGATGGTATTCCTAATATTGAACCAGCCCTGCATCCCTAGGATAAATCCTACTTGATCATAGTGGATGACCCTTCTGATCACTTGCTGGAGTCTTTTTGCTAGTATCCTATTTAAGATTTTTGCATCTATATTCATTAGGGAATTTGGTCTATAGTTTTCTTTCTCTGTTTTTGACCTGCCTGGTTTTGGAATCAGTACCATGTTTGTGTCATAAAAGGAGTTTGGTAGAACTCCTTTTGGTAGAACAAAGAACTTTGCTTATTATGTCAAATATTTTGTATAGTATTGGAATTAACTGTTCTCTGAATGTTTGATAGAATTCACTGGTGAATCCATCAGGCCCTGGGGATTTTTTCTTAGGAAGTTCTTTGATGGCCTGTTGGATTTCATTTTCTGATATGGGATTATATAAGAATTCTATTTCTTCTGTCATTCTAGGCAGTTTGTATTTTTGTATATATTCATCCATATCACCTAAATTGGTGTATTTATTGCCATATAATTGGGCAAAGTAATTTTTAATGATTGCCTTAATTTCCTCTTCATCGGAGGTGATGTCCCCCTTTTCATCTTTGATGCTGTTAATTTGCTTTTCTTCCTTCCTTTTTTAAATTAGATTGACCAGTACTTTGTCTATTTTGTTTGTTTTTTCAAAGTACCAGCTTCTTGTCTTATTTATTAAATCAATAGTTCAATCACTTTAGATTTTATTAATCTCTCCCTTAATTTTTAGGATTTCTAGTTTGCTTTTCTGCTGGGGTTTTTAAATTTGATCACTTTCGAGTTTTTTTATTTTCATTTCAAATTAATTGATCTCTGCCCTCCCTAGTTTATTAATATATACACTCAGGGATATGAATTTACCTCTGATTACCTCTTTGGCTGCATCGCAAAAGGTGTGAAAGAATGTCTCACCATTGTCATTTTCCACGATGAAATTATTAATTGTTTCTATGACTTCTTTAACTAAACAATTTTGGAGTATCATATTATTTAATTTCCAATTTGTTTTTTATTTGGTTTTCCATGTACCATTACTGATCATTATTTTTATTGCCTTGTGATCTGAAAAGGCTGCATTTATTATTTCTGCTTTTCTGCATTTGTGTGCCATGTTTCTGTGACCTAATGTATGGTCAATCTTTGTGAATGTGCCATGTGGTGCTGAGAAGAAGGTGTATTCCTTTTTATCCCTATTTAGTTTTCTCCATCTGTCTATTAATTCTAATTTTTCTAAGATTTCATTCACTTCTTTTACCTCTTTCTTATTTATTTTTTGATTTGATTTATCTAAATTTGATAATGGTTGGTTTAAGTCTCCCACTAATATGGTTTTACTATCTATTTCTTCCTTCAGTTCTCCTAGTTTCTCCATTAGAAATTTGGGTGCTATATTATTTGGTGCATACATGTTGATTAGTGATATTTCCTCATTATCTAAAGTCCCTTTTAACAAAATATAATTACCTTCCCAGTCCCTTTTGATCAGGTCTATTTTTGCTTTGGCTTTATCAGATATCATGATTACCACTCCTGCCTTCTTTCTGTCAGTTGAGGCCCAGAAGGTCTTACTCCATCCTTTAATTCTGACCTTGTGGGTGTCTACCAGCCTCATGTGTGTTTCTTGAAGACAGCATATGGTAGGGTTTTGGATTCTAACCCATTCTGCTATTCGTCTACGTTTTATTGGTGAGTTCATCTCATTCACGTTCAAAGTTATGACTGTCACTGGTGGACTCCCTGGCATTTTGATATCCTTCCCTAATTCTAACCTTTCTTCTTCAGCTCTACCTTTTAGTCCAGTCATTTACTTTAAATCAGTCCCCCTTGTCCCCTCCCTTGATATGTTTCCCTTTCTAGTCCCTCCCTTTTTGTTCCCTCCCCCTCCCCCCTCTTCTTCCCTCCCTTTTTTGGGTTCCCTCCCCCCATTCCCCCTTGGTTTTCCCTTCTCCCTTCCCTTGTTGGATAGGATAGAATTCAAGATCCCACTGGATCTGGATGTTTTTCCCTCTCAGAGTTGATTTCCCTGAGAGTAAGGTTTAAGTAAAAACTTTGTTCCTCTCCTTCTTATAGGAGTTTTCTTCCCCTCCCCTTCCCATGTGAATCTTTGTGTGAGAAAGATTATTCTATTTGGTCTTTCTTTTCCCCCTATTTACACATTACGTTTTCCCCATATGTTAGTATATATAGAATGATATAAATGTAGTCCTTATAGAAGAGAGTTTGAATAAATGAAAAAGATAACATTTTTCTCCTTTTCCCTTTCCTTCATATTTACCTTTTCAGGTATTCCATGCTCTTTGTTTTTCGATATCAAACTTTCCACAGAGCTCTGGTATTTTCTTTGCAAAAAGTTGGAAATCTTCTATTTTATTGAATGCCCATACTTTCCCTTGGAAGTATATAGTCAGTTTTGCTGGATAGCTGATTCTTGGTTGAAGACCCAGCTCTCTTACCTTTCCGAAAATCATGTTCCATGCCTTACGATCATTCAGAGTAGAACTTGCAAGGTCTTGTGTGACCTTGATTGGCATTCCTTTATATCTAAATTGTCTTTTTCTGTCTTCTTGTAGGATTTTTTCTTTTGCTTGAAAGCTTTGGAATTTGGCAATTGCATTCCTGGGAGTTGTCTTTTGGGGGTTTAGTGTAGAGGGTGTTGTGTGAGCTCTGTCAGTCGCTGTATTGCCCCCTTGTTCTAGAATCTCTGGGCAATTTTCTTTGATTATATCTTGTATTATGATGTCGTGTTTGCTATTTATTTCTGGCTTTTCTGGAAGTCCAATTATTCTTAAATTATCTCTTCTTCCTCTATTTTCCAATTCTGTCACCTTGTCAGTGAGATATTTTATATTCTCTTCTAATTTCTTGATCTTTTAGCTTTGCTTTATTAATGCTTGATCTTTGTCTTCGAGTTGCCTGATTCTGACTTTTAAAGCCTGGTTTTCCTTTTCACTTTGGTCAAACTGGTTTTATAGATGCGTGAATTTCTTTTCCATTATTTCCCACTTTTCCTCCCAGAGGGCTTCCATCTTTTTGATCCTTTCTGATTCAAATTCTTCATGGGTTTGTGGAGAGTTTCCATTTCCTTTGGAAGGTTTTGGAGCATTTGCTTGTGTTTCCTCTTCTATCTCCTCTGTATTTTGTATTTTTGCTCCATAAAATGTGACCAAAGTCACCCCCCTTCTTCTTGTTTTTCTTGGAATTTGGGGGCTTTTGTGTTTCTGTGGAGTTTGTAATCTCTATCTGAGTGGGGAGGACTAGCTTTTCTTATCTCTGTCTGGTGTTCAGAGGTTTTAGCCCTAGGCAGATTGTCCTTCTATGCAGTTATTGTTCTGTCTTCCCAGGGAAGCCAGGAATTGCTGGTGTTTCCGTGTTACTGCCCTCCTCTGTTCCCTCCCATCTCTGTTGCCTTACTTCCACGCTCTGAGGCTGATTTGACCCATTCCAAGGGGTGTTTTTTTCTGTGCCTTAGCTGGCCAGGAGAGCCAGCATGCTGAAGGGGGAGGGGGCGCAGCTTCCTGGAACTCCTGATAAAATTAGCTTTCCCTGGGTTTAACTAAGTATGCCTCGAGGCAGGGACCTCTGTGAGACTCGGATGGAAGGATCCAGCCAGGGGGTTACAGGCTCCCCCCCCAGTCTCTCTCTGTTTCCCTGCTGTCTGTGTTGGGTCTAAGTCAGGTTGTTTTCAGGAAGTGGCCTTCAGAATAGCCAGCCCTGAGACTCTGAGGTTCCCTCTGCTGCCTTGTACTCGATGCTCTGGGTTGGGGGGATGGGTCCTGGGATTTACCTTCTGCCTACCGCTTAGGTCTGAGTGTTCTCGGGCTCTGGCTTTGGGGGGGGATTACCTTTTGATCCAGGTCCAGGAGGAGGATTCCAGGGGTCTATGCTGTTGATCATTTTGAATTTTGGTGTCCTAGGAGCATATAGTTTGAGTTCAGTAGGGAAGGGTTTCCGGAGATCTGAGCTTTAGCTTTCTCTAAGCCACCATCTTTACCAGAAGTCCTCTACTCATTCTTTTCAACAAAGTTCTAACTCTCATGTCAATCTCAAAGATTATTCTTATTGAGACAGAGAATGTAGCACATCTCAGCTTGCAAGAGAACTCTATCAGCCTTCAGGCCTTCATAATCTTCTCCCCATATTATTTGGGAGCAAGAGCAAGAGAAGGCAGAGGAGCTGAGCTGGGAACTCCATCTCCACACTGAGCTCTGTCCAGTGCTGGACAGGGCTACTGATTGAAGCAGCAAGGAGGAGTTTGGGGTAGGAGTTAATGCAAAACAGCAAATAAGGGAAGGTGCCTTATCATCTCCATATCTGAGAACATTTTGAACATTTCTTCCCCCCTCTCCTGTTGGAAATCAGCATACTTTCAGTTTTCAAATACTGAGTCTCCCTCCAGTGGTCAAATGACAGAACTACTACATCTTTTAGGATACCTAACTCCCTCCAGACACTTCCAATATTTTCTTTAAAATTCCTTCTTTAATCTTTGGGCACAAAAAATATTATTTATCAATCCACAGCTTATTTTCTCTAAATTCCATTCTACCTCACTAGCAATGAATAGAAATGGGATCTTGAGCAAATTCAGTCTTGATGAAACTCAGTTTCTTGATCTGTAAATTGGAGAGAAAAACAATTGGGCCACCTGTTAGGCAAGATGATTTTGATGCAAAATTACTTTGAAAACTACAATCCCGGAAAAACATTAACTGCTCATGGATAGGACGAGCCAATATAATAAAAATGACCATCCTACCCAAACTTATTTATCTATTTAGTGCCATACCCATTGAACTACCAAAATACTTCTTCACTGATTTAGAAAAAACCATAACAAAGTTCATTTGGAAGAACAAAAGATCAAGGATATCCAGGGAAATAATGAAAAAAAACACATATGATGGGGGCCTTGCAGTCCCTGACCTAAAACTATATTACAAAGCAGCAGTCATCAAAACAATTTGGTACTGGCTAAGAAACAGAAAGGAAGATCAGTGGAATAGACTGGGGGAAAGCGACCTCAGCAGGAGCAGAGGAGCAGAACCAGGAGAACATGGTATACAGAGACTAATACACTGTGGTATAATCGAATGTAATGGACTTCTCCATTAGGGGCGGTGTAATGTCCCTGAACAACTTGCAGGGATCCAGGAGAAAAAAACACCATTCATAAGCAAAGGATAAACTATGGGAGTGGAAACACCGAGAAAAAGCAACTGCCTGAATACAGAGGTTGAGGGGACATGGTAGACTCTAAATGAACACTCTAATGCAAATACTATCAACAAAGCAATTGGTTCAAATCAAGAAAACATCTAATGCCCAGTGGACTTACACGTCGGCTATGGGGGGTGGGGGGGAGGAAAAGAAAATGATCTATGTCTTTAACGAATAATGCTTGGAAATGATCAAATAAAATATATTAAAAAAATAAAAAAATAATAAAAAATGAAAACTACAATCCCCTATCACTACATGAGCGATTATTCATAGTTTTTAATTATGTCATTTTTCTTTTCTCATTTAGAGAGAAGCAGTTCTGGTGCAAGTCAGTATTTTACTGGCTGTTATATTTAATATTCCAAAGGTGGATAAATAATTGCTTTTGTAGTGAATGAAAGTATTAGGACAATAAAGTTTTTCTATCCTAATATATGGTCAATTTTTTAAAGTTACTATTTATCACTGAGAAAAAGATATATTCATTTCGATTCCCATTCACTTCTTTCCAGATATCAATCATATTTTCCTACTTAAGATTATATTTATCTCCTTGACTTCTTTCTTATTTATTTTTGGTTGGATGTATCTAGTTCTGAGAAGCCTAGGCTTTTGTTCTTTGGACCCACTGCAAGGTTTCAAAGGGCAGTAATAAAAGCTAAAACTTATATCACCCTTAAACCCCATGATATAATTATTATTATCTCTAATTCATAAGTAAGGAAACTGAGGCTGAGAACAACCAAGTGAGTTCCCATGAGTCACATTGGCTACAAGTCTAATGTCATCTACAGCATAGTAGAAAATTACAATGGGCTACAAATATATGTATGTGTATACAAATATATAGATATAGATATCTTTGAATGAATGTAACTATATGTGTAACATAACATTATTAAAATACATGCATATAAAGATATAGTCAGATAGATATACATAGATATACCTCATCATGTTTTGATTTTGTTTCTATTTTTTCTAAGTCCCTACATTTGGAAAGAACTTTGTTGCAAATAGTTCGGATATGGAAAATTCTTAGCATGATAGCCCCTATTAAAATGTTCTTAAGTTTTGACATATAACTGCTATGTTCAGGTGATTATGTGGCATGCTCTGATCTATAATAATGTTTCAGCTTCAGAGAGGTTCATTGGTTGAGTATTCCAAGATACATTAATATTTATATGTATATTATAAGGATATGTCATTTTCTGTCCATGAACATTTACAAGATTCTTAGGTATCATCCTTGCACCTTAACCCGGTCACAACTTATTAAGTACTCAATGAGTATAAAAAATTGCAGCCTACAATGATGTCTTTCTAATATTTCCTTGCATAACCTGCATTGATGGATAGGTCCAGTTCAGATACTTAATGTAAGCTTTGATACTAAGAGCTTTAAACTGTCCACTCTTTGTGAAGGTGTTGGACTGAAATTTCTATGACCTACTTTCTACATCTAAGTAAATACATCTTCCATATTCATGTAAACAATTATACTGACTCATCGAAAATTGGTTACTCACTAGGAATGCTGTAGAATGCTATTGAACCACAAGAAACAACAAAGATAGTGTCAAAGAAACAGAGAAATCAATTCTGGACTGATTCAGAGTGAAGCAAGCAGAAAAAGAATAAAAATTCATATGGTAACACTAAAATTGTAAAAATGCAGGAGTTGAATTTTTTGACCACACCAAGTTCCTCTGGAACTCTAAATCCATAATCCTATGATTTCACCTGCATAATGAATTGCCCTGAGATCTGATACTGGTCACAGTAAGAAGCATCTGAACCTATTTACTTGAAAGATGTTATGATATCCTGCTTAACTGGTTCCCACTGCCTCAGACATCCCATTAGAGAGTATAGATTCACATATTTTTCTAAATCATCCTCTACTACTCAACTCCACAATGGTAACAACAGAGAAAAATGGGTATTAAGGAAAGGGAATGGAATTCCTCTGTCCCTGAGTTACAATTCTAGAACAGAAAGCAAGCCTATTGGAAAGGCATTAGGACACATTAAGCACAGAAACCAAGAAAATCTCCAGGTTTCACAGGAGTGAAAGGTGGTTGTCTGGGTCTGGGTCAAGTAGTTAGCATCTAGAAAGGACTGTTTCATTCATAAAGACTTATCAAAAATATGACATACAAGATTATCCTAACCAAACTGATACACTAAGTACAAAGCTTCATTATATAGTTTACATGGATTTCAGAAAAGAATTGGGTTACATAACACATTCTTTCCAAGGAAAATATGGGCAACTGTGAGTTAAATGGTAGTTCCATTAAAGAATGATTTTTATTACAGTCTTCTGCATTTGAGGAACAAGTCTGTCAGAAATGATTTTTATTCATTTTACATTATTTTAAAATGAAAGCTTTCCTACTTAAAGAAAGAAATTTCTAAACCAGAAAAGTCATCTCAGCATTCCTCTAACTGACTATATTTTGAAGTAACACTTTAGGAACATTAAAAGAGGAACAGTGTCACACAATATGACAAGATTTGGAGTCAATGTTCTATTTTTGCTAAAGGTACAGAAATTAGAAGAGAAATGATTAGCTGGGGAAAATCTTTGCCATAAGTTTCTCTGATATATGACATATATGTGGAATTGATCCAAATCTATAAGATCTAAAGACATTCTTCAATAAATAAATGGTCAAAGAATATAAAAAAGAAGTCCTCAAAAGAAAAAAAATAGGGTTATCATGTGGAAATTGCTCCAAATCATTAATAATAAGAGAAAAGTAAATTAAATTGACTGATATTTCACTTCATACCTAGCTCACTGATTAAGTTGACAAAAAAAGGAATATAAGCATTGGAAAAGGGAACATGATAGGACAAACACTCATATACTATTAGTGTAGAGACTGGTCCAGTCATGATGAAAAATAATTTGGAAGTATGCCCTAAAAAGTCACTTAATTATGAAGACTCTTTCATCAAGTCATGCCAAAAGTAAGTTTAAACCAGGAAGTGATCAAAGAAAATGGGGAAGAATTCATATGAACAAAATATTTATAATAGCACTGAAAACTAATGGGGTGCCTATCAATTGGAGATTGGCTGAACAAACTTGTAAAATTAGAATGTGATTTTATGGCATAAGTAATGACAAAATAGATGATTTCAGAGGAATATGGCAAATTTTATGTGAAAAGATTTAGACTAAGGTGAACAAAACTAGGATTCTAACAATTTTACCACATGCCCTCCAACATTTATCATGTTTTCTTTTTGGTCATATTAGCCACTCTGATAGGTGTAAAGCGATATCTCAGGGTTGTTTTAATTTACCACTCTAATAGGTGTAAAGAGATATCTCAGAGTCCTTTTAATTTGCATTTCTCTAATCAATAGTGATTTGGAGCATTTCCTCATGTGAATATTTAATTTCTTCATCTGAGAACTATCTGTTCACATCCTTTGATTATTTGTCAACTGGGGATGATTCATATTCTCATAATTTGGCCCAATTCTCTACATATTTGAGAAAGGAAGACCTTGTCACAGACTTGCTATAAATTTCCCCCCTGAAATTGTTATTTCCCTCCCAAACTTGGCAATCCTATCCATTTTATGACTGTATTCAATTTTAATTTTAAGAACTGTCTTGATCACTCACTACAAAAAAACAGAATCTTATTTAAGACAGCAGGAGGAGTGGAGCCTAAACTTTTCTGTCAACTCCCACATAGATGACCTGCAATAGCTTGCAGAAAATCCTGCAATATAAGTTCATTACTAAGTAATGATACTCATAAGGACTAAAAAAATTATGGGGACATTGTGTGAATTAATGTAGACTAAAGTAAGCAAAATGAGAAATCCAACTAATATAATGACTACAATATTATAAAGAAAAATAGCTTTGAAAGATCTAAGAACTCTTAGTAATGCTATGAGGAGGAGCCATACTTCCTTTCCAGCTCCCTCTCCTCTGCAAATGATCACATGAATATCTTTTTGAAAACTATTTAAGATTTTAGGATTTCCTCTTACAAACAACAATCCATTCAGCAGAATGAGTTGCCAGGTTGTACTTGGGGGACAAAAATGAGGGGAGCTCATCAGAGCTAGAGTGTTTGCATTGTTTGGTTTTGTGTTGCTTGTACTAGGTACCTACATGTTCTTAGATGAAGATCTGGGTGAGTTTACGCAAGCTGGAATAAAACATAGATTTGGTCATTACTTCACAAGTATGGGATTGGCAGTGGGGCTAAAAGGTGAGGTGACAATACCCATCTTCTACAATTTTGATCCAAGTAGATTCAGAGACATCAGAATTGAAAGTCTCCATAGCAGTTTTGTGAAAAAAGAAGAAATTCGGTCAGGTAAGCCCCAGTGATCTGTAGCCTGTATTTGAAGAGGGACTAGAGAAGAGGGGAGGAAAGTGAACATAATCTTCTGAATCTTCAACCTCCATCTTACTCTTGCAATAAAAGTCTGTTGGAGGAATGTTCACTCAAACTGGACTAGTCAGATACCAGAGATGAAGGATGAAGACATAAAAATCTTGGGAATCTGTCTGTTAGATTTAAAATAGTGAAACCCATAAACTGTAGTGAGTTAAATTGGTGGAAGATATAAATTGTGATAGATATAAGAGAGGGTGAGTAAATTTGACTGCAGAAAATATGTTTCACTACAGTGTCTTGGTTTTAAATCAAATATAAGGTGGTCTCCAGGGAAATATTCCCAATTATTCAAATACCCAAGTCAACTGGGTTTTATAGAGATTTTTAATTAATAATATAATGAGGAATTAGAGAAAGAGTAGGAAAGGAATAATTATGAAGGGCCTCAAGCCAATATGGCCTAGACCTGAGTTTTAAGAGAGAGAATCAGTCAGTCCATTTTTTTACACTCACCACAAGGTCTGCCTAAACAAGGATTCTAGTGACACCAGGCCAGCTCCATCTCAGCTGACTTCACCAGAGAGCCTTCCAGCCAGAGACTGTTCCAAAGGGCCTTTCTCCAGAGCCTCCAGAGGGATAGAGTCCCCTTAGAGGAGCTCCAGTGAGACCTTCTTAGAGATTATCCTCCAAGAGCTTCCCTTCTCCAGAGCCTCTCTCAAGAGATTCTTCCCAAGCGATCCTCATCAGAGAACCTCCAAAAGGATCTCTCCAAAAATATATCTCCTCAAGAAATTCTGCTTTTTCTTATATAGGGGTTTTTCTCCCATGTCACCTCCCCTAAGTCCCTACATCTACCAATCACTGTAGATGCTTTCCAAAGGACTGCCCATCTAAATTCCTGCTAAGTTGACCAGTCTCCTCAGAAAGTCTGAATCAGAAAAAATACTGCTGTGTCGACCAAGATCCTCAGTAAGTCTGAACTAGAGAAAACACAGCTGAGTCAACTAATCTCATCAAGATAAAACTTGCCCGACCCTTTTAGGTACCAAGCATCCCATTGTATCAATTCTAAAAACAGGCCTGGCTCAAAGAACTCTTTGCCTTATTATAAGCATGGGTCCAAGTACTTTCATTGTTTAGCAAGGAGTTTTTTTGCCCTAAAGCAGTCTTAAGTACGATTTGAGTAGAGGTCCTCCCATTTCTGATCCTGGCGAGTTCTCACATCAAAATGGGGAATGTTTCTCAGTAGGGAATTTGAGGATTCCTCAATGTGGAGTAAAATTTTTAACATTCATAAGTCTGTGAAATTTCAAGATTTACATGTCCCTATTTTTGTGGCTAGAGGTTGAGATAACTGCTTTCAGAATTGGGTAGAAAATACTCACTCATTCTGAAGGTGGTGACCCAGCAGGCTAGCTGTTGGGAGAATTCTGAATAAACAGGAGATGGATGGTCTCCACAGCTCAAAAACAGAAAAGTTTGGCCCCCATCCTGAAAAACAAGACTGAACCTTAAGATAAGGGAATCTTTCTCTCTTTCTTTTTCTCTTTCATTGTCTTATCTCTGTCTCTTTGTTTCCCTGCCTCTATTTGGCTCTGCCTCTCAGGCTCTTTGTAGGTGTGTTTCTCTCTTTGTTCCTCTCCCCTTTCCTCTCTTCCCAATTTTTAAAATATAAGAAAAGAGGAATATCAAATTCCTCACCCTCAATGAGCATCTAATTTCAATAGGTTATTTTCAATGCAGATTCAATGTAAGAAGTGATTACCAAAATGCACTGTATTCAAACTACAGGAAATTGGGCTCTCCAGAGTGTACAGGGCAGGTCATTAACACCCCCAAACCTAGATAATTTATAGACTCTTGTCATCACTCAAAATGTAGAATCACAGCCTCAACCTAGAAGCTGCTGGGTTTTTATTCCCTTTACTCTTTCACAATGCCCTGGTGTTCACTCTGGCCCAACTATTTCACTTGTAAAATAATGGGGAAGGGTCTAGAGATGAGCCCACAATCTGGTAGAGAAAGGCAGAGTGACATAATGGGTAAAGTGTTGGACCTTGAATCCAAGGAGGACTGAGATCCCAATTCCACTTCTAATACCTTATGACTGGCCATGTCACCTGACCTTTCTGACCATCTGTTTCCACATGCATGAAGGGAAAGGTTGGTTTAAGAGTGATGATGTTGACAAATTAAAAAAATGAGAAATGTTGGAGGGGCTGCAGGAAAAGAGCTAAATTAATGCACAGTTGGGCTCACTTTTTGGGGAATTAAATTGGGAACCAGACCCCAAAAGGTACTAAACCCTACACACTCTAAACAGCCATACCATTAGTAAGCCTATATACTGAAAAAAAATAATAAAAGACAGAGGGAAAAAGCCATGCATTGAAACATATTCAGGGCAGTTAATTTTGTGGTGGCAACAAATGAATACCTGTGGCGTATCCATACATTCAGGAATAGCTAGACAAATCATCATATATGCATTAAGAGGAATATTACTGAAATATAAGAAATGATGGAAACAATTTCAGACTGATTCAGAAGGAACTGAACAGAATGAGGGGAAAACTCTATATAGTATCATAAGCATTTAAAAAATTAGATTGGGTTCCTGCACTGTTAAGGTCCTTTTGTGCAGTGAACCATTTATGACTTCATGGAATAGAGTTCCTCTTCCCAGGTGTTTGTGACATACCATTCCTGCTGAGTACACCAAAACATAGTAATCTCAGTTCAAGGCTGCATGAACAGTTCCAAGATCTCCTGGGAACAGGTTAACTCCCCTGTTCACATTCTGGGGAGGATTGGGGAGGATAGATTGTGTCTCTCAAGAAGAACTTTAAATCTGGTGTGCTGCTTACAATAAACGTTCATTATCCCTCTTTGATAATGTTCCAGTCTTGCTTTCTTGAGACTCTGTAGCTATTCTCGGACAGTTCTATGCTGCCCCCCGACAGTTCTAAACTGTCCCATATTGCAGCTCCATAGATGTCCCTGACACTTTTGAGCTCTAAATCTGTGATCCTATAATTTCTCCTGTTCTCCAAACTGTCCTTAGGCTAACCCTAGTAATGGCAAGAAGCAAAACCAGCTGATCCCCCCCCCCCAGAGATGACATTGACATCATGTGCTGCATACATGGCCTGCCCACTGGCTCATAGGCATCAAGGGAGGACAGTGGAATCATTGGGTCCCTAGGACAGTATTCCAGAACAGAAAACAAAATAATTGGAAAGAGACATTGGTGCATTTTCAGCATAAAAATCCAGGAGAGCCTCTAAGTAGCACAAGCATCAGAGTTGGTGGGGTCAGCAAATGACTATTTAGAAAAGGAATTTTGTATGTCAGCTTTATTGGAACATAGGCATGAACATGACATTCCAGACTATTTTTAACTTTTTGACAGTCACTAAACTGTAATATTAAGAATGATGCTGTATTACAGAGTTTACCTAGATTTCAGTGAAGCCCTGAGTTAAGTTTCTCACATAATACTGATAGAAAAGTGGAGAACTATGAACTAAGTACTGGTTCTGTTAAGGAAAAAAAAATACTGTGTTCTGAATCTGAGGGACAAGTCTGCCAGAAATTATTGTTATTTGTTTCACATTATTTTGAATCTAAATATTTTAAGATTAAAAATTAATACACAAGTATTATATTTTATAAGGTTTATTAATAATAACAAAGTAAAGGAAAGTAATACCCTTTACTAAAGAGGAACTTCCCAGACCGTACACAAGGAAGAAGAGAGAGAGAACAGAGAAGGCAGAGTTACACAAACTTACCTATACAGGCAAGGACACAACATGAGGACAAAAAAGAAAAGGATTCTGGGAAATGAACTCCAAGTGTACAAAATTCTATTAACATACATTTCTTCTTAGGGAGGAAAATGGCCCAACTAGAAAAGTCATCTCAGCCAAATTTCCAAAACAAGATATTTTGGACTAATATTATTGGGAATATTGAACCAAGAAAATTTCACATTATAACAATATATTATTTTATTTCAGCTGGAGGAAGGGGAGCCGTTTCTCCAGGGATCTTTATTTCATGCCACACTTTCTCTTGAGCAATGGAGTAAATAATAGGGACTGAACATAGAGATTGTAAAAGAAAGGCTAAGCTAGACTTTATTTTGACATTAGATTGCAGCTGCTGTGAGCCTAGGCCCCAGGAGAAAGCAGCTCTTCCCCTGAGTCAGGACTGAATGATATGGGGAGGTTTTTGTTCAGGGCTGAAGCACTGTGTAGAAGGCAAGTGAGTGTGTTGAAAACAGTAATAGATGGCAGCATCCTCAGGCTCCAGACTGCTGATTGTGAGGGTGAAATCTGTCCCAGACCCACTGCCACTGAACCGAGGGGGAATCCCAGAGTATAGATTGGAAACTCCGTAGATCAGTGCGTTAATAGGTTTTCCTACTTTCTGTTGGAACCACTGTAAGTAAGTGTTCCCATTACTGTGTAAGAGGCTCTGACTGGCCTTGCACTTGATGGTGACTCTCTCTCCCAGAGACACAGACACAGAGGCTGGAGACTGAGTCAGAACAACTTCCCCTTGGGAACCTGGAATTAAACAGAGATTTGAGGTTAGAGAATCAAAAGGGGTTTCTGCTTCCTCCCCAAATTTGCCACTAATCTCTAAAATTTGAAATATATTAATTCATCTCCAAAAAGTTCCTTTGTTCTGACTTCTAAATCATTTCTCAAAGACTGTTCTAACTGAGAAAGAGAATGTGGCAAAGCTCACATTGCAAAGAAACTCTCCCAGACTCCCATCCTTCATAATCTCCTCCACACATTGTGCTTCCTCACCTGATAGCCAGAAAAGCAGGAGGCAGAGGACCTGAGTGAGGAATGCCATCTTCACACTGAGCTCTGTCCAGTGCTGATTCATGCCCCAACAGGGCAGAGCTTTTAATAAAGATTTTGAACAGCAGGGAGGAGTTTGGGGGATGAGGGAATGCAAAACAGTAAATAAAAAGAGGAGCCCTCTCATGCTCAAGGCTCAACATATTTGGAGGAGTTCTTCCCCCCCCCCAGTAGAAATCAGACCCATTCACAACCTTCAAAGAATGAGTCTTCTTCAGATGATCAAAGGACAGAAACACAACATTGTCAAGATTGCTTTTCCCTTGAGGTCCTGCCTTTTCCCCTCCATCCCCTTCCACTTTTTTCCCTGAAAAAAAAAAAACCTCATCCTTCAGTTTTTTACCCTCGGACATATATTATTTCATTTCACCACATCTTTTGTCGAACCAACCAATTTCAACGCCATTAACTAATAGTGCAATCTTAGGCAAATTCACTTAATTAGCCAAAACTCAATTTCCTAATTTGTAAAATGGGGAGAAAATTATTGTGTAACTTATGTAGTAAAATAATTTAGGAGCAAAATTACTTTATAAACTTGAAGAGCTAGTAAAATATGAGTGACGATTCTTAGCACTTATTATCTCATTTTTCTTATCTTATTCTAATAAATTCAGACTAAGACAAGTCTCTGTGCCATATTAATCATTTTATTTAATGTTCTAAAGATAAAAAACAATATTATTATTAGTTGAATTGAAGCATTAAGAAATAAACTCATCTGGCCTGCTTTAAGTGATTTTCAGGCAATAATAATGATAGCTAATATTTATATAACCTTTTAAATATTTCACAAGTTATATATTAGCTTATCTGATATTTATGATCCTACTATTTTTACAACTACATTACAGATTACAAAACTGAAGCTGAAAAAGAGCAAGTGACTTAACATGGTCCACATAGCTAATAAATTACTTAAAGAAAATTAAAACTCAAGTATTTTCATCTCCCAAATCAAAATCTCTATCCACTTCCCCACCCACAACATTAGAAGAGTATAGAAAGATGGGAATTCTATGTCTCATGATATTCCCAAATGCTTTTTTTAAACCCTTACCTTCAGTCTTGGAATCAACACTGTGTATTGGTTCCAAGGCAGAAGAGTGGTAAGGGGTACACAATTGGGGTTAAGTGACTTGCCCAGGGTCACACAGCTGGGAAGTGTCTGAGGCCAGATTTGAACCTAGGACCTCCCATCTCTAGGCCTGGCTCTCAATCCACTGAGCCACCCAGTTGCCCCCCCCAAATGCTTTTGATTTCTCCTATTAAGTCTCTTTGTTTTTTATTCCATGAAGCCTGGAGATCATGAATTCCAGTTAGGATTGCCCTTATTAAATATGTGATTCTTAAATTTGTATCCATAAGTGTTATGTCTAGATGAAGTTGGGATATAGTTTGGTCAGTGGTAATTCTCTAGTTGTAGAGCAGGTTGAGTCCACAAGGATATTTTGAGATATATATTTATAGAATGGGCACTTATGATTTGTCAGTTTGTCAGGATTCTAGTATGTAGTTCTAGGTACTTAGCCAGGTCAGATCTTAGTCAATAGGTGCTACATTTTATAGGATACAGTCATTCCTTCTACTTTGTCTAACTTTTTATGAATAATCTTTGTTGACCATTTGGCAGAAGTTGTTTGCCCAAATACTCAGAACAGGAGAAAGAATCAGTCTTCTAGAGCCTTTGACAAGAGAGCTCAATGCAGGGACAGAAAACAGATTAAAAAAGAAGACAATTTAGAGTCAGATAATGGTGCAGTGGATAAAGGACCTGAAGTCAGGAAGACTCAATTCCTAAGTTCCAATCCAGCCTTGGGTACTTACTAGGTGTTTGACCCAAGTAACATCACTTACCCCTGTTTGTTTTAGTTTCCTCATCAGTAAATTGAACTAGAAAAGGAAATAGCAAATCACTCCAATATCCATGTCTTCCTGATTCTAGATTCAGCACTCAAATCTTGACATTATTTAGCTACTCCCAAGGAGATTTTCCTCAATGATTCACTACCATTCCTCCATCATACATGTAGACAAGGTATATAAGTTTTTCATTTCTTATATCTCTTGAACAATTCCCATAAACACCTCTGGTATTGCCCCCAATCTATTACCTGGTTCTCATTTCCTCTCTCACCTGAAACACTGCAATAGCATGCTGTTTGTTCTGCCTTTCACAGGAATCTCCCTCTGAATACATTTTTCTCTTACTTAGGAAAGAGATTTTCTTCAAACAACAGTCCTGAGCATGTCACACCCCTACTCAACAACATTCACTGACTCTCTATCTCCTCCAGGATCAAACAAAATAATCTTCTATTTGGCATCCAAAGGCTTTCATAATCTAACCCACCCACCCCCACTTTTCTAGCCATATTATACTTGTCACTTCCCACAACATACTCTTCAGTCCAGTGACACTGGAATCCTTGCTCTTTCTCAAAACTTTTTTTCTGACTGACCACCAAGTTTAGAATGTCTTCCTTCCATTTCTCCATCTTTTGGCAAGCCAAAAGTCTGAACTAAAATCCTACCACCAAAAGAAGCCTTTCTTCATTCTTCTTAATTCTAATTCTTTTTCTCTGCTGATCCATTCCTATTTATCAACTACATTATTTTATGTACATAGTTGTTTGCATATTGTCTCCCCTAGGAGACTCTGAGTTCCTTGAAAACAGGGGGCTAGGCTTTTGCCTTTTACCTTTTTTGTTTAGCATATAATTTTGCATGATATATTCTGATTATTGGGGTGTATGGGGTGCTCAGGGAGGGGTAGTATCTCTGGTATGGAGGGCTTGTCGTGCCCTCCTAGGGCAGCTCTCCAGCCTCTGACCCCCACCTGACACCCATCTCTCACTTGTGGCTCCTAGTAGCTACTAGCATGTGGCAGCAGCCATACCTCGGGCAATGGCTTCGACAGGCCGGCTAAACTTTGTGAGAGTAGCCATTGGGTCATCGACCCCTGGTGAACCAGGGCTTTGCTCACCAAGCATGTGAAGACTGCTTCAGCTGAACAGACGGAAGAAACCAGTAAGAAAGTTCAACGGCTGAGATGGCGACGCAGCAAAGCACTGTGGAGAACTTAGAGCATGTTGGAGCACAAAAGACAACACGGTCAACCAATGCAGCTGAGAAAGTCTCTAGGTATAAAGACTTTTCGTGCCACTGGACCCAGGCTTCCAACACCAAGAGAGTGGGACTGTCTCTGTGCATCGACCTTTCCACTTAATTCTCCTTCACCCACAAATGTCTTTGTGCACACTCATCTATCGTAGATGAAAATGCACAAAGACAATTGTCATCCTCGGTTACCGAGAGACTACTACTATACTATTCTGATTATTCTTTTGATTTCTTCTGGCTTTCTTATTTCATCTTTCTCATTAGCTTTTTATCATATGGAGTATCTTCCCTTATTATTCTTCAAATTAACTAAGGGTTTATTAATTTCATTAGTCTTTTCAAAGATGCAGCTTTAAGTTTTATTTATAACTTATATGGCTCTATTTTTCAGTTTATTTGCTTCTAATTTTAATATTTCCTCTTTCATGCTTATTTTAAGATCATCTAATTGTTGTGTTTCTGATTTCTAAATGCATATTCAGCTCACCAATTCTCCCTTCTTTCTATTTTGTTGATGTATGTTTCTATGGCTATGGTTTTCCCCTGAGGATTGCTTTATCCATACCACAGAATTTTTGGTATGTTATTTCATCATTACTATTTTCTTGTACAAAGTTACTAATTACTTCTATGATTTCCTCTTTGAACAACTCATTATCTTGGATTGCATTGTTAAATCTCCATTTAGGTCTTCTATCTTTTGGTTGTGGTTTTTAAACCAGAGACTATTATTATGGCATTATAGATTTATTAACTGCTTCTGTTTTTATTAAAGATTTATTCACTACTTCTGCTTTCTTACATTTCTTTGCAATACCTCTGGGCCCTCCTATATGGTTAAATTTTGTAAAAGCTCCATGTGTTTTCTAAATATCTAAATTCCTTTGCTGTATCATTTAGAAGTCCCCACATTGTATTAGTTCCCACAGAAACTAACTGCTTAATATTTTCCATTTTTAGATTTCTGATAGTTGTCTAAAACTGAAAAAGGGATATTAAAACCTTTCATTCCTATTGTATTCTAGCCTATAAAAATCTTGTAGTTTAGGGAATGTGTTCCTTATGAATTTGGAAGCTAAGGAATTCATAGCATGTGTTGTCTAATTCCTTTCAGTGTTATGGAGTTTCCTTATAATTTTTCTTACTTGAGGGTTTGCTTTTATTCCTCAGAGAGTTTTGCAAATCTTTTTTTTAATTCATTTAATATGTAGCAAATTTTTCTTCTAACTTTTGCCTCTCTTTCTACCCTTTTTATGAAGTAAAATTCCTCCATCCCTCAGAACCCCAGTGGTGGGACACAGGAGTCACCGAGTCACATGTCTGTTTGAGGATGTGACAGCCTGATGATGTTTGAAAGCCATTGGTCAAGAAGAGGGAGGAGGAGTGACATTTTGAAAAGCCCATTTTGAAGGAAGCAGAATCAGTCTCTTCTGTGCCTGTCTCTAGGCTGTTTATTTTTCTGAGCTCTTAATCTCTTGATCTCTGGTGAGCAACAAGTTGGCTCAAGTGGAGTATGGGATCTTTCCCTAAAGGGAAAAAGACTGAAAACCCTCTTTCTATCTTTCTCTCTTTATTAATAAATGCTTATGGATCTAATAATAAACCTACAGATTAATTTTATTTATAATACCTTTAAACACTTAGTAGAGTGCCTGTAGGTTTATAATAAATGTTTCTCAGTTGGCTACTATTATCCTAGCCAGCCCAGGATGAGCCAAGTAATGATGGCATCAGAAAACTTGTTCCACAACTCAATGCTGAGATCTCTTAGTATCAAGGGCTGGAGCCCACACCATCAAATGACCAGAGATAAGAGGATGGCAGATTACAAAGTGGAAGACCAAGGACTTCATATTGTACATGAGGAATCCGACGCTCAGAGAGTGTATGTGACTTGCCCAGAGACATTTGTCCCTGGATCTTTTAAAGGTGAAAAAATAATTTTCACTTTCACATGATGTTTAAGAAATTCAAAACATCTTCCCCATGTATCATTTATTTAATGCTAAAAAACTTGTTAGTTTAAGACAAACAGTAATTTAACCACCATTTACAGATAGTAGAACTGTGGCTGTGAATACTGAACTGGACCAAAGTGACACACACTGTCCATGGGTCCTACCATGTCCTGCAGCTCCCTGATCAATGGAGTGAATCATAGGGAGTAAAGAAAAGGCTTCTAAGAGGAGAGATGAAATAAGTTTTATCTTGACCTGAGAAAAACAGTTGCTATTAACCCAAGACA
This sequence comes from Monodelphis domestica, assembly GCF_027887165.1. Classification (NCBI taxonomy): domain Eukaryota; kingdom Metazoa; phylum Chordata; class Mammalia; order Didelphimorphia; family Didelphidae; genus Monodelphis; species Monodelphis domestica. The sequence continues at coordinate 720,314,304 of NC_077227.1, read as the reverse complement.
CTGGGGAAAGTAGGTTTTCCCCAGAGCTCAGAAGTTGAATGAATTGAGGAAGTTTTTGTTTGAGGCTGGAACACTGTGTGTAAGGCGAGCTAGTAGCTTGAGCACAGAAGTAGTCTGCAATATCCTCAGGCTCCAGATTGCTGATTGTGAGGGTGAAATCTGTCCCAGACCCACTGCCACTGAACCAAGGGGGAACCCCAGAAAATAGATTGGAAATGCCATAGATCAGTGCTTTAAAAGGTTCTCCGTGTTTATGCTGATACCAGTGGAGGTAAGTGTTCCCATCACTGTGTTCTGCAAGGCTCTGACTGGCCTTGCACTTGATGGTGACTCTCCCAGAGACACAGGCAGGGAGGTAGGAGACTGAGTCAAAACAATTTCCCCTTGTGAATCTGAAATTAATAATGAGAAATTTGAGGTTTTAGAATCAACAGAAACAAGGAAAGCCTATTAAATTGAGACAGAAAACAGCACAGCTCAGATTACAAGAGCTCTCCCAACCTCCCATTCTTCTCCATAGTCTCCTTCTCACAATCTCTTTCCTCACCTGGGAGCCAGAGCAAGAGAAAGCAGAAGAGTTGAGCTGGGGAGGCCATCTCCAGAGGGAAATCTGTCCAGTGCTGGACAACACTGTGGATAAAGCTGATAAAGCAGCAGGGAGGAGTTTGGGGGAAGAATGAATGCAAAGCAGCATGTAAAGGGGGAGTTTTATCACCTCTAAGGCTTGAAACCTTTTTCAGTAGCTCTTCCTCACATGTCCCTTGATAGAAATCAGATACACTTTCAGCTTTCAAACAGCAAGTCTCCCTCACATGATCAAAGTGACAGAATTTCACTACATCTTTAAAGCTGTTTCTCCCCTGGCATGCTGCCTTCCTCCTACCAGATATATCAATCCTTGGGATTAAAAATTTTCCCTATAGTATTCAGGGAAAAAATTATATACCTGAATGCTTATATCAACAAAAAAGAGGAAAAGCAGATCAATTATTTGAGCATGCAACTAAAAATAAAACTTAGAAAAAATTTAATTCCCAATTAAAGACTAAATTGGAAATCTTAAAAATCAAAGGAGAAATTAATAAAATTGGAAGTAAAAAAAGAGGAGTTTGCTCTATGGGGAGGGGAAAATGAGATAGATAGAGCATTGGTTAATTTGAGTTTTTTGAAAAAGAGGAAAATCAAAATAGCAATATCAAAATTGAAAAGAGTGATTACACCTCCAATGAAGAGGGAATTAAAGCAACCATTAGGCACTATTTTGCCCATTATATGACAATAAATCTAATAATATATGTGAAATGAAAATTATTTACAAAAATATAAAGTACCTAGATTAACAAAAGTGGAATTAGAATACCTAAATAATCTCATCTGTTAAAAAGAAATTGAAGAAGCCATCAACGAACTCTTTAAGAAGAAATACCCAAGACGAGATGCATTCATAAGTGAATTCTATCAAACATTTAAATAATAATTAATCCCAATATAATTAAGTTCAAATAAAAACTATTTGGCAAAAGAAGCAAAAAAAGAACCCTACAAAGTTTTCATGATACAAATATAATGCTATTAACTAAACCAGGAAGACCAAAAACAGAAAGAAAATTACAGACCAATTTCTCTAATGAACTTTAATGCAAAAATCTTAAATAAAATACTAGAAAATTGAAAACAGCAATATAACTCAAGTATTATTTACTATGACTATGTGGAATTTATACCAGGAATGCAAAGTTGATTTAATATTAGGAAAACCATCAGCATAATTGGTCATATCAATAATTAAACTAACAGAAATCACATGATTATCTCAATAGATGCAGAAAAAGCCTTTGACAAAATAAAACACCCATTCCTATTAAAAACATTAGAAAGCACAGCGCATTTCTTTAAAATAATAAGTAATATTTATTTAAAACCATCAACAAGTATCATCTACAGTGGGAATAATAGAACACTTCTCAATAATATCAGGAGTGAAGCCAGGATGTGCATTATCATCACTACTACTTAATATTGTACTAAAAATGCTAGCTTTAGCAATTAGAGAAAAACTGAAAGTGAAAGTAGTCAATAAGGGAATTAAACTATCATCCCTTGCAGATAATATGATGTTATTCATAGGGAGTCCTAGAAAATCAACTAAAAATTAGTTGAAATAGTTAATAACTTTATCAAAGTTGAGGATAAAAAATAAACCCACAGAAATCATCAGTATTTATATCTATTTCCAACAAAACTCAGCAGCAAGATTTAGAGAAACTCCATTTAAAAACACTTTAGACAGTATAAAATTCCTGAAAACCTATTTACTAAGACAAACAAAGGAATTCAAGGAACACAATTACAAAACACTTTTTACACAAATAAAGTTACATCTAAACAATTGGGAAAAAAATTCCTCATTGGTAGGCTGAGTTAACATAATAAAATGAAAATCCTACTTAAATTAATTTATTTATTCAGTGCCATACCAATCAAACTAACAAAAGAAGTTGTTTTATAGAACTAGAGAAAATAATAAAATTCATCTGAAAGGAAAAAAGATCAAGAAAATCAAGGGAACTAATGAAAAAAAAATGTGATGTACAATGGCCTAACAGTACCAGATTTTTTTTAATTATCTTTTTTCTTAGAATAAATTCTGTGTATTGGATCCAAAGCAGAAGATTGATATGGTCAAGGAAATGGGAGTTAAGTGACTTACCCAGGCTCATACAGCTAGAAAGTATGTGAGCCCATATTTGAACCTAGGATCTCTCATCTTTAGGACTGGCTCTCCATACACTGATCTATCCAGCTATCCCTGATACCAGATCTTAAGATATACTGTAAGAAAATAATCATCAAGACAATCTGATACTGGCTAAGAAACAGACAGGTGGATCAATGGAGAAGAGTAGGGGTAAATGACCTCAGCAATCTAGAGTTTGATAAACCCAAAGACCCCAGCTTTGGGGATAAGAACTCATTATTTGGCAAAAAAAAAATTCCTGGGAAAATTGGAAAAGTGCATGGAAAATTTAATTTTAGATCAATATCCCATATGTTATACCAAGATAAAGTCAATATGGGTATATGATTTAAACATAAAGAGTGATATTATAAGTAATTTGGGGGAACATAGAGTAATTTACCTGTCAGATCTATGAAGAATGGGAGGATTTATGACCAAACAAAGGAGAAAGGAAATTACAAGACGGAAAATGAATAATTTTGATTATATTAACTTAAAAACATTTTTTTTACAAATAAAACCAATGCAACCAAGATTAGAAGGGAAGCAACAAACTTAGGGGCTATGCTTTATAAAAAAATTTCTCTGATAAAGGTCTGATTTTTCAAATATGTAATGAACTAAGTCAAATTTGTAAGACAAAGGATTCCCCAATTGATATGGATATGAATAGGCATTTTTGAGATGAAGAAATCAAACCTATCAATAATCACATGAAAAAAATGTTATGAGAGATGAAAAATTAAAAGAATTAAAAAATTAAAAGAATGGTGAGGTACCACCTCACACCTATTAGTTTGGCCAATATGACAGTAAAGGAAAATGATTAATATTAAAGACTGTGAATCTTGAAATTTCTCAGACTTGTGAATGTTAAAAAATTCCCCATTGGGGAATTCTCCTTTGGGACAATTCCCTATTGGGACCATTCACCATTTGGACAGTGAGAACTCTACTTAGATAAAAAATGTGAAGACCTCTACTCCACCTGTACTTAAGCCTGCTTTAGGGGAAAAAACTCCTTGCTGAACAATGAAAAATGCTTAAACCCATACTTAAGCCATGCCTATTTTTAGAATTAATACAAAGGGGTGCTAAGTACCTATAAAGGTTAGGCAACTTGTGAACTTACAAGGAGCAAAGAAGAAAAAACTTCCACAGAGATTCTAGCCTACTCAGGTGTGGATTACTAAAAGGATTAGTCTACTCAGGTGTGAGTTTAGAATGGGCTGTCCTTTGGAAAATGTCTACTGTGATTGGTAGATGGAAGAACTTAGGGGAGGTGACATAGGAGAAAACCCCCTATATAAGAAAAGGACAGTCTGTTGAAAACAGGCAGTCTCTAAACAGTCTCCAAGGAGGCTGTTAGAAGGAGAGTGCTCTAAGGAGGAGGCTGTTAGAAAGACAGTCTCTAAGGAGTCTCTTGGGAGAGGCTCTTTAGGACAGTCAGAAGAATCTCTCTCTGGAGAAGGATGGCTGGCTGATCTGGTGTCTATATTCTTGCTTGGACAGATCTTGTGGTGAGTGATTAAGGACTGACTGATCTCTCTCTAAAGACTCAGGTCTAGGCCATCTTGGCTTAAGGCCCTTCAAACTTATTCCTTTCTTACTCTTTCTTTAATTCCTCATTGTATTATTAATTAAATTCTCTATAAAACCCAGCTGACTTGGGTATATTTGAATAATTGGGAATATTTCCCTGGCGACCACCTTATATTTGATTTAAAAACAAAACACTGTAGTGAAAACATATTTCCTGCGGTCACAACTTACTCATCCACTCTTATATCTATCACAATTTAAGTCATCCACTATTTTAACTCACTACAGTTTATGACTTCAACCATTTTAATCATTACAGTTTATGGCTCCCACTCTTTTAAATGCCACAAGACAATGAGACAAAATTGGGACACTAATGAATTGCTGGTGGAGTTGAGTATCAAATGCAACCTTTATGGAGGACAATTTGGAATTGTGCCCAAAAAGCTATAAAAGAATTGCATACCCTTGGATCCAGCAATATTACTACTGGGTCTGTATCCCAAAGAGATTTTAAAAATGGGAAATGATTTGTTTGGACAAAAATATTTATAGTTGCTCTATTTGTGGTGGCAAAGAATTGAAAACTAAAGGGATGTCCCTCAATTGGGGACTAGCTGAATAAAGTGTGGTATAAGATGGTGATAAAATACTATTATGTTGTAAAGAATGAAGAACAGGATGATTTCAGAAATAGCTAAGTAGACCTACATGAATTGTTGCGGAGTACTGTGTGCAAGTCACTATTCTACTTGCTATTATTTTATATTTGATATTCCATTGATGGATAAATAACATCATTAGTGTTGGAATGAAAATTTTAGGACATAAACTCTCATTCTTTGTGTCAACTATTCCTAAGTGAAATAATAATAGTTAACATTTAGACAGCTCTTTAAAGTTTGCTAAGCAATTTATATATTACCTTGTTTAATCTTCACAAGAACCTCATGAGGTAATTACTATTCTATTCTCTAATTTTCAGAGAAAGAAACTGAGGTTGAGAAAGAGTAAGTAACTTATCATGTGTTTGGCTGTAAGTTTAACACTATCCACAACACTAACTAAAGTTCCAGTAGTAAATCAGGTGGTAGGAAATTATTACAGGATGGAAAAATTGATGTATTTATATATGGATGGATATTTATTGTGTATTATAAAAATTATATGAGTGCTTAAGGAAATAGTAAAATATATAAGTATAGATATCTTTATACTTCATCATATCCCTATATTGTTATTTATTCTATTAAGAATCTATTTTTGAAATGCTATCTACTCCATATACTTTGGAAATCATGAGAACTTACTATGATGATTATTGTGAAAATATTCTTAAATGTTGACACATAACAGCTACACCCTTGGTATTGAGGGCTATAGTTTTGTCTATGACTATCCCCCTAAAAGAGGGCATTAGTTGAGTCTTCAAGGATACTTTGATGTTTATGTGTATACTATGAAGACTTGTTATATGTCTATCCAAATAAAATTACCAGATTCTGATATGTTATTCTAACTCAACCATGTCATATATTGCTAATGTGGAAATTTCATATTAATCTGAATCCCTTTTTAGTACTCAAAAAACAACCTTTTGATTTTAAAGCAAAAAAATCTTTTACATCTGAACATCAGCCCCATATCTCTCTGAGGTCATGCATGGAGTCCTCTCTCCTCTTGTCTACCATGCTACGAGACACTATGCATGCAATGTGTGGCATTTCCAAACATGACATGATTACTCTTGGTGTCCAGAAGACCTGCCTCTTGTATGGACTGAGGTCTGGATCCAGCAGTCAAAGAGGCTTCGGAAAGGGACATCATGAAGAAGATAAATTGACACAAAAAGTCACTCTCTTCTCTTGAAACCATAAACTGAGGAGATGTACGGGGTGGCTCTGGGCTGGCGCAGTCTGCTCACAGAGCAGGGAGCTAGGAAAGCTAGCTGGCCAATCGTATACGATGCAGGCTTCTTCTTTATCAGGCCTTCTTTTTATTATTTAATGAATAATTGTTAAAGTAAAACATAGTCTCGACAGAAATTTATTTATAACACTAAGTACTCAATAGATGCTAAAAGCATGTAATTTGAATTGATGTCTTACTTTTTAACATTTTCATTTAACATGAAAATAATGGCTCTAATTCCTGGAAAAGTAGTGGCGGACTAGACAAATCATAGTATATGAATAGAGTTGAAAGCTATTGAACCAAAAGCAATGACAGAGACAATTTCAAATAAACCTAGGAAGACTTTGTAAACTGATTTGGAATGAAGTGAACAAAATAAGGATAAGAATTTATATAATAACACAAATGTAGTAAATTTGAGGGATTGAACTATTTGAGCTCTATGGTTCTCTGGAGTTCTAAATCTAAAACCCTAAATTTCCTGTACCCTGGAGTGCCCTGAAGACTGATTTTAGTCATGGCAAGAAACAAATGGAGATGAGGGATGGCACTGGTATCATATCCTGCTTAATTGGCCTTACCATGAGATCAGAGACTCCCAGGATTTTGTGGATTCTCAGATTTTCTAGATTATCTTCTGGTGATCATCTACACCCTGGAGACAAAAAAAATGGGCCCCAAGGGAAAGTGGTGGAATCCATGTGTTCCTGGGAGAGGATCCCAGGATGGAAACAATCCTAATGGAAAGCAGCATTAGGACACAATGAGGACAGACAGCTAAGAGAGTCTCAAAATAGCACAAGGTTTAGAGTTAGGGGGATGAGTCTGGATCAAATAGATATCATCTAGAAAGGAGTGTTTTGTCCATAAAGCTTTGTCAAGAAAAAGGCATGTCAGACTAATTTTTTATGTCTCATAGATTTTGAAAGGATGTCGCATGATTGTCATTTTCTTCAGTGAAGTTAATTGTTTCTATGATTTGTTCTTTAACTAACTGGTTTTGGAGAATCAGGAGAATCATATTGTTTAATTTCCAATTAATTTTTTTATTTACCTCTCCATGTACCTGTAATAATTATTATTTTCATTGCATTGTGATCTAAGAAGGTTGCATTTATTATTTCTGCCCTTTTGCAGTTATTGAAATGTTTTTATGCCCTAATACAGGGTCAATTTTTGTGAGTGTACCATGTGCTGCTGAAAAGAAGGTGTATTCATTTTTCCCCTATTTATTTTTCTCCACATATCTACTACCTCTATTTTTTCTAAGATTTCATTCACTTCTCTTACCGCTTTCTTTTTTGTTTGATTCATTTAGTTCAGATAGAGGAAGTTTCAGTTCTCCCACTAGTATAGTTTTTCAATATATTTCGTCCTTGAGCTCCACTAGTTTCTCCTTTAGAAATGTGGATGCTATGCCATTTGGTGCATACATGTTGAGTACAGATAATGAAAAAAAATATTGTGTTCTGTATCTGAGGGACAAGGCTGCCAGAAATTATTTTTATTTGTTTCACATTATTTTGAATCTAAATATTTTAAGATTAAAAATTAATATACAATATGCCAAGTATAAGATTTTACAAGTTTTATTAATAATTACTTGAAGTAGAGGAAAGTAATAGCCTTTAATAAAAAGGAACTTCCTACTCCATACACAAGGAAGAAGAAAGAGAGAGATCAGAGAAGGCAGTTACACAAACTTATCTATACAGGCAAGGACACAAAATGAGGACAAAAAGGAAAGGTGCAGTGAACCTTTCATGCCCTCATGGAATAAAGCTTCTCTTCCCAGGCGTTTGTGGCATACCATTCCTGATGAGTTTGCCAAAACATAGAGATCTCAGTTCAAGGCTGCATAAACAGTTCCAAGAAATCCTGAGAATGGGTTAACTCCCCTGTTCACATTCTGGGGAGGATTGGGGAGGATAGATTGTTTCTTTTGAGAAGAGCTTAAAATCTTGTGTGCTGCTTACAACAAATGTTCATTATTCCAGTCTTTCTTTCTTGCATCTCCATAGCTGTTCTCTGACAGCTCTAAGCTTGTCCCCCACAGTTCTAAACTGTCCCCCATTGTGATTCTGTAGATGTCCCCGGCAGAAAGGGATTCTGGGAAATGAACTCCAAGTGTACAAAATTCTATTAACACACATTTCTCCTTAGGGAGGAAAATGGCCCAACTAGAAAAGTCATCTCAGCCAAATTTCCATCACAAGACATTTTGAAATAACATTATTGGGAATATTGAACCAAGAAAATTTCACAGTATAACAATGTATCATTTTATTTCAGCTGGAGGAAGGGGAGCCCTTTGTCCAGGGATCTTTCTTTCATATCAAACTTTCTCTTGAGCAATGGAGTAAATAATAGGGACTGAACATAAAGATTGAAAAAGAAGGGCTAAGCTAGACCTTATTTTGACGTTAGATAGCAGCTGCTTTGAATCTAGGCACAGGGGAAAGCACTTATTCCCTTGAGTCAGGACTGAATGATATGGGGAGGTTTTTGTTCAGGGCTGAAGCACTGTGTAGGAGGAAAGTGACTGCCTTGAAAACAGTAATAGATGGCAACATCCTCAGGCTCCAGACTGCTGATTGTGAGGGTGAAATCCGTCCCAGACCCACTGCCACTGAACCGAGATGGAACCCCAGAGTGTAGATTGGAAACTTTGTATATCAATGATTTAATTGATTTTCCTTGTTTCTGTTGGATCCACTCTAGGTAAGTGTTCCCATTACTGTGTAAGAGGCTCTGACTGGCCTTGCACTTGATGGTGACTCTCTCTCCCAGAGACACAGACACAGGGGATGGAGACTGAGTCAGAACAACTTCTCCTTGAGACCCTGGAATTAAACAGAGATTTGAGGTTAGAGAACCAAGAAAGTTTCTGCTCCTTCCCCAAACTTGCCTCTAATCTCTGAAATTTGAAATATATTAATTCATCTCCAAAAAATTCCTTTGTTCTGACTTCTAAATCATTTCTCAAAGACTGTTTTGACTGAGAAAGAGAATGTGGCAAAGCTCAGATTGCAAAGAAACTCTCCCAGACTCCTATCCTTCATAATCTCCTCCACACATTGTGCTTCCTACCTGCTAGCCAGAAAAGCAGGAGGCAGAGCACCTGAGTGAGGGATGCCATCTTCACACTGAGCTCTGTCCAGTGCTGATTCATTCCCCAACAGGGCAGAGCTTTTAATGAAGATTTTGAACAGCAGGGAGGAGTTTGGGGGATGAGGGAATGCAAAACAGCAAGTAAAAAGAGGAGCCCTATCATGCTCAAGGCTCAACATATTTGGAGGAGTTCTTCCCTCCCTGTTCCCTACTCAAAATCAGACCCACTCAACAACCTTCAAAGAGTGAGTCACCTTCAGGTGGTCAAAGACAGAAACACAACATTGTCAAGGCTGCTTTTCCTTGAGGTCCTACCTTTTCCCCTCCAGCCCCTTCCATTTTTTTCCTAAAAAAAAAAACTCTCCCTTCAGTTTTTTACCATAGGAAATATATTTCATATCACCACATCTTCTTTTGTCGAACCAACCAATTTCAATGCCATTAACTAATAGTGCAACCTTAGGCAAATTCACTTAATTGGCCATAACTCAATTTCCTAATTTGTAAAATGGGGAGAAAATTATTGTATAACTTATAGTAAAATAATTTAGGAGTAAAATTACATTGTAAACATTAAAGAGCTAGTAAAATATGAGTGACCAACCTTAGAACTTATTATCTCATTTTTCTCATCTCATTCTAATAAATTCAGACTGAGACAAGTCACTGTGTCATATTCTTCCTAGTTAATGTTCTGAAACTGAAAAAATTATTATTTTAGTTCAATCGAAACATTAAGATATAAACTCATCTGGCTTGCTAAAAGTGAATTTCAGACAATAATAATGATAGCTAATATTTATATAATCTTTTAAATATTTCAAAACCAATACAACAAAGATCAGGAGGGAAGCAACAAACTTAGGAGGTGTCATTTATAACAAATTTCTCTGATAAAAACCTGATTTCTCAAATATGTAAAGAACTAAGTCAAATTTGTAAGACAAATCATTCCCCAATTGATAAATGTTCAATGGATATGAATCGGCAGTTTTGAGATGAAGAAATCAAACTGATTGATAATCATATGAAAAAATGTTCTAAATATCTCTTGATAAGAGAAATGAAAATTAAAAGAATGCTGAGCTACCACCTCACACCTATCAGATTGATCAATATGACAGAAAAAAATAAAATGATTAATTTTAGAGACAAAATTGGGACACTAATGAATTGGTGGAGTTGTATATCAAATCCGACCTTTCTGGAGGACAAAGTGTGATATATGATGGTGATAAAATACTATTATGCTGTAAAGAATGATGAACAGGATGGTTTCAGAAATAATTAAGACTACATGAATTGCTCCAGAGTCCTTTGTGCAAGTCACTATTCTACTTTCTATTATTTTATATTTGTTATTCCATTGATGGATAAATAACATCATTAGTGTTGGAATGAAAATTTTAGGACATAAACTCTTACTCTTTGCATCAACTATTCCTAAGTGATATAATAATAGTTAACATTTATACAGCTCTTTAAAGTTTGCTAAGCAATTTATATATTACCTTGTTGAATCCTCACAAGAACCTCACAAGGTAATTACTATTATATTCTCTAATTTTCAGAGAAGGAAACTGAGGTTGAGAAAGAGTAAGTGACGTATCATGTGTTTGGCTGTATGTTTAACACTATCCACAACACTAACTACAGTTCCAGTAGTAAATCAGGTGGTAAGAAATTATTACAGGATGGAAAAATTGATGGATTTATGGATGGGTATATATATATTGTATATTATAAAAATTACATAAGTACTTAAGGAAACAGTAAAATATATAAGTATATTTATACTTCAGTATGTCCCTATATTGTTATTTCTTCTATTAAGTGTCTATTTTTCAAATGATCTCTGCTCCATATACTTTGAAACTCGTAAGTACTTACTATGATGATTATTGTGAAAATATTCTTAAATGTTGACACATAACTGCTACATCCTCACTATTGAGGACTATAGTTTTGTCTATGGTGATCCTCCTAGAAGAGGGCATTGGTTGAGTCTTCAAAGATACTTTGATGTTTATGTGTATATTATGAGGACTCATCATATGTCTATCCAAATAAAATTACCAGATTCTGATATGTTATTCTAACTCAACCATGTCATATATTGCTAATGTGGAAATTTCATGTTAATCTGAACCCCTATTTAGCAATCAAAAAACAACCTTTTAATTTTAAAGCAAAACATCTTTTACATCTGAACATCAGCCCCATATCTCTCTGAGGTCATGCATGGAGTCCTCTCTCCTCTTGTCTACCATGCTACGAGACACTATGCATGCAATGTGTGGCATTTCCAAACATGACATGATTACTCTTGGTGTCCAGAAGACCTGTCTCTTGTATGGATTGAGGTTGGTATCCAGCAGTCAAAGAGGCTTCGGAAAGGGACATCAAGAAGAAAATAAATTGGCCCAGGGAACAAGAAGTCACTCTCTTTTCTTGAAACCATAAACTGAGGAAGTGTACGGGGTGGCTCTGGGCTGGCGCAGTCTGCTCACAGAGCAGGGAGCTAGGAAAGCTAGCTAGCCTATATCATATGTGGCTCATTCTTCTTCTTTCTCAGGCCTTCTTTTTATTATTTAATGAATAATTGTTAGAATAAAACATGGTCTCAGTATTTTATTTATAACACTAAGTACTCAATAGACGCTAAAAGCATGTAACTTGAATTGATGTCTTGCTCAGTTATTAACATTTTTGTGCACAATCTTCATTGATCAATACCACCAGTAAAGACTCTTTAAGAATCACCCTTATTAGTAAGAGCTTTAAACTCTCTGGTCTAAGTGAAGGGTTTGGATTTAAATAGCTGGGAACTCCTTTCTACCTTATGCATCTACCATATTCAAGGAAATGATAGCCCTAATTCCTGGGCAACTGGTTGCAGACTAGACAAAGCATAGTGTATGAATACAGTTGAATGGTATTGAACCAAAAGCAATGACAGAGACAATTTCAAAGAAACCTAGGAACATTTTGTGAACTGGTTTTGAATGAAGTGAGCAAAATAGTTTATATAATAACACAAGTGTAGTAAATTTGGGGGATTGAATAATTTGATCACAATGGTCCTCTGGAGTTCTAAATCTAAAAATTTCTAAAAAACCTAAATTTCCCCTGTACCATGGACTGCCCTGAACTCTGATTTTGGTCATGGCAAGAAATATATGGAGCTGAGGGATGGCTCTGGCATCATATCCTGCTTAATTGGCCTTACCAGCAGCTCAGAGACTCCCAGGATTTTGTGGATTCTCAGATTTTCTAGATTATCCTATAGTGGTCATCTATGCCTTGAGGACAAAAATAATGGGCCTCAAGGGAAAGTTGTGGAATCCATGTGTTCCTGGGAGAGGATCCCAGGATGGAAACAATCCTATTGGAAAGAAGCATTAGGACACAATGAGGCCAGCAACCTAAGAGAGCCTCCAAATAGCATGAGGTTTAGAGTTAGTGGGATGAGTCTGGATCAAGTAGTTATCATCTAGAAAGGAGTGTTTTGTCCATAAAGCTTTGTCAAGAAAAAGACATGTCAGACTACTTTTTTATGACTAGAAATTGAAACCTTAGATGATGCTGGCTTTAGAGGATCTCCAAGGAAGTCAAGAGTGCTGATGCAGGGTCTGCCTAACGAGATCTTGGGTCCACCCAGAAAGCAAGTGTTTTGATTTTGCCCTAGCTTAATTGACTATTTTCCCACTGATATACCATTTAAGTCACCTTAAGTAGAAACTAACTCCCTATATTCTGATCACCCAGCAACTTCTCCTTATTGCCTTATTTGAATTCTATAAGAGGTAAGCCCCACAGACTTATGTTAGTGGGAAGACACACTTTTTTCCAGCTCTTTCTCTGGCAAGTGATTTCATTAAAATCTTTCTACATTTTTTATTCAGATTTGGACATTTCTTCACAACTTTTCTTGACAGGGGACTAGAAGCTGTGAAATAAGAAAGGGGATGATATTATGTTGCTATTCACTGAAAAGGTAAGCTTTCTACTAATAAACCTATACTCCAATCAACTCTACCACTGATTTGGCCATCAAAGGGTCATGTACAGGTGCCTATTTCATGAGTCCCAGAATCTGTCTGGTATTTCAGCTGTTCTCCTTTAATCCTCCAGCACCTTACCCACAACTGCAGCCACATCCTCATCCTGGAAGCTGCTGGGATTTTATTTCATTTAATGTTTAGCCCTGTTCCTGATGTTCTCTCTGGCCTGACTTTTTCAGCAATGAAACAATGTGAAAGGGGCTATATAACCCTCAATACAGTAGAGACAGGTGGGTGGAAAAGCAGGTAGTGTTCGACCTAGAGTCCCAGTTGTACTTGGGCCCCAACCCTACTTCTAATGCCTAATAATTGTGTGACTCTCGTTATGTCAACTGACCTCTATGACCTTCTGTTTTCTCAATATAAACTACAGGAGGTTACATTCTTTGATAGCTAATAACCTTTTGAGCTCCACATATATGTTCCTGTAGGTTCCCTTCTTCTCCAAACTGTCCTTAAACTAACCATAGTAATAGCAAGAAGCAAAAAGAAAAAAGAAAAAATTATTCCCCTAAAAGATGACATTAGCACCATGTCCAGCTTAGATAGCCTTCCCCCTGACTCAAAGGCATCAAGTGATGACAATGGAATCCTTGTGTTCCTGGGACAGGATCCCCAAACAAAGAACAATAGCATGGGGAGGAGACATTGGGACATTTTAAGAACAGAAACCCAGGAGAGCCTGTAAGTAAAATGAGGTCAGAGTTGGTAAGAAGAAAATAAATAGGACATGCCAAACAACCTTTTTTTTTTACTTTTTTATAAGGCAACTAAAATGTTGCATGAATGGGTAACACTGCATCACAAGGCTACCTGGTTGTGAGAAAAGCAAGGGGTTGTTTCTCACACTATTCTCATGGAAAAGAGGGGAGCTGTGAGCTAAATAGTTCCATTAAAGAAAAAATTAACATGACACTCTGTAATATACATGCAAGTCTGCCAGGAATTGTTTTTATTCATTTAACAATATTTTATGTCTAAGTAATTTCTACTTAGAGAAAAACATGCAAACCAGAGAAGTCACCTCAGGCATGCCCCCAACATTCACAGAAGTTTTCTCTCTCCCCTTCTAAAGTTCTCTATTACAGCTGAGGAAACCACCATCCCATCATTTTCTCTAGGTTGCTGACCTAATGATAAGAGCTAGCATTTATATAGCCTTCATTCTCTGCCAGGAAATGTGCTCTGCACATTTATAATTATTAATCTCATCTGACCCTCACATAACCCATGTGGATAAATAGTACTTTTATGCCCATTTTACAGATGAGGGAAGTGAGGCAAACAGAGGTAAGATCATTTGCCTAAGGTCACACAGCTAGGAAGTGTCTGAGGTTGGTTTTCAACTGCAGCCTTCCTGACTCTACACCCAATATTCAAATAATTGTAGCACCTAGTTTGGCCAAAGAATATCTTCCTCAACTATTCATTACTACTCACCCAACATATCCAATTTTTTTGCCAAAATCATGTCAATTATAATTTTGCAACATCTCTTGAACATATTCCCCTTTCACCTCTGATATTGCCACCAACCTATTGCCTGACCCATATCTCCTCTCACCTGAACCATTGCAGTAGCCTGTTAGTGGATCTGCCTGCTACAAGTATCATCTTCATGCAAGTACATTCTTCACACACTTGCAAAAGTGATTTCCTAAAGCACAGGTCTAAGCATGTTATACTCATACTCAACGATCTCCAGTGGCTCCCTCTCACCTCCAGGATCATATAAAAAATCCTCTGTTTCAGGTTCAAAGATTTTCAAGATTTAACTCACCCTACTTCTCCAGCTTCTTATGTTTTACACTCTGAATATGCTTTTATTCCAGTGACATTGGACTCTTTGATCGACCTCAAAGCATTTTTTTCTGATTGATTTCCATGCTTGGATTGCTCTCTCTCTCCTGGTCTCTCCCTTCTGGCAACCCAAAAGTCCCAGGTAAAATCCCATCTTCTACATGAAGCTTTTTCTAATTCCTCCTAATTGTAGTTACTTCCCTTTTTTGATTATTTCTTATTTAAGCTCTACATTAATGTATGTACAGAGTTGTTTATACATTATCTTCCCAATGAGAGTATGAGCTCCTTGAAAGCAAGGACTGTTTTCTGTCTTTTCATTCTTTTTGTTTAGCATACAATTGTGCATGTGTCCTCTGTTTATTGCTTTTATTTCTCCTGGTTTTGTTACTTCATCATCCACATTTGCTCTTTTATCACATTGAGTTTCTAGTTTCTGCTCCTTTCTTTTTATTCAGATTACCTAAAGATTTGTCTATTTTATTAGTATTGGCAAAGAATCACCTTTTATTGATCATTTCTATGGCTCTTTCCTTATTAATTTATCTATTTGCTTCTAATTTTAATAACTTTCATGCTTATTTTATGTTTTTGATTAGTTGGGTTTCTAATTTCTAAATGCATATTCAGCTTATTGATTCTTTTATCCCTATTTTGTTAAAGTATATTTGTATGGATATGGTTTTTCCCCAAGGGCTACTTAAGGTATTTCCCAGAAAATATGGAATGTTTTTATCACTACTTTTTAATCTTACATCAATATTAATTATTTCTATGATTTCTTCTTTGAATCACTCATTATTTAGGATAGCATTATTAAGTCTCCATTTGGGTGTCTAAGAACTATTATTCTTATGACATGTAAACCTCAAAATTTCTCAGACTTATGAATGTTAGGGGTTTTCCCCATTGGGGAATCTTCTACTTTAAAAAATTCCCTAGAAGATAGTGAGAACTCTACTTGAGTGTGGGGGCTCCTTGCCTTGGGAGTATCCCTACTCCACCCTACTTAAGACTGCTTTGGGACAGAGGGCTCCTTGCTGAACAATGAAAGTGCTTTGATCCATGCTTATGGAAGGGACAGGAAGTTCTTTGAGTCATGACTATTTTAGAATTGATACAATGGGATACTAAGTACCTATAAAGGTGGGGCAACTTGTAAACTACTTAAACCTAAAAGGGTGATAACTTATTCAGAGGTTTTTTTAATGAAATTTGTCGACACAGCAGCATTTTTTCCTGAATTACTAAAGAGATTAAAACTACTCAGCTGTGAATTCAAAATGGGCAGTCCTTTAGAAACATCTACAGTGGTTGGTAGATGTAAGGACTTAGGGGAGGTGACAGAGGAGATTTTGCCCTTAAAAATAAGAGCTCAGAGAAGAGCAAGAGGATCTCAATTTCTGATTCTCATTCTGGAGGATCTCATTCTGAGAGACTCATTTCTTTGAGGACTGATGCTTGAGGGCTCTTTCCTTGGAGATAGATCTCTTTGAGGAGAAGTGCTCCTGGAGGAAATCTCATTCTGAAGGAGAGCTCCTTGAGGAGCTCCTCTGAGGGGCTCTGTCCCTCTGGAGTAGGAGCTCTGGAGGCTCTTGAGAGAGGGCCTTTGAAACAATCTCTGGCTGGAAGACTCTTTGAGGAAGGACACTGGCCTGGTGTCACTATTATCCTTGTTTAGTCAGACCTTGTGGTCAGTGTTAAAAAACTGACTGATTTCTCTTTTAAGACTCAGGTCTACGCCATATTGGCTTGAGGCCCTTCATACTTATTTCTTTCTTACTCTCTCTCTCTTTCTTTGATTACTCATGGTATTGTTAATTAAAATCTCTATAAAACCCAATTGACTTGGGTATTTGAATAATTGGGAATATTTCCCTGGCGACCACCTTATATTTGATTTTAAAACCCAAGACACTGTAGTGAAACATATTTCTGTGGTCAAATTTACTCACCCTCTCTTATATCTATCACAATTTATATCTTCCACTATTTTAACCACTACAGTTTAAGACCTCAACCATTTTAAATCTCACAGACATTGCCCGATGACAAGCACCTCTATAGATTCGTACAGGATCTGAGGGCAATGAATAATCACATTATAAAGAGACACTCTGTAGTTTCTAACATAAATACTATTATTTCCTCTATTCCGAGCACAGCTACATACTTTACAGTAGTAGACTTGTGTTTAGCTTTCTTTTCCATACCTATACATGAGGATTCCAGGCATATTTTTGCTTTCACCTGGAAGGGCTCACAATATTCATGGAGTTGGCTGCCACAGGGTTATGTGGAAAGTCCGAGTTTATTTGAGCAAATTTTGAGCCAAGACACAGACAATATAACATTTAAAAATAGTAAATTAATCAAATATGTAGATGATCTACTCTTGGCTTCAACAGACGCAAAAACATGTCAAGAAGATAGCAAACACCTTCTTTTGGAATTGCACAAAAGAGGACATAAAATCTCAAATGATAAAGTTCAGTGGTGTCTCCCAAAAGTAGAATATTTGGGATTCATCTTGACTGCAGGTGCTGGTTATATTTCTCCAAAACGAATTGAGAATATTCAAAATTTAAGTGCTCCTACTACTAAGAAACAGTTAAGAGCAATTTTAGGAGCAACAGGGTTTTGCAGACAATGGATTCCTTGCTATGGGGAAATTACTAAACCCCTTATAGCATTAACAAAGGATTTGGATCCTGAACCCCTCAAATTAGAGCCTGAACATTTGTCAGCTCTATCAGATCAAAAAAGGCTATCATGTCTGCCCCTGCTCTACGCATCCGAGATTACAAGCCATTTACTTTGTATGTGCATGAGCGAAGAGGAGTAGCTTCTGGTGTGTATACTCAGACTTAGGGACCTTCTCAGCACCCAATTGCTTATTATTCTGCTCAACTAGACCCAGTAGCAGCTGGAGCACCACCATGTCTTAGAGGAATAGCTGCTACAGCCTTATTAGTAACAAAAACTATTGATTTAGTATTGGGATGTCCATTAACAATAATGTGCCCACATGAGGTAGAAGCATTGTTGATAAAACATAGAACACAGGCATTCTCAGATCAGAGAATTACAAAATATGAAATAAACTTATTAAATAGTGAAACATTTTCTGCAGTCAAATTTACTCACCCACTATTTTAATCACTACAATTTATAGCATTCACTCTTTTTATCTACAACAATTTAAGGCCTTCAACTATTTTAAATATAACAGTTTATGGCATCCCACTATTTAAATATAACAGTATCCTCCTACCGCCATGTCTGATCTTGTGAGTAAACTCCTCTAATTAACCCAATAAACCCTAATCAATATGCACATATATAACCAAGGTAATGTGGACTTTCCTTCTTTCTTTGGTATCTCAGTACTCTTGGAGTACCTGCCACCCTACAACTAGCACAATCAGGACAGGATAGTTTACATCTATACACAACTAGAAGATGAAGTTCCTTATGTGAGGAAGAACAAGGAGGCCAATGTCATTAAGTTATAGAGGACACAGAGGGGAGTAAAGTGCAACCATTTGCATTTCCCTAAGCAATTCACTGTCATATTCAATACAGCAGTTTGTCCAAACATTGCCATGTCTCAATCCTCCCCAGTGGCTTCTCCATCTACCATGCTCTTGACTGAGAAACTCAACATATGTCACTGTAACACTGAAGCCATTCCCAGAAAGCTCTCTCTCCTTCAGTCTTCCTCATCTCAGGCGTTTTTCCCCATTATCTCCTCCCTCACTCCTATCTCATATGAAGAGATGGCCCTTTTCCTTGCCTTGCCAAGGCCAACTCCTCTACATGCCCAAATGATTCCATTTCATTCCATCTTCTACAGCAGACTTTCCCCTCTGTTATCCCCACTCTCTTGCTAATCTTCACTATCTCTGTTTATTACCTGCTTCCTCGCTGCCTACAAACATTTCCACATCTCTCTCATCCTCAAAAAAAACCCTGATTTGATCCACCTATTCTGACTATCATCTAATATATCCCCTGCCTTTTATGGCTAAACTCCTTGAGATCCCCTGCAATCATTACTTTTTCCCTTTCTTCTAACCCTCTTCTGTTTTCTCTATGGACTATCTTCCAGTCTCATCATCCAACTGAAAATGCTCTCTTCAAAGTTACCAGCGATCACTTAATTGCCAAATCTAAAATCCCTTTCTCCATTCTCATCCTTCTTGACCTCTACCAACACTTTGATGTTATCAATGATTCTTTTCTTCATATTCTCCTCTCTAGATTTTCACATTTTCAGACAGTCAATAAACATTTATTAAATACCTACTATGTGTTAGATATTGTGCTAAGAACTAGGGATACAAATACTGAAAAAGAAAGACAGTCCTTACCTCAAGGAGATTACAGTCTTATGGAAGAAGATAATGCAGAAAAGGAAGCTGAAAACTAGGGATAAAGATAAGCCTGGCCTCTCTTATTTCTCTATGCTATTTTACTCAGTGGTTTCATGGATTTTGTGGATTCAGTTTTGTGGGTTGTGAATGTCATCCCTTATTTGATCCTGATGAGACCACATTCAGTTGAAGCCCTTCTATTGAGTTGGTACCTATTCATGACCTAGAATAATAGTCATTGCAATTGTAAATAGTTAATATTGATATAGGGTCTTAAAGTTTGCAAATTACTTTACAAATATCTCATTTTATTCCCACAAAACCTGGTAATCTAGGCTCTATAATCATCCATATTTTATAACAGAGGAAATTGAAATGCAGAAAAGAGGTTGTGATTTTGCCCAGGGTCACACAGCTAGTGATTATCTAAAGACAAATTTGAACTCGGGTGTTTCTACCTCCATATCCCTTGCTGTTCCATTTAGCTGAATTAAAATAATCAACAAATATTTAATGAGTATCCATATCTGGAAAACATATGGTGGGAATACATAAAAAAGAATGAAGGCATCTGTACTGAAAGAAGTAGCATTCCAATGGGTAATGGATATACTGTTAATGATGTAATCCTATAAGCAATAGGGACACATTCTATTGACAAATGAAAAAGTTTGGAAATCGAGTCAATATAAGGTTTCTCTTGGAGCCTTTTGTATATACACTTAGTTCTGGCTCTGAAGACAATTACAAAGTTTTTTGTCATCATACTGTTACAGAAAGAAAATAGTCACAAACAGGTATTAAGTCTTTATCATTGTTATTATCATTAAGAAAAAAACTACGTTATAACTAGGTACCAATTCAATATAAAAGACTACAGTTAAATGAGGCCATACAAGGATCAAATTGAGGATAGAATCTAACCCATTAAGTCCCCCTAATAGAGGTTCTGCTCTGGAAATAGTATTCCCTAACCATAAGGAAACAAATCAAAAAGGAGAGGAATTGTGGAGTAGCTAGGGTATGTACTTAGGGTTAGGTGCTTATTGCGGATGAGATATTTGATATTCCTTTCTTCTTATATTTTATCAACTGGGAAAGATGGGGAAAGGGAGAGAAACAAAGAAAGAAAGAAACACACCACTCAGGAAAGGCTGGTATATTGGTGAAGTTGACAAATAAAAAACAAGATGAGAATTGTTAGAGGGGCTGCAGGAAAATTGGTAAATTAATGTACTATTAGTCTCCCCTTTTTTGGAAGGCAATTGGGAAGTGAAATGATTAAAATAAGAAAAAACACTTTTTATATTTTTGACTTTATTAAAGGAAGAAAAACCAGTTTCCCCAGTTGCAATTAACTACCTCCCCACTACTAAGAATCTCCTCCAATTCAAAGTTTCCTCCTAGACATGGGATTGGTCCTTATATAGACCAATCCTACTCAAGGTAGTAGAAAGTAGGGACCCAGTAGGCATGCTGGGAGGAGTTCCACTGGCCAAAACAATTTAAAACACACAGAACCATGCCCCCTCTGAACCTGTACCCTCACTGAACAGCAATACCATTGCTAAGCATATATAGTGAAAAAATAATAATAAAAATAGAGGGAATTAGCCATGCATTCAAATATATTCAGAGCAGATCATTTTGTGGTGGCAACAAATGAATATTTATGGAGTATCCATAAATTGAGGAATAGTTAGACAAATCATCATATATGCATTATAAAGGGAATATTACTGAAACATAAGAAATGATGGAGACAATTTCAGACTGATTCAGAAGGAAGTGAACAGAACCAGGGGAAAAATCTATATTGTATCATAAGCATTTAAAATTTTGATTGGGTTCCTAGATTGTTAAGGTCCTTTTGAGCTCTAAATCCATGATCATCTCATATTTTCTCCTGTTCTCCAAACTGTCCTCCAAGCTAACCCTAGTAATGGCAAGAAGCAAAAAAAAGAGCTGCCCCCCCCCCAGAGAGATGACATTGGCATCATGTCTTGCATAGATGGCCTGCCCACTGGCTCAAAGGAATCAAGGGAGGACAGTGGAATCATTGGGTTCTTGGGAAAGTATCCCAGAAGGGAAAATAATACATGGAAAGAGACATTGGGGAATTTTCAGCACAAAAATCCAGGAGAGCCTCTAAGTAGCACAAACATTAGAGTTGCTGGGGTGAGGAAATGAATATCTAGAAAAGGATTTTTGTATGTAAGCTTTATTGGGACATGGGCATGAACAGGACATTCCAGACAATTTTTTAACTTTTTTACAGATTCACTAAACTGTAATATTAAGTATGATGCTGTATTACCGAGTTTACCTAGATTTCAGTGAAGCCCTGGGTTAAGTTTCTCACATAATAGTGATAGAAAAGTAGAGAACTATAAACTAAGTACTGGTTCCATTAATGAAAAAAAAATATATTGTATTCTCCATCTGAGGGACAAGTCTGCCAGAAGTGATTTTTATTCAATTCACATTATTTTGAATCTAATCACTTGTAAGATAAAAATTAACATCTAGTCCTCCAAATATTATATTTTAAAAGGTTTATTAATAATAACTTGAAGTAGAGGAAAGTAATAGCCTTTAGTAAATAGGAGCTTCCCGTATGACACAAGAAGGCAGGAGAGGCAGTGGAGAGAGAGAGAGAGAGAGAGAGAGAGAGAGAGAGAGAGAGAGAGAGAGAGAGAGAGAGAGAGAGAGAGAGAGAGAAGGGAAGATGGAGTTAGAAAAACTTACTTATACAAGTAATGATACAACATGGGGACAAAATGGAAAGGAATTCTTGGAGATGAAGTCCAAGGGTACAAAATTCTATTTGCACACATTTCTACTTAAAGAAAAAAATGTCCCAACTAGAAAAGTCATATAAGCCAAATCTCTAACACCAGACTTGGAGTAACATTGATGGGGATATTGAGCCAAGAAAATTTCACAGTATAAAAGTGTTTAGGCATAAAACGTTATTTCAATTGGAGGAAGGGAAGACCTTTGTCTAGGAATCTTTCGTGTCACACTTGCTCTTAATCAACAGGGCAAATGATAGGAACTGAACATAGAGATTCTAAAGGAAGGGCTAAACTAGTCCTTATTTTGATGTTAGAGAGCAGCTGCTGTGAGCCTAGGCCCCAGGAGAAAGCAGCTCTTCCCCTGAGTCAGTACTGAATGATATGGGGAGGTTTTTGTTCAGGGCTGAAGCACTGTGTAGGAGGCCAGTGAGTGCTTTGAAAACAGTAATAGATGGCAGCATCCTCAGGCTCCAGACTGCTGATTGTGAGGGTGAAATCCGTCCCAGACCCACTGCCACTGAACCGAGGGGGAACCCCAGAGTAGAGATTGGAAACTCTGTAGATCAGTGCTTTAATAGATTTTCCTTGTTTCTGTTGGAACCAGTGTAGGTAAGTGTTCCCATTACTGTGTAGGAGACTCTGACTGGCCTTGCACTTGATAGTGACTCTTTCTCCCATAGATACAGACACAGAGGCTGGGGACTGAGTCAGAACAACTTCCCCTTGGGAACCTGAAATTAAAGAGAGATTTGAGATTATAGGAACAAGATAGTTTCTGCTCCTTCCCCAAACTTGCCTCTAATCTCTGAAATTTGAAGTATATTAATTCATCTCCACAAAGTTCCTTTGCTCTGACTTCTAAACCACTTCTCAAAGACTGTTCTGACTGAGAAAGAGAATGTGGCAAAGTTCAGATTGCAAAGAAACTCTCCCAGACTCCCATTCTTCATAATCTCCTCCACACATTGTGCTTCCTCACCTGCTAGCCAGAAAAGCAGGAGGCAGAGGACCTGAGTGAGGGATGCCATCTTCACACTGAGCTCTGTCCAGTGCTGATTCATTCCACAACAGGGCAGAGCTTTTAATAAAGATTTGAACAGCAGGGAGGAGTTTAGGGGAAGAGGGAATGCAAAACAGCAAGTAAAAAGAGGGGCCCTAACATGCTCAAAGCTCAGAATATTTGGAGGAGTTCTTCCCTCCCTGTTCCCTAGTAGAAATCAGACCCATTCACAACCTTCAAAGAGTGAGTCTCCTTAAGATGTTCAAATTACAAATTCACAATATTGTCAAAGCTGTTTTCCCCTGAGGTCCTGCCTTTTCCCCTACAGTCCATTCTATGCTTTTCTTGGAAAAAAAAAAACTCTCCTGTCAGTTTTTTACCCTAGGACATATAGTATTTCATGTCACCACATCTTCTTTTGTCTAACCAATCCATTTCAAATCCATTAACTAAAACTTGGGCAAATTCACTTAAAACCCAACTTTCTAATTTTTAAAATGGAGAGAAAATATTTTATTACTTAGTAAAATAATTGAGGAAAATTACTTTGTTAACTTTAAAGAGATAGTAAAATATGAATGACCGTCCTTAGCACTTATTATCTTATTTTTCTCACCTCATTCTAGTAAGTTCAGATGGAGACAAGTCACTGGGCCATATTAATTCTTCCTGTTTAATGTTCTGAAAATGGAAAAAATATCATTTTGTAGTTGAATTGAAGTATTAAGATATAAACTCATCTGGCCTGCTGAAAGTGACTTTCAGACTATAATAATGATAGCTAATATTTATATAACCTCTCTTCTATTTCTCCTATTGTCTCTGTGTTAGTTATTCCAAGTAGCTTGGAGACCATGAATTCCAATTATGATGACCCTTATAAATTGTGATTCTTAAATTTTTATTCATAACGTTAAGTCTAGATGATGTTGGGATATTGTTTGGTTCATGGCAATTCTCTAGTTGAAGTGCAGGTTGAGACCACAAGGATATTTTGAGATACATATTTATAGAATGGGCATTTGTCATTTGTCAATTTGTCAAGATTCTAGTATGTAGTTCTGGTACCTACCCAGGTCAGATCTGAGTCAATAGGTGCTATATTGTATGGGATACAGTCATTCCTCATACTTTGTCTAACATTTTTTTGCATAATCTTTGTTGACCATTTGGCAGAAGCTGTTTTCCCAAACACCCAGCAAAGGAGAAAGAATCACTCCTCTAGAGCCTTTGACAAGAGAACTCAATGCAGGGATTAAAAGCAGATTAAAAAAGAAGATAAAATTTAAAGTCAAATATTGGTGTAGTGGCTAAAGGACCTAAACTATGCAAGACTCAATTCCTGAGTTCCAATCCAGCCTCAGGCTCCTCTCATATTGCCTCTAACCTATTGGCTGGTTCTCATGTCCTCTCTCACCTGAAACACTGCAATAGCCTACTGTTTGGTCTGCCTGTCACAAGAATCTTCCTCACTTAAGTATATTCTTTACTTACCTAGGAAAGAGATTTTCTTAAAACACGGGTCTGAGCATGACACCCCTCCTCAACAACCTTCACTGACTCCCTGTCAACTCCAGGATCAAACAGGAAATCCTCCATTTGGCAGCCAAAGACTTTCTTGATCTAACCCCACTTTTCAAGCAATCTTATACTTTTCACCTCCCACAACACTCTTCAGTCAAGTTACACTGGACGCCTTGCTCTTGCTCAAAACTTTTTTTCTGACTGACCCCCAAGTCTGGAATGTTCTCCATTCATTTCTTCATCTTTTCATAGCCCTAAGTCTGAACTAAAATCCTACCACCAAAATAAACCTATCTTCATTCTTAATTCTAATTCCTTTTCTCTGCTGATTCTTTCCTATTTATCAACTACATTACTTTATTTACATAATTGTTTCCATATTGTCAACCCCAGGAGACTGAATTTTTTGAAAACTGGAGCTAGTCTTTTCCCTTTTACTTTTTTTTTTAGCATATAATTGTGCATGATATATTCTGATTATTCTCTTTATTTGTTCTGGCTTTCTTTTTTTTCCTTTCTTCTGGCTTTCTTATTTCATGTTGCTCAATATTTTATCATATAGAGTATCTTCCCTTATAATTATTCAAATTAATAATGGTTTATTAATTTTATTAGTCTTTTCAAAGATGCAGCTTTAAGTTTTATTTATAACTTATATGACTCTTTCCTGTCCAGTTTATTTGCTTCTAATTTTAATACTTCCTCTTTCATACTTATTTTAAGTTTGTCTGATTGTTGTATTTCTGATTTCTAAATGCATATTCAGCTCACTAATTCCCCCTTCTTTCTATTTTGTTGATGGATATTTCTATGGCTATAGTTTTCCCCCCCGAGGACTGCTTTATCCATATCGCAGAATTTTGGGTATGTTATTTCACCTTTACTATATTCTTGTACAAAGTTACAAGTTAATTTTATGATTTCTTCTTTTAACAACTCATTATCTAGGACTGCATTGATAAATCTCCATTTAGGTCTCTATCTTTTGTTTGTGGCTTTTAAACCAAAGACTACTTTTATGACATTATAGATTTATTACCTGCTTCTGTTTTTATAAAAGATTTATTAACTACTTCTGTTTTCTTACATTTCTTTGCAATATGTCTAGGCCCTATTATATGGTTAATTTTTGTAAAAGCTCCATGTGGTACTTAGTTTTCTAAATATCTATATTCTTTTGCTGTATCATTTAGAAGATTGCACAAGTTCCCCCAGAAACTAACACTTTTGTATTTTCCCCTTTTATCTTTCTGTTAGAGTTGTCTAAAACTGAGAAAGGGATATGAACACCTTTCATTCCTATTGTAATCTTCTATAAAAAATCTTGTAGTTTAGGTAATGTTTTCCTTATGAATTTGGAAGCTACGGAATTCATAGCATTTGTTGTCTAATGTTTTTCTGTGTTATGGAGTTTCCTTATCACTTTTTCTTCTTTGAAGGTTTGTTTTTTATTCATCTGATAGTTTTGCAAAAAATTTTTAATTCATTTAATACATAGCAAATTTTTCTTCTAACTTTTGCCTCTCTTTCTACCTTTTTTATGAAGTAAAATACCTGCATCCCACAGGAGTCACAGAGGCACGTGTTTGAGGATGTGACAGCCAAATGAGCTTTGAAAGGCATTGACCAAGGAGAAGGAGGAGGAGTGAGGTTTTGAACATCGAGTGATGGAAGCAGAATTAGTCTCTTTGCTTCTTTGCCTCACTCTGGGATGCTTATCTCTGAGCTCTTACTTTATCTCATGGTCTCTGGCAAGCAAGAAGTTGGCTGCACTGGAGGATTGAATCATTCCCTAAAGCTAAAAAGACTGAAAACCCTCTTTCTATCTTTCTCTCTTTATTAATAAATGCTTACAAATCTAGTAATAAACCTCCAGATTAATTTCATTTATAACACCTTAAACTACTTAGAACAGTTCCTACCGTAGAGTCTTTTTTTCATAAATGTTTATCAGTTGGCTATTATTATTAATATTATTAATTAATACTATTAGCCAGCCTAGGATGAGCCAAGAACTGATGGCACCAGAAAACTTGTTCCACATCTCAGTGCTTAGATCTCTTAGAATCAAGGACTGGAGCCCACATTGTCATATGATCACAGATATGAGGATGACAGACTACAAGGTGAAAAACCAATGACTTCATATTATGCATGAGGAATATGATTCTTAGAGAATGTATGTGACTTGCTCAGAGACATTCATCCAAGGATCTTTTAAAGATGAAAAAAATCTTTTACTTTCACTTGATGCTTAAGAATTCCAATCCTTCTTCCCCATGTATCATTCATTTAACACTAAAAATAACCTGTTAGTTTGATACAAATGGTATTATTACACCCATTTTACAGATGGTAGAACTGTGGCTCAAAATACTGAACTGGACAAAAGTGACACAGGCTGTCCAGGGTTCCTTCCATGTCCTGCAGCTTCCTGAGCAATGGAGTAAATAATAGGCACTAAAGAAAGGGGTTCTAAGAGGAGAGATGAAATAAGTTTTATCTTGACCCGAGAAAATCAGTTGCTATTAACCCAAGACTCTGGGGAAAGAAGCTTGTCCCCAGAGCTCAGAGACTGAATGAATTGAGGAAGTTTTTGTTAGGGCCTGGAACACTGTGTAAGGCAAGCTAGTAGCTTGCCCACAGAAGTAGTCTGCAACATCCTCAGACTCCAGACTGCTGATTGTGAGGGTGAAATCCATCCCAGACCCACTGCCACTGAATCGAGAGGGAACCCCAGAGTGCAGATTGGAAACTGTGTAGATCAGTGTTTTAATAGGTTCTCTTTGTTTCTGTTGGAACCAATATAGATAAGTGTATCCATTACTGTGTAACAGGCTCTGACTGGCCTTGCACTTGATGGTGACTCTCTCTCCCAGAGACACAGGCAGGGACGTAGGAGACTGGGTCAAAATAATTTCCTCTTGTGAACCTGAAATTAATAATGAGAAATTGGAGGTTAAAGAATCAACAAAAACAAGGAAAGCCTATTAAATTGAGACAGAAAATAGTGCAGCTCAGATGACAAGAGCTCTCCCAACCTCCCATTCTTCTCCATAGTCTCCTTCCCACATTCTCTTTCCTCACCTGGGAGCCAGAGCAAGAGAAAGCAGAGGAACTGAGCTGGGGAGGCCATCTCCACAGGGAACTCTGTCCAGTGCTGGACAGCACTGTGGATAAAGCTGATAAATCACCAGGGAGGAGTTTTGGGGAAGAATGAATGCAAAACAGCATGTAAAATGGGAGCTTTATAATCTCTAAGGCTTAGAACCTTTTTCAGCAGTTCTTCATCATGTATCCCCTGACAGACTTCAGAAACACTTTCAGCCCTCAAACAACAAGTCTCCGTTACATGGTCAAAGTGACAGAATTTCACTATATCTTTAAGGCTGTTTTTCTCCTGTCCTCCTGCCTTTTTCCTACCAGATATTTCCATCCTTTTTCTTAAAAATTTCCCCCTTACAAAAAGTTTCCCCCTTAGTATTCAAGGAAAAATTATATCCCTAAATGCTTATGTCAATAAAATCAATAAATAGCATATAAATGAATTGGGTATGCATCTAAAAAAGAACCTAGGAAAAAAATTAATCCCCCGTTAAAGACTAAATTGGAAATCCTAAAAATCAAAGGAGAAATTTTGTAAGTTGAAAATAGAAAAATTTTATGGAGAAAACAAATAAGATAGATAGAGATTTGGTTAATCTGATTTTTTTGAAAAAGGAAAGAAGAGAATTAAATTACCATTTTCAAAAATGAAAAGGGTGATTACACCTCCAATGAAGAGGGAATTAAAGCAATCTTTTCGAGCAATTTTGCCCTATTATATGACAATAAATATAATAATATAGGTGAAATGGAAGAATATTTTTAAACATATTAATTGCCTAAATTAGCAGAAGTAAAAATAGAATAATTAAATAACCCCATCTATTAAAAAGAAATTGAAGAAGCCATCAATTAACTCCCTAAGAAAAAAATCCCCAAGGCCACATGGATTCATAAATGAATTCTATCAAACATTTAAATAACAATTAATCCCAATATAATTAAGC
Organism: Monodelphis domestica; assembly: GCF_027887165.1. Taxonomy (NCBI): domain Eukaryota; kingdom Metazoa; phylum Chordata; class Mammalia; order Didelphimorphia; family Didelphidae; genus Monodelphis; species Monodelphis domestica. Next base: position 720,285,383 of record NC_077227.1, on the reverse strand, counting down.
TCACAGAAAAACTATTTGGCAAAATAAGCAAAAAAAGAGCCCTACCAAATTTTTTATGATGCAAGTATGATCCTGTTAGCTAAACAAGGAAGAACAAAACCAGAAACAAATTACAGATCAATTTCCCTAATGAATATTGAGCAAAAATCTTAAACAAAATGCTAGTAAACTGACAAGAGCAAGATATCTCAAGTATTATTCATTTTGACTTTATGGAATTTATACCAGGAATGCAAAGTTGGTTTAATATTAGATCATATCAATAATAAAACTAACAGAAATCACATGATTGTCTCAATAAATGCAGAAAAAGGCTTTGACAAAAATAAAGCACCTATTCCTAGTAAGAACATAGGAATAAAAGTGCCTTTCCTTAAAATGTTAAGTAGTACTTATTTAAAGCCATTAGCATGTATCATCTACAATAAGGATAATAGAAGCCTTCTCAGAAAGATCAGGAGTAAAGTCAGGATGCCCATTATCATCACTATTATTTAATATGCTAAAATGCTAAAATGCTAGCTTTAGCAATTAGAGAAGGAAAAAGAATGTGAATATTTAATTTCTTCATCACAGAACTGTCTGTTCACATCCTTTGACTATTTCTCAACTGGGGATGATTCATATTCTTATAATTTGACTCAATTCTCTACATATTTGATAAAGGAGGACTTTGTCAGAGACACTTGCTATAAAATTTCCCCCAAAAAATGGTTATTTCCCTTCTAATCTTGGTAATCCTATACATTCTTATAATAGACTTTATTACATTTGGATTTTCAGAACTGTCTTGCTCCCTCCTTACAAAAAAGAAAATCTTATTTAAGAGAGGAGGAGGAGTGGAACCTATTTTTTTCCGTGAACTCCCAGATAGATTAGTTGCAATAGCTTGGAGAAAATCCTGCAAGATAAGTTCATCACTAAGTAATGATACTCATAAGGACTAGAAAAATTATGGGAAAATTGTGTGAATTAATGTAGATTGAAGTAAGCAAAATGAGAAATCTGACTAATATAATGACTACAACATTATAAAGAAAAATAGATTTGAAAGATCTAAGAACTCTTAGTATTGCTATGAGGAGGAGCTATACTTCCTTTCCAGCTTCCTCTCCTCTGCCAAATGATCACATGAATGTATTTTTGAAAACTATTTCAGATTTTGGATTTTCCTCTTACAAACAACAAGTCTTACACCAGAAAGGAGTCACCAAGTTGTATTTGGAGGACAGAAATAAGGGGAGGTCATCAGAGCCAGAGTGCTTGATTTGTTTTGCTTTGTGTTGCTTGTTCTTAGTACCTACATGTTCTTAGAGGGAGATCTGGGTGAGTTTATGCAAGCTGGAATAAAACATAGATTTGGTCATTACTTCACAAGTATGGGATTGGGCAGTGGAGCTACAAGGTGAGGTGACAATACTCAGCTACTACAACTTTGATCCAACTAGATTCAAAAGCATAGAACTTGAAAGTCTCCATAGCAGTTTTCTGAAAGAGGAAGGAGTTGGGTCAGCTAAACACCAGCGATCTGCAGCCTGTACTTTAAGAGGGACTAGAGCAGAGGGGAAGAAACTAAACAATATTTTCATAATCTTTAACCTCCATCTTACTCTTCCAATAAAAGTCTGTTGGAGGAAAGTCTAGACACACCGAACTAGTCAGATATCCATGGATGAAGGATGAAGACATAAAAATCTTGGGAATCTGTCCCTATTTGAGTGGTTGGAGGTTGAGATAACTACTCTCGCCATTGGGTAGAAAATCCTCACTCACTCTGCAGGTGGTGATCTTGCAGGCTAGCTGTTGGGAGAATTCTGAATAAACAGGATATGGATGGTCCCCAGGGCACAAAACCCAAAAAGTTTCTACTCATTTGGCCCCCATCCTGAAAAACATGACTGAACTTTAAGATAAGGAAATCTTTCTCTCTTTTTCTCTTTCTCTGTCTTTATCTCTGTCTCTTTGTCTCACTGGCTCTCTCTGGCTCTACCTCTCTGGCTCTCTGTAGGTGTGTTTCTCTCTTTGTTTCTCCCTCTCCCTTTTCCTCTCTTCCCCAGTTTATAAAATATAAGAATAGAGGAATATCAAATTTCTCACCCTCAATAAGCATCTAATTTCAAAAAGTTATTTTCACTGCAGATTCAATCCAAGAAGTGATTACCAAAATGTACTGTCTTCAAACTACAGGACATTGGGCCCTGTGAATCATAAAACTGCTCAGACTCTACTTCAGGAGATGTGATTAAGCTATTCCCCATTTTTAACAATGGAGGTACTTGGTCAGGAATGTATTGAGAACTTTAAAATTACTCCACCCTACTCAGACAGTGCATTAGGGGAAGATAAAGTTGCAAATTCCTGACTGAACAATGAAAAGTCCCCAACTCATACTTATAGTGAAGCAAAAACCTTAAGCTAGGTCAATTTTTAGATCTAACACAAAAGAGTGCTAAATATCTATAAATGTTAAATTAATCACTAAAAGGTCAAGCAACTTACAAAAGGCAAGCTTAACAAAAGAGGTGTGAAGTACTCAATAGATTTTTTCTCACCAGAGGAGGTGAGAACAAAAGAAGATGTGAACTAAGAATGGATAGTCCTGGGGAAAAGAGTCTACTGTGATTGGTATATGTTAAAATTTAGGGGAGGTAACACAAGAGAAAATTTTCTTTAAAAGGAAGGGGAATTCAAAATTGAAGTTAGTTGGAGTTTGCAGTTAGTTTGGAGGAGTTGTAGACTCTGGACTCAGTTTGAGAGTTGAGAAGTTCAGTGAAAGACTGGAGCTTGCTTGAGAGGATCTTATGGTGAGTGATAAAGACTGACTTGCACTTCCTTAAGGCTGAGGCCTAGGCCATTTGGCCTAGGCCAGTTCTACTATTTCTCTCTCTCTCTCTCTCTCTCTCTCTCTCTCTCTCTCTCTCTCTCTCTCTCTCTCTCTCTCTCTCTCTCTCTCTTTCTCTCTCTCTCTCTCTTTCCTTCCCCTTCCCTTAATTCCTTCATTTATATTAATCAAAATCTCCATAAAACCCAGGTGACTTGGGTATTTTTATATTTGGGAATTTTCCCATGGCGACCACTTAATTTTAGATTTTAAATCAAGACACTAAAAATTATCTTTACAACTTGGCCAAAATCCTTACAGTTTTGGCAATTCACAGTCTGGTAAACCACATTTTCCTGGTTAAAGCCCTCAGGAGAGTACAGGGCAGGACATGAACAAGCCCAAACCTAGATAATATATAGACTCTTGTTATCACCCACAAATATAGAATCACAGCCTGAACCTAGAAACTGATGGGTTTTTATTCCCTTTACTCTTTAACAATGCCCTGATGTTCACTCTGGCCCAACTTTTTCACCTATAGAATGATGTGGAAGGGTCTACAGAGGGGCCCAATATCTGATAGAGAAAAGCAGAGTGACATAATGGGTAAAGTGTTGGACCTTGAATCCCAGGAGGACTGAGATACCAATCCCATTTCTAATACCTTAAATGGTATGCCTGACCATGTCACCTGACCTTTCAGGACCCCAGTTTTAAGGAAAAGGCCGAGTATCAGATTGGTGAAAGTTGGCAAAATAAGGGAAAGGCTGGTATCAGATTGGTGAAGTTGACAAATAAAAAAATGAGAAATGTTGGAGGTGTTAAAGTAAAATAGGAAAATTAATGCACTATTGGTCTCAACTTTTGGGGAATTAAATTGGGAACCATATCCCAAAAGGTACTAAACCCTACACACTCTCTAAGCAGCCATACCATTACAAAGCCTATATATTGAAAAAATAATAAAAGACAGAGGGAAAGAGTCATGCATTCAAACATATTCAGAGCAGCTCATTTTGTGGTGGCAACAAAAGAATACTTGTGGCATATCTATAAATTCAGAATACCTACACAAATCATAATATATGCATTAACAGGAATATTACTAAATGTAATGAATGATGGAGACAATTTCAGACTGATTCAGAAGGAAGTGAACAGAACCAGGGGAAAGTCTATATAGAATCATAAGCATTTTATAAATTAGATTGGGTTCCTGGACTGTTAACTTCCTTTGGAGCTCTAAATCTGTGAACCGATTATTTCTCCTGTTCTCCAAACTGTCCTTAGGCTAACCCTAGTAATGGCAAGAAGCAAAATCAGCTGATTCCCCAGGGAGAGATGACATTGACATCATGTGCTACATACATGACCTGCCAATTGGCTCATAGGCATCAAGGGAAGATAGTGGAATCATTGGGTCCCTGGGACAGTATCCAAGAACAGAAACCAAAACAATTGGAAAGAGACATTGGGGCATTTTCAGCATAAAAATCCAGGAGAGCCTCTAAGTAGCACAAGAATCAGAGCTGGTGGAGTGAGGAAATGAATATCTAAAAAAGGAGCTTTGTATGAAAGCTTTATTGGGACATGGGCATGAACAGGACATTCCTGACTATTTTTAACTTTTTGACAGATTCACTAAACACTGATATTAAATATGATGCTGCATTACAGAGTTTACCTAGATTTCAGTGAAACCCTGAATTAAATTTCTCACATAATTCTGATAGAAAATTACAGAACTATGTACTAAGAACTGGTTCCATTAATGAAAAAAAATTTTGTTCTGCCTCTGAGGGACAAGTCTGCCAGAAACGATTTTTATTTGTTTCACATTATTTTGAATCTAAATAGTTTAAGAATAAAAATTAATACACAATATGCCAAGTATCATATTCTATAAGGTTTATTAATAATGACTGGAAGTAGAGGACAGTAATAGCCTTTAGTAAAGAGGAACTTCCCAGACCATACACAAGGAAGAAGAAGAGAGAGAGAACAGAGAAGGCAGAGTTACACAAACTTATCTATACAGGCAAGGACACAACATGAGGACAAATAGGAAAGGGATTCTGGGAAATGAACTCCAAGTATACAAAATTCTATTAACACACATTTCTACTTAGGGAGGAAAATGACCCAACTAGAAAAGTCATCTCAGCCAAATTTCCATCACAAGACATTTTGGAGTAACATTATTGGGAATATTGAACCAAGAAAATTTCACAGTATAACAATGTTTAGGGATGACATTTTATTTCAGCTGGAGGAAGGGGAGCCCTTTGTCCAGGGATCTTTCATGTCACACTTTCTCTTGAGCAATGGAGATAATAAGAACTGAACATAGAGATTGTAAAAGAAAGGCTAAGATATACCTTATTTTGACATTAGATTACAGCTGCTGTGAGCCTAGGCCTCAGGGGAAAGTAGCTCTTCCTCTGAGTCAGGACTGAATGATATGGGGAGGTTTTTGTTCAGGGCTGAAGCACTGTGTAGGAGGCCAGTGAGTGCCTTGAAAACAGTAATAGATGGCAACATCCTCAGGCTCCAGACTGCTGATTGTGAGGGTGAAATCTGTCCCAGACCCACTGCCACTGAACCGAGAGGGAACCCCAGAGTAGAGATTGGAAACTAAGTAAATCAGAGATTCAATAGATTTTCCTCTTTTCTGTTGGAACCACTGTAGGTAAGTTTTCCCATTACTGTGTAGGAGACTCTGACTGGCCTTGCACTTGATGGTGACTCTCTCTCCCAGAGACACAGACACAGAGGCTGGGGACTGAGTCAGAACAACTTCCCCCTGTGAACCTGGAATTAAACAGACATTTGAGGTTAGAGATCCAAAAGGGGTTTCTGCTCCTTCCCCAAACTTGCCTCTAATCTCTGAAAATTGAAATATATTAATTCATCTCCACAAAGTTCCTTTTTCTGACTTCTAAATCATTTCTCAAAGACTGTTCTAACTAAGAAAGAGAAGGTAGCAAAGCTCAGATTGCAAAGAAACTCTCCCAGACTCCCATTCTTCATAATCTCTTCCACACATTGTGCTTCCTCACCTGCTAGCCAGAAAAGCAGGAGGCAGAGAACCTGAGTGAGGGATGCCATCTTCACCCTGAGCTCTGTCCAGTGCTGAGAGCTTTAAATAAAGATTTGAACAGCAGGGGGGAGTTTGGCAGAAGAGAGAATGCAAAACAGCAAGTAAAAAGAGGAGCCCTAACATGCTCAAGGCTCAGAATATTTGGAGGAGTTCTTCCCTCCGTGTTCCCTCATAGAAATCAAACCCACTCACAACCTTCAAAGAGTGAGTCTCCTTCAAGTGGTCAAAGGACAGAAACACAACATTGTCAAGACTGCTTTTCCCTTGAGGTCCTGCCTTTTCCCCTCCAGGCCCTTCCATTTTTTCCCCTAAAAAAAAATTCTCCCTTCAGTTCTTTACCCTAGGACATATATTATTTCATGTCACCACATCTCCTTTTGTCAAACCAACCATTTTAAACGCCATTAACTAACAGTGCAACCTTAGGCAAATTCACTTAATTGGCCAAAACTCAATTTCCTAATTTGTAAACAGGGGAAAAAATTATTGTATTACATATAGTAAAATAATTTAGGAGTAAAATTACTTTGTAAACTTTAAAGAGCTAGTAAAATATGAGTGATCATCCTTATCACTTACTATCTCATTTTCTCATCTCATTCTAATAAATTCAGACCAAGACAAGTCACTGTGTCATATTAAGTCTTCTTATTTAATGTTCTGAAGATGAAAAAAATATTATTTTAGTTGTTTTGAGACATTAACATATAAATTCATCTGGATTGCTGAAAGTGACTTTCAGACAATAATAATGATAGCTAATATTTATATAACCTTTTAAATATTTCAAAAGCTATACATTAGCTTATCTGTTCTGTATAACCCTTATATGTTTATTTTACAGATTATGTATTTAAAATAATTCTTATTCATTTTACAGATTTCTTTTACAGATTTTGAAGCTGAGGCTGAGAGAGAGCACGTGACTTAACATGGATCACATAGCTAATAAATTACTTAAAGAAGATTGAAATTCAAGTCTTTTTGCCTCCCAATCCTAATCTCTATCCACTCCCCTACCCACACCATTAGAAGAGAACAGAATGATGGGAATTCTATGTCTCATGATATTCCCAAATGCTTTTGATTTCTCCTATTGAGTCTCTTTGTTTTCTTTATTCCATGTAGCTTGGAGATCATGAATTCCACTTAGAATGGTCCTTATTAAATTGTGGTTCTTAAATTTTTATCCATAAGTGTTATGTCTAGATGAGGTTGGGATATAGTTTGTTCAGTGGTAATTCTCTAGTTGTAGGGCAGGTTGAGACTACAAGGATATTTTGAGATATATATTCATAGGATGGGCACTGGTCATTTGTCAGTTTGTCAAGATTCTACTATGTAGTTCTAGGTACCTAGCCAGGTCAGACTTTAGTCAACAGATGCTTCATTTTTACAGGTTACAGTCATTTCTTGCACCTTGTCTAACTCTTTTTTTGCCTAATCTTTGTTGACCATTTGGCAGAAGCTTTTTGCGCAAACACCCAGCACAGGAGAAAGAATAACTCTTCTAGAGACTTTGACAACACAGTTCAATGCAGGGATTGAAAGCAGATTTAAAAAGACGATGATTTAGAGTCAGATAATGGTGCAGTGGCTAAAGACCTAATGTCAGGAAGACTCAATTCCTAAGTTCCAATACAGCCTCAGCCATTTACTAGCTGTGTGACCCAAGTCAAGTCACTTAATCCTGTTTGTTTTAGTTTCCTCATCAGTAAATTGAGCTAGAAAAGGAAATGGCAAATCATCCCAATATCCTTGTCTTCCTGATTCTAGACTCAGCTCTCAAATCATGACATTATCTAGTTGCCCCCAAGGATATCTTCCTCATTGATTCTCTACCATTCCTCCATGATACCCAATATGTTGTCAAGGTATATAAGTTTTTCTTTTGTTATATCTCTTCAACAATCCCCCTAAACTCCTCTGATATTGTCCCCAACTTATTGCCTGGTTCTTGTGTCCTCTCTCACCTCAAACACTGCAATAGCCTGCAGTTTGATCTGCCTGTCACAAGAATCTTCCTCACTTCAATCCATTCTTCACTTTGGAAAAAGATTTTCTTAACACAGGTCTGAGCATGTCACACCCCTCCTCAACAACCTTCACTGACTCCCTGTCACCTCCCGGATCAAACAGGAAATCCTCCATTTGGCATTCAAAGGTTTTCATCATCTAATCCACCCCACACCACTTTTCTAGCCATCTTATACTTTTCACCTCCCACGTCATACACTTCAGTCAAGTTACACTGGACTCCTTGCTCTTTCTCATTTTTTTTTTACTGACCCTCCTTCCACTTCTCCATCTTTTGGCAAGCCAAAAGTCTGAACTAAAATCCTACCACCAAAAGAAGCCTTTCTTCATTCTTCTTAATTCTAATTCCTTTTCTCCATTTATTCTTTCCTATTTATCAACTGTATTAATTTATGTACATAATTGTTTGCAAATTGTCTCCCCTAGGAAACTCTGAGTTCCTTGAAAACAGAGGGCTAGGTTATTGCCTTTTACCTTTTTTGTTTAGCATATAATTGTGCATGATGATTCTGATTATTCTTTTGATTTCTTCTGATTTTCTTATTTCATCTTGCTCATTAGCTTTTTATCATATGGAGTATCTTCCCTTAATATTATTCAAATTAACTAAGGGTTTATTAATTTCATTCATTACAGGAAGTTGCCATACTATAAGAAGAAAAGGAACTAGAACTCTTTTTTGATAGGGAAGAGCATTCCATCGCCTGATTTTTTATATTCTCAGGGATATAGGGAGCCAGCATGATAGTCAAATTTTGTACTTCTATGAGTACTTCACAAAGAGTGTAGATACAAAGAAGTCCTACGACTTATCATGTCAAGTGTCGCAACCTCGAGTCTCACATTAGTATTTCCTGTATGCTCTTTTTGGCACTTTTCAGGTTAAGTCTGTGCTCCTTGTTTTTATCCCATTTCCTGGAATCAGACACAATCATTAATAATAGTCTCATAATATTTTATCAATAAATGGTAGGTTCCCTTAGTTTAAAGCTTTTGGGTATGTATTGACATCATAGCAAGTATATACATGTTAAACTTATATTACTACAAAAACATAATATTAATTATATGTACCTTTAGTACAAGAAATGAGAAAAAAGAAAAAATCATTTATTCTAATCAAAATACAAGAAAAGCAATAATAAAAATAAGGAAAAAATCAGTAATTCAATGTGTTCTCGAAAAACAGCATCCACTTGTCAATGGATTATTATCTCCAATGCATATGATAAGGTACAGTCAATCAGTCCCAACAGAAGGTGCTTTCTTCACATGTGAGCAATGAATCCAAGAGTCCTTCTCTCCAACCTTTATAGATGTTGGAATGGTTAACAATATTTGGAATGGTCCTTCCCATGAAGGCTGAGTTGCTCCAGTATGCTTGATATTCTTAATATACACTTTGTCTCCTGGGTTCAGGTCATGAAGCGAAAAGTCTAGTGGTCTGGCTTGCACTGCAGCTCCGGATTCATGTAATTCATGTAGTTTGTGCTGTAATTCCTGTTTTAGGAAGCAATAGTAATATCTACCCCTAATAGTGATGTATATGCAGGGGGAAAAGTTTTAGCCTGTATAGGTGGATGTCCAAAAAGTATCTCAAATGGTGAGATGTGTAGGTTTCCTCTAGGCCTGCTTCTAAGATAAAATAGGGCCAGAGGGAGAATTTCAGGCCATTTTAAATGTGTCCCAGTGCATAATTTTCCAATCATAGTTTTAAGTTCTTTGTTCATCCTTTCCACTTAGCCTGAGCTCTGGGGATGATATGGAACATGGAATTTGCGAGTTATCCCCAAGCAAGAATATATCGGATTTAGGACAGAATCAGTAAAATGACTTCCTCTATCTGAATCAATACATGCTGGCAGTCCAAAACAAGGAATAATTTCTTTTCAAAGTATCTTAGCAGCAAAATCTGCTGTGGCTCCGGTTGCAGGAAATACTTCTGGCCATCTGGTTAGTTGGTATACAATGAATAGACAAAATTTATAATCTCCAGCCTTTGGCATTGTTATGAAATCTATCTGTAGATGTTCAAAAGGTGTGTAAGCCAGAAGATGCACACCAAAAGCTTTGCCACGAAATGCATGTTGATTATATGCTTGGCAGGTAGAGCAGGCTGAACACACTTTAGAGGCTATGGTAGTTATACCAGGGGCTAGCCATACTCTCTTAACAGAGTCCATGATGTCCTGGGTGCCAAAGTGACCATTTTTATGACCTGCTATGAGCCTAGTACTCTGGGAAAGGCAGCTATTTCCCTGAGCTTAGATGCCAAATGAGTTCTGGAGGTTTTTGTGAGGGACTAAAGAACTGCAGTAGAGGGGCAGCACCCACAGAAGTACTCTGCAATATCCTCAGACTCCAAATTGTTGATTGTGAAAGTGAAATCTGTCCCAGACCCCCTGCCACTGAATCAAGAGGAAAGCCTAGAGTGCAGATTGGAAACTCTGTAGATCAGTGCTTTAATAGATTCTCCTTGTTTCTGTTGGAACCAGTAGAGATAAGTGTTCCCATCTCTGTGTAAGAGGCTCTGATTGGCCTTACACTTGATAGTGACTCTCTCTCCCAGAGACACAGACACAGAGGCTGGGGACTGAGTCAGAATAATTCGCCCTTGTGAACCTGAAATTAATAAGAAGACATCTGAGGTTATAGAACCAAGATTTCTTGTACTCCTTTCCCAATTTATTTAATATCTGATCACTGATATCTACTCATTCTTTTCAACAAAGCTCTAACTCTCATGTCAATCTCAAAGATTTTCCTTATTGAGACAGAGGATGCATCACAGCTCAGCTTTCAAGAGATCTCTATCAGCCTTCAGTCCTCCATAATCTCCTCTCAATATTACCTGGGAGCAAGAGCAGGTGAAAGCAGAGGAGCTGAGCTGGGGACTCCATCTCCACACTGAACTCTGTCAGCGCTGGACAGAGCTACTGATAAAGATTTTAAACAGCAAGGAGGAGTTTGGGGTAGGAGTAAGTGCAAAACAGCTAGTAAGGGAAGGGACCTTATCATCTCCATGGCTGAGAACATTTTGAACATTTCTTCCCCACCTCTCCTGTTGAAAGTCAGACATACTTTCAACCTTCAAATAGTGAGTCTCCCTCCAATCAACAAATAATGGAACCACTACATCTTTTAGGCTATCTTATTCCAACCAGACACTTCCATTTTTTTCTTTAAAAGTCTTCCTTTAATCTTTGGGTTCAGGACAATTATTATTCAACTATCCACAACGTATTTTCTCTAAATTACATCCTACCTCACTACCATTAACTAGAAGTGGGATATTGAGCAAATTCAGTCATGATGAAATTCAGTTTCTTGATCTGTAAATTGGGAAGAAAAACAATTGGGCCACCTATAAGGCAAGATGATGTTGATGCAAAATTACTTGGAAAACCACAATGCCCTATCACAACATTAGTGATTATTCTTAGTTTTTAGTTACATCATTTTTCTCATCTCAATTAGACAGAAGCAGTCCTTATGCAAGTCACTATTTTACTGACTATTATTTTACATTTAATATTCCAAAGTAGGTTAAATGGATCCTTTTGTAGTGAATGAAAGTATTAGGACAATAAAGTTTTTGTATCCTAATATATGATCTGTAGCAGTCCACCCCTAGTTATGGGCAAGGGGAACAGTTGGTATGTAAAAGAACATGCTCAGTCTTGATCATGCTCAGTATTGCACATGGCTGGGAATGCCTCTGACCTTTGACCCCAGCTTCCCCCAGGTTAGGCAGGAACACAGGTTTCTTTGTGCTCACCTGGTTAAGAGAAACCACACCTATACCTTGTCATTAACCAATGAGAATCATTCCTATGTACTGTGTATATTTGCATATCAAAGATTATATATAGCCCAGCAAGCTCCATCTCTCTCTCTCTCTCTCTCTCTCTCTCTCTCTCTCTCTCTCTCTTTCAGGATAGCTGATGGCTGTCCTTGCTGGAGCCTGGCCAGGCTCCATTTCTAATCTTTCTCTATCATCTCTCTGATCTGTGTGGTATTAAATATGGATCTCTGGACTGGTAAAAGCCTTTGGAAGGGTCCTTTGATCAGAGCTTAGCTGTGGCGCATGGAAAATTAATAAAGACTCATTCCTTTCACCTCATATCTCTAATTTGATTCTGTCATCCCCCTTGTGGTATCTAAAACTTATATCCTGTCTCTGTCTTTCTACCTTAAAGCTTCTCTCTCCCCTCTGAGGGAGCTTTATGATCAATTTTTATAGTTACCATTTATCATGGAGAAAAAGATATATTTGTTTCTATTCCCTTTCAGTTCTTTCCAGATATCAATCATATTTTCTTACCTAAGATTATATTTATCTCCTTGATTTCTTTCTTATTTATTTTTGGTTGGATATATCTAGTTCTGAGAAGCATAAGCTTTTTTTTTTTTTGGATCCACTACAAGTATTCTAAGAGTAGTAGTAAAAGCTAAAATTTATATCACCATAAAAGTTTGCAAAGCTTGTTTAATTCTCACAAGAACCCCATGATTAAATTATTATTATCTCTAATCCATATGTGAGGAAACTGAGGCTGAGAGCAACTAAATGAGTTCCCATGAGTCACATTGGCTACAAGTCTAATGTCATCTTCCTCATAGTAGAAAATTACAACTGGCTGCAAATATATGTATATGTATACAGAGATATATTGAGATATGTATGAATGTAGGCATGTATATGTATAACATAACATTATTAAAATACATGTATATAAAGATATGTTAGTAGTCTCTCGGTAACTGAGGATGACGATTGTATTTGTGAGTTTTCATCTATGATGTATAGATGAGTGTGCACAAGGACACTTGTGTATGAAGAAAATTTAAGTGGAAGAGTTGATGCACAGAGACAGTCCCACTCTCTCGGTGTTGGAAGCCTGGGCCCACTGGCATGAAAAATCGTTACTCCTGGAGACTTCCTCAGGTGCATTGGAAGGCCATGTTGTCTTTTGTGCTCCAACACACCCTAAGCACTCCACAGTGTTTTGCTGCGTCGCCATCTCAGCCGTTGAACCTTCTTGTTGGTTTCTTCCGTCTGTTCAGCCGAAGCAGTCTTCACATGCTGAGTGAGCAAAGCATTAGTTCACCAGGGGTCTACAACCCGATGGCTACCCTCACAAGGTTTGGCCGGCATGTTGAAGCTACAAGGAGCCACAAGTGAGAGGTGGGGGTCAGGTGGGGGTCAGAGGCTGGAGAGCTGCCCTAGGAGGGCACAACAAGCCCTCCGTACCAAGGCTGCTACCCCTCCCTGAACACCCCATACACAGATCTAATATAAAAGCGTGCTGAATATCTATAAATGTAAAATTATTCACTAAAAGTTCAAGCAGCTTAAAAAAGGTAAGCTTAACAAAAGAGGTGTAAAGTACTCAATAGATTTTCTCTCACCAGAGGAGGTGAGAACAAAAGAAGATGTGAACTAAGAATGGGCAGTCCTGGGGAAAAGAGCCTACTGTGATTGGTAGATGTGAAAATTTAGGGGATGTGACACAAGAGAAAATTTTCTTTAAAAGGAAGGGGAATTCAAAATTGAAGTTATTTGGAATTTGGAATTAGTTTACTCAGTTTGACAGTTGAGGAGTTCAGTGAAATACTGGAGCTTGCTTGAGAGGATCTTGTGACTGACTCACTCTCCCTTAAGGCTTAGACCTAGGCCAAATGGCCTAGGCCATTTCTATTATTTTCTCTCTCTCTCTCTCTCTCTCTCTCTCTCTCTCTCTCTCTCTCTCTCTCTCTCTCTCTCTCTCTCTCTCTCTCCTTCCCTTAATTCCTTCATTTATATTAATTAAAATCTCCATAAAACCCAGCTGACTTGGGTATTTTCATATTTGGGAATTTTCCCATGGTGACTACTTAATTTTAGATTTTAAATCAAGACACTAAAAATTATCTTTACAATTCGGCCAAAATCTTTACAGTTTTGGCAATTCACAGTCTGGCAAACCACATTTTCCTGGTTAAAGCCCTCAGGAGGGTACAGGGCAGGTCATGAACATCCCCAAACCTAGATAATTTATAGACTCTTGTTATCACTCACAAATATAGAATCACAGCCTGAACCTAGAAGGTGATGGGTTTTTATTCCCTTTACTCTTTAACAATGCCCTGATGTTCACTGTGGCCCAACTTTTTCACCTACAGAATGATGTGGAAGGGTCTACAGAGGGGTCCAATATCCGATAGAGAAAAACAGAGTGACATAATGGGTAAATTGTTGGACCTTGAATCCCAGGAGGACTGAGATGCCAATCCTGCTTCTAATACCTTAAATGGTACCTGACCTTTCTGGCCCTCAATTTTAAGGGAAAGGCTGAGTATCAGATTGGTGAAAGTTGACAAATAAAAAAATGAGAAATGTTGAAGGGGTTAAAGGAAAATAGAGAAATTAATGCACTATTGGGGAATGAATCACCTTTTGGTGAATTAAATTGGGAACCATATCCCAAAAGGTACCAAACCCTACACACTCTCTAAACAGCCATACCATTAGTAAGCCTATATACTGAAAAAATGATAAAAGACAGAGGGAAAGAGTCATGCATTCAAACATATTCAGAGCAGCTCATTTTGTGGTGGCAACAAAGGAATACTTGTGGCATATCCATAAATTTGGGAATAGCTAGACAAATCATCATATATGCATTAAAATGAATATTACTAAAATGTAATGAATGATGGAGACAATTTCAGACTGATTCAGAAGGAAGTGAACAGAACCAGGGGAAAAGTATATATAGAATCATAAGCATTTAAAAAATTAGATTGGGTTCCTGGACTGTTAATTTCCTTTTGAGCTCTAAATCTGGGAACCTATTATTTCTCCTGTTCTCCAAACTGCCCTTAGACTAACCCTAGTAATGGCAAGAAGCAAAATCAGCTGATTCCCCAGGGAGAGATGCCATTGACATCATGTGCTGCATACATGGCCTGCCCACTGGCTCATAGGCATCAAGGGAGGACAGTGGAATCATTGGGTCCCTGGGACAGTATCCCAGAACAGAAAACAAAACAATTGGAAAGGGACGTTGGGGCATTTTCAGTATAAAAATCCAGGAGAGCCTCTAAGTATCACAAGCATCAGAGCAGGTGGAGTGAGGAAATGAATATCTAAAAAAGGAGCTTTGTAGGAAAGCTTTATTGGGACATGGGCATGAACAGGACATTCCAGACTATTTTTTAACTTTTTGACAGATTCACTAAACAGTAATATTAAATATGATGCTGCATTACAGAGTTTACCTAGATTTCAGTGAAGCCCTGAGTTAAGTTTCTCACATACTGATAGAAAATTAGAGAACTATATACTAAGAACTAGGTCCATTAATGAAAAAAAATACTGTCTTCTGCATCTGAGGGACAAGTCTGCCAGAAACAATTTTTATTTGTTTCACATTATTTTGAATCTGAATAGTTTAAGATTGAAAATTAATACACAATATGCCAAGTATCATATTTTATAAGGTTTATTAATAATAACCTGAAGTAGAGGAAAGTAATAGACTTTACTAAAGAGGAACTTCCCAGATCATACACAAGGAAGGAGAGAGAGAGAGAGAGAGAGAGAGAGAACAGAGAAGGCAGTTACACAAACTTATCTATACAGGCAAGGACACAACATGAGGACAAATAGGAAAGGGATTCTGGGAAATGAACTCCAAGTGTACAAAATTCTATTAACACACATTTCTACTTAGGGAGGAAAATGACCCAACTAGAAAAGTCATCTCAGCCAAATTTGCAACACAAGACATTTTGGAGTAACGTTATTGGGAATATTGAACCAAGAACATTTCACAGTATAACAATGTTTAGGGATAACTTTTTATTTTAGATGGAGGAAAGGGGTCCTTTGTACAGGGATCTTTCTTTCATATAACACTTTCTCTTGAGCAATGGAGTAAATAATAGGGACTGAACATAGAGGTTGTAAAAGAAATTTAAGCTAGACCTTATTTTGATTCTAGATAGCAGCTGCTGTGAGCCTAGGCCTCAGGGGAAAGCAGATATTCCCCTGAGTCAGGATTGAATAAAATGGGGAGGTTTTTGTTCAGGGCTGAAGCACTGTGTACACCAGTGAGTGCCTTGAGAACAGTAATACATGGCAACATCCTCAGGCTCCACACTGCTGATTGTGAGGGTGAAATCCGTCCCAGACCCACTGCCACTGAACCGAGGGGGAACCCCAGAGTAGAGATTGGAAACTCTGTAGATCATTGATTTAATAGATTTTCCTACTTTCTGTTGTAACCAATGAAGGTAAATGTTCCCATCACTGTGTAAAAGGCTCTGACTGGCCTTGCACTTGATGGTGACTCTCTCTCCCAGAGACACAGACACAGAGGCTGGAGACTGAGTCAGAACAACTTCCCCTTGGGAACCTGGAATTAAACAGA
This sequence comes from Monodelphis domestica, assembly GCF_027887165.1. Lineage (NCBI taxonomy): Eukaryota > Metazoa > Chordata > Mammalia > Didelphimorphia > Didelphidae > Monodelphis > Monodelphis domestica. Next base: position 720,269,005 of record NC_077227.1, on the reverse strand, counting down.
TATTTGAGGTTAGAGATCCAAAAGAGTTTTTGCTCCTTCCCCAAACTTACCTCTATTCTTTAACATGTGAAATATATTAATTCATCTTCACAAATTTCCTTTGCTCTGACTTCTAAATCATTTCTCAAAGACTGTTCTGACTGAGAAAGAGAATGTGGCAAAGCTCAGATTGTAAAGACCCTCTCCTAGTCTCCCATCCTTCATGATCTCTTCTACACATTGTGATTCCTCACCTGTTAGCCAGAAAAGCAGGAGGCAGAAGACCTGAGTGAGGGATGCCATCTTCACACTGAGCTCTGTCCAGTGCTGATTCATTCCCCCCAAGGACAGACCTTTTAATAAAGCTTTTGAACATCAGGGAGGAGCTTGGGGGAAGAAGGAATGTAAAACAGCAAGTAAAAAGAGGAGCCCTATCATGCTCAAGGCTCTGAATATTTGGAGGAGTTCTCCCCTCCCTTTTCCCTACTCAAAATCAGACCCACTCACAACCTTCAAAGAGTGAGTCTCCTTCAGGTGGTCAAAGGACAGAAAATCAACATTGTCAAGACTGCTTTTCCCTTGAGGTCCTGCCTTTTTCCCTCCAGCCCCTTCCATTTTTTTCCTGAAAAAAAAAACTCTCCCTTCAGTTTTTTACCCTAGGAAATATATTATTTCATGTCACCACATCTTCCTTTGTCGAACCAACCTATTTCAAATCCATTAACTAACAGTGCAACCTTAGGCAAATTCACTTAATTGGCCAAAACTCAATTTCCTAATTTGTAAAATGGGGAGAAAATTATTGTATAACATATAGTAAAATAATTTAGGAGTAAAAATACTTTGTAAACGTTGAAGAGCTAGTAAAATATGAGTGACCATTCTTAGCACTTACTATCTCATTTTTCTCATTTATTCTAATAAATTCAGACTGAGAAGAGTCACTGTGCCATATGAATTCTTCCTATTTAATGTTCTGAAGATAAAAAAGTTGTTATTTTTAGTTGAATTGAAGCATTAAGAAATAAACTTATCTGCCCTGCTTTAAATGATTTTCAGGCAATAATAATGATAGCTACTATTTATATATCCTTTTAAAATATTTCAAAAGTTATATATTAGCTTATCTTATACTTATAATCCTACTATTTTTATAACTACTTTACAGATTACAAAAGTGAGGCGGAAAGAGAGCAAGTGACTTAATGTGGATCCCATAGCTAATAAATTACTTAAAGAAGATTGAGACTCAATTCTTTTCGTCTCCCAATCCAAATCTCTATCCATTCCCCCACCCACAACATTGGAAGAGTATAGAAGAATGAGAATTCTATGTCTCATGATATTCAATAATGCTTTTTTCAAAACCCTTACATTCAGTCTTGGAATCAATACTGTGTATTGGTTCCAAGGCAGAAGAGTAGTTAGGGCTAGGCAATAGAGTTTAAGGGACTTGTCCAGGGTCACACAACTGGGAAGTTTCTGAGGCCAGATTTGAACCTAGGACCCTGGCTCTCAATCCACTGAACCACCCAGTTGCCCCCCCCCCCAAATGCTTTTGATTTTGCCTATTAAGTCTCTTTGTTTCTTATTCCATGTAGGTTGGAGATCATGAATTCCAGTTAGGATGGTCCTTATTAAATTGAGGTTCTTAAAATTTTAGCCATATGTGTTATGTGTGTATGATGTTGGGATATAGTTTGGTCAGTGGTAATTCTCTAGTTGTAGGGGAGGATATTTTGAGATATATATTTATAGAATGGGCACTTGTCATTTGTCAGTTTGTCAGAATTCTAGTATGTAGTTCTAGGTACTTAGCCAGGTCAGACTTTTGCACAAATACCCTGCACAGGAGAAAGAATCACTTTTCTAGAGCCTTAGACAAGAGAGATCAATGCAGGGATTGAAAGCAAATGAAAAAAAAAGAAGACGACTTAGATTCAGATAATGGTGCAATGGCTACAGGAACAAAAGTATGGAAGACTCAATTCCTAAGTTCCAATCCAGTCATAGGCACTTACTAGCTGTGTGACCCAGGTCAAGTCACTTAACCTTGTTTGTTTTAGTTTTCCTCATCAGTAAAATGAGCTAGAAAATGTAATAGCAAATCACTGCAATATCCCTGTCTTCCTGATTCTAGACTCAGGACTCAAACTATGATATTATCTGGGGGCCCCCAAGGATAACTTCATCAATGACTCACTACCATTCCTCTATAATAAATGTAGACAGCTCTCACTTGTGGCTCCCAGTAGCTGCTAGCATGCGGCAGTGGCCACAACCCGGGCAACGGCTTCGACAGGTCCGCCTAAACCTTGTGAGGGTAGCCATCGAGTCATCGACCCCTGGTGAACCAGGGCTTTGCAAACCCAGCATGTGAAGACTGCTTCAGCGGAACAGGCAGAAGAAACCAACAAGAAGAGAAACCAACAAGAAGGTTCAACGGCTGAGATGGTGATGCAGCAAAGCACTGTGAAGTGCTTAGGGCATGTTGGAGCACAAAGGGCAACATGGCCATCCAATGCAGCTGAGGAAGTCTCCAGGTGTAACGACTTTTCGTGCCACTGGACCCAGGCTTCCAATGCCGAGAGAGTGGGACTGTCTCTGTGCATTGACTCTTCCACTTAAATCTTCATGCACAAGTGTCTTTGTGCACAAAAATGCACAAAGACAATAGTCATCCTTGGTTACCGAGAGACAACTACTACTACTACTACTACTACTACTACTACTACTACTACTACTAGTACTAATACTATTACTACTACTACATGTAGACAAGGTATATAAGTTTTTCTTTTGTTATATCTCTTTAACAATCCCTGTAAACACCTCTGATATTGCCTCCAATCTATTGCCTGGTTCTCGTGTCCTCTCTCACCTGAAACACTGCAATAGCCTGATATTTGTTCTGCCTGTTGCAAGAATCTCCCTCACTACAGTACATTCTTCATTTACTTAGGAAAGAGATTTTCTTAAAACAACAGGCCTGAGAATGTCACACCCCTACTCAACAACCATCACTGACTCCCTATGTCCTCCAGGATCAAACAGAAAATCTTCCATTTGGCATCCAAAGGCTTTCATAATCTAACCCACCCACCCCCACCCTTCTAGCCATATTACACTTTTCACCTCCCACAACATACACTTCAGTCCACTGACACTGGACTCCTTGCTCTTTCTCAAAACATTTTTTCTGTCTGACCCCCAAATTTGGAATGTTCTCCATCTTTTGGCGAGCCCAAACTCTGAACTAAAATCCTACCACCAAAAGAAGCCTATCTTCATTGTTCCTAATTCTAATTCCTTTTCTCTGCTGATTTTTCCTATTTATCAACTATATTATTTTATGTACATAATTGTTTGCATATTGTCTCCCCTAGGAGACTCTGAATTCCTTGAAAAAAGGGAGCTAGTCTTTTGCCTTTTACCGTTTTTGTTTAGCATATAATTGTGCACTATATATTCTGATTATTCTTTAGATTTCTTCTCCCTTTCTTATTTCTTATTTCATCATCATAAAATAATATTTTATCATATGGAGTATCTTCCCGTATTATTATTCAAGTTAACTAAGAGTTTATTAATTTCATTAGTCTTTTCAAAGATGCAACTTTAATTTTTATTTAAAACTTATATGACACTTTCCTTTCCATTTTATTTGCTTCTAATGTTAATACTTCCTTTCATGCTTATTTTAAGCTTATCTAATTATTGTATTTCTGATTTCTAAATGCATATTCACCTCACCAATTCCCCCTTCTTTCTATTTTGTTGATGTATAATTCTATGGCTATAGTTTTCCCCTGAGGACTGCTTTATCCACATTGCAGAATTTTGGGTATGTTATTTCATCATTACTATATTCTTGTACAAAGTTACAAGTTAATTCTATGATTTCTTCTTTCAACAACTCATTATCCAGAACTGCATTGTTAAATCTCCATTTAGGTCTCTAGCTTTTGTTTGTGGTTTTTAAACCAAAGACTACTTTTATGACATTTTAGATTTATTAACTGCTTCTGTTTTTATTAAAGATTTATTAACTACTTCTGTTTTCTTACATTTCTTTGCAATACATCTGGGTCCTACTATATGGTTAATTTTTGTAAAAGCTCCATGTGGTACTTAGTTTTCTAAATATCTAAATTCTTTTGCTTTATCATTTAGAAGATTGCATAAGTTCCCACAGAATCTAGGTGTTTTATATCTTCTGCCTTTTAGCTTTATCTTAGAGTTGCCTAAAACTCAGAAAGGGATATTAAAACATTTCTTTCCTATTGTATTCTAGTCTATAAGAAGTCATGTAGTTCAGGTAATGTTTTCCTTATGAAATTGGAAGCTACGGAATTCATAGTATTTGTTGTCTAATTCCTTTCAGTGTTATGTAGTATCCTTATCACTTTTTCGTGCTTGAAGTTTTCTTTTTATTCCTCGGATTGTTTTGCACATCCTTTTTTTAATTCATTTAATACATAGCAAATTTTTCTTCCAACTTTTGTCTCTCTTTCTACCCTTCTTATGAAGTAAAATACCTCCGTCCCTCAGCACCCCAGTGGTGGGACAAAGGAGTCACAGAATCTCATGTCTGCTTTAGGATGTGACAGCCAGATGAGCTTTGAAAGCCATTGAACAAAGAGAGGGAGGAGGAGTGCGGTTTTGAAAATCCAGTGAAGGAAGTAGAATTAGTTTCTTTCTTTCTATGCCTGTCTCTGGGCTGTTTATCTCAGAGCTCTTACTTTATCTCTTGATCTCTGACAAAGAACAAGTTGGCTGCAGTGGACAATTGAATCATTCCCTAAAGCTAAAAAGACTGAAAAATCTCTTTATATCTTTATTAATAAATGCGTCCAAACCTAGTAATAAACCTTTAGAATAATTTTTATTTAAAACACCTTAAACCACTTAGTACAGTGCCTGCCATATAGTAGGTTTTTCATAAATGTTTATCATTAGAAGCTATATTCCCCAATTATATGACAATAAATGTAATAAAAAGTGAAATGGAAGAATATTAACAAAAATATAAATTGCCTAGATTAACAAAAGTGGAATTAGAATACTTGACTAATCCCATCTGTTAAAAAGAAATTGAACAAGCCATCAATGAACTCCCTAAGAAAAAAATCCCCAAGGCCACATGGATTCATAAGTGAATCCTATCAAACATTTAAATAACAATTAAACCCAATATAACTAAATTCACATAAAAACTATTTGGCAAAATAAGCAAAGAAAGAGCCCTGCCAACTTTTTTTATACAAATATAATGCTATTAACTAAACCAGGAAGACCAAAACAGAAAGAAAATTACCGACCAATTTCCCTAATGAACATTGATGCAAAAATCTTAAATAAAATACTAGCAAATTTACAACAGCAATATATCTCAAGTATTATTTGCTGAGATCATATGCAATTTATTCTAGGAATGCAAAGTTGGTTTAATATTAGGAAAACTATTAATATATTAGATCATATCAATAATCAAACTAACAGATATCACATGATTATCTCAATAGATGCAGAAAAAGCTTTTGACAAAATGAAATACCCATTCTTATTAAAAACGTTAGAAAGCACAGGAATAAAAAGGTATTTCTTTAAAATAATGAGTAACATTTATTTAAAACCATCAGTAAGTATCATCTACAGTGGGGATAATAGAACACTTCTCAATAAAATCAGGAGTGAAGCCAGGATGCACATTATCACCATTATTATTTAATATTGTACTAAAAATTCTAACTTTGGCAATTAGAGAAAAAAGGAAAGTGAAAGTAGGTAATAAGGGAATTAAACTATCACCCCTTGCAGATAATATGATGTATAGATAATAGAGAGTCCTAGAAAATCAACTAAAAACTAGTGGAAATAGTTAATAACTATATCAAAGTTGAGGATACAAAAAGTGTTTCTAACAAAACTCAGCAGCAAGAGTTAGAAAGAGAAACTCCATTTAAAAACACTCTGGACAGTATAAAATACCTGAAAAAACCTATTTACCAAGACAAACAGAGGAATTCTAGGAACACAATTACAAAACACTTTTTATACAAATTAAGTTAGATCTAAACAATTGGAAAAACATTAATTCCTCATGGGTAGGCTGAGTTAATATAATAAAATTATAATCCTACTGAAATTAGTTGACTTATTCAGTGTCATACCAATCAAACTAACAAAAAAGTTGTTTTATAGAACTAGAAAAAATAAAAAAATTCATCTGGAAGAAAAAAGATCAAGAATATCAAGGGAACTAATGAAAAAAAAATGTGAAGGATGATGGCTTAGTGGTACCAGATCTTTTTTGAAAAAAAAAAACTTATCTTCTCTCTTAGAATCAATACTGTGTATTCAATCCAAGGCAGAAGAGTGGTAAGGTCCAGGAAATGGGGGTTAAGTGACTTGCCCAGGATCACACAGCTAGAAAGTATGTGAGGCAAAATTTGAACCTAGGATCTCCCACCTCTAGGACTGGCTCTCTATACTCAGCTATCCCTGATACCAGATAAAGTAATAATCATCAAAACAATCTAATACTGACTAAGAAACAGAAAGGTGGATCAATAAAGAAGATTAGGGGTAAATGACCTCAGCAATCTAGTGTTTAATAAACCCAAAGATCCAAGCTTTGGGGATAAGAACTCATTATTTGACAAAAAACAAAAATTGCTGGGAAAATTGGAAATGGGTTTGGGAAATTTAGTTTTAGATCAATATCTCACATCCTATACCAAGATAAAGTCAATATGGGTATAGGACTTAAACATAAAGAGTGATATTATGAATAATTTGAAGAAAATAGAATAATTTGCCTGTCGGATCTATAGAGAATGGGAGGATTTATGACAAAACAAGAGAGAAAGAACATTACAAGATGTAAAATGAATAATTTTTATTATATTAATTTAAAAAGGTTTTTTTACAAACAAAAACAATGCAACCAAGATTAGAAGGGAAGCAACAAACTGAAGGGGTACGATTTATAAGAAATTTCTCTGATAATGGTCTGATTTCTCAAATATGTAATGAACTAAGTCAAAGTTGTAAGACAAATCATTCCCCAGTTGATAAATTGTCAATGGATATGAATAGGCAGTTTTGAGATGAAGAAATCAAACCTATTGATAATCATATGGAAAAAATGTTCTAAGAAATGTAAATTAGGAGAACACTGAAGTACCACCTCACACCGATTAGATTGGCCAATATGACAACAAAGGAAAATGATTAATGTTAGAGGCAATGTGACAAAATTGGGATACTAATGAATTACTGGTGGAGTTGCATATCAAATGCAACCTTTATGGAGGACAATTTGGAGTTGTGCCCAATAAACTATAAAACTATTGCATACCCTTTGATTCACTACTAGGTCTGTATCCCAAGGAGATTTTTTAAATGGGAAAGGACTTGTTTGGACAATATTCATACCTGCTTTATTTGTGGTGGAAAAGAATTGGAAACTAAAGGGATATATCTCAATTGGAGAATAGCTGAACAAAGTGTGGTATACAATAGTGATAAAATATTTTAAGCTGTAAAGCATGATGAATAGGATGATGTCAGAAATAGCTAAGAAGACCTACAGGAATTGTTGCAGAGTGCTTTGTGCAAGTCACTATTCTACTTGCTATTTATATTTGATATTCCATTGATGGACAAATAACTTCTTTGCTGTTGGAATGAAAATTTTAGGATATAAACTCTTATTCTTTGGGTCAACTATTCCTAAGTGAAATAAGAAGTTAACATTTAGACAGCTCTTTAAAGTTTGCTAAGCAATTTATATATTACCTTGTTTAATCCTCACAAGAACCTCATGAGGTAATAACTATAATATTCTCTAAATTTCAGAGAAGGAGCCTGAGGCTGAGAAAGAGTGACTTATGTGTTTGGCTGTAAGTTTAACACTATCCACAACACTAACTACAGTTCCAGTAGTAAAACAGGTGGTAGGAAATAATTACAGGATGGAAAAATTGATGGATTTATGTATGGATGGATATTTATAGTGTATTACAAAAATTACATGAGTACTTAAGGAAACAGGAAAATATATAAGTATATATTTATACTTCATCATAGCCCTATATTATTGCTGATTCTATCAAGAATCTATTTTTGAAATGATCTTTGCTCCATATACTTTGGAACTCCTCAGTTCTTACTGTGATGATTATTGTGAAAATATTCTTAAATGTTGACATATAACTGCTACACCCTGGGTATTGAGGGCTATAGTTTTGTCTATGGTGATCCTCCTAGTAGAGGGCATTGGTTGAGTCTTCAAGGATTCTTTGATGTTTATGTGTATATTATGAGGACTTGTCATATGTCTATCCAAATAAAATTAAAAGATTCTTATATGTTATTCTAACTCAACTATGTCATATCTTACTAATGTGGAAATTTCATATTAATCTGAACCCCTTTTTAGTACTCAAAAAACAACCTTTTGATTTTAAAGCAAAAAATCTTTTACATCTGAACATCAGCCCCATATCTCTGTGAGGTCATGCATGGAGTCCTCTCTCCTCTTGTCTACCATGCTAGGAGACACTATGCATGCACTGTGTGGCCATTCCAAACACGACATGATTACTCTTGGTGCCCAGAAACCTGCCTCTTGTATGGAGTGAGGTCTGGATCCAGCAGTCAAAGCAGCTTGGGAAAGGGACATCATGAAGAAGATAAATTGACCCAGGGAACAAAAAGTCACTCTCTTCTCTTGAAACCATAAAGTGAGGAGGTGTACGGTGAGGCTCTGGGCTGGCTCAGTCTCCTCACAAAGCAGGGAACTAGGAAACCTAGCTGGCCTGTCATGTATGGCTCATGTTTCTTCTTTCTCGGGCCTCCTTTTTATTATTGAATAAATAATTGTAAAAGTAAAACATGGTCTCAACAGGATTTTATTTATAACACTAAGTACTCAATAGATGCTAAAAGCATGTAGCTTGAATTGATGTCTTACTCAGTTTTTAACATTTTTCTGCACAATCTTCATTGATCAATACCACCAGTAAAGACTCTTTAAGAACCACCCTTATTAGTAAAAGATTTAAACTCTCTGGTGTAAGTGAAGGGTTTGGAATTAAATAATTGGGAGCTCCTTTCTACCTCATGCATCTTCTGTATTCATGGAAATAATGGCCCTAATTCCTGGACAACTGGTGGCAGACTAGACAAATCTTAGTACATGAATACAGTTGAAAGCTATTGAACCAAAAGCAATGACAGAGACAATTTCAAAGAAACCTAGGAAGACTTTGTGAACTGATTTGGAATGAAGTGTGCAAAATAAGGAGAATAATTTATATCATAACACAAATGTAGTAAATTTGGGGGATTGAATTATTTGACCGCTCTGGTCCTCTGGAGTTCTAAATCTAAAATCCTAAATTTCCCCTGTACAATGGAATGCCCTGAACTCTGATTTTGGTCATGGCAAGAAACATATGGAGCTGAGGGATGGCCCTGGCATCATATCCTGCTTATTTGGCCTTACCAGCAGCTCAGAGACTCCCAGGATTTTGTGGATTCTCAGATTTTCTAGATTATCCTCCGGTGATCATCTATGCCTTGGAGACAAAAAAAAAATGGGCCATAAGGGAAAAGGGTGGAATCCATGTGTTCCTGGGGCAGGATCCCAGGATGGAAAGCAATCCCATTGGAAAGAAGCTTTAGGACACAATGAGCCCAGAGACCTAAGAGAGCTTCCAAATAGCATAAGGTTTAGAGTCAGTGGGATGAGTTTGGATCAAGTAGTTATCATCTAGAAAGGAGTGTTTTGTCCATAAAGCTTTCTCAAGAAAAAGACATATCGGACTAATTTTTTTATGACTAGAAACTGAAACCTTAGATGATGCTGGCCTTAGAGGATCTCCAAGGAAGTCAAGAGTGCTGATGCAGGGTCTGCCTAATGAGATCTTGGGTCCACCCAGAAAGCAAGTGTTTTGATGTTGCCCCAGCTTAATTGACTCTATTTTCAAGTCATCTTACCCTTTCCACTCTTTCTCTGGCAAGTGATTTCATTAAAATCTTTCTAAACTTTTTATTCAGATTTGGATATTTCTTCTCAAATTTACTTGACAGGGGACTAGAAGCTGTGAAGTAAGGAAGGAAATTATATTATGTTGCTATTCACTGAAAAGGCAAGCTTTCTACTAATAAACCTATACTCCAATCAACTCTACCACTGATTTGGCCATCAAAGAGTCATGTACAGGTGCCTATTTCATGAGTCCCAGAATCTGTCTGGTATTTCAGCTGTTCTCCTTTAATCCTCCAGCACCTTACCCACAACTACAGCCACATCCTCATCCTGGAAGCTGCTGGGATTTTATTTCCTTTAATGTTTAGCCCTGTTCCTGATGTTCTCTCTGGCCTGACTTTTTCAGCAGTGAAACAATGTGAAAGGGGCTATATAAGAACCCGCGATACAGGGGAGACAAGTGGGTGGCAAAGCAGGTAGTGTTGGACCTAGAGTCCCACTTGGCCTTGCGTCCCAATTCTACTTCTAATGCCTAATAATTGTGGGAGTCTCATTATGTCTCCTGACCTATATGACATTCCATTTTCTCATCGATGAAAGGAAAACCTGGCATTAGATTCCTGAAGTTGACAAATAAAATAAAATGACAAAAGTTGGAGGGACTATAGTGGAAAAGACCAATTAATACACTATTTCCATCACTTTGGAGGGCAATTTAGAACTGTGCCCCAAAAGGTACTAAACTCTGAATACTCTTTGGATCAGCAATACCATTACTAGACCTATATCCTAAAATGTAAAAGATAGAGGAAAATATCCATATGTACAAACATATTCAGAGTAGATCATTTTGAGGTGGCAACAAACTGGACACTTAGAGAGTATTCACAATTTGAAAAATGGCTAGAAAAATTAATGTATATGAATTAAAAGAAATAATACTGAGCCAAAAGAAATGACAGAGGTAATTCCAGTGAAACTTTGGAAAAATCTATGAACTGATTCAGAGCAAAGTGAGCAAAAGTAGGAGAAATATTTATATAGTAACACAAACAACATAAACTACAAGGGTTGGATTCTTTGATAGCTAATATTCTTTTGAGCTCCAAATCTATGATCCTGTAGGTTCCCCTCTTCTCCAAACTGTCCTTAAACTAACCATAGTAATGGCAAGAAGCAAAAAAAAAAAGAAAAAATTATTCCTCCGAAAGATGACATTGGCATCTTGCCCAGCTTAGATAGCCTTCCCCCTGAATCAAAGGCATCAAGTGATGACAATGGAATCCTCCTGTCCCTGGGATAGGATCCCCAAACAAAGAACAATAGTAATGGGAGCAAACGTTGGGACATTTTAAGAACAGAAATCCAGGAGAGCCTGTAAATAAAATGAGATCAGAGTTGGTAAGAGGAAAATAGACATGAATAGGAAATGCCAAAGAAGCTTTTTTTTTACTTTTTTACAGTCACTAAAGTGTTGCATGAAGGGTAATACTGCATCACAAAGATTACCTGGTTGTGAGAAAAGCAAGGGGTTGTTTCTCACACTATTATCATGGAAAAGAGGGGAGCTGTGAGCTAAATAGTTCCATTAAAGAAAACATTAACATGACACTCTGTAATATACATGCAAGTCTTCCAGGAATTGTTTTTATTCATTTAACATTATTTTATGTCTAAGTAATTTCTACTTAGAGAAAAACATGCAAACCTGAGAAGTCACCTCAGGCATGCCCCCAACATTCACAGAAGTTTTTTCTCTCACCTTCTAAAGTTCTCTATTACAGCTGAGGAAACCACCATCCCATCATTTTCTCTAGGTTGCTGACCTAATGATAAGAGCTAGCATTTATATAGCCTTCATTCTCTGCCAGGAAATGTGCTCTGCACATTTATAATTATTAATCTCATCTGACCCTCACATAACCCATGTGGATAAATAGTACTTTTATGCCCATTTTACAGATGAGGGAAGTGAGGCAAACAGAGGTAAGATGACTAAGGTCACACAGCTAGGAAGTGTCTGAGGTTGGTTTTCAACTGCAGCCTTCCTGACTCTACACCCAATATTCAAATAATTGTAGCACCTAGTTTGGCCAAAGAATATCCTCCTCAACTATTCATTACCACTCACCCAACATATCCAATTTTTTTTGCCAAAATCATGTCAATTATAATTTTGCAACATCTCTTGAACATATTCCCCTTTCACCTCTGATATTGCCACCAACCTATTGCCTGAGCCATCTCTCCTCTCACCTGAACCACTGCAGTAGCCTGTTAGTAGATCTGCCTTCTACAAGAATCATCTTCATGCAAGCACATTCCTCACACACTTGCAAAAGTGATTTCCTAAAGCACAGGTCTAAGCATGTCATACTCCTACTCAACAATCTCCCGTGGCTCCCTCTCACTTCCAGGATCATATAAAAAATCTTCTGTTTAAGGTTCAAAGATTTTCAATATTTAACTCACCCTACTTCTCCAGCTTCTTATGTTTTACACTTTGAATATGCGTTTAATCCAGTGACATGAGGACTTCAAAGCATTTTTAATTGACTGACTTCCATGCTTGGATTGCTCTCTCTCTCCTGGTCTCTCCCTATTGGCAACCCAAAAGTCCCAGGTAAAATCCCATCTTCTACATGAAGCTTTTTCTAATTCCTCCTAATTGTAGTTACTTCCCTTTGTTTATTATTTCTTATTTAAGCTCTACATTGCTGTATGTACAGAGTTGTTTGTACATTATCTTCCCAATGAGAGTATGAGGTCCTTGAAAGCAAGGACTGTTTTCTGTCTTTTCATTCTTTTTGTTTAGCATACAATTGTGCATGTGTCCTTTGTTTATAGTTTTTATTTCTCCTGGTTTTATTTCATCATCCACATTTGCTCTTTTATCACATTGAGTTTCTAGTTTCTGCTCCTTTCTTTTTATTCAGATTACCTGAAGATTTGTCCATTTTATTAATCTTGGCAAAGAATCGCCTTTTATTGATCACTTCTATGGCTCTTTCCTTACTAATTTATCTATTTGCTTCTAATTTTAATAACTTTCATGCTTATTTTATGTTTTTGATTAGTTGGGTTTCTAATTTCTAAATGCATATTCAGCTTATTGATTCTTTTATCCCTATTTTGTTAAAGTATATTTGTATGGATATGGTTTTTCCCCAAAGGCTACCTAAGTTATCTCTGAGAAAATATGGAATGTTTTTATCACTACTTTTTAATCTTACATCAATATTAATTATTTCTATGATTTCTTCTTTGAATCACTCATTATTTAGGATAGCATTATTAAGACTCCATTTGGGTGTCTAAGACCTATTATTCTTATGACATTATGGTCAATCAAGGATGCATTAACGACTTCTGTTTTTTTTTTCATTTTCGTTTGCAATATCTCTCTTCCCTAGTATGTAGGGGTCAATTTTTGTAAAAGTCTTTACTGTATCATTTAGAAGATCACATAGGACTTTTAACTCTAGTTCTTCCAACAATTTGTTCAGTTCCACATTTTCACTATTGGTAAACTTTTTGTTACCCTTGTACAAAGTGTATGTATCTTCTCATAGTTCAGATGTTTTCTTTATGTATTTGGATACCATAGAATTTAGAGTATGCTCATTTCTAATATGGCTTTGTTATATATTATTCCTCTTTAGCTTAATATAGTTATTTTATGTACATCTTTATTTTTTAATGTTTATCTTTGCTTTCTCAAAGAACGTAATTGAAAATAGTTCTTTTCCTCTATTACATATAAAAATTTTTAACATTCATTTTTTTAAGTTTTAAGTTCCATATTTTCTCCCTTCTTCTGCTCCTTTCTTCTTCACGTCCTCCTTACCCACTCCTCTCCCTGATATACTAAGCAATCTGATACAAAAAAATCTTTCTTTAAATTATTTTGATGCATTACAATTTTTTCCTCTATTTATTATCTTTCTTTGTACCCTTATGGCTAAGCATAGTGCCTGCAATATAGTAGATATTTAATAAATATTTTATCAATTGATTATCATTTTAAACTGCCTTTTTGAAATACATTTGAATTCTGAATCTATGAACGTGTCATTCAAGTATGTATTGTGTACCCTTAGAGCAAAGGAACTGCTTAGGATGAGTCATGAACCTATAGCGTCCAGAAACTTTTTCATAACCTGCAGAGTGTAAAAATGGACTTGAATCAAGGACTTCAATCCCCAGAAGTAGTTCCTACACTTCTCCAGAATGCCTTCTAATCTTACTGAAACCTCACCTGGGCCGAGAGCGAGATGGGATATTTAACCTGGTTGTGAATAGGCTCTGCCCTTCTTTTTACTTCTGCTTCGGAGCACACAGGGCTCTCCACCTAGGAGGCAAGATGTGAGTGGTCATGAATAAGCTCTCTGGGCCTAGACATGTGCCTTTCTTACTTGTGTTTTCTTTATATTTTAATCTTCAATAAACCTCTAAAAATATAATACTCCTTGCAGAGAGAAATTAATTTCTAACTGCCTCGGTTCCCTAAATTTTAAATTTTAATCTTAACAAGAGTACAGTTTAGTATTGGGATTCTTTAGTGCAAAGGATTGGAACTTGTATCCTCATAGTATCACAGATGAGAAGATGGCAGATTATGAGGTGGAAGTCCAATGCTTTCATATTGTACTAGAGGAATAGGAGGCAAAGAGGGGCTAAGTTGCTTGTCTAGAATCATTCATTTGTAGATCTTTTAAAGATAAAATTATTAATCACTTACATTCATTTGATGCTTAAGAAATCCAAAATATTTTCCCATATATCCTTCATTTAACCATTTTACAGATGGCGAAACTGGGGTTCAAAATAGGGAACATAGCCAAGGTGAAATGCAATGCTCACAGATCTTCCCATAAGGTCATCCTGCTACTTGAATTATGACCTTTTCTTGTCCTCTAGAAAAGCAGCTGCTATGAGCCTAGGATACTGGGGACACAGTTATTCCCCTGAGCTTAAGGGTCAAATGAGTTGGGGAGGTTTTTGTTAGGGACTAGAGCACTGTGTTAGAGGGCCAGAATGAACAGATATACTCTGCAATATCCTCAGGCTCCAGTCTGCTGATTGTGAGGGTGAAATCTGTCCCAGACCCACTGCCACTGAATCGAGAGGGAACCCCAGAGTGCAGATTGGAAACTCTGTAGATCAGTGCTTTAATAAGTTCTCCTTTTTTGTGCTGATACCAGTATAGGTAAGTGTTCCCATCGCTGTGTAAGAGGCTCTGACTGGCCTTGCACTTGATGGTGACTCTCTCTCCCAGAGACACAGACACAGAGGCTGGGGACTGAGTCAGAAAAATTCCCCCTTGTGAACCTGAAATTAATAAGAAGGCATTAGAGGTTATAGAACCAAGACTGTTTCTGCTCCTTTCCCCCATGTATTTTATCTCTGATCACCAATATCTACTTGTTCTTTTTAACACAGTTCTAACTCTCATGTCAGTATCAAAGATTTTTCTTATTGAGACAGAGGATGCAGCACAGCTCAGCTTGCAAGAGATCTCTATCAGCCTTCAGGCCTCCATAATATCCTCCCCATATTACCTGGGAGCAAGAGCAGGAGAAGGCAGAGGGGCTGAGCTGGGGACTCCATCTCCACACTGAGCTCTGTCCAGTGCTGGACAGGGCTACTGATAAAGATTTGAAACAGCAAGGAGGAGTTTGGGGTAGGAGTAAATGCAAAACAGCAAGTAAGGGAAGGGACCTTATCATCTCCATGGTTGAGAACATTTTGAACATTTCTTCCCCATGTCTTCTGTTGGAAATCAGCATAGTTTCAGGCTTCAAATAGTGAGTCTCCCTCCAGTGGGCAAATGACAGAACCACTAACTCCTACCAGACACTTTCATTTTTTTTTAATTCTCCCTTTAATCTTTGGGCTACAGACAAATATTATTTATCTATCCACAACTTTTTTTTTCTCTGAATCCCATCCTACCTCACTAACATTAACTAGAAGTGGGATCTTGAGCAAATTCAGTCTTGATGAAATTCAGTTTCTTGATCTCTAAATTAGGGAAAAAACAATTGGGCCACCTATAAGGCAAGATGATTTTGATGAAAAATTACTTTGAAAACTGCAATGCCCTATCACGACATGAGCATTTATTCTTAGTTTGTAATTACATCATTTTTCTCTTCTGATTTAAACAGAAGCAATTCTTGTGCAAGTCATATTTTACTGGCTATTATATATTATGTTTAATATTCCAAAGGTGGATAAATAATTGCTTTTGTAGTGAATTAAAATATTAGAACAATAAAGTTTTTCTTTCCTAACATATGGTCAATTCTTTTTTTTAAACCCTGACCTTCCGTCTTGGTGTCAATACTGCCCTCCAACATTTATCACTTTTTTTTGTCATATTAACCACTCTGATAGGTGTAAAGAGATATCTCAGAGTTCTTTTAATTTGCCTTTCTCTAATCAATAGTGATTTGGAGCATTTCCTCATGTGAATATTTAATTTCTTCATCTGAGAACTGACTGTTCACATTCTTTGACTATTTGTCAACTGAGGATGATTTATATTCTCATAATTTGACTCAATTCTATACATATTTGAGAAAGGAGGACTTTGTCAGAGACTTGCTATAAAATTTCCCCAAAAAATGTTATTTCCCTCCCAAACTTGGCAATCTTATCCATTTTATAATAGACTGTATTCAGTTTGAAATTTAAGAACTGTCTTGATCCCTACCCAAAAAAAGAGAATCTTATTTAAGAGAGCAGGAGGAGTGGAGGCTAATCTTTTCTGTGAACTCACACATAGATGACCTGCAATGGCTTGGAGAAAATCCTGCAAAATAAGTTCATTACTAAGTAATGATACTCAGAAGGATTAGAAAAATTATGGGGAAATTGTGTGAATTAATGTAGACTAAAGTAAGCAAAATGAGAAACCTATCTAATATAATGACTACAATATTATGAAGAAAAATAGCTTTGAAAGACCTAAGAACTCCTAGTAATTCTATGAGGAGCCACACTTCCTTTCCAGCTCCCTCTCCTCTGCCAAATGAATATCTTTTTGAAAACTATTTCAGATTTTGGGATTTCCTCTTAAAAACAACAAGTCTTACATGAGAAATGAGTTACCAGATTGTACTTGGAGGACAGAAATGAGGGGAGCTCATCAGAGTCAGAGTGTTTGTTTGTTTTGCTTTGTTTTGCTTGTATCTATATGTTCTTAGAAGGAGATCTGAGTGAGTTTATGCAAGCTGGAATAAAACATAGATTTGGTCATTACTTCACAAGTATGAGATTGGCAGTGTGGCTACAAGGTGAGGTGACAATACTCAGCTTCTACAACTTTGGTCCAAGTAGATTCAGAAGCATAACACTTGAAAGTCTCCATAGCAGTTTTGTGAAAGAGGAAGGAGTTGGGTCAGATAAACCCAGGTGATCTACAACCTGTACTTGAAGAGGGACTAGAGAAGAGGGGAGGAAAGTGAACATAATTTTCTGAATCTTCAACCTCCATCTTACTCTTGCAATAAGTCTGTTGGAGGAAAGTCTACTCACACTGGACTAATCAGATACCCAGGGATGAAGGTTGAAGACATAAAAATCTTGAGAATCTGTCCCTATTTTTGTGGCTAGAGGTTGAGATGACTACTCTCACGATTGGGTAGAAAATACTCACTCACTCTGCAGGTGGTGATCTAGCAGGCTATCTGTTGGGAGAAATATGAATAAACAGGATGTGGATGGTCCCCAGGGCTCAAAAATTGAAAAGTTTGGCCCCCAACCTGAAAAGTATGACTGAACCTTAAGATAAGGGAATCTCTCTTTATCTCCTCCTTTATCTCTGTCTTTTTGTCTCCTTGCCTCTCTCTGGCTCTGCCTCTCTGTAGGTATGTTTCTCTGTTTCTCTCCCTATTGCTCTCTTCCCCAGTTGATAAAATATAAGAAGAGAGGAATATCAAATTCCTCACCCTCAATGAGCATCTAATTTCAATAGGTTATTTTCACTGCAGATTCAATCCAATAAGTGATTGCCAAAATGCACTGTATTCAAACTACAGGAAATTGGACTCTCGGGAGGGTACAGAGCAGGTCATTAACACCCCCAAACCTAGATAATTTATAGACTCTTGTCATCACTCACAAATGTAGAATCACAGTCTCAACCTAGAAGTTGCTGGGTTTTCATTCCCTTTACTCTTTCACAATGCCCTTATGGTCACTCTGGCCCAACTTTTTCTCCTGTAAAATAATGGGGAAGGGTCTAGAGATGAGCCCATAATCTGGTAGAGAAAGGCAGAGTGGCATAATGAGTAAAGTATTGGACCTTGAATCCCAGGAGGACTGAGATCCCAATTCTACTTCTAATACCTTAAATGGTATGACTGGCCATGTCACCTGACCTTTCTGACCCTCTGTTTCCACACGCATTAAGGGAAAGGCTGGTATAAGAGTAATGAAGTTGACAAATTTTAAAAAATGAGAAATGTTGGAGGGGCTGCAGGAAAATAAATTAATTAATGCACTGTTAGTCTCACCTTTTGGGGAATTAAATTGGGAACCATACCCCAAAAGGTACTAAACCCTACACACTCTCTAAACAGCCATACCATTAGTAAGCCTATATACTGAAAAAATGATAAAAGACAGAGGGAAAGAGCCATGCATTCAAACATATTCAGAGCAGCTCATTTTGTGGTGGCAAACAAATGAATACCTGTGGTGTATCCATAAATTCAGGAATAGCTAGACAAATCATCATATATGCATTAAAAGGAATATTAGTGAAGTGTAAGAAATGATGGAGACAATTTCAGAAGGAAGTGAACAGAACCAGGGGGAAATTTTGATGTAGTATCATAAGCATTTAAAAAATTAGATTGGGTTCCAGGACTGTTAAAGTGCTTTTCAGCTCTAAATCTCTGATCCTATAATATCTCAGGCTCTCCAAACTGCCCTTAGACTAACCCTAGTAATGGAAAGAAGCAAAAACAGCTTATCCCCACCAGAGAGAGGCCATTGACATCATGTCCTGCATACATGGCCTGCCCATTGGTTCATATGCATCAAGTGAGGACAGTGGAATCTTTGTGTCCCTGGGACAGTATCACAGAACAGAAAACAAAACAATTGGAAAGAGACATTGGGGCATTTTCAGCACAAAAATCCAGGAGAGCCTCTAAGTAGCAAAGGCATCAGAGCTGGTGAGGTCAGGAAATTGATATCTAGAGAAGGAACTTTGTATGTCAGCTTTATTGAGACATGGGCATGAACAGGACATTCCAGACTATTTTTTAACTTTTTGACAGATTCACTAAACAGTAATATTAAATATGATGCTGCATTACAGAGTTTACCTAGATTTCAGTGAAGCCCTGAGTTAAGTTTCTCACATAATACTGATAGAAAAGTGGAGAACTATGAACTAAGAACTCATTCCATTAATGGAAAAAAATTGTGTTCTGCATCTGAGGGACGTCTGCCAGAAATTATTTTATTTGTTTCACATTATTGTAAATCTAAATAATTTAAGATTAAAATTAATATACAATATGCCAAATATTATATTCTATAAATTTTATTAATAACAACTTGAAGTAGAGGAAAGTAATAGCCTTTAGTAAAGAAGAACTTCTCAGACCATACACAAGGAAGAAGAGAGAGAGAGAGAGAACAGAGGAGGCAGAGTTACCCAAACTTATCAATACAGGCAAGGACACAACATGGGAACAAAAAGGAAAGGGATTCTGGGAAATGAACTCCATGTGTACAAAATTCCATTAACACACGTTTCTACATAGGGAGGAAAATGGCCCAACTAGAAAAGTCATCTCAGCCAAATTTGCAACACAAGATATTTTGGAGTAACATTATTGCGAATAGTGAACCAAGAAAATTTCACAGTATAACAATGTATCATTTTATTTCAGCTGGAGGAAGGGGAGCCACTTTCTCTTGAGCAATGAAGTAAATAATAAGGACTGAACATAGAGATTCTAAAAGAAAGGCTAAACTAGTCCTTATTTTGATGTCAGAGAGCAGCTGCTGTGAGCCTAGGCCTCAGGGGAAAGTAGCTCTTCCTCTGAGTTAGGACTGAATGATATGGGAGGTTTTTGTTCAGGGCTGAAGCACTGTGTAGGAGACCAGTGAGTGTGTTGACCACAGTAATACATGGCAGCATCCTCAGGCTCCAGACTGCTGATTGTGAGGGTGAAATCCGTCCCAGACCCACTGCCACTGAACTGAGGGGGAACCCCAGAGTCTAAATTGGAAACTTGGTAAATCGTGCGTTTAATAGATTTTCCTAGTTTCTGTTGGAACCAGTGTAGGTAAGTTTTCCCATCACTGTGTAAGAGGCTCTGACTGGCCTTGCACTTGATGGTGACTCTCTCTCCCAGAGACACAGACACAGAGGCTGGAGACTGAGTCAGAACAACTTCCCCTTGGGAACCTGGAATTAAAGAGCGATTTGAGGTTAGAGAACCAAACGAGTTTCTGCTCCTTCCCCAAACTTGCCACAAATCTCTGAAATCTGAAATATATTAATTCATCTCCAAAAAGTTCCATTGTTCTGACTTCTAAATCATTTCTCAAAGACTGTTCTAACTGAGAAAGAGAATGTGGCAAAGTTCAGATTGCAAAGAAATTCTCACAGTCTCCCATCCTTCATAATCTCCACACATTATACTTCCTCACCTGCTAGCCAGAAAAGCAGGAGGCAGAGGACCTGAGTTAGGGATGCCATGTTCACACTGAGCTCTGTCCAGTGCTGATTCATTCAGGAACAGGACAGAGCTTTTAATAAAGATTTTGAACAGCAGGGAGGGGTTTGAGAATGCAAAACAGCAAGTAAAAAGAGGAGTCCTAACATGCTCAAAGCTCAAAATATTTAGAGTCCTTCCCTCCCTGTTCCCTACTCAAAATCGGACCCACTCACAACCTTCAAAGAGTGAGTCTCCTTCAGGTGGTCAAAGAACAGAAACACATTGTCAAGACTGCTTTTCCCTTAATGTCCTACCTTTTCCCCTCCAGCCCAATCCATTTTTTTTCCTGAAAAAAAAACTCTCCCTTCAGTTTTTTACCCTAGGAAATATATTATTTCATGTCACCACATCTTCTTTTGTCAAACCAACCAATTTCACCACCACTAACTAACAGTGCAATCTTAGGCAAATTCACTTAATTGACCAAAACTCAATTTCCTAATTTGTAAAATGGGGAGAAATTTATTGTATAACATATAGTAAAATAATTTAGGAGTAAAATTACTTTGTAAACTTTAAAGAGCTGGTAAAATATGAGTGATCATCCTTAGCACCTATGATCTCATTTTTCTCATCTCATTCTAATAAATTCAGACTGAGACAAGTTAGAATGTCATATTAATTCTTCCTATTTAATGTTCTGAAATTTTTTAAAAATTATTATTTTAGTTGAATTGAGGCATTAAAATATAAACTCATCTGGCCTGCTGAAAGTGACTTTCATACAATAATAATGATAAATAATATTTATATAACCTTTTAAATATTTCAAAAGTTGTACATTAGCTTATCTGTTCCTTATAATCCTATTATGTTTATTTTATAGATTATGTATTTAAAATAAATATTATTTATTTTACAGAATTCTATTACAGATTATGAAACTGAGGCTGAGAGAGAGCAAGTGACTTAACATGGATCACATAGCTAATAAATTACTTAAAGAAGATGGAAATTCAAGTCTTTTTGTCTCCCAATCCAAATTTCTATCCACTCCCCGACCCACACCATTAGAGGAGGACAGAATGATGGGAATTATATGTCTCATGATATTCCCAAATGCTTTTGATTTCACTTATATTCCATGTAGCTAGGAGATCATGAATTCCAGTTAGGATGGCCCTTATTAAGTTGTGGTTCTTAAATTTTTATCCATAAGTGTTATGTCTAGATGAGGTTGGGATATAGTTTGATCAGTGGTAATTCTCTAGTTGTAGGGCAGGTTGAGACCACAAGGATATTTTGAGATATATATTAATAGGATGGGCACTGGTCATTTGTCAGTTTTTCAAGATTCTAGTATGTAGTTCTAGGTACCTAGCCAGGTCAGATCTTAGTCAACAGATGCTTCATTTTTATAGGTTACAATCATTTCTTGCACCTTGTCTAACTCTTTTTTTTTGCCTAATCTTTGTTAACCATTTGGCAGAAGCTCTTTACCCGAATACCCAGCACAGGATAAAGAATCACTCTTCTAGAGATGATTGAAAGGAGATTTAAAAAGAAGATAATTTAGAGTCAGATAATGGTGCAGTGGCTGAAAGACCTGTCAGGAAAACTCAATTCCTAAGTTCCAATACAGCCTCAGCCATTTACTAGCTGTGTGACCCAAGTCAAGTCACTTAACCATGTTTGTTTCAGTTTCCTCATCTGTAAATTGAGCTAGAAAAGGAAATGACAAATCACTGCAATTTCCCTGTCTTCCTGATTCTAGACTCAGCACTCAAATCATGACATTATCTAGTTGCCCCTAAGGTGATCTTCCTCAATGATTCACTACCATTCCTCCATCATACCCAATATGTTGTCAAAGAATATAAGTTTTTCTTTTGTTATATCTCTTGAACAATCCCCCTAAACACTTCTGGTATTGTCCCCAATCTATTGCCTGGTTCTCATGTCCTCTCTCACCTGAAACATTGTAATAGCCTGCTGTTTTCTCTGCCTGTCACAAGAATCTTCCTCACTTCAATACATTCTTCACTTACCTAGGAAATAGATTTTCTTAACATGGATCTGAGCATGTCACACACTCTTCAACAGCCTTCACTGACTCCCTGTCACCTCCCAGATCAAACAAGAAATCCTCCATTTGGCATCCAAAGACTTTCATGATCTAACCCACCCCACCCCACTTTTCTAGCCATCTTATACTTTTCACCTCCCACAACATACTCTTCAGTCAAGTTACACTGGACTCCTTGCTCTTTCTCAAATTTTTTTTGACTGACCCTCGAGGTAGGAATGTCCTCCTTCCACTTGTTAGGGTCCGAGTGGAAGTACCCTGCAAAGGAACATGCAAAGACAATGCAAAGACAGCAGGGAGAGGTTTATTTACTAGTGCTAGGATGGTTCCGCAATAGAACCGTGCGGGGTAGGATCAGGAGTGCACATATATAAAGCAGCTTAAAACAACAGGATATCTGTTGTGGCCTTGTCTGTTTCAACAGTTGTGGCCTTGTGGAGGATGTCTTACCATTTTTCCAGGTTATCTGTCTCAACTGTGGCCTTGCAGTTTTTCCCAGGATATCTCTCCCAACTGTGGCCTTGGAGTTTTTTCAGGAACTGTTCATTTGGACACAGTGCAAACCCCACCCCTTCCCTTCATTCCCCAGTTCTTTTTATTTTATGATGCTCATTCAGGGGCGAGCCGAGACCTCCAGGGGCAGGGCATTAGCGTAGCCATTGGGGGCCTGTCAGAGCCTGATACTGCTGCCTGAGGACCATGAGCTGGATTGTGTGGACCTGATCCTTCACAAAGAGGACCAGTCAGTGGACTATACAAGGCCCGAAAGTGATAAGGAAGAAGAGAATTAACACCAGTCCTGCTATAGTGGAGATGAGGATGGTGAGCCAGGGGGAATTTCACAAACGCTTGCTGGTACCAAGGTTGGGAGTGAGTGAGTTCACATTCTCAGGCATCTAAACTACGCTTAAGGTCAGCTACTGACTCCCAGATTACCCCTGTGTGGACCATATATATGCAGCACTCTTCCTTGAGGATGACACAGAGGCCTCCCTCCTTTAGGAACACGAGATCGAGGTCCCTTCGGTTCTGGAGTATGACTTCTGAAAGGGAGGATAGCGATTTCTCTAGGGCATCTAGTGATTTTTCTATATGCCTTAAATCCTCATCTACAGCAGTGTGTAGGTGCCTTAGGTCTGCTATTTGACAAAGGGAGGTTATACCTATGCCAATCCCTGCCAAGCCAAATAGCGTGGCTAGGGTCAGTGCAAGGATAGGTTCCCATTTCTGACAGCCTATTCTTTGATGTTCCCAATAGTCCAGCAGCTCTGTCCCTGGATAGTATAGTACTCAGGGCAGAATGGTGACTAGGATACAAAACTCAGGGTCCTGGGACAATGTCACGGAGGAAACACAAGGGGTCAATCCTGAGGAGGTGCAGGCCCAGTAAGCACCTGATGGGGAAATGTCATAATATGGTGGTCGGGAATCAAGGCAAAGCCAGCAGTTGGCAGTGAGGTGAGGTTTAACTACCACTGAGGCAGTTTCATATTTTGTTGGATATGCTTCTATCCAACCTGAAAAAGTGTCTATCAGGTTTAAAAGGCACCTGGACCCATTTTTCTGTGGCTTGATTTCTGTAAAGTCTACCTCCAAGGGGGCAGCTGGGCAGCTCAGTGGATTGAGACCTAGCCCTAGAGATGGGAGGCCCTAGACACTGGCCTCAGACACTTCCCAGCTGTGTGACCCTGGTCAAGTCACTTGACCCCCATTGCCTAAAAAAAAAAAAAGTCTACCTCCCACTGTTCTCCTGGCTCCAGCCCTCTTCACCGGGTGCCCCCTGGTTCCTTCGATCCCCCCTTTTGATTAACTCGCGCACATGTCTCACATCCTTAAGTGATGTCTTTGCAGATTCTGTGCATAGTAGGAAAGAAAAAGTCTTCGTCCAGTATATCACTCAGTTTTGTGCCTCTACTATGTGTGGTGTCATGTATTCTTTTTGCTAGCTGTCTCCCCACTGCTTCTGGTAAGTGAATCCTGCCATCTGGCAGGCCCAGCCATCCATAGGGGAACCACGCAGCCTCCAGGAAGGCCAGAATCTCAGGCCCCACCTGGTTCAGTGCCACCTGCCATCCTATCCCCTCCTCTCTCCAAGTATCTAAGGGGAAAAGGGCAATGGTCTCAATATTCCATAACTTCTTCAGAGCTGAGAATGGGTGTAGAGCTGTCCCTTCCTATGGTCAGGAGAGAGGTACTGGCTATAGGCAATGTCTAGGGCTTCAGGTTGGAATGGTTGATGAGGTCACAAATGTATAAGAACACCTATCCCACAGGGGAGTAGCCAAAACTCAAACAGGGAGGGGAATGCTTCAGACACCGAGCCTTTAAGGGCATGTCCTCAGTGAATTCCAGGGTCCCAGGTCAGTGGAGACCTGCTTGGAGATCTGAAGGGTGTCCAGCCACTGCTTCCCCCAATTGGCAGTGTGATATGGAAATCACTTTAAAAGTCTGATATATATTAATTTAAGGTTGCCAAGGAATTCAGCTATGTAATTCCTAAATGAAAACTCAAGTCAGCAGTCAACCTTTTATGGAGTTTTTAATTACAAACAGGAGGAAGAAAGGCATTAGAGAGAGAGAGAGAGAGAGAGAGAGAGAGAGAGAGAGAGAGAGAGAGAGAGAGAGAGAGGGAGAGAGGGAGAGAGAGAGAGAGAGGGAAGAGAAGGGAATAGGGTTTAAATACCCCCTCTGCTTAGGTTTGGGCCAAAGACCCAAGGCCTTAGATAGCCGAGGCAAAGAAAAGAGATCAGTCCCTATCACTCATGTGACCAAAATGGAGAAAAAGTCTCAGGGCCTCCACCTCAAGCACCAGGCACCAACCACCTCCTTTCCTTCACACAGGAAGTCCTCAGACTCCTCAGCTGTCCTCTACCTCAATTCCGGTGTCTCCCCTGTGCCAATGGTGGCTCTAGCTTAACCCAGGACCTCCCAGAGGTCTGTCCCCTTTGCACATGTCTGTTGAAGGTCATATTCTCAAATAATTAAATCTTGAGCTTTGCTGCAGCCCTTCCTAAATCCTGTTACCCTGAGTAGGGTGGAGATTGTAGTTTCCAAGACCTGATTCTGTCATTCCAAGTATCTACATTATTATTGATCAGGAAATAGCCAAATCCCATCCTCTAAAGAATGGTTTGAAACAGGGTTGAATACTTTTGAAATTCACAATTCCCCCTGAGGCCCAAGGAAGGCTAACTTCTCCAATGTGTCTTGTAAACATACTAGCTATGAAATTACAATAGTTAGAGATAAAGGAAAAGTAGGAGAGATAGAGAGAGACAGCAAAAACCAATGTTTTGCTGGGAACATTGACAAAAGCCAATTAGGGGGCAATATCTGGAGTGGTCCTTCCCAAGAAGGCTGAGTTGCTCTAGTACACTGGAAATTTTTAATATACACCTTGTCTCCCGGGTTCAGGTCGTGAAGTGAAAAGTCTAGTGGTCCGGCTTGTACTGCAGCTCCAGATTCATGAAGTTCATGCAGTTTATGCTGTAATTCCTGTATATAGGAAGCAATAGTAGTATCTCCCCCTAATAGTGATGTATATGCCGGGGAGACAGGCTTAGCCTGTATAGGCGGATGTCCAAAAAGCATCTCAAATGGTGAAATATGTAAGTCTCCTCTAGGCCTGCTTCTAAGATAAAATAAGGCCAGAGGGAGAATTTCAGGCCATTTTAAATGGGTCTCAGTGCATAATTTGCCAATCATAGTTTTAAGTTCTTTGTTCATCCTTTCTACTTGGCCTGAGCTCTGGGGATGATATGGAACATGGAATTTGGGCGTTATCCCCAAGCAAGAATATATTTGGTTTAAGACAGAATGAGTAAATGACTTCCTCTATCTGAATCAATACATGCTGGCAGGCCAAAACGAGGAATAATTTCTTTTAAAAGCACCTTAGCAACAAAAGCCGCCATGGCTCGGGTCACAGGAAATGCTTCTGGCCATCTGGTCAGTTGATCTACTATGACCAGACAAAATTTATAATGTCCGGCCTTTGGTATTGTTATGAAATCTATCTGTAGGTGCTCAAAAGGCGTGTAAGCCAGAGGACACTCACCGAAAGCTTTGCCACGAAAGGTGTGTTGGTTATATGCCTGGCAGGTAGAGCAGGCTGAACACACTTTAGAGGCTACGGTAGTTATACCGGGGGCTATCCATAATCTCTTAACAGAGTCCACAAGGCCCTGGGTAGCAAAATGACCATTTTTATGCACAGATTGGCAAATTTGGTGATAGAAACTTCTAGGGAGCAGGGGTTCCCTTCAGACGATACCCATACTCCATTAATCTGTTTTGCTTTAAATTTTTGTTTCCATTTTTCCACTTCCTTTTCATTATAGGAAAGTGATAAATTTAAATTATCAGTGGTTGTTAATGTTAAAATTAATCCAGGTCCTTCTAAGACTGCTAGTTTTGCAACAGCATCTGCTCGGTCATTTCCTCTAGAGACAGGGTCAGAGCCACCTGTATGGGCAGAGCAATGAACTACAGCTAGGGCTTTAGGCAGTTTGAGAGCAGAAAGAACTTCATTAATAATTTCTGCATTAGCTATGGATTTTCCAGCTGAGGTTAAAAATCCTCTCTGGAGCCATAGCATCCCGACTGAGTGACAAATGCCAAAAGCATATCTAGAATCCTTCTAAATTGTTGCCTTTTTACCCTTGGCAATTATACAGGCATGTTTCAGAGCTATGAGTTCTGCCCCTTGAGCGCTAATATTAGAGGGCAGCGAAGCTGAACACTCAGTGGCAAATTCTGTGACTACAGCAGCTCCAGTGTAGCGTATGCCATCCCTCATAAAAGAAGAATCATCAGTAAATAAGATCAGGTCTGAGTTGTTTAAGGGAGTGTCCAGGAGATCATCTCGAGGCTTTTCTGCCATGGACACTAGTGTTTCACAACTATGTAATTGTTCTCCTGAAGTTGGTAAATCTGGAAGCAAGATGGCAGGGTTAAGAGTTGAACAGCGCTTCAAGGTAATGTTTTCATTGTTTAACAGGGTTATTTTATATCTTGTAATTCGCTGATCAGAAAATGCCTGTGTTCTATGTCTTAACAACAATGCTTCTACATCATGTAGGCACATAATTATTAATGGGCATCCCGAGGAAAGTCAGGCAGACACTGGAATGTGAAAGACCTTTTGGGTTCTAGTGCCCCAAGGTTTCAAAAAAAATTGGTCCTAGTTGCAATAGGGGGGTGCTCCCATGTGCTGGAAAATGCTGATTGTGACCATAAGGAGAGTGCAGAGGCAGGGAAGAAACAGGAGTCTGCTTTTTTTGCACCCAGGAGAGTCAAACAGACAGGGGGCACATGGGATCCTGCCCCGTCCTCCACTGCTACCCAGTTCTCATCCAAAAGAGGTCAGGTCAGGTGGGGTGGAAAGTGGGAAACCATAGGTGGAGAGTTCTTTATGATCGAGGGAGGGAGGGAGAGAAACAGTCATTCCCCAGCCTGGGTCCCTGGTTCTGTTTTGGGCAAAAAGTGTCCTTTCCCTTCTCTAATGCCCCAGGTAGCCCCTAACTCTACTCCATAGCCTAGGACCCCCAGAATTTGTTCAAGGGTTTCCCCTCTCCCTGCATTGCACTAGGCTGAAAGAAGTAACATTAGGTCATTGAGTGCTGTGGAAAGGAAAAGAGCAGGTCCTAAAGCCCACTGGATTCCATATGGGCAAAAAGGCCCCTTCCATCCCATTCAAGCCAAAAGAAAAAAAAAAGGTGGGGTGGGATGGGACCAAGGAAGGAGTGTTTCTCACCAATCCAAAGTGATCTGATATGGGAAAAACAGCATCCTGTTCCCTCTCTCCACCAGTTTGTTTCACATATGAAGGCAGGCCAGCAAACTAAAGCCCACCCCCTTTTTTTTACCTAAGCTATACCTACTCAAAACTTCTCTCAGAACAAAATTAAGGCCCTAAAAAAAGTCCCTGACTGATGGTGGCCAACTGGCAAATTTGACATAATATTTCTACCCAGATATATATTTTATGAAGTTATTAGGAAGGGGTAGACAATTACTCCTAAGTAACCTGACCTCACGATTCCTAGCCTGACAGTCTCTTTCCTCTTTTCTCCCCCTCACCTACCTCCTCTGTTCTCTTTTTGGTTCTCCCCCAATTCTCTTCAATTCTCCCACTTAGAAGCCCAAAGACTTGACTTTTATTGCCAAACGAACATACACAGATGCAAATCTGACACAATTATGCTATATCAGGAATGTTTGATAGACATGTAAAGTTACTCAGGAAGAGGAGGGGATGAGCTTCATTGACACATCAGATAATATAATTGAAAATACTTCCTTTCCTCTATTACATGTAAAATTCTTAACATTAATTTTTTTAAGTTTTAAGTTCCATATTTTCTCCCTTCTTCTGCTCCTCCCTCCTTCACATCCTCCTTGCCCACTCCTCTCCCTGATACAGAAAGCAAGATGATGAATAAAATCTTTCTCTGTTTAAATTATTTTGATGCATTACAAATTTTTCCTCTATCTGTTCTCTTTCTTTGTATCCTTATGGCTTAGCACTGTGCCTGCAATGTAGTAGACATTTTATAAATATTTTATCAATTGATTATTAATTTCAACTGCCTCTGTGAAATATATTTGAATTCTGAATCTATGAACTTGTCATTCGAGTAAACATTGTGTAGCCTTAAACCAAATGGGCTGCTTAGGATGAGTCATGAACCTATAGCATGCAGAAACTTTTTCATAACCTGGGAAGTACAGTTTAGTATTGGGATCATTTAGTGCTAAGGGTTGTAACTTGTATTCTCATAGTATTATAGATGAGAAAATGACAGATTATGAATGGAAGTCCAATGCCTTTATATTGTACTTGAGCAATAGAAGGAATAGAGGTGGTAAGTTTCTTGTCTAGATTCATTCATTCAGAGATCTTTTAAAGATAAAATTAATAATCACTTACTTCCATTTGATGCTGAAGAATTCCAAAATATTTTCCCATGTATCCTTCATTTAACCATTTTATAGATGGTGAAACTGGGGTTCAAAATATAGAACATAGCCAATGTGAAATGCATAACCACAGCTCTTCCCATAAGGTCATCATGCCACTATAATAATGGAGTAAATAATAGGGGCTGAAGAGAGCTGAAAGAAGTCTTTTCTTGACCTCTAGAAAAGTAGTTGCTATGAGTCTAGGACTCTGGGGAAGGCATCTATTCCCATGACCTTAGAGGCCAAATGGGTTGGGGAGGTTTTTGTTAGGGACTAGAGCACTGTGCATACATACTCTGTACATACATATGTGTACATACTCTGCAATATCCTCACACTCCAGATTGTTGATTGTAAGGGTGAAATCTGTCCCAGACCCACTGCCACTGAATCAAGAGGGAACCCCAGAGTGCAGATTAGAAACTCTGTAGATCAGTGCTTTAATAGGTTCTCCTTGTTTCTGTTGGAACCAGTAGAGATAAGTGTAAGAGGCTCTGACTGGCCTTGCACTTGATAGTGACTCTCTCTCCCAGAGACACAGATACAGAGGCTGGGGACTGAGTCAGAACAATTACCCCTTGTGAACCTGAAATTAATAAGAAGACATCTAAGGTTATAGAACCAAGATTGTTTCTATTTACCCAATTTATTTAATCAATGTTCACTGATATCTACTTGTTCTTTTCAACAAAGTTCTAACTCTCATGTCAATCTTAAAGATTTTTCTTTTTTTTTTTTTTTTAAATATATTTTATTTGGTCATTTCCAAGCATTATTCGTTAAAGACATAGATCATTTTCTTTTCCTCCCCCCCCCAACCCCCCATAGCCGACGCGTAAGTCCACTGGGCATTAGATGTTTTCTTGATTTGAACCCATTGCTTTGTTGATAGTATTTGCATTAGAGTGTTCATTTAGAGTCTATCCTCTGTCATGTCCCCTCAATCTTTGTATTCAGGCAGTTGCTTTTTCTCGGTGTTTCCACTCCCATAGTTTATCCTTTGCTTATGAATGGTGTTTTTTTCTCCTGGGTCCCTGCAAGTTGTTCAGGGACATTACACCACCACTAATGGAGAAGTCCATTACGTTCGATGATACCACAGTGTGTTTGTCTCTGTGTACAATGTTCTCCTGGTTCTGCTCCTCTCGCTCTGCATCACTTCCTGGAGGTTGTTCCAGTCTCCATGGAACTTCTCCACTTTATTATTCCTTTTAGCACAATAGTACTCCATCACCAACATATACCACAGTTTGTTCAGCCATTCCCCAATTGATGGGCATCCCCTCGTTTTCCAGTTTTGGGCCACCACAAAGAGCGCAGCTATGAATATTTTTGTACAAGTCTTTGTGTCCATTATCTCTTTGGGGTACAGACCCAGCAGTGCTATGGCTGGGTCAAAGGGTAGATATTCTTTTGTTGCCCTTTGGGCATAGTTCCAAATTGCCCTCCAGAATGGTTGGATCAGTTCACAACTCCACCAGCAATGAATTAATGTCCCTACTTTGCCACATCCCCTCCAGCATTCATTACTTTCCTTTGCTGTTATGTTAGCCAATCTGCTAGGTGTGAGGTGATACCTCAGAGTTGTTTTGATTTGCATCTCTCTGATTATAAGAGATGTAGAACACTTCTTCATGTGCTTGTTAATAGTTTTGATTTCTTTATCTGAGAACTGCCTATCCATTTCCCTTGCCCATTTATCAATTGGAGAATGGCTTGATTTTTTGTACAATTGATTTAGCTCATTATAAATATGAGTAATTAAACCTTTGTCAGAGGTTTCTATGAAGATTTTTTCCCAATTTGTTGTTTCCCTTCTGATTTTAGTTATATTGGTTTTGTTTGTACAAAAGCTTTTTAGTTTGATGTAGTCAAAATTATTTATTTTACATTTTGTGATTCTTTCTATATCTTGCTTGGTTTTAAAGCCTTTCCCCTCCCAAAGGTCTGACATGTATACTATTCTGTGTTTACCCAATTTACTTATGGTTTCCTTCTTTATGTTTAAGTCACTCACCCATTTTGAATTTATCTTGGTGTAGGGTGTGAGGTGTTGATCTATTCCTAGTCTCTCCCACACTGTCTTCCAATTTTCCCAGCAGTTTTTATGAAATAGTGGATTTTTGTCCCAAAAGCTGGGATCTTTGGGTTTATCGTATACTGTCTTGCTGAGGTCGCTTTCCCCCAGTCTATTCCACTGATCTTCCTTTCTATTTCTTAGCCAGTACCAAATTGTTTTGATGACTGCTGCTTTGTAATATAGTTTTAGGTCAGGGACTGCAAGGCCCCCTTCATATGTGTTTTTTTTCATTATTTCCCTGGATATCCTTGATCTTTTGTTCTTCCAAATGAACTTTGTTATGGTTTTTTCTAAATCAGTGAAGAAGTATTTTGGTAGTTCAATGGGTATGGCACTAAATAGATAAATAAGTTTGGGTAGGATGGTCATTTTTATTATATTGGCTCGTCCTATCCATGAGCAGTTAATGTTTTTCCATTTGTTCAAGTCTAGTTTTAGTTGTGTGGCGAGTATTTTGTAGTTGTGTTCATATAGTTCCTGTGTTTGTCTTGGGAGGTAGATTCCTAGGTATTTTATTTTGTCTAAGGTGATTTTGAATGGGATTTCTCTTTCTAGTTCTTGCTGCTGAGCTGTGTTGGAGATATATAGAAAAGCTGATGATTTATGTGGGTTTATTTTGTATCCTGCAACTTTGCTAAAGTTGTTGATTATTTCAATTAGCTTTTTGGTTGAATCTCTAGGATTCTTTAAGTAGACCATCATGTCATCCGCAAAGAGTGATAACTTGGTCTCCTCCTTGCCTATTTTGATGCCTTCAATTCCTTTATCTTCTCTAATTGCTACTGCTAGTGTTTCTAGTACAATGTCAAATAGTAGAGGTGATAATGGGCATCCTTGTTTCACTCCTGATCTTATTGGGAATGCATCTAGTTTATCCCCATTGCAGATGATATTAGCTGTTGGTTTTAGATATATACTGTTTATTATTTTTAGGAATGACCCTTCTATTCCTATGCTTTCTAGTGTTTTTAATAGGAATGGGTGTTGTATTTTATCAAAGGCTTTTTCTGCATCTATTGAAATAATCATGTGATTCTTGCTAGTTTGCTTGTTGATGTGGTCAATTATGTGGATGGTTTTCCTAATGTTGAACCAGCCCTGCATCCCTGGTATGAATCCTACTTGATCATGGTGAATGATCCTTCTGATCACTTGCTGGAGTCTTTTTGCTAGTATCCTATTTAAGATTTTTGCATCTATATTCATTAGGGAGATTGGCCTATAGTTTTCTTTCTCTGTTTTTGGCCTGCCTGGTTTTGGAATCAGTACCATGTTTGTGTCGTAAAAGGAGTTTGGTAGAACTCCCTCTTTGCTTATTATGTCAAATAGTTTGTATAGTATTGGGATTAACTGTTCTCTGAATGTTTGATAGAATTCACAGGTGAATCCATCAGGCCCTGGGGACTTTTTTTTAGGAAGTTCTTTGATGGCTTGTTGGATTTCAATTTCTGATATGGGATTATTTAGGAATTCTATTTCCTCTTCTGTTAGTCTAGGCAGTTTGTATTTTTGTATATATTCATCCATTTCTCCTAAATTGGTGTATTTATTGCCATATAATTGGGCAAAGTAATTTCTAATGATTGCCTTAATTTCCTCCTCATTGGAGGTGCTGTCCCCCTTTTCATCTTTAATGCTGTGAATTTGCTTTTCTTCCTTCCTTTTTTTAACTAGATTGACCAGTACCTTGTCTATTTTGTTTGTTTTTTCAAAGTACCAGCTTCTTGTCTCATTTATTAAATCAATAGTTCTATCACTTTCGATTTTATTAATTTCTCCCTTAATTTTTAGGATTTCTAATTTGGTTTTCTGCTGGGGGTTTTTAATTTGATCACTTTCCAGTTTTTTCATTTGCATTTCCAATTGATTGATCTCTGCTCTCCCTTGTTTGTTAATATAAGCATTCAGGGATATGAATTTACCTCTGATTACCGCTTTGGCTGCATCCCAAAAGGTTTTTGGAGTATCATATTGTTTAATTTCCAATTGGTTTTAGATTTGGTTTTCCATGTACCATTACTAATCATTATTTTTATTGCCTTGTGATCTGAGAAGGCTGCATTCATTATTTCTGCTTTTCTGCATTTGTGTGCTATGTTTCTGTGACCTAATGTATGGTCAATTTTTGTGAATGTGCCATGTGGTGCTGAGAAGAAGGTGTATTCCTTTTTATCCCTATTTATTTTTCTCCATATGTCTATTAATTCTAATTTTTCTAAGATTTCATTCACTTCTTTTACCTCTTTCTTATTTATTTTTTGATTTGATTTATCTAAATTTGATAATGGTTGGTTTAAGTCTCCCACTAGTATGGTTTTATTGTCTATTTCTTCCTTCAATTCTCCTAGTTTCTCCATTAGAAATTTGGGTGCTATATTATTTGGTGCATACATATTGATTAATGATATTTCCTCATTGTCTATAGTCCCTTTTAACAAAATATAATTACCTTCCCTATCCCTTTTGATCAGGTCTATTTTTGCATTGGCTTTATCAGATATCATGATTACCACTCCTGCCTTCTTTCTATCAGTTGAAGCCCAGAAGGTCTTACTCCATCCTTTAATTCTGACCTTGTGGGTGTCAACCCGCCTCATGTGTGTTTCTTGAAGACAACATATGGTAGGGTTTTGGATTCTAATCCATTCTGCTATTCGTCTACGTTTTATGGGTGAGTTCATCCCATTCACGTTCAAAGTTATGATTGTCATTTGTGGACTCCCTGGCATTTTGATTGCCTTCCCTAATTCTAACCTTTTCTTCTTCGGCTCTACCTTTTAGTCCAGTGATTTACTTTGAAACAGTCCCCCTTGTCCCCTCCCTTGATGTTTCCCTTTTTAGTCCCTCCCTTTTTGTTCCCTCCCCCTCCCCCCTCTCTTTCCCTCCCTTTTTGTTCTCCCTCTCCCCCTCCCCCCCTTGGTTTTCCCTTCTCCTTACCCTTGTTGGGTAAGATAGAATTCAAGATCCCAATGGATCTGGAGGTTTTTCCCTCTCAGAGCTGATTTCCCTGAGATTGAGGTTTAAGTAACCCCCCCCCCCTCTCTTCCTCTCCTTCTTATAGGAGTTTTCTTCCCCTCCCCTTCCCATGTGAATCTTTGTGTGAGAATGATTATTCTATTTGGTCTTTCTTTACCCCCTATTTATACATTACATTTTCCCCACATGTTAGTATACATAGGTTGATATAAATGTAGTCCTTATAGAAGAGAGTTTGAGTAAAAGAAGAAGATAACATTTTCCCCTTTCCTTAATATTTACCTTTTCAGGTATTCCTTGCTCTTTGATTTTCGGTATCAAACTTTCCACAGAGCTCTGGTCTTTTCTTTGCAAAAAGTTGGAAGTCTTCTATTTTGTTGAATGCCCATACTTTCCCTTGGAAGTATATAGTCAGTTTTGCTGGGTAGCTGATTCTTGGTTGGAGACCCAGCTCTCTTGCCTTTCTGAAGATCATGTTCCATGCCTTACGATCATTCAGAGTAGAACTTGCAAGGTCTTGGGTGACCCTGATTGGCATTCCTTTATATCTAAATTGTCTTTTTCTGGCTTCCTGTAGGATTTTTTCTTTTGTTTGATAGCTTTGGAATTTGGCAATTACATTCCTGGGAGTTGTCTTTTGGGGGTTTAGTGTAGAAGGTGTTCTGTGAGCTCTGTCAGTGGCTGTATTGCCCCCTTGTTCTAGAATCTCTGGGCAATTTTCTTTGATTATATCTTGTATCACCATGTCCAGTTTGGTGTTTATTTCTGGCTTATCTGGGAGTCCAATTATTCTTAAATTATCCCTTCTCCCCCTATTTTCCAGATCTATCACCTTGTCGGTGAGATATTTTATGTTCTCTTCTAATTTCTTGGTATTTTGGCTTTGCTTTATTGATTCTTGCTCTTTTACACGATCGTTGTCTTCCAGCTGCCTGATTCTGGCCTTTAAAGCCTGGTTTTCTTTTACAGTTTGGTCAAACTGGTTTTGTAGATGCGTGAATTTCTTTTGCATTATTTCCAACTTTTCCTCCCAGAAGGCTTCCATCTTTTTGGTCATTTCTGATTCAAATTCTTCATAGGTTTGTGGAGAGTTTCCATTTCCTTTGGAAGGTTTTGGAGCATTTTCTTTTATATTATCTTCTGTCTGCTCTGTATTTTGTATTTTGGCTCCATAGAATGTGTCCAAAGTCGCCCCTTTCTTCTTATTTTTCTTGGTATTTTGGGGCTTCTGTGGTTCTGTGGAGTTTGTCATCTCTGAATGTGGAGGATTAGTTTTTCTTGTCTCTTTCTGGTGTTCAGAGGCAGTCCTGGGCAGATAGTTCTATGGGCTTTCCCTGGGTTAAACTGAATATGCCTCACTGGAACTGGAATGGAAGGGTCGGACCACGAGGCCACACTCCCCCCCCCCCCCCCCCCCCCCCCCCCCCCCCCCCCCCGCTCGCTTTCCGGAAGTTGCCTTCAGAATCGCTGGCCGTGAGGCTGTTTCGAAGGCCTGCGGGGGGATGGGCTGCCGCTTCCCCAAGCTCCGAGAGCACAGACTTTCACTGAGACTTGGATAGCAGGATCCAGCCCGTGAGGCTGTCTTGCCCGCCCTGAGGGTTGCTGTTGTTTTGACCAGCTCTCTGCAGCGGAAGCCCCAGGCAGTAACTTTCACCGGGACTGTAGAAGGCCCTGAGGGTTGTTGTTTCCGAGGACCCTGCTCTCTGAGCCGGCCGGGCTGCGGCTTCCGGGAGCCTTGGACTCTGCGCTCCTACCCCTGAGGTCCGAGGGATCTCGGGTTCTGGCTTTTAAGGGGAGCCGTACCTTTTGAACCGGGTCCAGGTCCAGGAGGAGGGTTCCCAGGGTCTGTGCTGTTGATCGTTTTGAATTTCGGCGCCTTAGGAGCTTATCGTTTGAGATTGGTCGGGAAGGGTTTTCCGGAGATCTGAGCTTTAGCTTTCTCTAAGCCGCCATCTTAACCGGAAGTCCTCTTAAAGATTTTTCTTATTGAGACAGAGGATGCATCACAGTTCAGCTTGCAAGAGATCTCTATCAGCCTTCAGTCCTCCATAATCTCCTCCCCATATTACCTGGGAGCAAGAGCAGGAGAAGGCAGAGGAGCTGAGCTGGGGACTCCATCTCCACACTGAGCTCTGTCCAGTGCTGGACAGGGCTACTGCGTCTATTCATCTCTGAAGCTGAAGTCAAACCACTTCTGTTTCATTTTAAGGAATAGAATTTCATTGCAATCAGTCATTTTAGTGAAGAATAATGCTTGTGTAATATCTATCCATTTGAATATAGTTAACAACTGAACCTATTTTATGATAGGAAACTTATTTGATATATATTGTTCTCTGTGTATAATTTAGAATTAATTACTTAGAGTATCTACTTCTCTCTTCTTTTGTTACAATTTAAATCAGTCTCTTGTAAATAAATTTTTTGCGTGTATCCATTGCATAAAGGAGTAAAGAGCCTCTACCTACCAAGAGTTTTGTTATATATTTTTTCATATAAAGGATTAGATCCCTATTCCTACCTAATTTTTCCTAAAGGAATTATAATGAACTGGATTGGGAAATTTTCAAGAAAGAAACAAAATCGGATAATCATGTATGTCCAATATAAATTATTCTCATGAGGCATGTAGAAACACAAATTTTATAAAGTTTCAAGTGAGTTATGGATTCCTTATTTGCTGTTATTATAGCTCTATTGTTAACAAGATCAGAACCATAAAGTTTAAGCTGATTTTCACCACATCAACTAGTTTCTGGAGTATTCATATTTGAGAGCTATACAAACGTGTATTGACATGTTTTATAAAGGATTTTTGTTACAACACCTAAAAAAAATTTCTACAAGTAATTTGGAACCAGAGAAGCAAATCTACTGAAGAGACCATTTCAATGTTCCTCCAAAAATGAAGCCTATTCCAGGATATCCAAGAAGACATGTTTCCAGAGACCAGACAAGTACATGAAACATTTGAAATATAAGATGAAATTTGTTGATTAAGTGGATATTAGTTGTGGATTACTAAAATGCAAAAAGACTTGATGTTAGTTAATATTGATGATCCTTATTATATTACTTTGCCTTTCTATTTCATTGTATTTGTATAAACAGTTCTCTCTATTATCTTGGCATCATAAGAATTTCCCCTC
This sequence comes from Monodelphis domestica, assembly GCF_027887165.1. Classification (NCBI taxonomy): domain Eukaryota; kingdom Metazoa; phylum Chordata; class Mammalia; order Didelphimorphia; family Didelphidae; genus Monodelphis; species Monodelphis domestica. The sequence continues at coordinate 720,231,084 of NC_077227.1, read as the reverse complement.
TGATATCTAGCTCAGAGTTTTAGATTTTTTTAACCCTGACCTTCACTCAGTATAATTCTAAGACAGAAGAGTGGCAAGGACTAGGTAATCAGAGTTAAATGACTTGCCCAGGTCATGCAGCTAAGAAGTATCTCAGGCTGCATTTGAACCTAGGTCCTCCTGATTCCAGATTTGGTGTTCTATTCACCTAGCTGTCCCAAAGTTCAAAAATTCTCATCAATATTGTTGACCTTACACTAATCAGTAAGGGAAATTTGTGACAAGTTTCCCATTGACAAAAGCAGGGAAATTGAGAAAACCAAGTCATTCTGATTCCATTCTAAAACCAATTCAATTTCACTCCCAATGTGTTGTAAAATTGTCTAAGCCGTGTTTCTTTGACTCTGTACTTAGTTCAGAAATTCAGCTAGCTGTAATGACTTAAATTCACTTCTCTTACTAATTCCTAATTCCCTTCTTTGTTCAGCTTTTATATAATATTTGAACTGGCTTATGGGTGGTATGGCAATATACCGTATCCTCCTGCTGCCATGTCTGATCTTGTGAGTAAACTCCTCTAATTAACCCAATAAACCCTAATCATATGCACACATATAACCAAGGTAATGTGGACTTCCCTTCTTTCTTTGGTATCTTGGTATTCTTGGAGTATCTGCCACCTTACAACTAGCAAAATCAGGACAGGACAGTTTACATCTTTACACAAATAAAAGATGAGGTTCCTTATGTGACGAAGAACAAGGAGGCCAATGTCATTCTGTTATAGAGGACAGAGAGTGGAGTAAAGTGCAACCATTTGCATTTCTCTAAACAATTCACTGTCATATTCAATAAAGCAGTTTGTCCAAGCCTTCCCATGTCTCAAACCTCCCAGTGGCTTCTCCATCTACCATCCTCTTGACTTAGAAACTCAACATATGTCACTGAAACACTGAAGCTATTCCCAGAAAGCTCTCTCTCCTTCAGTCTTCTTCATCTCAGACATTTTCCCCATTATTTTCTCCCTCACTCCTATCTCATATGAAGAGATGGCCCTTCTCCTTGCCTTGCCAAGGTCAACTTCTCTACATGCCCAAATGATTCCATTTCATTCCATCATCTACAGCAGACTTTCCCCTCTGTTATCCCCACTCTCTTGCTAATCTTCACTATCTCTGTTTATTACATGCTTCCTCGCTGCCTACAAACATTTCCACATCTCTCTCATCCTCAAAAAAAAACAACCCTGATTTGATCCACCTATTCCTACTATCATCTTACATATCTCCTGCCTTTTATGGCTAAACTCCTTGAGATCCCCTGCAATCATTACTTTTTCCCTTTCTTCTATCCCTCTCCTGTTTTCTCTATGGACTATCTTCCAGTCTCATCATCCAACTGAAAATGTTCTCTTCAGTTACCAGCTATCACTTAATTGCCAAATCGAAAATCCCTTTCTCCATTCTCATCCTTCTTGACCTCTCCCAACACTTTGATGCTGTCAATGATTCTTTTCTTCACATTCTCCTCTCTAGATTTTCACATTTTCAGTCAGTCAATAAACATTTGTTAAGTACCTACTATGTGCTAGACATTGTGCTAAGAACTAGGGATACAAATACTAAAAAAGAAAGACAATCCTTACCTCAAGGAGATTACAGTCTTAGGGAAGAAGATAATGCAGAAAAGGAAGCTGAAAACTAGGGATAAAGGTGAGCCTGGCCCCTCTTATTTCTCTATGCTATTTTCCTCAATGGTTTCATGGATTTTGTGGAGTCAGTTTTCTGGGTTGTGAATGTCATCTCTAATTTGATCCTGATGAGGCCACATTCAGTTGAAGCCCTCCTAATTGAGTTGGTACCTACTCGTGATGTAGAATAATAATAGTCATTGCAATTGTAAATACTTAATATTGATATAGGGTCTTAAAGTTTTCAAAGTACTTTACAAATATCTCATTTATTCCCACAAAACTTGGTAATCTAGGCTCTATAATCATCCATATTTTATAATGGAGGAAATTGAAATGCAGAAAAGAGGTTGTGATTTTGCCCAGGGTCACACAGCTAGTGATTATCTAAAGTCAAATTTGAACTCTTGTGTTTCTACCTCCATGTCCCTTGCTGTTCCATTTAGCCGAATTAAAATAATCAACAAATGTTTAATAAGCATCTGTATCTGGAAAACGTATGGTGGAAATACATGAAAAAGAACTAAGGCATCTGTACTCAAAGAAGTAGCATTCCAATGGGTAGTGGATATATTGTTAATGATGTAATCCTATAAGCAATAGGGACACATTCTATTGACAAATAAAAAGTTTGGAAATCGAGTCAATATAAGGTTTCTCTTGGAGGCTTTTGTATATACACTCAGTTCTGTCTCTGAAGACAATTACAAAGCTTTTTGTCATTATACTTTTACAGAAAGAAAATAGTCACAAACAGGTATTAAGTCTTTGTCACTGTTATTATCATTAAGAAAAGACTAGGTTATGACTAGGTACCAATTCAATATAAAAGACTATAGTTAAATGAGGCCAAACCAGGATCAAATTGAAGATAGAATCTAACCCATTAAGTCCCCCTAATACAGGTTCTGCTCTGGAAATAGTATTCCCTAACAATAAGGAGACAAATCAAAAAGGTGAGGAATTGTGGAGTAGCTAGGGTATGTGCTTAGGGTTAGGTGCTTACTGAGGGTGAGATATTTGATATTCCTTTCTTCTTATATTTTATCACCTGGGGAAGATGGGGAAAGGGAGAGAAACAAAGAAAGAAACACACCACTCAGGAAAGTCTGGTATCATATTGGCGAAGTTGATAAATTAAAAAAAAACAAGATGAGAATTGTTAGAGGGGCTGCAGGAAAATTGTAAATTAATGCATTATCAGTCTCCCCTTTTTTTGGAAGGCAATTGGGAACTGAAATGATTAAAATAAGAAAAAATACTTTTTATATTTTTAACTTTTTTAAAGGAAGAAAAACCAGTTCCCCCAGCTGCAATTAACTACCTCCCCCCAATACTAATAATCTCCTCCAATTTAAAGTTTCCTCCTAGGCATGGGATTGGTCCTTATATAGACCAATCCTACTCAAGGGAGTAGAATGGAGGGACCCAGTAAGCATGTTGTTAGGAGGAGTTCCACTGGCCACAACAATGTAAAACAGACAGAACCATGCCCCCTCTGAACCTGCACCCTCTCTGAATAGCAATACCATTGCTAAGCATATATAGTGAAAAAAATAATAATAAAAACAGAGGGAAAGAGCCATGCACTCAAATATATTCAGAGTAGATCATTTTGTGGTGGCAACAAATGAATATTTGTGGAGTATCCATAAATTGAGGAATAGCTAGACAAATCATCATATATGCATTAAAGGGAATATTACTGAAACATAAGAAATGATAGAGATAATTTCAGACTGATTCAGAAGGAAGTGAACAGAACCAGGGGAAAAATCTATATAGTATCATAAGCATTTAAAAAATTAGATTGGGTTCCTAGATTGTTAAGGTCTTTTTGAGCTCTAAATCCATGATCATGTCATATTTTCTCCTGTTTTCCAAACTGTCCCCCAAGCTAACCCTAGTAATGGCAAGAAGCAAAAAAGAGCTTCCCCCCCACCCCCAGAGAGATGACATAGGCATCATGTCTTGCATAGATGGCCTGCCCACTGGCTCAAAGGAATCAAGGGAGGACCGTGAAATCTTTGTGTCCTTGGGAAAGTATCCCAGAACAGAAAATAATACAATTGGAAAGAGACATTGGGGCATTTTCAGCACAAAAATCGAGGAGAGCCTCTAAGTATCACAAGCATCAGAGCTGGTGGGGTGAGGAAATGAATATCTAGAAAAGGAGCTTTGTATGTAAGCTTTATTGGGACAATAGCATGAACAGGATATTATAGACTATTTTTTAACTTTTTGACAGATTCACTAAACTGTAATATTAAGTATGATGCTGTATTACCGAGTTTACCTAGATTTCAGTGAAGCCCTGAGTTAAGTTTCTCACATAATAGTGATAGAAAAGTAGAGAACTATAAACTAAGTACTGGTTCCATTAATGAAAAAAAATATATTGTATTCTCCATCTGAGGGACAAGTCTGCCAGAAATGATTTTTATTCAATTCACATTATTTTGAATCTAATCACTTGTAAGATAAAAATTAACACCCAGTCCTCCAAATACTATATTTTAAAAGGTTCATTAATAATAACTTGAAGTAGAGGAAAGTAATAGCTTTTAGTAAATAGGAGCTTCCCAGATGACACAAGAAGGCAGGAGAGGGGGCAGGGGGAGAGAGAGACAGAGAGAGACAGAGACAGAGAGAGACAGAGACAGAGAGAGAGAACCAGAGAGAGAGAACCAGAGAGACAGAGACAAAGACAGAGACAGAGAGAGACAGACAGAGAGACAGAGAGAGAGAGAGAGAGAGAGAGAGAGAGAGAGAGAGAGAGAGAGAGAGAGAGAGAGAGGAGAGGGAGAGGGAGAGAAGGGAAGATGGAGTTAGAAAAACTTACTTATACAAGTAAGGATACAACATGGGGACAAAAAGGAAAGGAATTCTGGGAGATGAAGTCCAAGGGTACAAAATTCTATTTGCACACATTTCTACATAAAGAGAAAAGTGTCCCAACTAGAAAAGTCATCTAAGCCAAATCTCTAAGACCAGACATTTTGGAGTAACATTGATGGGGATATTGAGCCAAGAAAATTTCATAGTATAAAAATGTTTAGGCATAAAACGTTATTTCAATTGGAGGAGGGGGAGACCTTTGTCTAGGAATCTTTGGTGTCACACTTGCTCTTAATCAACAGGGCAAATGATAGGAACTGAACATAGAGATTCTAAAGGAAAGGCTAAACTAGTCCTTATTTTGATGTAAGATAGCAGCTGCTGTGAGTCTAGGCCTCAGGGGAAAGCAGCTCTTCCCCCTAGTCAGGACTGAATGATATGGGGAGGTTTTTGTTCAGGGCTGAAGCACTGTGTAGGAGGCCAGTGAGTGTATTGAAAACAGTAATAGATGGCAGCATCCTCAGGCTCCAGACTGCTGATTGTGAGGGTGAAATCCGTCCCAGACCCACTGCCACTGAACCGAGATGGAACCCCAGAGTGTAGATTGGAAACTTTGTATATCAATAATTTAATAGATTTTCCTCTTTTCTGTTGGAACCAGTGTAGGTAAGTGTTCCCATTACTGTGTAAGAGGCTCTGACTGGCCTTGCACTTGATGGTGACTCTCTCTCCCAGAGACACAGACACAGAGGCTGGAGACTGAGTCAGAACAACTTCCCCTTGAGAACCTGAAATTAAACAGATATTTGAGATTATAGGAACAAGATAGTTTCTGCTCCTTCCCCAAACTTGCCTCTAATCTCTGAAATTTGAAATATATTAATTCATCTCCATAAAGTTCCTTTGTTCTGTATTCTAAATCATTTCTCAAAGACTGTTCTAACTGAGAAAGAGAATGTGGCAAAGCTCAGATTGCAAAAAAACTCTCCCAGTCTCCCATCCTTCATAATCTCCTCCACACATTGTGATTCCTCACCTGCTAGCCAGAAAAGCAGGAGGCAGAGAACCTGAGTGAGGGATGCCATCTTCACACTGAGCTCTGTCCAGTGCTGATTCATTCCCCAACAGGACAGAGCTTTAAATAAAGATTTGAACAGCAGGGAGGAGTTTAGGGGAAGAGGGAATGCAAAACAGCAAATAAAAAGAGGAGCCCTCTCATGCTCAAGGCTCAGAATATTTGGAGGAGTTCTTCCCTCCCTGTTCCCTAGTAGAAATCAGACCCATTCACAACCTTCAAAGAGTGAGTCTCCTTCAGGTGGTTAAATTACAAATTCACAACATTGTCAAGGTTGCTTATCCCCTGAGGTCCTGCCTTTTCCCCTACAGTCCATTCTATGCTTTTTCTGAAAAAAAAAAAAACTCTCCTGTCAGTTTTTTGCCCTAGAACATATAGTATTTCATGTCACCACATCTTCTTTTGTCTAACCAATCCATTTCAAATCCATTAACTAAAACTTAGGCAAATTCACTTAATTAACCAAAACCCAACTTTCTAATTTATAAAATGGGGAGAAAATATTGTATAACTTAGTAAAATAATTGAGGAGGAAAATTACTTTGTTAACTTTAAAGAGCTAGTAAAATATGAATGACCGTCCTTAGCACTTATTATCTTATTTTTCTCACCTCATTCTAGTAAGTTCAGATGGAGATAAGTCACTGGGCTATATTAATTCTTCCCATTTAATGTTCTGAAAATGGAAAAAAATATCATTTTGTACTTGAATTGAAGTATTAGGATATAAACTCATTTGGCCTGCTGAAAGTGACTTTCAGACTATAATAATGATAGCTAATATTTATATAACCTCTCTTCTATTTCTCCTATTTTCTCTGTGTTAGTTATTCCATGTAGCTTGGAGACCATGAATTCCAATTATGATGACCCTTATAAATTGTGATTCTTAAATTTTTATTCATAACGTTAAGTCTAGATGACGTTGGGATATAGTTTGGTTGGTGGCAATTCACTAGTTGAAGTGCAGGTTGAGACCACAAGGATATTTTGAGATAGATATTTATAGAATGGGCATTTGTCATTTGTCAATTTGTCATGATTCTAGTATGTAGTTCTGGTACCTAGCCAGGTCAGATCTGAGTCAATAGGTGCTACATTGTATGGGACACAGTCATTCATCATACTTTGTCTAACATTTTTTTTTGCATAATCTTCGTTGGCCATTTGGCAGAAGCTGTTTTCCCAAACACCGAGCACAGGAGAATCACTCTTCTAGAGCTTTTGACAAGAGAGCTCAATGCAGGGATTGAAAGCAGATTAAAAAAGAAGACAAAATTTGAACTCGAATATTGGCATAGTGGATAAAGGACCTAAACTATGGAAGACTCAATTCCTGAGTTCCAATCCAGCCTCAGGCACTTACTAGCTGTGTGAACCAGGTTAAGTCACTTAACCTTGTTTGTTTCACTTTTCCTCATCTGTAAATTGAGCTAGAAAAGGAATGTTCCTGATTCTAGACTCAGCACTCAAATCATGACATAACCTAGCTGCTCCCAAGGAGATCTTCCTCAGTGATTCACTACCATTCCTCCATCATACCCAATTTTTTGTCAAGGTATATAAATATTTCTTTTGTTATATCTCTTGAACAATCCCCCTAAACTCCTCTGATATTGCCTCTAACCTATTGGCTGGTTCTCCTGTCCTCTCTCACCTGAAACACTGCAATAGCATGCTGTTTGGTCTGCCTGTCACAAGAATCTTCCTCACTTAAGTATATTCTTTACTTACCTAGGAAAGAGATTTTCTTAAAACACGGGTCTGAGCATGACACACCCCTCCTCAACAACCTTCTCTGACTCCAGGATCAAACAGGAAATCCTCCATTTGGCATCCAAAGACTTTCTTGATCTAACCCCACCCCACTTTTCTAGCAATCTTATACATTTCACCTCCCAAAATATACTCTTCAGTAAAGTTACACTGGATGCCTTCCTCTTTCTCAAAACTTTTTTTCTGACTGACCCCCAAGTTTGGAATATTCTCCATTCATTTCTTCATCTTTTCATAGCCCTAAATATGAACTAAAATCCTACCATGAAAAGAAACCTATCTTCATTCTTCTTAATTCTAATTCCTTTTCTCTGCTGATTCTTTCCTATTTATCAACTACATAACTTTATTTACATAATTGTTTCCATATTGTCAACCCTAGGAGACTGAATTTTTTGAAAACAGGAGCTAGTCTTTTGCCTTTTACTTTTTTTTTTGGAAATAATTGTGCATGATATATTCTCATTATTCTCTTTATTTCTTCTGGCTTTCTTATTTCATGTTGCTCAATATTTTATCATATGGAGTATCTTCCCTTATAATTATTCAAATTAACAAAGGGTGTATTAATTTTATTAGTTTTTCCAAAGATGAAGCTTTAAGTTTTATTTATAACTTATATGGCTCTGTCCTGTCCAGTTTATTTGCTTCTAATTTTAATACTTCCTCTTTCATACTTATTTTAAGTTTATCTGATTGTTGTGTTTCTGATTTCTAAATGCATATTCAGCTCACTAATTCCCCCTTCTTTCTATTTTGTTGATGGATATTTCTATGGCTATAGCTTTCCCCCTGAGAACTGCTTTATCCATATCGCAGAATTTTGGGGTTGTTATTTCATCTTTACTATATTCTTGTAAAAAGTTACAAGTTAATTTTATGATTTCTTCTTTCAACAACTCATTATCTAGGACTGCATTGTTAAATCTCCATTTAGGTCTTGATCTTTTGTTTGTGGCTTTTAAACCAAAGAGTACTTTTATGACATTATAGATTTAATACCTGCTTCTGTTTTTATAAAAGATTTATTAAGTACTTCTGTTTTCTTACATTTCTTTGCAATACATCTGGGCCCTACTATACGGTTAATTTTTGTAAAAGCTCCATGTGGTACTTAGTTTTCTAAATATCTAAATTCTTTTGCTTTATCATTTAGAAGATTACACAAGTTCCCCCAGAAACTAACACTTTTGTATTTTCCCCTTTTATCTTTCTGTTAGAGTTGTCTAAAACTGAGAAAAGGATATTGACACTTTTCATTCCTATTGTAATCTTCTATAAAAAATCTTGTAGTTTAGGTAATGTTTTCGTTATGAATTTGGAAGCTACGGAATTCATAGCATTTGTTGTCTAATTCTTTTCTGTGTTATGGAGTTTCCTTATCACTTTTTCTTCTTTGAAGATTTGATTTTGATTCATCAGATAGTTTTGCAAATCTTTTGTTAATTCATTTAATACATAGCAAATTTTTCTTCTAACTTTTGCCTCTCTTTCTACCCTTTTTGTGAACTAAAATACCTCCATCCCAGTGGTGGGACACAGGAGTCACAGAGGCACGTGTTTGAGGAAGTGACAGGTGGATAAGGTTTGAAAGCCATTGACCAAGGAGAAGGAAGAGGAGTGAGGTTTTGAACATCGAGTAATGGAAGCAGAATTAGTCTCTTTGCTTCTTTGCCTGACTCTGGGCTGCTTAACTCTGAGCTCTTAGTTTATCTCATGATCTCTGGCAAACAAGAAGTTGGCCACACTGGAAGACTGAATCATTCCCTAAAGCTAAAAAGACTGAAAACCCTCTTTCTATCTTTCTCTCTTTATTAATAAATGCTTATGAATCTAGTAATAAACCTACAGATTAAATTTTATTTAAAACACCTTAAACTACTTAGAACAGTTCCTACCATAGAGTCTTTTTTTCATAAATGTTTATCAGTTGGCTATTATTATTAATATTATTAATTAATACTATTAGCCAGCCTAGGATGAGCCAAGAACTGATGGCATCAGAAAACTTGTTGTACATCTCAGTGCTCAGATCTCTTAGAATGAAGGACTAGAGCCCACATTGTCATATGATCACAGATAAAAGGATGACAGACTACAAGGTGGAAGACCAATGGCTTCATATTATGCGTGAGGAATATGATTCTTAGAGAGGGTATGTGATTTGCACAGAAACATTCATCCATGGATCTTTTAAAGATAAAAAAATCTTTTACTTTCACTTGATGCTTAAGAATTCCAATCCTTGAAAAGAGGAACTTCCGGTTAAGATGGCGGCTTAGAGAAAGCTGAAGTTCAGATCTCCGGAAAACCCTTCCCTACCGATCTCAAACTAGAAGCTCCTAAGGCGCTGAAATTCAAAACGATCAACAGCACAGACCCTGGGAACCCTCCTCCTGGACCTGGACCCGGTTCAAAAGGTACGGCTCCCCTTAAAAGCCAGAACCCGAGATCCCTCGGACCTCAGGGGTAGGAGCGCAGAGTCCAAGGCTCCCGGAAGCGGCAGCGGCGCCGGGCTCAGAGAGCAGGGTCTGAGGAACAACAACCCTCAGGGTCTTCTACCCAAGTCCCAGTCCGGGTGAAAGTTACTGCCTGGGGCTTCCACTGCAGAGAGCCTGTCGGTTCGGGTGAAAGTTACTGCCTGGGGCCTCCGCTGCAAAGAGCTGGTCAAAACAACAGCAACCCTCAGGGTGGGCAAGACAGCCTCACAGGCTGGATCCTGCTATCCAAGTCTCAGTGAAAGTCTGTGCTCTCGGAGCTTGGGGAAGCGGCAGCCCATCCCCCCGCAGGCCGACGAAACAGCCTCACGGCCAGGGATTCTGAAGGCAACTTCGGGAAATCGAGCCAGGGGGAGAGTGTGGCTTCGTGGTCCGACCCTTCCATTCCAGTTCCAGTGAGGCATATTCAGTTTAACCCAGGGAACGCTCATAGAACCAACATCTGCCCAGGACTAAAGCCTCTGATCACCAGACAAAGACAAGAAAAGCCAATCCTCCACGTTCAGAGATGACAAACTCCACAGAAGCACAGAAGCCCCAAAATACCAAGAAAAATAAGAAGAAAGGGGCGACTCTGGACACATTCTATGGAGCCAAAATACAAAATACAGAGCAGATAGAAGAAGATATACAAGAAAATTCTCCAAAATCTTCCAAAGGAAATAGAAACTCTCCACAAACCCATGAAGAATTTGAATCAGAAAGGACCAAAAAGATGGAAGCCCTCTGGGAGGAAAAGTGGGAAATGATGCAAAAGAAATTCACGCATCTACAAAACCAGTTTGACCAAACTGTAAAAGAAAACCAGGCTTTAAAGCAAGAACTAATAAAGCAAAGCCAAAACACCAAGAAATTAGAAGAGAACATAAAATATCTCACCGACAAGGTGATAGATCTGGAAAACAGGGGGAGAAGAGAAAATTTAAGAATAATTGGACTCCCAGAAAAGCCAGAAATAAACACCAAACTGGACATGGTGATACAAGATATAATCAAAGAAAATTGCCCAGAGATTCTAGAACAAGGGGGCAATACATCCACTGACAGAGCTCACAGAACACCTTCTACACTAAACCCCCAAAAGACAACTCCCAGGAATGTAATTGCCAAATTCCAAAGCTATCAAACAAAAGAAAAAATCCTACAGGAAGCCAGAAAAAGACAATTTAGATATAAAGGAATGCCAATCAGGATCACACAAGACCTTGCAAGTTCTACGCTGAATGATCGTAAGGCATGGAACATGATCTTCAGAAAGGCAAGAGAGCTGGGTCTCCAACCAAGAATCAGCTACCCAGCAAAACTGACTATATACTTCCAAGGGAAAGTATGGGCATTCAACAAAATAGAAGACTTCCAACTTTTTGCAAAGAAAAGACCAGAGCTCTGTGGAAAGTTTGATACCGAAAATCAAAGAGCAAGGAATACCTGAAAAGGTAAATATTAAGGAAAGGGGAAAAATGTTATCTTCTTTTACTCAAACTCTCTTCTATAAGGACTACATTTATATCAACCTATGTATACTAATATGTGGGGAAAATGTAATGTATAAATAGGGGGTAAAGAAAGACCAAATAGAATAATGGTTCTCACACAAAGATTCACAGGGGAAGGGGAGGGGAAGAAAACTCCTATAAGAAGGAGAGGAAGAGAGGGGGGGGGGGGGTTACTTAAACCTCAATCTCAGGGAAATCAACTCTGAGAGGGAAAAACATCCAGATCCATTGGGATCTTGAATTCTATCTTACCCAACAAGGGTAAGGAGAAGGGAAAACCAAGGGGGGGAGGGGGAGAGGGAGAACAAAAAGGGAGGGAAAGAGAGGGGGGAGGGGGAGGGAACAAAAAGGGAGGGACTAAAAAGGGAAACATCAAGGGAGGGGACAAGGGGGACTGATTCAAAGTAAATCACTGGACTAAAAGGTAGAGCCGAAGAAGAAAAGGTTAGAATTAGGGAAGGCAATCAAAATGCCAGGGAGTCCACAAATGACAATCATAACTTTGAATGTGAATGGGATGAACTCACCCATAAAACGTAGACGAATAGCAGAATGGATTAGAATCCAAAACCCTACCATATGTTGTCTTCAAGAAACACACATGAGGCGGGTTGACACCCACAAGGTCAGAATTAAAGGATGGAGTAAGACCTTCTGGGCCTCAACTGATAGAAAGAAGGCAGGAGTGGTAATCATGATATCTGATAAAGCCAATGCAAAAATAGACCTGATCAAAAGGGATAGGGAAGGTAATTATATTTTGTTAAAAGGGACTCTAGACAATGAGGAAATATCATTAATCAACATGTATGCACCAAATAATATAGCACCCAAATTTCTAATGGAGAAACTAGGAGAATTGAAGGAAGAAATAGACAATAAAACCATACTAGTGGGAGACTTAAACCAACCATTATCAAATTTAGATAAATCAAATCAAAAAATAAATAAGAAAGAGGTAAAAGAAGTGAATGAAATCTTAGAAAAATTAGAATTAATAGACATATGGAGAAAAATAAATAGGGATAAAAAGGAATACACCTTCTTCTCAGCACCACATGGCACATTCACAAAAATTGACCATACATTAGGTCACAGAAACATAGCACACAAATGCAAAAAAGCAGAAATAATGAATGCAGCCTTCTCAGATCACAAGGCAATAAAAATAATGATTAGTAATGGTACATGGAAAACCAAATCTAAAACCAATTGGAAATTAAACAATATGATACTCCAAAACCGTTTAGCTAAAGAAGAAATCATAGAAACAATTAATAATTTCATCAAGGAAAATGACAATGGCGAAACATCCTTTCAAACCTTTTGGGATGCAGCCAAAGCGGTAATCAGAGGCAAATTCATATCCCTGAAAGCTCATATTAACAAACAAGGGAGAGCAGAGATCAATCAATTGGAAATGCAATTGAAAAAACTCGAAAGCGATCAAATTAAAAACCCCCAGCAGAAAACCAAATTAGAAATCCTAAAAATTAAGGGAGAAATTAATAAAATCGAAAGTGATAGAACTATTGATTTAATAAATAAGACAAGAAGCTGGTACTTTGAAAAAACAAACAAAATAGACAAAGTACTGGTCAATCTAATTAAAAAAAGGAAGGAAGAAAAGCAAATTCACAGCATTAAAGATGAAAAGGGGGGCAGCACCTCCAATGAGGAGGAAATTAAGGCAATCATTAGAAATTACTTTGCCCAATTATATGGCAATAAATACACCAATTTAGGAGAAATGGATGAATATATACAAAAATACAAACTGCCTAGACTAACAGAAGAGGAAATAGAATTCTTAAATAATCCCATATCAGAAATTGAAATCCATCAAGCCATCAAAGAACTTCCTAAGAAAAAATCCCCAGGGCCTGATGGATTCACCTGTGAATTCTATCAAACATTCAGAGAACAGTTAACCCCAATACTATACAAACTATTTGACATAATAAGCAAAGAGGGAGTTCTACCAAACTCCTTTTATGACACAAACATGGTACTGATTCCAAAACCAGGCAGGTCAAAAACAGAGAAAGAAAACTATAGACCAATCTCCCTAATGAATATAGATGCAAAAATTTTAAATAGGATACTAGCAAAAAGACTCCAGCAAGTGATCAGAAGGATCATTCACCATGATCAAGTAGGATTCATACCAGGGATGCAGGGCTGGTTCAACATTAGGAAAACCATCCACATAATTGACCACATCAACAAGCAAACTAGCAAGAACCACATGATTATCTCAATAGATGCAGAAAAAGCCTTTGATAAAATACAACACCCATTCCTATTAAAAACACTAGAAAGCATAGGAATAGAAGGGTCATTCCTAAAAATAATAAACAGTATATATCTAAAACCAACAGCTAATATCATCTGCAATGGGGATAAACTAGATGCATTCCCAATAAGATCAGGAGTGAAACAAGGATGCCCATTATCACCTCTACTATTTGACATTGTACTAGAAACACTAGCAGTAGCAATTAGAGAAGATAAAGGAATTGAAGGCATCAGAATAGGCAAGGAGGAGACCAAGTTATCACTCTTTGCGGATGACATGATGGTCTACTTAAAGAATCCTAGAGATTCAACCAAAAAGCTAATTGAAATAATCAACAACTTTAGCAAAGTTGCAGGATACAAAATAAACCCACATAAATCATCAGCTTTTCTATATATCTCCAACACAGCTCAGCAGCAAGAACTAGAAAGAGAAATCCCATTCAAAATCACCTTAGACAAAATAAAATACCTAGGAATCTATCTCCCAAGACAAACACAGGAACTATATGAACACAACTACAAAACACTCTCCACACAACTAAAACTAGACCTGAACAAATGGAAAAACATTAACTGCTCATGGATAGGACGAGCCAATATAATAAAAATGACCATCCTACCCAAACTTATTTATCTATTTAGTGCCATACCCATTGAACTACCAAAATACTTCTTCACTGATTTAGAAAAAACCATAACAAAGTTCATTTGGAAGAACAAAAGATCAAGGATATCCAGGGAAATAATGAAAAAAAACACATATGATGGGGGCCTTGCAGTCCCAGACCTCAAACTATATTACAAAGCAGCAGTCATCAAAACAATTTGGTACTGGCTAAGAAACAGAAAGGAAGATCAGTGGAATAGACTGGGGGAAAACGACCTCAGCAAGACAGTATACGATAAACCCAAAGATCCCAGCTTTTGGGACAAAAATCCACTATTCGATAAAAACTGCTGGGAAAATTGGAAGACAGTGTGGGAGAGACTAGGAATAGATCAACACCTCACACCCTACACCAAGATAAATTCAAAATGGGTGAGTGACTTAAACATAAAGAAGGAAACCATAAGTAAATTGGGTAAACACAGAATAGTATACATGTCAGACCTTTGGGAGGGGAAAGGCTTTAAAACCAAGCAAGATATAGAAAGAATCACAAAATGTAAAATAAATAATTTTGACTACATCAAACTAAAAAGCTTTTGTACAAACAAAACCAATATAACTAAAATCAGAAGGGAAACAACAAATTGGGAAAAAATCTTCATAGAAACCTCTGACAAAGGTTTAATTACTCATATTTATAATGAGCTAAATCAATTGTACAAAAAATCAAGCCATTCTCCAATTGATAAATGGGCAAGGGACATGGATAGGCAGTTCTCAGATAAAGAAATCAAAACTATTAACAAGCACATGAAGAAGTGTTCTACATCTCTTATAATCAGAGAGATGCAAATCAAAACAACTCTGAGGTATCACCTCACACCTAGCAGATTGGCTAACATAACAGCAAAGGAAAGTAATGAATGCTGGAGGGGATGTGGCAAAGTAGGGACATTAATTCATTGCTGGTGGAGTTGTGAACTGATCCAACCATTCTGGAGGGCAATTTGGAACTATGCCCAAAGGGCGACAAAAGAATATCTACCCTTTGACCCAGCCATAGCACTGCTGGGTCTGTACCCCAAAGAGATAATGGACACAAAGACTTGTACAAAAATATTCATAGCTGCGCTCTTTGTGGTGGCCCAAAACTGGAAAACGAGGGGATGCCCATCAATTGGGGAATGGCTGAACAAACTGTGGTATATGTTGGTGATGGAATACTATTGTGCTCAAAGGAATAATAAAGTGGAGAAGTTCCATGGAGACTGGAACAACCTCCAGGAAGTGATGCAGAGCGAGAGGAGCAGAACCAGGAGAACATTGTACACAGAGACTAATACACTGTGGTATCATCGAACGTAATGGACTTCTCCATTAGTGGCGGTGTAATGTCCCTGAACAACTTTCAGGGATCCAGGAGAAAAAAAACACCATTCATAAGCAAAGGATAAACTATGGGAGTGGAAACACCGAGAAAAAGCAACTGCCTGAATACAGAGGTTGAGGGGACATGACAGAGGATAGACTTTAAATGAACACTCTAATGCAAATACTATCAACAAAGCAATGGGTTCAAATCAAGAAAACATCTAATGCCCAGTGGACTTACGCGTCGGCTATGGGGGGGGGGGGGGAGGAAAAGAAAATGATCTATGTCTTTAACGAATAATGCTTGGAAATGATCAAATAAAATATATTTAAAAAAAAAAAAAGAATTCCAATCCTTCTTCCCCATGTATCATTCATTTAACACTAAAAATAACCTGTTAGTTTGATACAAATGGTATTATTACACCCATTTTACAGATGGTAGAACTGTGGCTCAAAACACTGAACTGGACCAAAGTGACACAGGCTGTCCAGGGTTCCTTCCATGTCCTGCAGCCTCCTGAGCAATGGAGTAAATAATAGGCACTAAAGGAAGGAGTTCTAAGAGGAGAGATGAAATAAGTTTTATCTTGACCTGAGAAAATCAGTTGCTATTAACCCAAGACTCTGGGGAAAGAAGCTTGTCCCCAGAGCTCAGAGACTGAATGAATTGAGGAAGTTTTTGTTAGGGGCTGGAACACTGTGTGTAAGGAAAGCTAATAGCTTGCCCACAGAAGTACTCTGCAACATCCTCAGACTCCAGATTGCTGATTGTGAAGGTGAAATCTGTCCCAGACCCACTGCCACTGAATCGAGAGGGAATCCCAGAGTGCAGATTGGAAACTCTGTATATCAGTGCTTTAAGAGGTTCTCTTTGTTTCTGTTGGAACCAATATAGATAAGTGTACCCATTACTGTGTAACAGGCTCTGACTGGCCTTGCACTTGATGGTGACTCTCTCTCCCAGAGACACAGGCAGGGAGTTAGGAGACTGTGTCAAAATAATTTCCCCTTGTGAACCTGAAATTAATAATGAGAAATTAGAAGTTATAGAATCAACAGAAATAAGGAAAGCCTATTAAATTGAGGCAGAAAACAGCTCAGCTCAGATTACAAGAGCTCTCCCAACCTCCCATTCTTCTCCATAGTCTCCTTCCCACATTCTCTTTCCTCACCTGGGAGCCAGAGCAAGAGAAAGCAGAGGAGCTGAGCTGGGGAGGCCATCTCCACAGGGAACTCTGTCCAGTGCTGGACAGCACTGTGGATAAAGCTGATAAAGCAGCAGGGAGGAGTTTTGGGGAAGAATGAATGCAAAACAGCATGTAAAATGGGAGCTTTATAATCTCTAAGGCTTAGAACCTTTTTCAGCAGTTCTTCATCATGTATCCCCTGACAGACTTCAGAAACACTTTCAGCCTTCAAACAACAAGTCTCCGTTACATGGTCAAAGTGACAGAATTTCACTATATCTTTAAGGCTGTTTTTCTCCTGTCCTCCTGCCTTCTTCCTACCAGATATTTCCATCCTTTTTCTTAAAAATTTCCCCCTTACAAAAAGTTTCCCCCTTAGTATTCAAGGAAAAATTATATCCCTAAATGCTTATGTCAATAAAATCAATAAATAGCATATAAATGAATTGGGTATGCATCTAAAAAAGAACCTAGGAAAAAATTAATCCCCAATTAAAGACTAAATTGGAAATCCTAAAAATCAAAGGAGAAATTTTATAAGTTGAAAATAGAAAAATTTTATGGAGAAAACAAATAAGATAGATAGAGATTTGGTTAATCTGATTTTTTTGAAAAAGGAAAGAAGAGAATTAAATTACCATTTTCAAAAATGAAAAGGGTGATTACACCTCCAATGAAGAGGGAATTAAAGCAATCTTTTGGAGCTATTTTGCCCTATTATAAGACAATAAATATAATAATACAGGCGAAATGGAAGAATATTTTTAAAAATATAAATTGCCTAAATTAGCAACAGTAAAAATAGAATACTTAAATAGCCCCATCTATTAAAAAGAAATTAAAGAAGCCATCAATTAACTCCCTAAGAAAAAATCCCCAAGGCCACATGGATTCATAAGTGAATTCTATCAAACATTTAAATAACAATTAATCCCAATATAATTAAGCTCAAAGAAAAATTATTTGGCAAAATAAGCAAAAAAGAGCCCTACCAAATTTTTTATGATGCAAGTATGATCCTGTTAGCTAAATGAGGAAGAACAATACCAGAAACAAATTACAGACCAATTCCCCTAATGAACATTGAGCAAAAATCTTAAGCAAAATGCTAGTAAACTGACAAGAGCAAGATATCTCAAGTATTATTCATTTTGATCTTATGGAATTTATACCAGGAATGCAAAGTTGGTTTAATATTAGGAAAAGCATCTGCATATTAGATCATATCAATAATAAAACTAATAGAAATCAGATGATTTTCTCAATAAATGCAGAAAAAGGCTTTGACAAAATAAAGCACCTATTCCTAGTAAGAACATAGGAATAAAAGTGCCTTTCCTTAAAATGTTAAGTAGTACTTATTTAAAACCATTAGCATGTGTCATCTACAGTAAAGATAATAGAAGCCTTCTCAGAAAGATCAGGAGTGAAGTCAGGATGCCCATTATCATCACTATTATTCAATATTTTGCTAAAATGCTAGCTTTAGCAATTAGAGAAGGAAAAAGAATGTGAATATTTAATTTCTTCATCACAGAACTGTCTGTTCACATCCTTTGACTATTTCTCAACTGGGGATGATTCATATTTTTATAATTTGACTCAATTCTCTACATATTTGATAAAGGAGGACTTTGTCAAAGACACTTGCTATAAAATTTCCCCCAAAAATGATTATTTCCCTTCTAATCTTGTTAATCCTATACATTCTTATAATAGACTTTATTACATTTGAATTTTCAGAACTGTCTTGCTCCCTCCTTACAAAAAAGAAAATCTTATTTAAGAGAGGAGGAGGAGTGGAACCTAATTTTTTCTGTGAACTCCCAGATAGATGTGTTCAAGAGCTTAGAGAAAATCCTGCAAGATAAGTTCATTACTAAATAATGATACTCCTAAAGACTAGAAAAATTATGGGAAAATTGTGTGAATTAATGTAGATTAAAGTAAGCAAAATGAGAAATCTGACTAATACAATGACTACAATATTATAAAGAAAAATAGCTTTGAAAGATCTAAGAACTCTTAGTATTGCTATGAGGAGGAACCATACTTCCTTTTGAGCTCCCTCTCCTCTGCCAAATGATCACATGAATGTATTTTTGAAAACTATTTCAGATTTTGGATTTTCCTCTTACAAACAACAAGTCTTATACCAGAAAGGAGTCACCAAGGTGTATTTGGAGGACAGAAATAAGGGGAGGTCATCAGAGCCAGAGTGCTTGATTTGTTTTGCTTTGTGTTGCTTGTTCTTAGTACCTACATGTTCTTAGAGGGAGATCTGGGTGAGTTTATGCAAGCTGGAATAAAACATAGATTTGGTCATTACTTCACAAGTATGGGATTGGGCAGTGGAGCTACAAGGTGAGGTGACAATACTCAGCTACTACAACTTTAATCCAACTAGATTCAAAGGCATAGAACTTGAAAGTCTCCATAGCAGTTTTCTGAAAGAGGAAGGAATTGGGTCAGCTAAACACCAGTGATCTGCAGTCTGTACTTTAAGAAGGACTAGAGCAGAGGGGAAGAAACTGAACAATATTTTCATAATCTTTAACCTCCATCTTACTCTTCCAATAAAAGTCTGTTGTAGGAAAGTCCACTCATACTGAACTAGTCAAATACCAAAGGATGAAGGATGAAGACATAAAAATCTTGGGAATCTGTCCCTATTTGAGTGCTTGGAGGTTGAGATGACTACTCTCACCATTGGGTAGAAAATCCTCACTCACTCTGCAGGTGGTGATCTAGCAGGCTAGCTGTTGGGAGAATTCTGAATAAACAGGATATGGATGGTCCCCAGGGCACAAAACCCAAAAATTTTCTACTCATTTGGCCCCCATCCTGAAAAACATGACTGAATTTAAGATAAGGAAATCTTTCTCTCTTTTTCTCTTTCTCTGTCTTTATCTCTGTCTCTTTGTCTCACTGGCTCTCTCTGGCTCTACCTCCCTGGCTCTCTGTAGGTGTGTTTCTCTCTTTGTTTCTCCCTCTCCCTTTTCCTCTCCTCACCAGTTTATAAAATATAAGAATAGAGGAATATCAAATTTCTCACCCTCAATAAGCATCTAATTTCAAAAAGTTATTTTCACTGCAGATTCAATCCAAGAAGTGATTACCAAAATGTACTGTCTTCAAACTACAGGACATTGGGCCCTGTGAATCTTAAAACTGCTCAGATTCTACTTCAGGAGATTTGATTAAGCTATTCCCCATTTTTAACAATGGAGGTACTTGGTCAGGAATGAATTGAGAACTTTAAAATTACTCCACCCTACTCAGACAGTGCCTTAGGGGAAGATAAAGTTGCAAATTCCTGACTGAACAATGAAAAGTCCCCAACTCATACTTATAGTGAAGCAAAAACCTTAAGCTAGGTCAATTTTTAGATCTAACACAAAAGAGTGCTAAATATCTATAAATGTTAAATTAATCACTAAAAGGTCAAGCAACTTACAAAAGGTAAGCTTAACAAAAGAGGTGTGAAGTACTCAATAGATTTTCTCTCACCAGAGGAAGTGAGTACAAAAGAAGATGTGAACTAAGAATGGATACTCCTGGGGAAAAGAGTCTACTGTGATTGGTAGATGTGAAAATTTAGGGGAGGTAACACAAGAGAAAATTTTCTTTGAAAGGAAGGGGAATTCAAAATTGAAGTTAGTTGGAGTTTGCAGTTAGTTTGGAGGAGTTGTAGACTCTGAACTCAGTTTGAGAGTTGAGGAGTTCAGTGAAAGACTGGAGCTTGCTTGAGAGGATCTTGTGGTGAGTGATAAAGACTGACTTGCACTTCCTTAAGGCTGAGGCCTAGGCCATTTGGCCTAGGCCAGTTCTACTATGTCTCTCTCTCTCTCTCTCTCTCTCTCTCTCTCTCTCTCTCTCTCTCTCTCTCTCTCTCTCTCTCTCTCTCCCCTTCCCTTAATTCCTTCATTTATATTAATCAAAATCTCCATAAAACCCAGGTGACTTGGGTATTTTCATATTTGGGAATGTTCCCACAGCAACCACTTAATTTTAGATTTTAAATCAAGACACTAAAAATTATCTTTACAGTTTGGCCAAAACCTTTACAGTTTTGGCAATTCGCAGTCTGGCAAACCACATTTTCCTGGTTAAAGCCCTCAGGTCATGAACATCCCCAAACCTAGATAATTTATAGTCTCTTGTTATCACCCACAAATATAGAATCACAGCCTGAACCTAGAAGGTGATGAGTTTTTATTCCCTTTACTCTTTAACAATGACCTGATGTTCACTCTGGCCCAACTTTTTCACCTATAGAATGATGTGGAAGGGTCTACAGAGGGGCCCAAAATCTGGTAGAGAAAGGCAGAGTGACATAAAGGGTAAAGTGTTGGACCTTGGATCCCAGGAGGACTGAGATGCCAATCCCACTTCTAATACCTTAAATGGTATGCTTGACCATGTCACCTGACCTTTCTTCCCCTCAGTTTTAAGGAAAAGGCTGAGTATCAGATTGGTGAAAGTTGACAAAATAAGGGAAAGGCTGGTATCAGATTGGTGAAGTAGACAAATAAAAAAATGAGAAATGTTGGAGGGGTTAAAGGACAATAGGGAAACTAATGCACTATTGCGGAATTAATCACCTTTTGCTGAATTAAATTGGGAACCATATCCCAAAAGGTACTAAACCCTACACACTTTCTAAACAGCCCTACCATTACTAAGCCTATATACTGAAAAAAAAATAATAAAAGACAGAGGGGGAAAAGCCATGCATTCAAACATATTCTGAGCAGTTCATTTTGTGGTGGCAACAAAGGAATACTTGTGGTATATCCATAAATTTGAGAATAGCTAGACAAATCATCATATATGCATTAAAATGAATATTACTAAAATGTAATAAATGATGGAGACAATTTCAGACTGATTCAGAAGGAAGTGAACAGAACCAGGGGAAAGTCTATATAGAATCATAAACATTTAAAAAATTAGATTGGGTTCCTGGACTGTTAACTTCCTTTGGAGCTCTAAATCTGTGAACAAATTATTTCTCCTGTTCTCCAAACTGTCCTTAGGCTAACCCTAGTAATGACAAGAAGCAAAATCAGCTGATTCCCCACCAGAGAGATGACATTTACATTATGTGCTGCATACATGGCCTGCCCACTGGCTCATAGGCATCAAGGGAGGACAGTGGAATCATTGGGTCCCTGGGACAGTATCCCAGAAAAGAAAACAAAACAATTGGAAAGAGACATTTGGGCATTTTCAGCATAAAAATCCAGGAGAGCCTCTAAGTAGCAGAAGCATCAGAGCTGGTGGGGTGAGGAAATGAATATCTAAAAAACGAGCTTTCTATGAAAGCTCTATTGAGACATGGGCATGAACAGGACACTCCAGACTATTTTTAACTTTTTGACAGATTCACTAAACACTAATATTAAATATGATGCTGCATTACAGAGTTTACCTAGATTTCAGTGAAACCCTGAGTTAATTTTCTCACATAATTCTGATAGAAAAGTAGAGAACTATGTACTAAGAACTGGTTCCATTAATGCCTCTGAGGGACAAGTCTGCCAGAAATGATTTTTATTTGTTTCACATAATTTTGAATCTAAATAGTTTAAGATTAAAAATTAATACGCAATATGCCAAGTATTATATTTTATAAGATTTATTAATAATAACTTGAAGTAGAGGAAAGTAATAGCCTTTAGTAAATAGAAACTTCCCAGACCATACACAAGGAAGAAGAAAGAGAGAGAACAGAGAAGGCAGAGATACACAAACTTATCTATACAGGCAAGGACACAACATGAGGACAAATAGGAAAGGGATTCTGGGAAATGAACTCCAAGTATACAAAATTCTATTAACACACATTTCTACTTAGGGAGGAAAATGACCCAACTAGAAAAGTCATCTCAGCCAAATTTCCATCACAAGACATTTTGGAGTAACATTATTGGGAATATTGAACCAAGAAAATTTCATAGTATAACAATGTTTAGGGATGACACTTTATTTCAGCTGGAGGAAGGGGAGCCCTTTGTCCAGGGATCTTTCATGTCACACTTTCTCTTGAGCAATGGAGTAAATAATAAGAACTGAACATAGAGATTGTAAAAGAAATTTAAGCTAGACCTTATTTTGATGCTAGATAGCAGCTGCTGCGAGCCTAAGACTCAGGGGAAAGCAGCTCTTCCTCTGAGTCAGGACTGAATGGTATGGGGAGGTTTTTGTTCAGGGCTGAAGCACTGTGTAGGAGGCCAGTGAGTGTGTTGAAAACAGTAATAGATGGCAGCATCCTCAGGCTCCAGACTGCTGATTGTGAGGGTGAAATCCGTCCCAGACCCACTGCCACTGAATCGAGGGGGAACCCCAGAGTCTAAATTGGAAACTTGGTAAATCAATTGTTTAATAGATTTTCCTTGTTTCTGTTGGAACCAGCGTAGGTAAGTTTTCCCATCACTGTATAAGAGGCTCTGACTGGCCTTGCACTTGATGGTAACGCTCTCTCCCAGAGACACAGACACAGAGGCTGGAGACTGAGTCAGAACAACTTCCCCTTGGGAACCTGGAATTAAAGAGAGATTTGAGGTTAGAGATCCAAAAGGGGTTTCTGCTCCTTCCCCAAACTTGCCTCTAATCTCTGAAAATTGAAATATATTAATTCATCTCCACAAAGTTCCTTTTTCTGACTTCTAAATCATTTCTCAAAGACTGTTCTAACTAAGAAAGAGAATGTGGCAAAGCTCAGATTGTAAAGAACCTCTCCTAGTCGCCCATTCTTCATGATCTCTTCTACACATTGTGATTCCTCACCTGCTAGGCAGAAAAGCAGGAGGCAGAGCACCTGAGTGAGGGATGCCATCTTCACCCTGAGCTCTGTCAGTGCTGAGAGCTTTAAATAAAGATTTGAACAGCAGGGAGGAGTTTGGCAGAAGAGAGAATGCAAAACAGCAAGTAAAAAGAGGAGCCCTAACATGCTCAAGGCTCAGAATATTTGTAGGAGTGTTCTCTCATAGAAATCAAACCCACTCACAAACTTCAAAGAGTGAATCTCCTTCACTTGGTCAAAGGACAGAAACACAACATTGTCAAGGCTGCTTTTCCCTTGATGTCCTTCCTTTTCCCCTCCAGTCCCTTCCATTTTTTTCCCTAAAAAAAATTCTCCCTTCAATTCTTTACCCCAGGACATATATTATTTCATGTCACCAAATCTCCTTTTTTCAAACCAACCAATTTCAAAGTCATTAACTAACATTGCAACCTTAGGCATATTCACTTAATTGGCCAAAACTCAATTTCCTAATTTGTAAAATGGGGAGAAGATTATTGTATAGCTTATAATAAAATAATTTAGGAGTAAAATTACTTTGTAAGCTTCAAAGAGCTAGTAAAATATGAGTGACCATTCTTAGCACTTACTATCTCATTTTTCTCATCTCATTCTAATAAATTCAGACCAAGACAAGTCACTGTGTCATATTAATTCTTCCTATTTAATGTTCTGAAGATGAAAAAAAATATGATTATTTTAGTTGAATTGAGACATTAAGATATAAACTCATCTGGCCTGCCGGAAGTGACTTTCAGACAATAATAATGAGAGCTAATATTTATATAACCTTTTAAATATTTCAAAACTATACATTAGTTTATCTGTTCTGTATAATCCTTCTGTTTATTTTACAGATTATGTATTTAAAATAATTATTATTTATTTTACAGATTTCTTTTACAGATTTTGAAACTGATGCTGAGAGAGAGCACATGACTTAACATGGATCACATAGCTAATAAATTACTTAAAGAAGATTGAAATTCAAGTCTTTTTGCCTCCCAATCCAAATCTCTATCCACTCCCCGACCCACACCATTAGAGGAGGACAGAATGATGGGAATTCTATGTCTCATGATATTCCCAAATGCTTTTGATTTCTCCTATTGAGTCTCTTTGTTTTCTTTATTCCATGTAGCTTGGAGATCATGAATTCCACTTAGGATGGTCCTTATTAAATTGTGGTTCTTAAATTTTTATCCATAAGTGCTATATCTAGATGAGGTTGGGATATAGTTTGCTCAGTGGTAATTCTCTAGGTGTAGGGCAGGTTGAGACCACAAGGATATTTTGAGATATATATTAATATGATGGACACTGGTCATTTGTCAGTTTGTCAAGATTCTAGTATGTAGTTCTAGGTACTTAGCCAGGTCAGATCTTAGTCAACAGATGCTTCATTTTTATAGGTTACAATCATTTCTTGCACCTTGTCTAACTCCTTTTTTTTGGCTAATCTTTGTTGACCATTTGGCAGAGGCTTTTTGCACAAATACCCAGCACAGGAGAAAGAATAACTCTTCTAGAGACTTTGACAACACAGTTCAATGCAGGGATTGAAAGCAGATTTAAAAAGACAATGATTTAGAGTCAGATAATGGTGCAGTGGCTAAAGACCTAATGTCAGGAAGACTCAATTCCTAAGTTCCAATACAGCCTCAGCCATTTACTAGCTATTTGACCCAAGTCAAGTCACTTAACCATGTTTGTTTTAGTTTCCTCATCAGTAAATTGAGCTATAAAAGGAAATGGCAAATCATCCCAATATCCTTGTCTTCCTGATTCTAGACTCAGCTCTCAAATCATGACATTACCTAGTTGCCCCTAAGAATATCTTCCTCATTGATTCACTAATATTCCTCCATCATACCCAATATGTTGTCAAGATATATAAGTTTTTCTTTTGTTATGTCTCTTCAACAATCCCCCTAAACTCCTCTGATATTGTCCCCAACTTATTGCCTGGTTCTCATGTCCTCTCTCACCTCAAACACTGCATTAGCCTACTGTTTGATCTGCCTGTCACAAGAATCTTCCTCACTTCAATACATTCTTCACTTACTTTGGAAAAAGATTTTCTTAACACAGGTCTGAGCATGTCACACCCCTCCTCAACAATCTTCACTGACTCCCTGTCACCTCCCGGTTCAAACAAGAAATCCTCCATTTGGCATTCAAAGGTTTTCATCATCTAACCCACCCCACCTCACTTTTCTAGCCATCTTATACTTTTCACTTCCCACAACATACACTTCAGTCAAGTTACACTGGACTCCTTGATCTTTCTCAATTTTTTTTACTGACCCTCCTTCCACTTCTCCATCTTTTGACAAGCCAAAAGTCTGAACTAAAATCCTACCACCAAAAGAAGCCTTTCTTCATTCTTCTTAATTCTAATTCCTTTTCTCCACTGATTCTTTCCTATTTATCAACTGTATTACTTTATGTACATAATTGTTTGCAAATTGTCTCCCCTAGGAAACTCTGAGTTCCTTGAAAACAGAGGGCTAGGTTATTGCCTTTTACCTTTTTTGTTTAGCATATAATTGTGCATGATGATTCTGATTATTCTTTTGATTTCTTCTGTCTTTCTTATTTCATCTTGCTCATTAGCTTTTCATCATATGGAGTATCTTCCCTTATTATTATTCAAATTAACTATGGGTTTATTAATTTCATTCATTACAGGAAGTTGCCATACTATAAGAAGAAAAGGAACTAGAACTCTATTTTGATAGGGAACCGTCGTCATTCCATCGCCTCATTTTTGACATTCTCATGGATGTAGGGAGCCAGCATGATAGGCAAATTTTGTACTTCTATGAGTACTTCACAAAGAGTATAGATACAAGGAAGTCCTATGATTTATCATGTCAAGCGTCGTAACCTCGAGTCTCACATTAGTATTTCCTGTATGCTCTTTTTGGCACTTTTCAGCTTAAGTCTGTGCTCCTTGTTTTTATCCCATTTCCTGGAATCAGACACAATCATTAATAATAGTCTCATAATATTTTATCAATAAATGGTAGGTTCCTATAGTTATAGTACGTATTGACATCATAGCAAGTATATACATGTTAAACTTATATTACTGCAAAAACATAATATTAATTATATGTACCTTTGGTGCAAGAAATGAGAAAAAAGAAAAAATCAATTATTCTAATCAAAATACAAGAAAAGCAAATAATAAAAATAAGGAAAAAATCAGTAATTCAGTGTGTTCTCGAAAAACAGCATCCATTTGTCAATGGATTATTATCTCCAATGCATATGATAAGGTACAGTCAATCAGTCCCAACAGAAGATGCTTTCTTCACATGTGAACAATGAATCCAAGAATCCTTCTCTCCAACCTTTATAGATGTTGGAGTAGTTAACAATATTTGGAATGGTCCTTCCCACGAAGGCTGAGTTGCTCCAGTATGCTTGAAATCCTTAATATACACTTTATCTACTGGGTTCAGGTCATGAAGCAAAAAGTCTAGTGGTCTGGCTTGTACTGCAGCTCCAGATTCATGTAATTCATGTAGTTTGTGCTGTAATTCCTGTTTTAGGAAGCAATAATAGTATCTACCCCTAATAGTGGTGTATATGCAGGGGGAAAAGGTTCAGCCTGTATAGGTGGATGTCCAAAAGCATCTCAAATGGTGAAATATGTAAGTCTCCTCTAGGCCTGCTTCTAAGATAAAATAGGGCCAGAGGGAGAATTTCAGGCCATTTTAAATGGGTCTCAGTGCATAATTTTCCAATCATAGTTTTAAGTTCTTTGTTCATCCTTTCCACTTGGCCTGAGCTCTGGGGATGATATGGAACATGGAATTTGGGAGTTATCCCCAAGCAAGAATATATTGGATTTAGGACAGAATCAGTAAAATGACTTCCTCTATCTGAATCAATACTGGCAGTCCAAAATGAGGAATAATTTCTTTTAAAAGTATCTTAGCAGCAAAATCCGCTGTGGCTCCGGTTACAGGAAATACTTCCAGCCATCTGTTTAGTTGGTATACAATGATTAGACAAAATTTATAATGTCCAGCCTTTGGCAGTGTTATGAAATCTATCTGTAGATGTTTAAAAGGTATGTAAGCCAGAGGATGCACACCAAAAGCTTTGCCATGAATTGCATGTTGATTACATGCTTGGCAGGTAGAGCAGGCTGAACACACTTTAGAGGCTATGGTAGTTATACCGGGGGCTATCCATACTCTCTTAACAGAGTCCATGATGTCCAGGGTGCAAAAGTGACCATTTTTATGACCTGCTATGAGGCTAGGACTCTGGGGAAGGCAGCTATTCCCCTGAGCTTAGAGGCCAAATGAGTTCTGGAGGTTTTTGTTAGGGGCTAGAGAACTGCAGTAGAGGGGCAGCACCCACAGAAGTATTCTGCAATATCCTCAGACTCCAAATTGTTGATTGTGAAGGTGAAATCTGTCCCAGACCCACTGCCACTGAATCAAGAGGGAACCCCAGAGTGCAGATTGGAAACTCTATAGATCAGTGCTTTAATAGGTTCTCCTTGTTTCTGTTGGAACCAGTAGAGATAAGTGTTCCCATCTCTGTGTAAGAGGCTCTGACTGGTCTTAAACTTGATGGTGACTCTCTCTCCCAGAGACACAGACACAAAGTAGGGACTGAGTCAGAACAATTCGTCCTTGTGAACTTGAAATTAATAAGAAGACATCTGAGGTTATAGAACCAAGATTACTTCTACTCCTTACCCAATCTATTTAATCTCTGATCACTGCTATCTACTCATTCTTTTCAACAAAGTTCTAACTCTCATGTCAATCTCAAAGATTTTTCTTATTGAGACAGAGGATGCATCACAACTCAGCTTGCAAGAGATCTTTATGAGCCTTCAGTCCTCCATAATCTCCTCCCCATATAAAATCTGATAAAGATTTTAAACAGCAAGGAGGAGTTTGGGGTAGGAGTAAGTGCAAAACAGCTAGTAAGGGAAGGGACCTTATCATCTCCATGGCTGAGAACATTTTGAACATTTCTTCCCCACCTCTCCTGTTGAAAGTCAGACATACTTTCAACCTTCAAATAGTGAGTCTCCCTCCAATGAACAAATAATAGAACCACTACATCTTTTAGGCTTATTCCAACAAGTCACTTTCATTTTTTTCTTTAAAATTATCCCTTTAATCTTTGGGTTCAGGACAATTATTATTCAACTATCCACAACATATTTTCTCTAAATTACATCCTACCTCACTACCATTAACTAGAAGTGGAATCTTGAGCAAATTCAGTCATGATGAAATTCAGTTTCTTGATCTATAAATTGGGAAGAAAAACAATTGGGCCACCTATAAGGCAAGATGATGTTGATGCAAAATTACTTGGAAAACTACAATACCCTATCACAACATTAGTGATTATTCTTAGTTTTTAGTTACATCATTTTTCTCATCTCAATTAGACAGAAGCAGTCCTTATGCGAGTCACTATTTTACTGACTATTATTTTACATTTAATATTCCAAAGGTGGACAAATGGTTGCTTTTGTAATGAATGAAAGTATTAGGACAATAAAGTTTTTGTATCCTAATATATGATCAATTTTTATAGTTACCGTTTATCATGGAGAAAAAGATATATTTGTTTCTATTCCCTTTCAGTTCTTTCCAGATATCAATCATATTTTCTTATCTAAGAATATATTTATTTCCTTGACTTCTTTCTTATTTATTTTTGGTTGGATATATCTAGTTCTGAGAAGCATAAGCTTTTTTTTTTGGACCCACTACAAGTATTCTAAGAGCAGTAGTAAAAGCTAAAATTTATATCACCCTAAAAGGTTGCAAAGCTTGTTTAATTCTCACAAGAACCCCATGATAAAATTATTATCTCTAATCCATATGTGAGGAAACTGAGGCTGAGAGCAACTAAGTGAGTTCCCATGAGTCACATTGGCTAAAAGTCTAAAGTCATCTTCATTATAGTAGAAAATTACAACTGGCTGCAAATATATGTATATGTATACAGAGATATATTGAGATATGTATGAATGTAGGTATGTATATGTATAACATAACATTATTAAAATACATGTATATAAAGATATAGTAGTATTCTCTCTGTAACCGAGGATGACGATTGTATTTGTGAGTTTTCATCTACGATGTATAGATGAGTGTGCACAAAGACACTTGTGCGTGAAGGAGATTTAAGTGGAAAAGCCGATGCACAGAGACAGTCCCACTCTCGGCGTTGGAAGCCTGGGTCCAGTGGCACAAAAAATCATTACATCTGGAGACTTCCTCAGCTGCATTGAATGGCCGTGTTGTCTTTTGTGCTCCAACACGCCCTGAGCACTCCACAGTGCTTTGCTGCTTCGCCATCTCAGCCATTGAAGATTCTTATTGGTTTCTTAGATCTGTTCAGCCGAAGCAGTCTTCACACGCTGGGTGAACAAAGCATCAGTTCACCAGGGGTCTACGACCCAATGGCTACCCTCACAAGGTTTGGCCGGCCTGTCGAAGCTACTAGGAGCCACAAGTGAGAGCTGGGTGTCAGGTGGGGGTCAGAGGCTGGAGAGCTGCCCTAGGAGGGCACAACAAGCCCTCCGTACCAAGGGCGCTACCCCTCCCTGAGCACCCCTTACACCCCATACACAGATTAATATAAAAGCATGCTAAATACCTATAAAGGTAAAATTATTCACTAAAAGGTCAAGCAACTTAAAAAAGGTAAGCTTAACAAAAGAGGTGTGAAGTACTCAATAGATTTTCTCTCACCAGAGGAGGTGAGAACAAAAGAAGATATGAACTAAGAATGGGTCGTCCTGGGGGAAAGAGTCTACTGTGATTGGTAGATATGAAAATTTAGGAGATGTGACACAAGAGAAAATTTTCTTTAAAAGGAAGGGGAATTTGAAATTGAAGTTAGTTGGAATTTGGAGTTAGTTTACTCAGTTTGAGAGTTGAGGAGTTCAGTAAAATACTGGAGCTTGCTTGAGAGAATCTTTTGGTGAGTGATAAAGACTGACTCACTCTCCCTTAAGGCTTAGGCCTAGGCCAAATGGCCTAGGCCATTTCTACTATTTTCTCCTCCTCTGTCTCTGTCTCTGTCTCTGTCTCTGTCTCTGTCTCTGTCTGTGTGTGTGTGTGTGTTTGTCTCTCTCTGTCTCTCTCTCTGTCTATCTGTCTCTCTCTCTCTCTCCTTCCCTTAATTCCTTCATTTATATTAATTAAAATCTCCATAAAACCCAGTTGACTTGGGTATTTTCATATTTGGGAATTTTTCCATGGCGACCACTTAATTTTAGATTTTAAATCAAGACACTAAAAATTATCTTTACAGTTTGGCCAAAACCTTCACAGTTTTGGCAATTCACAGTCTGGCAAACCACATTTTCCTGGTTAAAGCCCTCAGTAGGGTACAGGCCAGGTCATGAACACCCCCAAACCTAGATAATTTATAGACACTTTTTATCACTCACAAATATAGAATCACAGCCTCAACCTAGAAGCTGATGGGTTTTTATTCCCTTTACTCTTTAACAATGCCCTGATGTTCACTCTGGCCCAACTTTTTCACCTATAGAATGATGTGGAAGGGTCTACAGAGGGGCCCAATATCTGGTAGAGAAAAGCAGAGTGACATAATGGGTAAAGTGTTGGACCTTGAATCCAAGGAGGACTGAGCTGCCAATCCCACTTCTAATACCTTAAATGGTATGCTTGACCATGTCACCTGACCTTTCTGGCCCTCAGTTTTAAGGAAAAGGCTGAGTATCAGATTGGTGAAAGTTGACAAAATGAGGGAAAGGCTGGTATCAGATTGGTGAAGTTGACGAATAAAAAAATGAGAAATGTTGGAGGGGTTAAAGGAAAATAGGGAAATTAATGAACTATTGGGTAATTAATCAACTTTTGCTGAATTAAATTGGGAACCATATCCCAAAAGGTACTAAACCCTACACACTCTCTAAACAGCCATACCATTAGTAAGCCTATATACTGAAAAAATAATAAAAGACAAGGAAAAAGCCATGCATTCAAACATATTCTGAGCAGTTCATTTTGTGGTGGCAACAAAGGAATACTTGTGGCATATCCATAAATTTGGGAATAGCTAGACAAATCATCATATATGCATTAAAATGAATATTACTAAAATGTAATAAATGATGGAGACAATTTCAGACTGATTCAGAAGGAAGTGAACAGAACCAGGGGAAAAGTCTATATAGAATCATAAGCATTTAAAAAATTAGATTGGGATCCTGGACTGTTAATTTCCTTTGGAGCTCTAAATCTGTGAACCCATTATTTCTCCTGTTCTCCAAACTGTCCTTAGGCTAACCCTAGTAATGGCAAGAAGCAAAATCAGCTGATTCCCCACCAGAGAGATGACATTGACATCATGTGCTGCATACATGGCCTGCCCACTGGCTCATAGGCATCAAGGGAGGACAGTGGAATCATTGGGTCTCTGGGACAGTATCCCAGAACAGAAAACAAAACAATTGGAAAGGGACATTAGGACATTTTCACCATAAAAATCCAGGAGAGCCTCTAAGTAGCAAAGGCATCAGAGCTGGTGGGGTGAGGAAATGAATATCTGAAAAAGGAGCTTTGTATGAAAGCTTTATTGGGACATGGGCATGAACAGGACATTCCAGACTATTCTTTAACTTTTTGACAGGTTCACTAAACAGTAATATTAAATATGATGCTGCATTACAGAGTTTACCTAGATTTCAGTGAAACCCTGAGTTAAGTTTCTCACATAATACTGATAGAAAAGTAGAGAACTATGTACTAAGAAGTGGTTCCATTAATAAAAAAAAATACTGTCTTCTGCATCTGAAGGACAAGTCTGCCAGAAATGATTTTTATTTGTTTCACATTATTTTGAATCTAAATAGTTTAAGATTAAAAATTAATACACAATATGCCAAGTATTATATTTTATCAGATTTATTAATAATAACTTGAAGTAAAGGAAAGTAATAGCCTTTACTAAAGAGGAACTTCCCAGATCATACACAAGGAAGGAGCAAGACAGAGAGAACAGAGAAGGCAGAGTTACACAAATTTATCTATACAGGAAGGACACAACATGAGAACAGAAACGAAAGGGATTCTTGGAAATGAACTCCATATATACAAAATTCTATTAACACACATTTCTACTTAGGGAGGAAAATGGAACAACTAGAAAAGTCATCTCAGCCAAATTTCCATCACAAGACATTTTGGTGTAATGTTATTGGGAATATTGAACCAAGAACATTTCACAGTATAACAATGTTTAGGGATGACATTTTATTTCTGCTGGAGGAAGAGGAGCCCTTTTTCTAGGGATCTTTCTTTCATATAACCCTTTCTCTTGAGCAATGGAGTAAATAATAAGGACTGAACATAGAGATTGTAAAAGAAAGTCTAAGCTAGACCTTATTTTGATGCTAGATAGCAGCTGCTGTGAGCCTAGGCCTCAGGGGAAAGTAGCTCTTCCTCTGAGTCAGGACTGAATGATATGGGGACCTGTTTGTTCAGGGCTGAAGCACTGTGTAGGAGTGAGTGCTTTGAAAACAGTAATAGATGGCAGCATCCTCAGGCTCCAGACTGCTGATTGTGAGGGTGAAATCTGTCCCAGACCCACTGCCACTGAATCGAGAGGGAACCCCAGTGTATAGATTGGAAACTCTGTAGATCAGTGCTTTAATATGATCTTTTTTCTGTTGGAACCAGTACAGATAAGTGTACCCATCACTGTATAAGAGGCTCTGACTGGCCTTGCACTTGATACTGACTCTCTCTCCCAGAGACACAGACACAGAGGCTGGAGACTGAGTCAGAACAACTTCCCCTTGGGAACCTGGAATTAAAGAGAGATTTGAGGTTAGAGAACCAAAAGGGGTTTCTGCTCCTTCCCCAAACTTGCCACAATTTTCTGAAATTTGAAATATATTAATTCATCTCCATAAAGTTCCTTTGTTCTGACAACTAAACCACTTCTCAAAGACTTTTCTGACTGAGAAAGAGAATGTACCAAAGCTCAGATTGCAAAGACCCTTTCCCATTCCCCCATCCTTTATAAGCTCCTCCACACATTGTGATTCCTCACCTGCTAGCCAGAAAAGCAGGAGGCAGAGCACCTGAGTGAGGGATGCCATCTTCACACTGAGCTCTGTCCAGTGCTGATTCATTCCGCAACAGGACAGAGCTTTTAATAAAGATTTTGAACAGCAGGGAGGAGTTTGGGGGAAGAGGAATGCAAAATAGCAAGTAAAAAGAGGAGCCTGATTGTGCTCAAGGCTCAAAATATTTGGAGGAGTTCTTCCCTCTGTGTTCACTAGTAGAAATCAGACCTACTCACAACCTTCAAAGAGTGAGTCTCCTTCAGGTGGTCAAAGAACAGAAACACAACATTGTCAAGGCTGCTTTTCCTAGAGGTTCTGCCTTTTCCCCTCCAGGCCCTTCCATTTTTTCCTAGAAAAAAAAAACTCTCCCTTCAGTTCTTTACCCCAGGACATATATTATTTTATGTCACCACATCTTCTTTTGTCAAACCAACCAATATCAAAGTCATTAACTAACATTGCAACCTTAGGCAAATTCACTTAAATGGCCAAAACTCAATTTCCTAATTTGTAAAATGGAGAGAAGATTATTGTATAACTTATAGTAAAATAATTTAGGAGTAAAATTACTTTGTAAGCTTCAAAGAGCTAGTAAAATATGAGTGACCATCCTTAGCACTTACTATCTCATTTTTCTCATCTCATTCTAATAAATTCAGACCAAGACAAGTCGCTGTGTCATATTAATTCTTCCTATTTAATGTTCTGAAGATGAAAAAAAATATGATTATTTTAGTTTAATTGAGACATTAAGATATAAACTCATCTGGCCTGCCAGAAGTGACTTTCAGACAATAATAATGAGAGCTAATATTTATATAACCTTTTAAATATTTCAAAAGCTATACATTAGTTTATCTATTCTGTATAATCCTTCTATGTTTATTTTACAGATTACGTATTTAAAATAGTTAGTATTTATTTTATAGATTTCTTTTACAGATTTTGAAACTGAGGCTGAGAGAGAACACATGACTTAACATGGATCACATAGCTAATAAATTACTTCAAGAAGATTGAAATTCAAGTCTTTTTGCCTCCCAATCCAAATCTCTATCCACTCCCCGACCCACACCATTAGAGGAGGACAGAATGATGGGAATTCTATGTCTCATGATATTCCCAAATGCTTTTGATTTCTCCTATTGAGTCTCTTTGTTTTCTTTATTCCATGTAGCTTGGAGATCATGAATTCCACTTGGGATGGTCCTTATTAAATTGTGGTTCTTAAATTTTTATCCATAAGTGCTATATCTAGATGAGGTTGGGATATAGTTTGCTCAGTGGTAATTCTCTAGTTGTAGGGCAGGTTGAGACCACAAGGATATTTTGAGATATATATTAATAGGATAGGCACTGGTCATTTGTCAGTTTGTCAAGATTCTACTATGTAGTTCTAGGTACCTAGCCAGGTCAGATCTTAGTCAACAGATGCTTCATTTTTATAGGTTACAATCATTTCTTGCACCTTGTCTAACTCTTTTTTTTTTTGCCTAATCTTTGTTGACCATTTGGCAGAAGCTTTTTGCACAAACACCCAGCACAGGAGAAAGAATTACTCTTCTAGAGACTTTGACAACACAGCTCAATGCAGGGATTGAAAGCAGATTTAAAAAGACAATGATTTAGAGTCAGATAATGGTGCAGTGGCTAAAGACCTAATGTCAGGGAGACTCAATTCCCAAGTTCCAATACAGCCTCAGCCATTTACTAGCTGTGTGACCCAAGTCAAGTCACTTATCCCTGTTTCTTTTAGTTTCCTCATCAGTAAATTGAGCTATAAAAGGAAATGGCAAATCATCCCAATATCCTTGTCTTCCTGATTCTAGACTCAGCTCTCAAATCATGACATTATCTAGTTGCCCCTAAGAATATCTTCCTCATTGATTCACTAATATTCCTCCATCATACCCAATATGTTGTCAAGGTATATAAGTTTTTCTTTCATTATATCTCTTCAACAATCCCCCTAAACTCCTCTGATATTGCCTCCAACCTATTGCCTGGTTCTCATGTCCTCTCTCACCTCAAACGCTGCATTAGCCTACTGTTTGATCTGCCTGTCACAAGAATCTTCCTCACTTCAATACATTCTTCACTTACTTTGGAAAAAGATTTTCTTAACACAGGTCTGAGCATGTCACACTCCTCCTCAACAATCTTCACTGACTCCCTGTCACCTCCCAGATCAAACAAGAAATCCTCCATTGGGCATTCAAAGGTTTTCATCATCTAACCCACCCCACCCCACTTTTCTAGCCATCTTATACTTTTCACCTCCCACAACATACACTTCAGTCAAGTTACACTGGACTCCTTGATCTTTCTCAATTTTTTTTTACTGACCCTCCTTCAACTTCTCCATCTTTTGGCAAGCCAAAAGTCTGAACTAAAATCCTACCACCAAAAGAAGCCTTTCTTCATTCTTCTTAATTCTAATTCCTTTTCTCCACTGATTCTTTCCTATTTATCAACTGTATTACTTTATGTACATAATTGTTTGCAAATTGTCTCCCCTAGGAAACTCTGAGTTCCTTGAAAACAGAGGGCTAGGTTATTGCCTTTTACCTTTTTTGTTTAGCATATAATTGTGCATGATGATTCTGATTATTCTTTTGATTTCTTCTGGCTTTCTTATTTCATCTTGCTCATTAGCTTTTCATCATATGGAGTATCTTCCCTTATTATTATTCAAATTAACTAAGGGTTTATTAATTTCATTAGTCTTTTCAAAGATGCAACTTTATGTTTTATTAATATGGCTCTTTTCTTTCCAGAATAATTGACCTGTCAGCTATATGAAGAATAGAAGGATTTATGACCAAACAAGAGAGAAAGAACATTACAAGACATAAAATAAATAATTTTGATTATACTAACTTAAAAAGGATTTTTACTAACAAAACCAATGTAACCAAGATGAGAAGGGAAGCAACAAACTGAGGGGGGTGTAAGTTATAACAAATTTCTCTGATAAAGGTCTGATTTCTCAAATATGTAATGAACTAAGTCAAATTTATAAGACAAATCATTCCCCAATTGATAAATGGTCAATGCATATGAATAGGCAGTTTTGAGATGAAGAAATCAAATTTATCAATAATCATATAAAAAATGTTCTAAATATCTCTTGATAAGAGAAATGAAAATTAAAAGAATGCTGAGGTAACACCTCACACCTACCATATTGGTCAATATGACAGAAAAGTAAAACGATTAATGTTAGAGGCAATGTGACAAAATTGGGACACTAATGAATTGCTGGTGGAGTTGTGTATCAAATCCAACCTTTCTGGAGGACAATTTGGAATTATACCCAAAACCTATAAAAGAATTGCATACCCTTTGATCCAGCAATACCACTACTAGGTCTGTATCCCAAAGAGATTTTTAAAATGGGAAAGGACTTGTTTGGGCAAAAATATTTATAACTGCTCTATTTGTGGTAGCAAAGAATTGAAAACTAAAGGGATGTCCCTCAATTAGGGAATGGCTGAAAAAATTGTGGTATATGATAGTGATGGAATACTATTATGCTGTATAGAATGATAAAAAGGATGATTTCAGAAATAGCTGAGATAACCTACATGAATTTTTGTAGAGTGCTTTGTGCAAGTCACTATTTTACTGGCTATTATTTTATATTTGATATTCTATTGATGGAAAAAATAACTGTGTAAGAATTGAAATAATATTTCTACCCAAATATATATTTTTATAAAGTTTATTAGAAAGGGTAGAAATTCATTCCTCTAAGTAACTTGACCATGAGGTACCTACCCTGCAAGTCTCTCCTTCCTTCCCTTTTACCTGCCTCCTTTCTCCCCACATTAATTCTAAAGGCCCAAAAGCCCCGTTAAAGACCTCCCACTCAATTTTTATTCAGATACATCATGTTCAAGGACCCAAAACCTGGTGCAACTGTATTATGTCAGGAATGTTTGATGGACAGGTCAAGATACTCAGGAGAAGAAGGGATGGACACAATCCCCACTGTGATCCTTTGGGAGACCCATCTCCCCAATGAATCATTTAAACATAACTATTTTATAAATCTAAATATCTTCTAGCTAAAAGTACATACAATATTGCATTTTTCTATGAGGAAGTTATAGGTGAGAGTGAAATACAAAAACAAACAGACGCTTTGACAAAATGCCAATTGGGGGAAATCCCCTTTGGTATAAGAGTTTACATTCAGAATAAGTATGTCCAACTCCCTTTAATTCAGTTCATTATATCCTAAAGTTCAGTCTGGATCTTTTGATGCAGTCTGTAGCTTCTTCAAGCATCTTTACAGCACCTCCTCCAAAAGGATCCACTTTCTTGATTTTGGGGTGTTGGCAAGCTTCTTTTCCTGGAAATTTCTCCAAAAAATTTTAAATCTTGGATTTTAGGATAATCACACAATCCCCCCTGAGGAGGGTGTTGACAAACACCAGAATCACACTGGGATACATGACTGAGTTATGAGGCATATTGTAACAGACAAAGGAGTGGTTTCCATAAACTGTAACCACGAAAATATGGGTTCAAGACTTTGAATTTCCCAAACTCTAAAGATAATTTTTAGTGTCTTGATTTTATATTAAAATATAAAGTGGTCGCCATGGGAAAAATTCCCAAATATGAAATGCCAAAGTCAGCTGGGTTTTATGGAGGTTTTAATTAACACAAGGTAAGGAATTAAGGAAAGGGAGAGAGAGAGAATAAGAGGAAATAGGGCCTAGGCCTCTCTCCTTAAGAGAGAGTCCTAAGTCAGGCTTTAATCACTCACCACAAGATCCTTCCAAGCAAAACTCGAGTGTTCAGAGAGACCCTCCAGTTCAGCTCCTGAGCTCAACTAAGTTCAGCCACCAAGAGCTCTCTAATTCCACTTCCGAAGCTGAACTAAGTCCAGAGACCTCTGACCTCCTTTTAAAGAGAATTTTCTCCTATGTCACCTCCCCTAAATTTTCCCAGTGGGGGGTGGGACAACCACTTCCCTGCCTGGGTCCCTGGTTCTGTTTGGGGCAAAAAGTGTCATTTCCCTTCTCTACTGCTGCAAGGAGCCCCTAAATCTACTCCACAACCCATGACCCCTAGAATTTGTTCAAGGGATTCCCCCCCTCCCTGCACTGCACTAGGTTGAAAGAAGGAACACTAGGACATTGCATGCTATGGAAAGGAAAAGAGCAGGAGTTCCTGTTGGGTCTTAAAACCCACTGGATTCCATATTGGCAAAAAGGCCCCTTCACCCCTATTCAAGCCAAAGGAAAAAAAAAAAGGTGGGGTGGGATGCCACCAGGGAAGGAGTGTTTCTCACCAATCTAAAGTGATCCGATATGGGAAAAACGGCATCCAGTTCCCTCACTCCACCAGTTTGTTTCCATATGAAGGCAGGCCAGCAAACTGAAGCCACACACCCCCTTTTTTTTACCTAAGCAATACCTACTCAAAACTTCTCTCAGAACAAAATTAAGGAGCTAAAAAAAAGTCCCTAACTGATGGTCGCCAACTGTCAGAATTGGAATGATACTTCTACCCAGATATATATTTTATAAACTTTATTAGGAAGGGGTAGACAATTATTCCTAAGTAACCTGACCTAGTGATTCCTAGCCTGCCAGGCTCTTTCCTCTTTCCTCCCCCTCACCTGCCTCCTCTGTTCTCATTTTGGTTCTCCCCCAATTCTCTTCCATTCTGCCACTCAGAAGCCCAAAGACTTGACTTTTATTAACAGCTAAACATACACAGATGCAAACCTGGCACAACTATGCTATGTCAGAAATGTTGGATAGACAAGTAAAGTTACTCAGAAAGAGGAGGGGATGAGCTTCAGTTACACATCAGATAATGTAACTGAAAATACTTCCTTTCCTCTATTACATGTAAAAATTCTTAACATTCATTTTTTTAAGTTTTAAGTTCCATATTTTCTCCCTTCTTCTGCTCCTCCCTCCTTCACATCCTCCCTGCCCACTCCTCTCCCTGATACAGAAAGCAAGATGATGAATAAAATCTTTCTCTGTTTAAATTATTTTGATGTATTACAAATTTATCCTCTATCTATTCTCTTTCTTTGTGCCCTTATGGCTTAGCACAGTGCCTGCAATATAGTAGACATTTTATAAATATTTTATCAATTGATTATTAATTTCAACTGCCTCTGTGAAATACATTTGAATTCTGAATCTTTGAACTTGTCATTCAAGTAAACATTGTGTAGCCTTAAACCAAATGAGCTGCTTAGGATGAGTCATGAACCTATAGCATGCAGAAACTTTTTCATAACCTGGGAAGTAGTTTAGTATTGGGATCATTTAGTACTAAGGGTTGTAACTTGTATTCTCATAGTATTACAGATGAGAAAATGACAGATTAGGAAGTGGAAGTCAAATGCCTTCATATTGTACTTAAGGAATAGGAGGCACAGAGGTGGTAATTTGCTTGTCTAGAATCATTCATTCATAGATCTTTTAAAGATAAAATTAATAATCACTTACTTTCATTTCATGCTTAATAATCTCAACATATTTTCCAATGGAACCTTCATTTAACCATTTTATAGATGGTGAAACTGGGGTTCAAAAGTGGAATATAGGCAAAGTTAGATGCAATGCCCACAGCTCTTCCCATAAGGTCATCCTGCCACTTCAACAATGGAGTAAATAATAGGGACTGAAGAAAGGAATTCTAAGAGGAGGACTGAAGGAAGTCTTTTCTTGACCTCTACAAAAGCAGCTGCTATGAGCCTAGGACTCTGGGGAAGGCAGCTAGTCCCCTGAGCTTAGAGGCCAAATGAGTTCTGGAGGTTTTTTTGAGGGACTAGAGAACTGCAGTAGAGGGGCAGCACCCACAGAAGTATTCTGCAATATCCTCAGACTCCAAATTGTTGATTGTGAAGGTGAAATCTGTCCCAGACCCACTGCCACTGAATCAAGAGGGAACCCCAGAGTGTAGACTGAAAACTCTGTAGATCAGTGCTTTAATAGGTTCTCCTTGTTTCTGTTGGAACCAGTAGAGATAAGTGTTCCCATCTCTGTGTAAGAGGCTCTGACTGGCCTTAAACTTGATACTGATTCTCTCTCCCAGAGACACAGACACAGAGGCTGGGGACTGAGTCAGAACAATTACCCCTTGTGAACCTGAAATGAATAAGAAGACATTTGAGGTTATAGAATCAAGATTGTTTCTGCTCCTTTCCCAATCTATTTAATCTCTGATCACTGATATCTACTTGTTCTTTTCAACAAAGTTTTAACTCTCATGTCAATCTCAAAGATTTTTCTTATTGAGACAGAGGATGCAGCACAGCTCAGCTTGCAAGAGATCTCTATCAGCCTTCAGTCCTCCATAATCTCCTCTCCATATTACCTGGGAGCAAGAGCAGGAGAAAGCAGAGGAGCTGAGCTGGGGACTCCTTCTCCACACTGAACTCTGTCCAGTGCTGGACAGGGCTACTAATAAAGGTTTGAAACAGCAAGGAGGAGTTTGGGGTAGGAGTAAGTGCAAAACAGCTAGTAAGGGAAGGGACCTTATCATCTCCATGGCTGAGAACATTTTGAACATTTTGAACATTTCTTCTCCACCTCTCCTGTTGAAAGTCAGACATACTTTCAACCTTCAAATAATGAGTCTCCCTCCAGTGGACAAATAATGGAACCACTACATCTTTTAGGCTCTCTTATTCCAAACAGACACTTCCATTTTTTTCTTTAAAATTATCCCTTTAATCTTTGCATTTGGGACAAATATTATTCAACTATCCACAATGTATTTTCTCTAAATTACATCCTACCTCCCTTGCATTAACTAGAAGTGGAATCTTGAGCAAATTCAGTCATGATGAAATTCAGTTTCTTGATCTATAAATTGGGAAGAAAAACAATTGGGCCACCTATAAGGCAAGATGATGTTGATGCAAAATTACTTGCAAAACTACAATACCCTATCACAACATTAGTGATTATTCTTAGTTTTTAGTTACATCATTTTTCTCATCTCAATTAGACAGAAGCAGTCCTTATGCGAGTCACTATTTTACTGACTATTATTTTACATTTAATATTCCAAAGGTGGATAAATGGTTGCTTTTGTAGTGAATGAAAGTATTAGGACAATAAAGTTTTTGTATCCTAATATATGATCAATTTTTATAGTTACCATTTATCATGGAGAAAAAGATATATTTGTTTCTATTCCCTTTCAGTTCTTTCCAGATATCAATCATATTTTCTTATCTAAGAATATATTTATCTCCTTGGCTTCTTTCTTATTTATTTTTGGTTGGATATATCTAGTTCTGAGAAGCATAAGCTTTTGTTCTTTGGACCCACTACAAGTATTCTAAGAGCAATAGTAAAAGCTAAAATTTATATCACCCTAAAAGGTTGCAAAGCTTGTTTAATTCTCACAAGAACCCCATGATAAAATTATTATCTCTAATCCATATGTGAGGAAACTGAGGCTGAGAGCAACTAAGTGAGTTCCCATGAGTCACATTGGCTACAAGTCTAATGTCATCTACATCATAGTAGAAAATTACAACCGGCTGCAAATATATGTATATGTATATAGAGATATATTGAGATATGTATGCATGTATGCATGTATATGTATAACATAACATTATTAAAATACATGTATTTAAAGATATAGTTAGATAGATATACATAGATATACCGCATCATGTTTTGATTTTGTTTTTATTTTTTTTCTAAATCACCACATTTGGAAAGATCTTTGTTCCAAATAGTTTGGAGATGCAAAATTCTTATTATGATAGTCCCTATTAAAATGTTCTTACGTTTTGGCATGTAACTGCTATATTCAGGTGATTGTGGGGTATGCTCTAATTTCTAATAATGCTCCAGCTTCAGAGAGGTTCATTGGTAGAGTCTTATGAGATACTTTAATGTTTATATATATATATATATATATATATATATATATATAATAAGGATATGTCTAAAGTCTGTCCATGAACATTTACAAGATTCTTAGGTGTTATCCTAGCATCTTAACCCGGTCACACCTTACTAAGTACTCAATAAGTACTAAATATTTACAGCCTAATGTGATGTCTTTCTAATATTCGCTTAAATAACCTGCATTGATGAATAGGTCCAGCTCAGATTCCTTAAGTGTAACCCTTGATAGTTTTAAACTCTCCAGTCTTAGTGAAGGTGTTGGACTGAAATTCCTGTGAGCTACTTTCTACCTCTAAGTAAGTACATCTTCATCTTCCATATTCATGAAGCAATCATACTGACTCCTGGACTCACTAGGAATGTAGTAGAATGCTATTGAACAACAAGAAATGACAAAAATATCTTCAAAGAAATATAGGAATCATTTCTGAACTGATTCAGAATGAAGCAAACAGGAGAAGAATAACAATTCATATGGTAACACAAAAAATGTAAAAATGCAGGAATTGAATTTTTTGACCACTAAATCCCTCTGGAACTCTAATTCTATAATCCTGTGATTTCACCTGCATCCTGAATTACCTTGAGATATGATTC
Organism: Monodelphis domestica; assembly: GCF_027887165.1. Classification (NCBI taxonomy): domain Eukaryota; kingdom Metazoa; phylum Chordata; class Mammalia; order Didelphimorphia; family Didelphidae; genus Monodelphis; species Monodelphis domestica. The sequence continues at coordinate 720,187,838 of NC_077227.1, read as the reverse complement.
TGGTCCCAGGAAGAAGCATGTAAAGCCATTTTCTTGAAAGATAGTATTATCATCATCATGTCCTGTTTAGCTACTTCCCACTGACTCAACGATCCCACTAGAGAGTATATATTCAGAGATTTTCCTGAATCATCCTTTACTACTCAACTCCACAACGGTAACAAAAGAGAAAAAAAAAGAATTAAGGAAATGGAATGGAACCCCTCTTGTGAATTTCAAAACTACTTCACCCTATTCAGACCATTCTTTAGAAGATCAGATTTAGCTATTTCCTGATCAATAACAATAAAGATACTTGGAATAACAGAATCAGGTCTTGGAAACTACATTCTCCACCCCACTCAGAGTAACAAGATAAGGAAGAGCTGCAGCAAACTCAAGATTTAATTATTTGAGAATATGGCCTTCAACAGACATGTGCAAAAAAAAAGGACTGACATCTGGGCAGTCCTAAGTCAAGCTTGAGCCAGCATTGGCATATGTGAGATGCAGGAAGTGAGGTAGAGAACAGCCTCTGGAGTTCTCAGGACTTCCTGTAAGGAGGGCTAGAGTTCAGTTGGATGCCTAAGCCTGAGGTTGGAGGAGCCCTGCAGATGTTTTTCCTTCAGACTGGTCACATGAGTGATAAAGACTTATCCCTTTCCTTGCCTTGGCTCTACAAGGCTTCAATGCCCGCTTTGGCTCAGCCTGACCCAGAATAGTTCTGAGTTAAACTTCTTACCTTCCCTACCTCTTTCCTTCTCTCTCTTTTTCCTTCTCTCTCTCTCTCTCTCTCTCTCTCTCTCTCTCTCTCTCTCTCTCTCTCTCTCTCTCTCTCTCTAATATATTCTTCCTCCTGTTGTAAATGAAAACACCATAAAAATTTGGCAGCTAACTTGGGTATTTTATTATTTGGGATTTCCCTTGGCGACCATTTAAATTTAGATTTTTTTCAGTCTCAACCATAATATTCACCCTTTACACCCCTTTACACTCTGTCCCTAAGTTAGAATTCTAGAACAGAGAGCAAGCCTATTGGAAAGGCATTAGGACATTTTAAGCACAGAAAACCAAGAGAATTTTCAGGTAGCACAGGAGTCAAAGGTGGTGGGGTAGATCTGGGTCAAATAGTTAGCATCTAGACAGGACTGTTTCATTCATAAAGGCTTATCAAAAACATGACATATAAGACTATCTTTTTTCCCTTTTTTAGAGAGTCAAAAAACTGATACATTAAATACAATGCTATATTATATAGTTTACCTAGATTTCAGAAAAGCATTGGGTTATATTTCTCAAATTCTTTCTAAGGAAAAGATAGGCAGCTTTGAGTTAACTGGTAGTTCTGTTAAAGAATAAATTTTATTACAGACCTCTGCATTTGAAGAACAAGTCTGGCAGAAATGATTTTAATTCTTTTTACATTATTTTAAGTCTAAGCTTTCCTACTTAGAGAGAGAAATTTCTAAACCAGAAAAATCATCTCAGCATTCCTCTAACTAAAGACCATTTGAAGTAACACTTATAGGAATGTTGAAGCAGGAAAGTCACACAATATGGCAAGAATTGGAACCAATCTTCTATTTTTGCTAAAGGTACAGAAATTAGAAGAGAAACAATTAGTTAGGGAAAACCTTTGCCACAAGTTTTTCTGATATACGACATATATGTATAACTGATTCAAATATATGAGATCAAAAGACATTCTTCAATAAATAAATGTTCAAAGAATATAAAAAGGAAGTTCCCAAAAGAAAAAATCAGGTTACCATGTCAAAATTGCTCCAGATCATTAATAATAAGAGAAAAGCAAATTAAAATGACTGAGATTTCACTTCATACCTAGCCCACTGACAAATTTGACAAGAAAAAGAATTGTATTTCAATGTAGAAGAAGACAGGACAGACACACATGTACTATTGATGTAGACATTATTTGGCCCACTCATGATGAAAAATAATTTGGAAGTATGCCTTAAAAAGTCACTAAATTGTGATTACTCTTTGATTTAGTCATATCAAAAGTAAGTTTAAACCTGAAAGATATCAAACAAAAAGGGGAAGGATTCATATGAAAAAAATATTTATAATAGCATGGAAAACTAAGGGTGGGGGCCTATCAGTTGGAGATTGACTGAACAAACTGGCAAAGAATATATTTGAATATGATTTTATGGCATAACAAATGACAAAATTGATGATTTCGAAGGAATATGGCAAAATTTATGTGAAAAGATTTAGACTAAGGTGAGCAAAACTAGGAATCTAACAATTTTCCCACATGCCCTCCAACATTTATCACTTTTTATTTTCGGTCATATTAGTCATTCTGTTAGGTGTAAAGTGATGTCTCAGAGTTGTTTCAATTTACATTTCTCTAATCAATAGTGATTTGGAGTGAATATAGATAGTTTTAATTTCTTCATCTGAGAACTGTCTGTTCACATCCTTTGACTATTTGTCAACTGGGGACGATTCATATCCTAATACTTTGACTAAATTCTCTACATATTTGAGAAAGGAGGACTTTGTCAGAGACACTTGTGGAAAGGAAAACTGAAGCAAGTTTTGGACTTTCTGCCACTCAGGTGGAACAAACAGAAGTTGGAATGTTAGAGAGAAGATACTGATAAGAATGACAGTTGGTGGGAGGAGGGGAACTTGTAGAATGACAGTTGGTCTCCTGAGGCTCTCTTCTGGGCCCTCAGACTGGCAGGAATGCTTTCTCCCTGTCTCTGGATAGAAGTGCCTCTATTCCTGATTTTTGCAACTGTGTGCTCTACCTGGATTCCTGTGATCATGTCATCGAATAAAAGGATTAAAAGGGAGCAGTTTGAATTGGAAGGTCTGCTTTTAGGGGCATCATCAGGAAGAGACAGGCCCAACCAGACCTGAAGGTCAGAACTTTTTCTTCCTTTTGCTGTCTACTGCTAAAGACTTTGAACTTAAGAAAGCTAGCACAGATTAGCATAGGCAGGAATAAAAGAAACCCTCCACCAGCCTGGGAGGCCTGGTCTCAGCTCAAAAGCTGAGAGAGACTCAATCCCAATCTAGGGAAATCCTTATTCCCTCTTCCCTGATAACTCCCCAATCCAAACTTGTTATTAAATTCATCTTTATTTAAATAAACCTCAGTCAGATAAGAGGATTATCATTTCAAGGGACATAGAGGGAACAGAATCCAAGGATAGTCATTCAACCATAAATGGTCCTTATTGGACCCCTGATGGGTGACCTTGGTCTGGGGTGAGGTTTGTCCCTCAGGAGGGTCTGTGCTTACCTGTCCTGTTTTATCTTCCACATCAATCAATAGAGAAGACTTCCCCTCGGGCTATTATATGTGGCCCATTTCTGGGAACCCCATTTTTCAAAGATGGTCACTCAGCAGGTGGTATCTCTCTCTTTTTACCTCACTGGCAGGCATATTCCTTATCCCCTGTACTGCTTCAGTCCTCTACAATATCCTTTCACTATTACACACTTGCTATAAAATTTACCCTCAAAATTGTTATTTCCCTTCTAATCCTAGTAATCCTATCCATTTTTATAATAGACTGTGTTCAATTCAAATTTTAAGAACTGTCTTGCTACCTCCCTACAAAAAAAAAAAAGAGAGAGAATCTTATTTAAGAGTGCAGGAGGAGTGGAGCCTAAAGTTTTCTGTAAACTCCCAGATAGATTAGCTGCAATAGATTGGAGAAAAATCCTGCAAGGTAAGTTCATTACTAAATAATGATACTCATAAGGACGGGGGAAATTATGGGAAAGGGGAAATACTGATAATGTGTGGGGAAAGGTACAAAGAAATAACCTTGTAGCATCCCCATATTTGTAAACTTGCAAAATGTCTTAAATTCATCTGTTTATGCAAGGTCTTATGTCTTATGAACCACTGGGGAATTCCTAAACAATTAATTGGCTTACTAAAAATTTCAAATTTGTTTAGAATGTAGAAATTATTTCTAATGATTTTGATGCCAAAGTTTGTTTAAGCTCAAGGAAAAGAAGAAACAGAAGTGAAATCTTCTCCATATGTGTGAACTTTGGCAAACTCTTATTGTTTATTGTAATAATTTGAGAAAAATAACAACTATCTAGCTCTAAGTTGTGATTAATGAAATTTAATAATTGACATAAAATCTCCTGGGACAGTAACTGATGTTATTCTGAGTTTTGAATTTAGCTAGCTACAATTTTATAATGGGTCGTTGTCAGTAATCCACCATTTAAGAGAAATTCCACAAGATATTCAGAAGAAGTTTGATCCTGAATTGCAGGTATTGAGGTCTGTTTCTGCAGAAAGACTAAAGGAACAACTTTAAACTGGCCAAAAGTAGGATCTTCTTGACTCAGTTTCCCCATTTCATTGCTTCCTTTTGAATGAGAATATCTCTTACCTGGTTAATCCTGAGCCTGGCTGTGAGGCAGAATTTTTACTGTATGGCTGATTGTCTACAATGACTTGTATCTGAAAATAGAGATTAGGATGATTTATCCTCCTATATATGTGTTGAGTCTTTTTGTGCTCTTGGGCTTAGGCCTGAGGGACCAGCTTTTAGGCTGTTATAATTATGTCCCTGCTCTTTTCTTTTCATATCAAAATTCTATCATCAGGAAAAGTAGTATGTAAAAGATATAAGCATAAGGCAATTATATAAGATCTAATTGTTTTTAATCTGAATGTGTAATCATTCTATATACCAAACAACTAAGTAAATTAGTGCTTGAACTTCTCATCTGTCTGCTAATACTTACATTGTCATATATAAGATTAAGTCCCTGAAATTTCTTATTCTTCCAGAGTGCTATGAGGATAACTGAAGAAAAGTAAAGAAAAAAAAAACCTTATGAAACAAATATTTGAGTCTATTCATCTCTGAAGCTGAAGTCAAACCACTTCTGTTTCGTTTTAAGGAATAGAATCTCATTGCAATCAGTCATTTTAGTGAAGAATAATGCTTGTGTAATATCTATCCATTTGAATATAGTTAACAACTGAACCTCTTTTACTATAGGAAACTCATTTGACATATATTGTTCTCTGTATACAATTTAGAATTAATTACTTAGAGCATCTAGATCTCTCATTTTTTGTCACAATTTAAATCAGTCTCTTGTAAATAAATTTATTTGGGTAACCATCGCATCCAGGAGTAAAGAGCCTCTACTTACCAAGAGTTTTGGTATATATTTGTTCATGTAAAGGATGAGATCCCTATTCCCATCTGATTTTCCTAAAAGAATTATAATTAACTGGATTGGATAATTTTCAAGAAAGCAACTAAATTGGATAATCATGTATGTCCAATATAAATTATTCTCATGAGGCATGTAGAAACACAAATTTTAAAAAGTTTCAAGTGAGTTATGGATTCCTCATTTGCTGTTATTATAGCTCTATTGTTAACAAGATCAGAACCATAAAGTTTAAGCTGATTTTCACCACATCAACTAGTTTCTGGAGTAGTAAAATTTGAGAGCTATACAAACGTGTATTGACATGTTTTGTAAAGAATTTTTGTTACAACACCTAAGGAATTTCTACAAGTAATTTGGAACCAGAGAAGCAAATCTACTGAAGAGACCAGTTCAATGTTGCTGCAAGAATGAAGCCTATTCCAGGATATCCAAGAAAAGGTGTTTCCAGAGACCAGACAACTACATGAAACATTCGAAATATAAGATGAAATTTGTCGATTAAGTGGATATTAGTTGTGGATTACTAAAATGCAAAAAGACTTGATGTTAGTTAATATTGATGATCCTTATATTACTTTGCCTTTCTGTTTCATTGTATTTGCATAAACAATTCTCTCTATTATCTTGGCATCATAAGAATTTCCCCTCCAATATCTAGCTCAGAGTTTTAGATTTTTTTAACCCTTACCTTCTCTCAGTATAATTCTAAGACAGAAGAGTGGCAAGGGCTAGGCAATCAGAGTTAAATGACTTGCCCAGGGACATATAGCTAAGAAGTATCTCAGGCTGCATTTGAACCTAGGTCCTCCTGATTCCAGATTTGGTGTTCTATTCACCTAGCTGTCCCAAAGTTCAAAAATTCTCATCAATATTATTGACCTTAAACTGACCAGTAAGGGAAATTTGTGACAAGTTTCCCATTGACAAAAGCAGGGAAATTGAGAAAACCAAGTTATTCTGATCCCATTCTAAAACCAATTCAATTTCACTCCCAATGTGTTGTAAAATTGTCCACGTCGTGTTTCTTTGACTCTGTACTTAGTTCAGAAATTCAGCTAGCTGTAATGACTTAAATTCACTTCTCTTACTAATTCCTAAATCCCTTCTTTGTTCAGCTTTTATATAATATTTAAACTGGCTTATAGGTGGTATGGCAATATACAGTATCCTCCTGCCACCAGGTCTGATCTTGTGAGTAAACTCCTCTAATTAACCCAATAAATCCTAATCAATATGCACACATATAACCAAGGTAATGTGGACTTCCCTTCTTTCCTTGGTATCTTGGTACTCTTGGAGTATCTGCCACCCTACCACTAGCACAATCAGGACAGGACAGTTTACATCTTTACACAACTAGAAGATGAGGTTCCTTATGTGATGAAGAACAAGGAGGCCAATGTCATTCAGTTATAGAGGACACAGAGGGGAATAAAGTGCAACCATTTGCATTTCTCTAAACAATTCACTGTTCTATTCAATACAGCAGTTTGTCCAAGCCTTTCCATGTCTCAAACCTCCCAGTGGCTTCTCGATCTCCCATCCTCTTGACTGAGAAACTCAACATATGTCACTGAAACATTGAAGCTATTCCCAGAAAGCTCTCTCTCCTTCAGCCTTCCTCATCTCAGACAATTTCCCCATTATTTTCTCCCTCACTCCTATCTCATATGAAGAGATGGCCCTTCTCCTTGCCTTGCCAAGGTCAACTTCTCTACATGCCCAAATGATTCCATTTCATTCCATCATCTACAGCAGACTTTCCCCTCTGTTATCCCCACTCTCTTGCTAATCTTCACTATCTCTGTTTATTACCCGCTTCCTCGATGTCTACAAACATTTCCACATCACTCTCATCCTCAAAAAAAAACCCTGATTTGATCCACCTATTCTGACTATCATCTTATATATCTCCTGCCTTTTATGGCTAAACTCCTTGAGATCCCCTGCAATCATTACCTTTTTCCCTTTCTTCTAACCCTCTCCTGTTTTCTCTATGGACTATCTTCCAGTCTCATCATCCAACTGAAAATGTTCTCTTCAGTTACCAGCTATCACTTAATTGCCAAATCGAAAATCCCTTTCTCCATTCTCATCCTTCTTGACCTCTCCCAAAACTTTGATGCTGTCAATCATTCTTTTCTTCATATTCTCCTCTCTAGATTTTCACATTGTCAGTCAGTCAATAAACATTTAAGTACCTACTATGTGTTAGACATTGTGCTAAGAACTAGGGATACAAATACTAAAAAAGAAAGACAGTCCTTACCTCAAGGAGATTACAGTCTTATGGAAGAAGATAATGCAGAAAAGGAAGCTAAAAAGTAGGGATAAAGGTGAGCCTGGCCCCTCTTATTTCTCTATGCTATTTTACTCAATGGTTTCATAGATTTTATGGAGTCAGTTTTCTGGGTTGTGAATGTCATCCCTTATTTGATCCTGATGGGGCCACATTCAGTTGAAGCCCTCCTAATTGAGTTGGTACCTACTCATGATGTAGAAAAATAGTCATTACAATTGTAAATAGTAGGCATGCTGGGAGAGGAGTCCCACTGGCCACAACAATTTAAAACACACAGAACCATGCCCCCAAAGATATTAAACTCTGAACCCTCTCTGAACAGCAATACCATTACTAATGTGAGATTTAAAATGGTTGAGGTCTTAAACTGTAGTGATTAAAATAGTGGAAGATATAAATTGTGATAGATATAAGAGAGGGTGAGTAAATTTGACCTCAGAAATATGTTTCACTACAGTGTCTTGGGTTTAAAATCAAATATAAGGTGGTCACCAGGGAAATATTCCCAATTATTCAAATACCCAAGTCAATTGGGTTTTATAGGGATTTTAATTAACAATACAATGAATAATCAAAGAAAAGAGAGAAAGAGAGAAAAAGGAAATAAGTATGAAGAACCTTAAGCCAACATGGCCTAGACTTGAGTCTTAAGAGAGAGAGATCAGTCAGTTTTTTAACACTCACCACAAGGTTTGACTAAACAAGGATTCTAATAACACCAGGCCAGCGTCCTTCCTCAAAGAGTCTTCCAGCCAGAGATTGTTTCAAAGGGCCTCTCTCAAGAGCCTCCAGAGCTCCTACCCCAGAGGGACAGAGCCCTTCAGAGGAGCTCCTCAAGGAGCTCTCCTTCAGAATGAGAGTCAGAAATCAAGATCCTCTTCTCTTTGCTCTTCTCTGAGCTCTTATTTTTAAGGGCAAAATCTCCTATGTCACCTCCCCTAAATCATTACATCTACCAATCACTGTAGATGTTTCTAAAGGACTGCCCATTTTTAGTCCACACCTAAGAAGGTGTGGATTTTTGAGTAATTCACACCAGGAAAGCTCTGAGTAAGTTTTCCAGTTCTTTGTTCCTTGTAAATTCACAAGTTGCTTGACCTTTATAGGGACTTAGCTTAAGAAAAGTATGGGTTTAAGTACTTTTCATTGTTCAGAAAAAAGTCTACAACTTTATCTTCCCCTAGGGCAGACCGAAGTAGGTAAAGTAGAATTCTCACATTCCTGCTTTAAGTAGAGTTCACTGCCCAAATGGGGAATCTTAATCTTATCCAAATCTTAATCCAATCTTATAAAGTAGGGTCTGGGAAATTTTAAGGTTTACACTAAGCATATATACCGAAAAAAAATGATAATAAAAAACTCAGTGAAAGAGCTACACATTCAAATATATTCAGAGCAGCTCATTTTGTGGTGGCAACAAATGAATATTTATGGAGCATTCATAAATTGAGGAATAGCTAGACAAATAATCATATATGCATTAAAAGGAATATTACTGAAACATAAGAAGCGATGGAGACAATTTCAAAAAAGTCTGAGAAGAGTTTATAAACTGATTCAGAAGGAAGTGAGTAGAACCAAGGGAACAATTTGTACAGTATCATAAGCATTTAAAAAATTAAATTGGGTTCCTAGAATGTTAAGGTCCTTTTGACCTCTAAATCCGTGATCACCTCATGTTTTCTCCTGTTCTCCAGACTGTCCTCCCAGCTAACCCTAGTAATGGCAAGAAGCAAAAAAGAGCTGCCCCCCCCCAGAGAGATGACATTGACATCATGTCTTGTATAGATGGCCTGCCCGCTGGCTCAAAGGAATCAAGGGAGGACAGTGGAATCTTTGTGTCCTTGGGAAAGTATCCCAGAACAGAAAATAATACATTTGGAAAGAGACATTGGGGCATTTTCAGCACAAAAATCCAGTAGAGCCTCTAAGTAGCAGAAGCATCAGAGTTGGTGTGGTGAAGAAATGAATATCTAGAAAAGGAGCTTTGTATGTAAGCTTTATTGGGACATGGGCATGAACAGGACATTCCAGACTATTTTTTAACTTTTTGACAGATTCACTAAACTATAATATTAAGAATGATACTGTATTACCGAGTTTACCTAGATTTCAGTGAAGCCCTGGGTTAAGTTTCCCACATAATACTGATAGAAAAATAGAAAACTATGAACTCAGTACTGGTTCTGTTAATGAAAAGAAATATTGTGTTCTGCATCTGAAGGACAAGTCTGCCAGAAGTGATTTTTATTTGTTTCACATTATTCTGAATCTAAACACTTGTAAGATGAAAAATGAACATCCAATACTCCAAGTATTATATTTTAAAAGGTTTATTAATAATAACTTGAAGTAGACTTCCGGTTAAGATGGCGGCTTAGAGAAAGCTAAAGCTCAGATCTCCTGAAAACCCTTCCCGACCAATCTCAAATGATAAGCTCCTAAGGCGCCGAAATTCAAAACGATCAACAGCACAGACCCTGGGAACCCTCCTCCTGGACCTGGACCCGGATCAAAAGGTACGGCTCCCCTTAAAAGCCAGAACCCGAGATCCCTCGGACCTCAGGGGTAGGAGCGCAGAGTCCAAGGCTCCCGGAAGCCGCAGCCCGGCCAGGCTCAGAGAGCAGAACCCTCAGGGCCTTCTACAGTCCCGGTGAAAGTTACTGCCTGGGGCTTCAGCTGCAGAGAGCTGGTCGAAACAACAGCAACCCTCAGGGCGGGCAAGACAGCCTCACGGGCTGGATCCTGCTATCCAAGTCTCAGTGAAAGTCCTTGCCCTAGAGCTTGGGTTAGCTGCAGCCCATCCCCCCGCAGGCTGACGAAACAGCCTCACGGCCAGCGATTCTGAAGGCAACTTCCATAAAGCAAGCCGGGGGGAGAGTGTGGCCTCGTGGTCCGACCCTTCCATTCCAGTTCCAGTGAGGCATATTCAGTTTAACCCAGGGAAAGCTCATAGAACCATCTGCCCAGGACTAAAGCCTCGGATCACCAGAGATAAGAAAAGCTAATCCTCCACATTCAGAGATGGCAGCAAACTCCACAGAAGCACAGAAGCCCCAAAATACCAAGAAAAATAAGAAGAAAGGGGCGACTTTGGACACATTCTATGGAGCCAAAATACAAAATACAGAGCAGACAGAAGATAATATAAAAGAAAATGCTCCAAAACCTTCCAAAGGAAATGGAAACTCTCCACAAACCTATGAAGAATTTGAATCAGAAATGACCAAAAAGATGGAAGCCTTCTGGGAGGAAAAGTTGGAAATAATGCAAAAGAAATTCACGCATCTACAAAACCAGTTTGACCAAACTGTAAAAGAAAACCAGGCTTTAAAGGCCAGAATCAGGCAGCTGGAAGACAACGACCTTGTAAAAGAGCAAGAATCAATAAAGCAAAGCCAAAATACCAAGAAATTAGAAGAGAACATAAAATATCTCACCGACAAGGTGATAGATCTGGAAAATAGGGGGAGAAGGGATAATTTAAGAATAATTGGACTCCCAGAAAAGCCAGAAATAAACACCAAACTGGACATGGTGATACAAGATATAATCAAAGAAAATTGCCCAGAGATTCTAGAACAAGGGGGCAATACAGCCACTGACAGAGCTCACAGAACACCTTCTACACTAAACCCCCAAAAGACAACTCCCAGGAATGTAATTGCCAAATTCCAAAGCTATCAAACAAAAGAAAAAATCCTACAGGAAGCCAGAAAAAGACAATTTAGATATAAAGGAATGCCAATCAGGGTCACACAAGACCTTGCAAGTTCTACTCTGAATGATCGTAAGGCATGGAACATGATCTTCAGAAAGGCAAGAGAGCTGGGTCTCCAACCAAGAATCAGCTACCCAGCAAAACTGACTATATACTTCCAAGGGAAAGTATGGGCATTCAACAAAATAGAAGACTTCCAACTTTTTGCAAAGAAAAGACCAGAGCTCTGTGGAAAGTTTGATACCGAAAATCAAAGAGCAAGGAATACCTGAAAAGGTAAATATTAAGGAAAGGGGAAAATGTTATCATCTTCTTTTACTCAAACTCTCTTCTATAAGGACTACATTTATATCAACCTATGTATACTAACATGTGGGGAAAATGTAATGTATAAATAGGGGGTAAAGAAAGACCAAATAGAATAATCATTCTCACACAAAGATTCACATGGGAAGGGGAGGGGAAGAAAACTCCTATAAGAAGGAGAGGAAGAGGGGGGGGGTTACTTAAACCTCAATCTCAGGGAAATCAGCTCTGAGAGGGAAAAACATCCAGATCCATTGGGATCTTGAATTCTATCTTACCCAACAAGGGTAAGGAGAAGGGAAAACCAAGGGGGGGAGGGGGAGAGGGAGAACAAAAAGGGAGGGAAAGAGAGGGGGGAGGGGGAGGGAACAAAAAAGGAGGGACTAAAAAGGGAAACATCAAGGGAGGGGACAAGGGGGACTGTTTCAAAGTAAATCACTGGACTAAAAGGTAGAGCCGAAGAAGAAAAGGTTAGAATTAGGGAAGGCAATCAAAATGCCAGGGAGTCCACAAATGACAATCATAACTTTGAACGTGAATGGGATGAACTCACCCATAAAACGTAGACGAATAGCAGAATGGATTAGAATCCAAAACCCTACCATATGTTGTCTTCAAGAAACACACATGAGGCGGGTTGACACCCACAAGGTCAGAATTAAAGGATGGAGTAAGACCTTCTGGGCTTCAACTGATAGAAAGAAGGCAGGAGTGGTAATCATGATATCTGATAAAGCCAATGCAAAAATAGACCTGATCAAAAGGGATAGGGAAGGTAATTATATTTTGTTAAAAGGGACTATAGACAATGAGGAAATATCATTAATCAATATGTATGCACCAAATAATATAGCACCCAAATTTCTAATGGAGAAACTAGGAGAATTGAAGGAAGAAATAGACAATAAAACCATACTAGTGGGAGACTTAAACCAACCATTATCAAATTTAGATAAATCAAATCAAAAAATAAATAAGAAAGAGGTAAAAGAAGTGAATGAAATCTTAGAAAAATTAGAATTAATAGACATATGGAGAAAAATAAATAGGGATAAAAAGGAATACACCTCCTTCGCAGCACCACATGGCACATTCACAAAAATTGACCATACATTAGGTCACAGAAACATAGCACACAAATGCAGAAAAGCAGAAATAATGAATGCAGCCTTCTCAGATCACAAGGCAATAAAAATAATGATTAGTAATGGTACATGGAAAACCAAATCTAAAACCAATTGGAAATTAAACAATATGATACTCCAAAACCATCTAGTTAAAGAAGAAATCATAGAAACAATTAATAATTTCATCGAGGAAAATGACAATGGCGAAACATCCTTTCAAACCTTTTGGGATGCAGCCAAAGCGGTAATCAGAGGTAAATTCATATCCCTAAATGCTTATATTAACAAACAAGGGAGAGCAGAGATCAATCAATTGGAAATGCAAATGAAAAAACTGGAAAGCGATCAAATTAAAAACCCCCAGCAGAAAACCAAATTAGAAATCCTAAAAATTAAGGGAGAAATTAATAAAATCGAAAGTGATAGAACTATTGATTTAATAAATGAGACAAGAAGCTGGTACTTTGAAAAAACAAACAAAATAGACAAGGTACTGGTCAATCTAGTTAAAAAAAGGAAGGAAGAAAAGCAAATTCACAGCATTAAAGATGAAAAGGGGGACAGCACCTCCAATGAGGAGGAAATTAAGGCAATCATTAGAAATTACTTTGCCCAATTATATGGCAATAAATACACCAATTTAGGAGAAATGGATGAATATATACAAAAATACAAACTGCCTAGACTAACAGAAGAGGAAATAGAATTCCTAAATAATCCCATATCAGAAATTGAAATCCAACAAGCCATCAAAGAACTTCCTAAGAAAAAATCCCCAGGGCCTGATGGATTCACCTGTGAATTCTATCAAACGTTCAGAGAACAGTTAATCCCAATACTACACAAACTATTTGACATAATAAGCAAAGAGGGAGTTCTACCAAACTCCTTTTACGACACAAACATGGTACTGATTCCAAAACCAGGCAGGTCAAAAACAGAGAAAGAAAACTATAGGCCAATCTCCCTAATGAATATAGATGCAAAAATCTTAAATAGGATACTAGCAAAAAGACTCCAGCAAGTGATCAGAAGGATCATTCACCATGATCAAGTAGGATTCATACCAGGGATGCAGGGCTGGTTCAACATTAGGAAAACCATCCACATAATTGACCACATCAACAAGCAAACTAGCAAGAACCACATGATTATCTCAATAGATGCAGAAAAAGCCTTTGATAAAATACAACACCCATTCCTATTAAAAACACTAGAAAGCATAGGAATAGAAGGGTCATTCCTAAAAATAATAAACAGTATATATCTAAAACCAACAGCTAATATCATCTGCAATGGGGATAAACTAGATGCATTCCCAATAAGATCAGGAGTGAAACAAGGATGCCCATTATCACCTCTACTATTTGACATTGTACTAGAAACACTAGCAGTAGCAATTAGAGAAGATAAAGGAATTGAAGGCATCAAAATAGGCAAGGAGGAGACCAAGTTATCACTCTTTGCGGATGACATGATGGTCTACTTAAAGAATCCTAGAGATTCAACCAAAAAGCTAATTGAAATAATCAACAACTTTAGCAAAGTTGCAGGATACAAAATAAACCCACATAAATCATCAGCTTTTCTATATATCTCCAACACAGCTCAGCAGCAAGAACTAGAAAGAGAAATCCCATTCAAAATCACCTTAGACAAAATAAAATACCTAGGAATCTATCTCCCAAGACAAACACAGGAACTATATGAACACAACTACAAAACACTCGCCACACAACTAAAACTAGACTTGAACAAATGGAAAAACATTAACTGCTCATGGATAGGACGAGCCAATATAATAAAAATGACCATCCTACCCAAACTTATTTATCTATTTAGTGCCATACCCATTGAACTACCAAAATACTTTTTCACTGATTTAGAAAAAACCATAACAAAGTTCATTTGGAAGAACAAAAGATCAAGGATATCCAGGGAAATAATGAAAAAAAACACATATGATGGGGGCCTTGCAGTCCCTGACCTAAAACTATATTACAAAGCAGCAGTCATCAAAACAATTTGGTACTGGCTAAGAAACAGAAAGGAAGATCAGTGGAATAGACTGGGGGAAAGCGACCTCAGCAAGACAGTTTACGATAAACCCAAAGATCCCAGCTTTTGGGACAAAAATCCACTATTCAATAAAAACTGCTGGGAAAATTGGAAGACAGTGTGGGAGAGACTAGGAATAGATCAACACCTCACACCCTACACCAAGATAAATTCAAAATGGGTGAGTGACTTAAACATAAAGAAGGAAACCATAAGTAAATTGGGTAAACACAGAATAGTATACATGTCAGACCTTTGGGAGGGGAAAGGCTTTAAAACCAAGCAAGATATAGAAAGAATCACAAAATGTAAAATAAATAATTTTGACTACATCAAACTAAAAACCTTTTGTACAAACAAAACCAATATAACTAAAATCAGAAGGGAAACAACAAATTGGGAAAAAATCTTCATAGAAACCTCTGACAAAGGTTTAATTACTCATATTTATAAAGAGCTAAATCAATTGTACAAAAAATCAAGCCATTCTCCAATTGATAAATGGGCAAGGGAGATGGATAGGCAGTTCTCAGATAAAGAAATCAAAACTATTAACAAGCACATGAAGAAGTGTTCTACATCTCTTATAATCAGAGAGATGCAAATCAAAACAACTCTGAGGTATCACCTCACACCTAGCAGATTGGCTAACATAACAGCAAAGGAAAGTAATGAATGCTGGAGGGGATGTGGCAAAATAGGGACATTAATTCATTGCTGGTGGAGCTGTGAACTGATCCAACCATTCTGGAGGGCAATTTGGAACTATGCCCAAAGGGTGCTAAAAGAATATCTACCCTTTGACCCAGCCATAGCACTGCTGGGTCTGTACCCCAAAGAGATAATGGACACAAAGACTTGTACAAAAATATTCATAGCTGTGCTCTTTGTGGTGGCCCAAAACTGGAAAATGAGGGGATGCCCATCAATTGGGGAATGGCTGAACAAACTGTGGTATATGTTGGTGATGGAGTACTATTGTGCTAAAAGGAATAATAAAGTGGAGAAGTTCCATGGAGACTGGAACAACCTCCAGGAAGTGATGCAGAGCGAGAGGAGCAGAACCAGGAGAACATTGTACACAGAGACAAACACACTGTGGTATCATCGAACGTAATGGACTTCTCCATTGGTGGTGGTGTAATGTCCCTGAACAACCTGCAGGGATCCAGGAGAAAAAAACACCATTCATAAGCAAAGGATAAACTATGGGAGTGGAAACACCGAGAAAAAGCAACTGCCTGAATACAGAGGTTGAGGGGACATGACAGAGGATGGACTCTAAATGAACACTCTAATGCAAATACTATCAACAAAGCAATGGGTTCAAATCAAGAAAACATCTAATGCCCAGTGGACTTACGCGTCGGCTATGGGGGGGGGGGGAGGAAAAGAAAATGATCTATGTCTTTAACGAATAATGCTTGGAAATGATCAAATAAGATATATTAAAAAAAAAAGACTAAAAAAAAATAATAACTTGAAGTAGAGGAAAGCAATAGCCTTTAGTAAAGAGGAGCTTCCCGGATGACACAAGAATAAGGAGGGAGAGAGAGAGACAGAGAGAGACAGAGACAGAGACAGAGACAGAGACAGAGACAGAGACAGAGACAGAGACAGAGACAGAGACAGAGACAGAGAGAGACAGAGACAGAGAAGGGAAGATGGAGTTAGAAAAACTTACTTATACAAGTAAGGATACAACATGGGGACAAAACGGAAAAGAATTCTGGGAGATGAAGTCCAAGGGTACAAAATTCTATTTGCACACATTTCTACGTAAAGAGAAAAATGTCCCAACTAGAAAAGTCATCTAAGCCAAATCTCTAAGACCAGACATTTTGGAGTAACATTGATGGGGATATTGAGCCAAGAAAATTTCATAGTATAAAAATGTTTAGGCATAAAACTTTATTTCAATTGGAGGAGGGGGAGACCTTTGTCTAGGAATCTTTCGTGTCACACTTGCTCTTAATCAACAGGGCAAATGATAGGAACTGAACATAGAGATTCTAAAGGAAAGGCTAAACTAGACCTTATTTTGATGCTAGATAGCAGCTGCTGTGAGTCTAGGCCTCAGGGGAAAGCAGCTCTTCCTCTGAGTCAGGACTGAATGATATGGGGAGGTTTTTGTTCAGGGCTGAAGCACTGTGTCGGAGGCCAGTGAGTGCCTTGATAACAGTAATACATGGCAGCATCCTCAGCCTCCAGACTGCTGATTGTGAGGGTGAAATCTGTCCCAGACCCACTGCCAATGAACCGAGGG
The DNA here is from genome assembly GCF_027887165.1 of Monodelphis domestica. NCBI lineage: Eukaryota > Metazoa > Chordata > Mammalia > Didelphimorphia > Didelphidae > Monodelphis > Monodelphis domestica. The sequence goes on along the minus strand of NC_077227.1, from coordinate 720,170,880 downwards.
GGAACCCCAGAGTGTAGATTGGAAACTTTGTAGATCAGTGCTTTAATAAATTTTCCTTGTTTCTGTTGGAACCAGTAGAGATAAGTGTTCCCATCACTGTGTAAGAGGCTCTGACTGGCCTTGCACTTGATGGTGACTCTCTCTCCCAGAGACACAGACACAGAGGCTGGAGACTGAGTCAGAACAACTTCCCCTTGGGAACCTGGAATTAAAGAGAGATTTGAGATTATAGGAACAAGATAGTTTCTGCTCCTTCCCCAAACATGCCTCTAATCTCTGAAATTTGAAATATATTAATTCATCTCCATAAAGTTCCTTTGTTCTGTATTCTAAATCATTTCTCAAAGACTGTTCTAACTGAGAAAGAGAATGTGGCGAATCTCAGATTGCAAAGAAACTCTCCCAGACTCCCATCCTTCATAATCTCCTCCACACATTGTGCTTCCTCACCTGCTAGCCAGAAAAGCAGGAGGCAGAGGACCTGAGTGAGGGATGCCATCTTCACACTGAGCTCTGTCCAGTGCTGATTCATTCCCACAAAGGTCAGAGCTTTAAATAAAGATTAGAACAGCAGGGAGGAGTGTGGCAGAAGAGAGAATGCAAAACAGCAAATAAAAAGAGGAGCCCTCTCATGCTCAAGGCTCAGAATATTTGGAGGAGTTCTTCCCTCCCTGTTCCCTAGTAGAAATCAGACCCATTCACAACCTTCAAAGAGTGAGTCTCCTTCAGGTGGTTAAATTACAAATTCACAACATTGTCAAGGTTGCTTTTCCCCTGAGGTCCTGCCTTTTCCCCTACAGTCCATTGTATGCTTTTCTTGAAAAAAAAAAAAACTCTTCTGCCAGTTTTTTGCCCTAGAACAAATATTATTTCATGTCACCACATCTTCTTTTGACTACCCAATCCATTTCAAATCCATTAACTAACACTTAGGGAAATTCACTTAATTGGCCAAAACTCAACTTTCTAATTTGTAAAATGGGGAGAAAAATATTGTATAACTTAGTAAAATAATTGAGGAGGAAAATTACTTTGTAAACTTTAAGAGAGCTAGTAAAATATGAATGACCATCCTTAGCACTTATTATCTTAATTTTCTCATCTCGTTCTAGTAAGTTTAGACAGAGACAAGTCACTGGGCTATATTAATTCTTTCTATTAAATGTTCTGAAAATGGAAAAAATATCATTTTATAGTTGAATTGAGGTATTAAGATATAAACTCATCTGGCCTGCTGAAAGTGACTTTCAGACTATATTATGATAGTTAATATTTATATAACCTCTCTTCTATTTCTCCTATTGTCTCTCTGTTATTTATTCCATGTAGCTTGGAGATCATGAATTCCAATTATGATGACCCTTATAAATTGTGATTCTTAAATTTTTATCCATAACATTATGTCTAGATGATGTTGGGATATAGTTTGGTTAGTGGTAATTCTCTAGTTGAAGAGCTGGTTGAGACCACAAGGATATTTTGAGATAGATATTTATAGAATGGGCATTTGTCATTTGTCAATTTGTCAAGATTCTAGTATGTAGTTCTGGTACCTACCCAGGTCAGATCTGAGTCAATAAGTGCTACATTTTGTAGGATACAGTCATTCCTCATACTTTTCTTACATTTTTTATTTTGCATAGTCTTTGTTGACCATTTGGCAGAAGCTGTTTTCCCAAACACCCAGCACAGGAGAATCACTCTTCTAGAGCCTTTGACAACACAAGTTCAATGCAGGGATTTTTCAATCCCTGAAAGTGGCTAAAGTGGCTAAAGTGGCTAAAGTGGCTAAAGAACCTAAACTATGCAAGACTCAATTCCTGAATTCCAATCCAGCCTCAGGCACTTACTAGCTGTGTGAACCAGGTTAAGTCACTTAACCCTGTTTGTTTCAGTTTTCCTCCTCAGTAAATTGAGCTAGAAAAGGAAATGGCAAATCATCCCAATATCCCTGTGTTCCTGATTCTAGACTCAGCACTCGAATCATGAAATTATCTAGCTGCTCCCAAGGAGATCTTCCTCAGTGATTCACTAACATTCCTCCATCATACGCACTATGCTATCAAGGTATACAAGTTTTTCCTTTGTTATATCTTTTGAACAATCCCCCTAAATTCCTCTGATATTGTCTCTAACCTATTGCCTGGTTCTCATGTCCTCTCTCACCTGAAACACTACAATAGCCTGCTGTTTGGTCTGCCTGTCACAAGAATCTTCCTCACTTAAATGCATTTTTACTTACCTAAGAAAGAGATTTTCTTAAAACACAGGTCTGAGCATGACACACCCCTACTCAACAACCTTAACTGACTCCCTGTCACCTCCAGGATCAAACAGGAAATCCTCCATTTGGCATCCAAAGACTTTCTTGATCTAATCCCACTTTTCTAGCAATCTTATACTTTTCACCTCCCACAATATACTCTTCAGTCAAGTTACACTGGATGCCTTGCTCTTACTCAAAACTTTTTTTTTCTGACTGACCCCCAAGTTTAAAATGTTCTCCATCCATTTCTTCATCTTTTGGTAACCATAAGTCTGAATTAAATCCAACCACCAAAAGAAACCTATCTCCATTCTTCTTAATTCTAATTTCTTTTCTCTGTTGATTCTTTGCTATTTATCAAACTACAAAACTTTATTTACATAATTGTTTCCATATTGTCACCCTAAGAGACTGAATTTTTTGAAAACAGGAGCTAGTCTTTTTTTGCCTTTTACCTTTTTTTGTTTAGCATATAATTGTGCATGATATATTCTGATTATTCTCCTTCTTTCTTCTGGCTTTTGAATTTCATGTTGCTCAATATTTTATATGGAGTATCTTCCCTTATAATTATTCAAATTAACAAAGGGTTTATTAATTTATTAGTCTTTTCAAAGATGAAGCTTTAAGTTTTATTTATAACTTATATGACTCTTTCCTGTCCAGTTTATTTGCTTCTAATTTTAATACTTCCTCTTTCATACTTATTTTAAGTTTATCTAATTGTTGTGTTTCTGATTTCTAAATGCATATTCAGCTCACTAATTCCCCCTTCTTTCTATTTTGTTGATGGATATTTCTATGGCTATAGTTTTCCCCTGAGCACTGCTTTATCCACATCTCAGAATTTTGGGTATGTTATTTCATCATTACTATATTCTTGTACAAAGTTACAAGTTAATTCTATGATTTCTTCTTTCAACAACTCATTATCCAGGACTGCATTGTTAAATCTCCATTTAGGTCTCTAGCTTTTGTTTGTGGCTTTTAAACCAAAGACTACTTTTATGACATTTAGATTTATTAACTGCTTCTGTTTTTATTAAAGATTTATTAACTACTTCTGTTTTCTTACATTTCTTTGCAATACATCTGGGCCCTACTATACGGTTAATTTTTGTAAAAGCTCCACATGGTACATAGTTTTCTAAATATCTATATTCTTTTGCTGTATCATTTAGAAAATTGCACAAGTTCCCCCAGAAACTAACACTTTTGTATTTTCCCCTTTTATCTTTCTGTTAGAGTTGTCTAAAACTGAGAAAGGGATATTAACACCTTTCATTCCTATTGTAATCTAGTCTATAAAAAATCTTGTAGTTTAGGTGTTTTCCTTATGAAATTGGAAGCTACGCAATTCATAGCATTTGCTGTCTAATTCCTTTCTGTGTTATGGAGTTTCCTTATCACTTTTTCTTCTTTGAAGGTTTGTTTTTGATTCATCTGATAGTTGTGCAAAATTTTTTAATTCTTTTAATACATAGCAAATTTTTCTTCTAACTTTTGCCTCTCTTTCTACCCTTTTTCTGAAGTAAAATACCTGCATCCCTCAGCAACCCAGTGGTGGGACACAGGAGTCACAGAGGCACGTGTTTGAGGATGTGACAGCCAGATGAGCTTTGAAAGGCATTGACCAAGGAGAAGGAGGAGGAGTGAGGTTTTGAACATCAAGTGATGGAAGCAGAATCAGTCTCTTTGCTTCTTTGCCTGACTCTGGGCTGCTTATCTCTGAGCTCTTACTTTATCTCATGGTCTCTGGCAAGCAAGAAGTTGGCTGCACTGGAGGATTGAATCATTCCCTAAAGCTAAAAAGCCTGAAAACCTCTTTCTATCTTTCTCTCTTTATTAATAAATGCTTACGAATCTAGTAATAAACCTCCAGATTAATTTCATTTATAACACCTTAAACTACTTAGAACAGTGCCTACCATAGAGTCTGTTTTTCATAAATGTTTATCAGTTGGCTATTATTATTAATATTATTAATTAATACTATTAGCCAGCCTAGGATGAGCCAAGAACTGATGGCACCAGAAAACTTGTTCCACATCTCAGTGCTCAGATCTCTTAGAATCAAGGACTGGAGCCCACATTGTCATATGATCACAGATATGAGGATGACAGACTACAAGGTGGAAGACCGATGGCTTCATATTATGCATGAGGAATATGATTCTTAGAGAGGGTATGTGACTTGCCCAGAGACATTCATCCATGGATCTTTTAAAGATGAAAAAAATCTTTTACTTTCACTTGATGCTTAAGAATTCCAATCCTTCTTCCCCATGTATCATTCATTTAACACTAAAAATAACCTGTTAGTTTGATACAGATGGTATTATTACACCCATTTTACAGATGGTAGAACTGTGGCTCAAAATACTGAACTGGACCTAAGTGACACAGGCTGTCCAGGGTTCCTTCCATGTCCTGCAGCCTCCTGATCAGTGCAGTGAATAATAGGCACTGAAGAAAGGGGTTCTAAGAGGAGAGATGAAATAAGTTTTATCTTGACCCGAGAAAATCAGTTGCTATTAACCCAAGACTCTGGGGAAAGAAGCTTGTCCCCAGAGCTCAGAGACTGAATGAATTGAGGAAGTTTTTGTTAGGGGCTGGAACACTGTGTGTAAGGCCAGCTAATAGCTTGAGCACAGAAGTACTCTGCAACATCCTCAGGCTCCAGACTGCTGATTGTGAGGGTGAAATCCGTCCCAGACCCACTGCCACTGAACCTAGAGGGAACCCCAGAGTGCAGATTGGAAACTCTGTAGATCAGTGCTTTAATAGATTTTCCTTGTTTCTGTTGGAACCAGTAGAGATAAGTGTATCCATTGCTGTGTAACAGGCTCTGACTGGCCTTGCACTTGATGGTGACTCTCTCTCCCAGAGACACAGGCAGGGACGTAGGAGACTGGGTCAAAACAATTTCCCCTTGTGAACCTGAAATTAATAATGAGAAATTGGAGGTTATAGAATCATCAGAAACAAGGAAAGCCTATTAAATTGAGGCAGAAAACAGAGCAGCTCAGATTACAAGAGCTCTCCCAACCTCCCATTCTTCTCCATAGTCTCCTTCCCACATTCTCTTTCCTCACCTGGGAGCCAGAGCAAGAGAAAGCAGAGGAGTTGAGCTGGGGAGGCCATCTCCACAGGGAACTCTGTCCAGTGTTGGACAGCACAGTGGATAGAGCTGATAAAGCAGCAGGGAGGAGTTTGGGGGGAGAATGAATGCAAAACAGCATTTAAAATGGGAGCTTTATCATCTCTAAGGCTGAGAACATTTTTCAGCAGTTCTTCATCACGTGTCCTTTGACAGACATCAGACACACTTTCAGCCTTCAAACACCAGGTCTCCTTTTAAATGGTCAAAGTGACAGAATCACTACATCTTTAAGGCTGTTTTCTTCCTGGCATCCTGCTTTCCTCCTACCAGATATTTCCATCCTTTTTCTTAAAAATTTTCCCCCTTAGTATTCAAGGAAAAATTATATTCCTGAATGCTTATGTCAATAAAATCAATAAATAGCATATAAATGAATTGGGTATACAACTAAAAAAAAAACTAGGAAAAATTTTAATCCCCAATTAAAGACTAAACTGGAAGTCCTAAAGATCAAAGGAGAAATTTTATAAGTTGAAAATAAAAAAAAATTTATGGAAAAAACAAATAAGATTGATAGAGAATTGGTTGATTTGATTTTTTTGAAAAAGGAAGGAAGAGAATCAAATTACCATTTTCAAAAATGAAAAGGGTAATTACACCTCCAATGAAGAGGGAATTAAAGCAATCTTTTGGAGCTATTTTGCCCTATTATATGACAATAAATATAATAATACAGGCAAAGTGGAAGAATATTTTTAAAAATATAAATTGCCTAGATTAGCAAAAGTAAAAATAGAATACTTAAATAACCCCATCTATTAAAAAGAAATTGAAGAAGCCATCAATTAACTCCCTAAGAAAAAAATCCCCAAGGCCACATGGATTCATAAGTGAATTCTATCAAACATTTAAATAACAATTAATCCCAATATAATTAAGCTCAAAGAAAAACTATTTGGCAAAATAAGCAAAAAAAGAGCCCTACCAAAATTTTTATGATGCAAGTATGATCCTGTTAGCTAAACGAGGAAGAACAAAAACAGAAACAAATTACAGACCAATTTCCCTAATGAACATTGAGGCAAAAATCTTAAAACAAAATGCTAGTAAACTGACAAGAGCAAGATATCTCAAGTATTATTCATTATGACCTTATGGAATTTATACCAGGAATGCAAAGTTGGTTTAATATTAGGAAAAGCATCCACATATTAGATCATATCAATAATAAAAATAACAGAAATCACATAATTATCTCAATAAATGCAGAAAAGGCTTTGACAAAATAAAGCACCTATTCCTAGTAAGAACATAGGAATAAAATGACCTTTCCTTAAAATGTTAAATAGTACTTATTTAAAACCATTAGCATGTATCATCTACAATAAAGATAATAGAAGCCTTCTCAGAAAGATATGGAGTGAAGTCAGGATGCCCATCATCATCACTATTATTTAATATTTTGCTAAAATGCTAGCTTTAGGAGTTAGAGAAGGAAAAAGAAAGTGAAAGTAGGCAATAAGGAAATTAAACTATCACCCACTGTGGATAATGAGATGGTATACAGAGAGTCCTAGAAAATCCACTAAAAACTAGTTGAAATAATTAATAACTTTATCAAAGTTGAAGGATACCAAATAAACCTGTAAACATCATCAGTATGAATATATATTTCCAAAAAAACTCAGCAGCAAGAATTAGAAAGAGAAACTCCATTTAAAAACATTATAGACAGTAAAAAATAACTGAGAACCTATTTGCCAAGACAAATGCAGGAATTATAGGAACACAATTACAAAACACTTTTTACACAAATAAAGTTAGATTTGAACAATTTGGAAAATATTAATTACTCGTGGATAGGCTGAGTTAATATGATAAAATGACAATTCTACCTAAATTAATTTACTTATTCAGTCCCATACCAATCAAACTAACAAAAAAAAACCCGCTTTTTTTAGAGCAAGGAAAAATCACAAAATTCATCTGAAAGAACAAAAGGTCAAGAATATCAAGGGAACTAATAAAAATATGAAAGTTGGTGGCCTAGTGGTACCACATATTTTTTAACTCTTATCTTCTATCTTAGAATCAATACTGTGTATTAATTCCAAGGCAGAAGAGTGGTAAGGTTTAGGAAATGGGAGTTAAGTGACTTGCCCAGGGTCACATATCCTAAAAGTATCTGAGGCCAGATTTAAAAGTAGGTCCTCCCATCTCTAGGCCTGGCTCTCAATCCACTGAATAGCCCAGCCACCCCCAAAACCAGATCTTAAGATATACTTTAAAGCAATAATCATCAAAACAATTTGATGCTGGCAAAGAAACAACTGTATCTTCCCCTAGGGCAGACCCAAGTAGGTAAAGTAGAATTCTCACATTCCTGCTTTAAGTAGAGTTCACTGCCCAAATGGGGAATCTTAATCTTATCCAAATCTTAATCCAATCTTATAAAGTAGGGTCTGGGAAATTTTAAGGTTTACACTAAGCATATATACCGAAAAAAAATGATAATAAAAAACTCAGTGAAAGAGCTACACATTCAAATATATTCAGAGCAGCTCATTTTGTGGTGGCAACAAATGAATATTTATGGAGCATTCATAAATTGAGGAATAGCTAGACAAATAATCATATATACATTAAAAGGAATATTACTGAAACATAAGAAGCGATGGAGACAATTACAAAAAAGTCTGAGAAGAGTTTATAAACTGATTCAGAAGGAAGTGAGTAGAACCAAGGGAACAATTTGTACAGTATCATAAGCATTTAAAAAATTAAATTGGGTTCCTAGAATGTTAAGGTCCTTTTGAACTCTAAATCCGTGATCACCTCATATTTTCTCCTGTTCTCCAGACTGTCCTCCCAGCTAACCCTAGTAATGGCAAGAAGCAAAAAAGAGGTGCCCCCCCCCAGAGAGATGACATTGACATCATGTCTTGTATAGATGGCCTGCCCGCTGGCTCAAAGGAATCAAGGGAGGACAGTGGAATCTTTGTGTCCTTGGGAAAGTATCCCAGAACAGAAAATAATACATTTGGAAAGAGACATTGGGGCATTTTCAGCACAAAAATCCAGTAGAGCCTCTAAGTAGCAGAAGCATCAGAGTTGGTGCAGTGAAGAAATGAATATCTAGAAAAGGAGCTTTGTATGTAAGCTTTATTGGGACATGGGCATGAACAGGACATTCCAGACTATTTTTTAACTTTTTGACAGATTCACTAAACTGTAATATTAAGTATGATGCTGTATTACCGAGTTTACTTAGATTTCAGTGAAGCCCTGAGTTAAGTTTCCCACATAATACTGATAGAAAAATAGAAAACTATGAACTCAGTACTGGTTCTGTTAATGAAAAGAAATATTGTGTTCTGCATCTGAAGGACAAGTCTGCCAGAAGTGATTTTTATTTGTTTCACATTATTCTGAATCTAAACACTTGTAAGATGAAAAATGAACATCCAATACTCCAAGTATTATATTTTAAAAGGTTTATTAATAATAACTTGAAGTAGAGGAAAGCAATAGCCTTTAGTAAAGAGGAGCTTCCCGGATGACACAAGAATAAGGAGGGAGAGAGAGAGACAGAGAGAGACAGAGACAGAGACAGAGACAGAGACAGAGACAGAGACAGAGACAGAGACAGAGACAGAGACAGAGACAGAGACAGAGACAGAGACAGAGAAGGGAAGATGGAGTTAGAAAAACTTACTTATACAAGTAAGGATACAACATGGGGACAAAAAGGAAAGGAATTCTGGGAGATGAAGTCCAAGGGTACAAAATTCTATTTGCACACATTTCTACGTAAAGAGAAAAATGTCCCAACTAGAAAAGTCATCTAAGCCAAATCTCTAAGACCAGACATTTTGGAGTAACATTGATGGGGATATTGAGCCAAGAAAATTTCACAGTATAAAAATGTTTAGGCATAAAACTTTATTTCAATTGGAGGAAGGGAAGACCTTTGTCTAGGAATCTTTGGTGTCACACTTGCTCTTAATCAACAGGGCAAATGATAGGAACTGAACATAGAGATTCTAAAGGAAAGGCTAAGCTAGGCCTTATTTTGATGCTAGATAGCAGCTGCTGTGAGCCTAGGCCCCAGGAGAAAGCAGCTCTTCCCCTGAGTCAGGACTGAATGATATCAGGAGGTTTTTGTTCAGGGCTGAAGCACTGTGTCGGAGGCCAGTGGGTGCCTTGATAACAGTAATACATGGCAACATCCTCAGGCTCCAGACTGCTGATTGTGAGGGTGAAATCCGTCCCAGACCCACTGCCACTGAACCGAGGGGGAACCCCAGAGTAGAGATTGGAAACTTTGTATATCAATGATTTAATAGATTTTCCTGGTTTCTGTTGGAACCAGTAGAGATAAGTGTTCCCATCACTGTGTAAGAGGCTCTGACTGGCCTTGCACTTGATGGTGACTCTCTCTCCCAGAGACACAGACACAGTGGCTGGAGACTGAGTCAGAACAACTTCCCCTTGGGAACCTGAAATTAAAGAGAGATTTGAGATTATAGGAACAAGATAGTTTCTGCTCCTTCCCCAAACATGCCTCTAATCTCTGAAATTTGAAATTTGAAATATATTAATTCATCTCCACGAAGTTCCTTTGCTCTGACTTCTAAATCATTTCTCAAAGACTGTTCTATCTGAGAAAGAGAATGTGGCAAAGCTCTGATTGCAAAGAAACTCTCCCAGTCTCCCATCCTTCATAATCTCCTCCACACATTGTGCTTCCTCACCTGATAGCCAGAAAAGCAAGAGGCAGAGGACCTGAGTGAGGGAGGCCATCTTCACCCTGAGCTCTGTCCAGTGCTGATTCATTCCCACAAAGGTCAGAGCTTTAAATAAAGATTAGAACAGCAGGGAGGAGTGTGGCAGAAGAGAGAATGCAAAACAGCAAATAAAAAGAGGAGCCCTCTCATGCTCAAGGCTCAGAATATTTGGAGGAGTTCTTCCCTCCCTGTTCCCTAGTAGAAATCAGACCCATTCACAACCTTCAAAGAGTGAGTCTCCTTCAGGTGGTTAAATTACAAATTCACAACATTGTCAAGGTTGCTTTTCCCCTGAGGTCCTGCCTTTTCCCCTACAGTCCATTCTATGCTTTTCTTGAAAAAAAAACTCTTCTGCCAGTTTTTTGCCCTAGAACATATATTATTTCATGTCACCACATCTTCTTTTGACTACCCAATCCATTTCAAATCCATTAACTAACACTTAGGGAAATTCACTTAATTGGCCAAAACTCAACTTTCTAATTTGTAAAATGGGGAGAAAAATATTGTATAACTTAGTAAAATAATTGAGGAGGAAAATTACTTTGTAAACTTTAAGAGAGCTAGTAAAATATGAACGACCATCCTTAGCACTTATTATCTTAATTTTCTCATCTCGTTCTAGTAAGTTTAGACAGAGACAAGTCACTGGGCTATATTAATTCTTTCTATTAAATGTTCTGAAAATGAAAAAAATATCATTTTATAGTTGAATTGAGGTATTAAGATATAAACTCATCTGGCCTGCTGAAAGTGACTTTCAGACTATAATAATGATAGTTAATATTTATATAACCTCTCTTCTATTTCTCCTATTGTCTCTCTGTTATTTATTCCATGTAGCTTGGAGATCATGAATTCCAATTATGATGACCCTTATAAATTGTGATTCTTAAATTTTTATCCATAACATTATGTCTAGATGATGTTGGGATATAGTTTGGTTAGTGGTAATTCTCTAGTTGAAGAGCTGGTTGAGACCACAAGGATATTTTGAGATACATATTTATAGAATGGGCATTTGTCATTTGTCAATTTGTCAAGATTCTAGTATGTAGTTCTGGTACCTACCCAGGTCAGATCTGAGTCAATAAGTGCTACATTTTGTAGGATATAGTCATTCCTCATACTTTGTCTTACATTTTTTATTTTGCATAGTCTTTGTTGACCATTTGGCAGAAGCTGTTTCCCCAACCCCCAGCACAGGAGAATCACTCTTCTAGAGCCTTTGACAACACAAGTTCAATGCAGGGATTTTTCAATCCCTGAAAGTGGATAAAGTGGCTAAAGTGGCTAAAGAACCTAAACTATGGAAGAATCAATTCCTGAGTTCCAATCCAGCCTCAGGCACTTACTAGCTGTGTGAACCAGGTCAGGTCACTTAACCCTGTTTGTTTCAATTTTCATCAGTAAATTGAGCTAGAAAATGGCAAATCATCCCAATATCCTTGTGTTCCTGATTCTAGACTCAGCACTCAAATCATGACATTATCTAGCTGCTCCCAAGGAGATCTTCCTCAGTGATTCACTAACATTCCTCCATCATACGCAGTATGCTATCAAGGTATACAAGTTTTTCCTTTGTTATATCTCTTGAACAATCCCCCTAAATTCCTCTGATATTGTCTCTAACCTATTGCCTGGTTCTCATGTCCTCTCTCACCTGAAACACTACAATAGCCTGCTGTTTGGTCTGCCTTTCACAAGAATCTTCCTCACTTAAATGCATTTTTACTTACCTAAGAAAGAGATTTTCTTAAAACACAGGTCTGAGCATGACACACCCCTACTCAACAACCTTAACTAACTCCCTGTCACCTCCAGGATCAAACAGGAAATCCTCCATTTGGCATCCAAAGACTTTCTTGATCTAACCCCACTTTTCTAGCAATCTTATACATTTCACCTCCCACAATATACTCTTCAGTCAAGTTACACTGGATGCCTTGCTCTTACTCAAATTTTTTTTTCTGACTGACCCCCAAGTTTAAAATGTTCTCCATCCATTTCTTCATCTTTTGGTAACCATAAGTCTGAATTAAATCCTACCACCAAAAGAAACCTATCTTCATTCTTCTTAATTCTAATTTCTTTTCTCTGCTGATTCTTTGCTATTTATCAAACTACATTACTTTATTTACATAATTGTTTCCATATTGTCACCCTAAGAGACTCTGAATTTTTTGAAAACAGGAGCTAGTCTTTTGCCTTTTACCTTTTTTTGTTTAGCATATAATTGTGCATGATATATTCTGATTATTCTCCTCCTTTCTTCTGGCTTTCGAATTTCATGTTGCTCAATATTTTATCATATGGAGTATCTTCCCTTATAATTATTCAAATTAACAAAGGGTTTATTAATTTATTAGTCTTTTCAAAGATGAAGCTTTAAGTTTTATTTATAACTTATATGACTCTTTCCTGTCCAGTTTATTTGCTTCTAATTTTAATACTTCCTCTTTCATACTTATTTTAAGTTTATCTGATTGTTGTGTTTCAGATTTCTAAATGCATATTCAGCTCACTAATTCCCCCTTCTTTCTATTTTGTTGATGGATATTTCTATGGCTATAGTTTTCCCCTGAGGACTGCTTTATCCACATCTCAGAATTTTGGGTATGTTATTTCATCATTACTATATTCTTGTACAAAGTTACAAGTTAATTCTATGATTTCTTCTTTTAACAACTCATTATCCAGGACTGCATTGTTAAATCTCCATTTAGGTCTCTATCTTTTGTTTGTGGCTTTTAAACCAAAGACTACTTTTATGACATTTAGATTTATTAACTGCTTCTGTTTTTATTAAAGATTTATTAACTACTTCTGTTTTCTTACATTTCTTTGCAATACATCTGGGCCCTACTATACAGTTAATTTTTGTAAAAGCTCCATGTGGTACTTAGTTTTCTAAATATCTATATTCTTTTGCTGTATCATTTAGAAGATTGCACAAGTTCCCCCAGAAACTAACACTTTTGTATTTTCCCCTTTTATCTTTCTGTTAGAGTTCTCTAAAACTGAGAAAAGGATATGAACACCTTTCATTCCTATTGTAATCTTCTATAAAAAAAAATCTTGTAGTTTAGGTGTTTTCCTTATGAATTTGGAAGCTAAAGAATTCATAGCATTTGTTGTCTAATGTTTTTCTGTGTTATGGAGTTTCCTTATCACTTTTTCTTCTTTGAAGGTTTGTTTTTGATTCATCTGATAGTTTTGTAAAATTTTTTAATTCTTTTAATACATAGCAAATTTTTCTTCTAACTTTTGCCTCTCTTTCTACCCTTTTTGTGAAGTAAAATTCCTCCATCCCTCAGCACACCAGTGGTGGGACACAGGAGTCACTGAGTCACATGTCTGTTTGAGGATGTGACAGCCTGATAATGATTCAAACCCATTGGCCAGGGAGATCGAGGAGGAGTGATGTTTTGAAAAGCCAGTGAAGGAAGCAGAATCAGTGTCTTTGCTTCTGTGCCTGTCTCTGGGCTGTTTTTCTCTGAGCTCTTACTTTATCTCGTGATCTCTGGCAACCAAGATGTTGGCTGCACTGGAGGATTGAATCATTCCCTAAAGCGAAAAAGACTGAAAACCCTCTTTCTATCTTTCTCTCTTTATTAATAAATGCTTACGAATCTAGTAATAAACCTCCAGATTAATTTCATTTATAACACCTTAAACTACTTAGAACAGTGCCTACCATAGAGTCTGTTTTTCATAAATGTTTATCAGTTGGCTATTATTATTAATATTATTAATTAATACTATTAGCCAGCCTAGGATGAGCCAAGAACTGATGGCACCAGAAAACTTGTTCCACATCTCAGTGCTTAGATCTCTTACAATCAAGGACTGGAGCCCACATTGTCATATGATCACAGATATGAGGATGACAGACCACAAGGTGGAAGACCGATGGCTTCATATTATGCATGAGGAATATGATTCTTAGAGAGGGTATGTGATTTGTGCAGAGACATTCATCCATGGATCTTTTAAAGATGAAAGAAAATCTTTTACTTTCACTTGATGCTTAAGAATTCCAATCCTATGTGAAACCCAGTGGAATTGTGCATTGGCTATGGGGGAGAGGGGAAGAAAATGATCTTTGTCTCTAATGAATAATGCTTGGAAATAATCAAATAAAAATTATTAAAAGAAAAAAACTAAAAACACTTACAAAATATTTGTTAAATTGAAATGAATAAACTTGTGACCTTTAAAAAAAAAGAATTCCAATCCTTCTTCCCCATGTATCATTCATTTAACACTAAAAATAACCTGTTAGTTTGATACAAATGGTATTATTACACCCATTTTACAGATGGTAGAACTGTGGCTCAAAATACTGAACTGGACCGAAGTGACACAGGCTGTCCAGGGTTCCTTCCATGTCCTGCAGCTTCCTGAGCAATTGAGTAAATAATAGGCACTAAAGAAAGGGGTTCTAAGAGGAGAGATGAAATAAGTTTTATCTTGACCCGAGAAAATCAGTTGCTATTAACCCAAGACTCTGGGGAAAGAAGCTTGTCCCCAGAGCTCAGAGACTGAATGAATTGAGGAAGTTTTTGTTAGGGGCTGGAACACTGTGTATAAGGCAAGCTAATAGCTTGCCCACAGAAGTACTCTGCAACATCCTCAGACTCCAGATTGCTGATTGTGAGGGTGAAATCCGTCCCAGACCCACTGCCACTGAATCGAGAGGGAACCCCAGAGTGCAGATTGGAAACTGTATAGATCAGTGTTTTAATAGGTTCTCTTTGTTTCTGTTGGAACCAATATAGATAAGTGTATCCATTACTGTGTAAGAGGCTCTGACTGGCCTTGCACTTGATGGTGACTCTCTCTCCCAGAGACACAGGCAGGGACGTAGGAGACTGGGTCAAAACAATTTCCCCTTCTGAACCTGAAATTAATAATGAGAAATTGGAGGTTATAGAGTCAACAAAAACAAGGAAAGCCTATTAAATTGAGACAGAAAACAGCACAGCTCAGATGACAAGAGCTCTCCCAACCTCCCATTGTTCTGCATAGTCTCCTTCCCACATTCTCTTTCCTCACCTGGGAGCCAGAGCAAGAGAAAGCAGAGGAGTTGAGCTGGGGAGGCCATCTCCAGAGGGAACTCTGTCCAGTGCTGGACAGCACTGTGGATAGAGCTGATAAAGCAGCAGGGAGGAGTTTGGGGCAAGAATGAATGCAAAACAGCATGTAAAAGGGGAGCTTTATAATCTCTAAGGCTTAGAACAGTTTCCAGCAGTTCTTCATCACGTGTCCTTTGACAGACATCAGACACACTTTCAGCCTTCAAACACCAGGTCTCCTTTTAAATGGTCAAAGTGACAGAATTTCACTATATCTTTAAGGCTGTTTTCTTCCTGGCATCCTGCCTTCCTCCTACCAGATATTTCCATCCTTTTTCTTAAAAAATTTCCCCCTTAGTATTCAAGGAAAAATTATATCCCTGAATGTTTATGTCAATAAAATCAATAAATAGCATATAAATGAATTGGGTATACAACTAAAAAAAAACTAGGAAAAAATTTAATCCCCAATTAAAGACTAAATTGGAATTCCTAAAGATCAAAGGAGAAATTTTATAAGTTGAAAATAAAAAAAATTTATGGAAAAAACAAATAAGATAGATAGAGAATCGGTTGATTTGATTTTTTTGAAAAAGGAAAGAAGAGAATCAAATTACCATTTTCAAAAATGAAAAGGGTAATTACACCTCCAATGAAGAGGGAATTAAAGCAATCTTTTGGAGCTATTTTGCCCTATTATATGACAATAAATATAATAATACAGGCGAAATGTAAGAATATTTTTAAAAATATAAATTGCCTAGATTAGCAAAAGTAAAAATAGAATACTTAAATAACCCCATGTATTAAAAAGAAATTGAAGAAGCCATCAATTAACTCCCTAAGAAAAAAATCCCCAAGGCCACATGGATTCATAAGTGAATTCTATCAAACATTTAAATAACAATTAATCCCAATATAATTAAGCTCAAAGAAAAACTATTTGGCAAAATAAGCAAAAAAAGAGCCCTACCAAATTTTTTATGATGCAAGTATGATCCTGTTAGCTAAACGAGGAAGACCAAAAACAGAAACAAATTACAGACCAATTTCCCTAATGAACATTGAGGCAAAAATCTTAAAACAAAATGCTAGTAAACTGACAAGAGCAAGATATCTCAAGTATTATTTATTATGACCTTATGGAATTTATACCAGGAATGCAAAGTTGGTTTAATATTAGGAAAAGCATCTGCATATTAGATCATATCAATAATAAAAATAACAGAAATCACATGATTGTCTCAATAAATGCAGAAAAAGGCTTTGACAAAATAAAGCACCTATTCCTAGTAAGAACATAGGAATAAAAGTGCCTTTCCTTAAAATGTTAAATAGTACTTATTTAAAACCATTAGCATGTATCATCTACAATAAAGATAATAGAAGCCTTCTCAGAAAGATATGGAGTGAAGTCAGGATGCCCATCATCATCACTATTATTTAATATTTTGCTAAAATGCTAGCTTTAGCAGTTAGAGAAGGAAAAAGAAAGTGAAAGTAGGCAATAAGGAAATTAAACTATCACCCACTGTGGATAATGAGATGGTATACAGAGAGTCCTAGAAAATCAACTAAAAACTAGTTGAAATAATTAATAACTTTATCAAAGTTGAAGGATACAAAATAAACCTGTAAACATTATCAGTATGAATATATATTTCCAAAAAAACTCAGCAGCAAGAGTTAGAAAAAGAAACTCCATTTAAAAACATTATAGACAGTAAAAAATAACTGAGAACCTATTTGCCAAGACAAATGCAGGAATTATAGGAACACAATTACAAAACACTTTTTACACAAATAAAGTTAGATTTGAACAATTTGGAAAACATTAATTGCTCATGGATAGGCTGAGTTAATATGATAAAATGACAATTCTACCTAAATTAATTTACTTATTCAGTCCCATACCAATCAAACTAACAAAAAAAAAAAAGCTTTTTTAGAACAAGGAAAAATCACAAAATTCATCTGAAAGAACAAAAGGTCAAGAATATCAAGGGAACTAATAAAAATATGAAAGTTGGTGGCCTAGTAGTACCACATATTTTTTAACTCTTATCTTCTATCTTAGAATCAATACTGTGTATTAATTCCAAGGCAGAAGAGTGGTAAGGTTTAGGAAATGGGAGTTAAGTGACTTGCCCAGGGTCACATATCCTGAAAGTATCTGAGGCCAGATTTAAAAGTAGGTCCTCCCATCTCTAGGCCTGGCTCTCAATCCACTGAGTAGCCCAGCCACCCCCAAAACCAGAGCTTAAGATATACTTTAAAGCAATAATCATCAAAACAATTTGATGCTGGCAAAGAAACAGAAATGTGAATCAATGGAACAGATTAGGGGTAAATGACCTCAACAATCTAGTGTTTCAAAAACCCAACAATCCCAGATTTTGGGAGAAGAACTCACTATTTAACAAAGCTGCTGGGGGAAATTGGAAAACAATATGGGAAAATTAGTTTTAGATCAATATCTCACACCCTATAACAACATAAGATCAATATGGGTATGTGACTTAGACATAAAGAGTGATATTATAAGTAAATTGGGGCAACATAGAATAATTTACCTGTCCAATCTTGGAGAAAGAGAGACTATATGACCAAACAAAAAGAAGATGTAAAATGAATAATTTTTAAAATATTAAATTTAAAGGGATCTCTACAAACACAACCAATGCAACCAAGATTAGAAGGGAAGCAACAAACTGGGAGGGCATGGAGTTCATAAGTAATTTCTCTAATGAAGATCTAATTTCTCAAATATGTAAAGAACTAAATCAAATCTATGAGAATACAAGTCATTCCCCAGTTGATAAATGGTCAAAGGATATGTATAGGCAGTTTTCAGATGAAGAAATCAAAGCTATCAATAATCATATGAAAAAATGTTCAAAATACCTCTTGACAAGAGAAACAAAAATTAAAACAACTCTAAGGTACAACCTCACACCTATCATTTGTCCAATATGATAGTAAAGGAAAATGATTAATTTTAGAGGGAATGTCACAAAATTGGGACACAAATGAATTGCTGGTTGAGTTCTGTACTAATTGAACATTTCTGGAGGGCAATTTGGAATTATGCCCAAAAAGCTATAAAAGAATTGCATACCCTTTGATCCAGCAATAACACTACTAGGTCTGTATCTGAAAAGAGATTTTAAAAATGAGAAAGGACTCTTTTGAACAAGAATATTCATAACTGCTCTCTTTGTGGTGGCAAAGAATTGGAAACTAAAGGGATGTCCTTCAATTGGGGAGTAGCTGGAAAAAGTGTGGTACATGATGGTGATGAAATACTATTATGCTGTAAAGAATGATGAGCAGGATGATTTCAGAAATACCTAAGAAGATCTACATGAATTGTTCCAGAGTGCTTTGTCCAAGTCACTATTCTACTACCTATTGTTTTATATTTGATATTCCATTGATGGATAAATAACTGCTTTGGTGTTAGGATGAAAATTTTAGGATATAAACTCTTATTCTTTGGGTCAACTTTTCCTACATGTAATAATAATAGCTAACATTTATTCAGCCCTTTACGATTTGCTAAGCAACTTATATATTAGCTTGTTTAAACCTCATAAGAATCCCGTGAGGTAATTACTATTATAATCTTTAGTTTTCAGAGAAGGAAACTGAGGCTGGGAAAGAATAAGTGATTTGCCATGTGTCTGGCTATAAGTTTAATGCTCTCCACAACACTAACTACAATTTCAGTAGCAAATCAGGTGGTGGGAAATTATTTCCAGATGGAAAAAATGACAGATTTTTATATGTATATGTATTAAGGATTACAAAAATTACATGAGTACTTAAGGAAACAGTAAAATGTAGAAGTATAGATAGATTACATTTATACTTCAGCATGTCCCTACATTGTTATTTCTTCCATAAAGTATCTATTTTTTAAATGATCTCTGCTCCATACACTTGGGAACTCATAAGTACTTAGTATGACGATTACTGCTAAAATATTCTTAAATGTTGACACATAACTGCTATACCCTTGGTATTGAGGGCTATAGTTTTGTCTGTGACAATCCTCCTAGTAAAGGGCATTGGTTTCTGGGAGTCATCAAAGACCATGGTGTTTAACATGGTTCACATGGAAACGGGGGACTACAAAGCAGCCCCCAGGAAGGATGAAAACACCCACTGAAACCCCCCTAAGTGACTTTTATTATTAACATCCCCTAATTATTGGAATTGCCATGATTATTATTCTTACATAGCCCCAGGAAAAATAGATCACTTTTCTTTTTGGTCATATTAGCCACTCTGATTGGTGGAAAGTGATATCTCAGAGTTATTTTAATTTGCATTTCTCTAATCTATAGTGATTAGGAGCATTTCCTCATGTGAATATTTAATTTCTTCATCTGAGAACTGTCTGTTCACATCCTTTGACTATTTGTCAACTGGGGATGATTCATATTCTTATAATTTGAATCAATTCTATACATATTTGAGAAAGGAGGACTTTGCCAGAGACACTTGCTATAAAATTTCCCCAAAAATGTCTATTTCCCTTCTAATCATGGTAATCCTATCCGTTCTTATAATAGACTTTATTAAATTTGAATTTTCAGAACAGTCTTGCTCACTCCTTACAAAAAAGAAAATCTTATTTAAGAGAGGAGGAGGAGTGGAACCTAATTTTTTCTGTGAACTCCCAGATAGATGTGTTGCAAGAGCTTGGAGAAAATACTGCAAGGTAAGTTCATTACTAAATAAAGATTCTCATAAGGACTAGAAAAATTATGGGGAAATTGTGTGAATTAATGTAGATTAAAGTAAGCAAAATGAGAAATCTGACTAATATAATGACTACAATATTATAAAGAAAAATAGCTTTGAAAGATCTAAGAACTCTTAGTAATGCTATGAGGAGGAGCTATACTTCCTTTCCAGCTTCCTCTCCTCTGCCAAATGATCACATGAATGTATTTTTGAAAACTATTTCAGATTTTGGATTTTCCTCTTACAAACAACAAGTCTTACACCAGAAAGGAGTCACCAAGTTGTATTTGGAGGACAGAAATAAGGGGAGGTCATCAGAGCCAGAGTGCTTGATTTGTTTTGCTTTGTGTTGCTTGTTCTTAGTACCTACATGTTCTTAGAGGGAGATCTGGGTGAGTTTATACAAGCTGGAATAAAACATAGATTTGGTCATTACTTCACAAGTATGGGATTGGGCAGTGGAGCTACAAGGTGAGGTGACAATACTCAGCTACTACAACTTTGATCCAACTAGATTCAAAGGCATAGAACTTGAAAGTCTCCATAGCAGTTTTTTGAAAAAGGAAGGAGTTGGGTCAACTAAACACCAGCAATCTGCAACCTGTACTTTAAGAGGGACTAGAGCAGAGGGGAAGAAACTAAACAATATTTTCATAATCTTTAACCTCCATCTTACTCTTCCAATAAAAGTCTGTTGAAGGAAAGTCCACTCACACTGAACTAGTCAGATATCCATAGATGAAGGATGAAGACATAAAAATCTTGGGGATCTGTCCCTATTTTTGTGGCTGAAAGTTGAAATGACGACTCTCACCATTGGGTAGAAAATCCTCACTCACTCTGCAGGTGGTGATCTAGCAGGCTAGCTGTTGGGAGAATACTGAATAAACAGGATATGGATGGTCCCCAGGGCACAAAACCCAAAAAGTTTCTACTCATTTGGCCCCCATCCTGAAAATCTTGACTGAACTTTAAGATAAGGAAATCTTTCTCTCTTTCTTTTTCTCTTTCTCTGTCTTTATCTCTGTCTCTTTGTCTCACTGGCTCTCTCTAGCTCTGCCTCTCTGGCTCTCTGTAGGTGTGTTTCTCTCTTTTTTTCTCCCACTCCCTTTTCCTCTCTTCCCCAGTTGATAAAATATAAGAATAGAGGAATATCAAATGTCTCACCCTCAATAAGCATCTAATTTCAAAAGGTTATTTTCACTGCAGATTCAATCCAAGAAGTGATTACCAAAATACACTATCTTCAAACTACAGGAAATTGGGCCCTGTGAATTGTAAAACTGCTCAGACTCTACTTCAGGAGATTTGATTAAGCTATTCCCCATTTTTAATAGTGGAGGTGCTTGGTCAGGAATGTATTGAGAACTTTAAAATTACTCCACCCTACTCAGACAGTGCCTTAGGGGAAGATAAAGTTGCAAATTCCTGACTGAACAATGAAAAGTCCCCAACTCATACTTATAGTGAACCAAAAACTTTAAGCTAGGTCTATTTTTAGATCTAATACAAAAGAGTGCTAAATATCTATAAAGATTAAATGAATCACTAAAAGGCCAAGCAACTTACAAAAGGTAAGCTTAACAAAAGAGGTGTGAAGTACTCAATAGATTTTCTCTAACCAGAGGAGGTGAGAACAAAAGAAGATGTGAACTAAGAATGGGTAGTCCTGGGGGAAAGAGTCTACTGTGATTGGTAGATGTGAAAATTTAGGGGAGGTAACACAAGAGAAAATTTTCTTTAAAAGGAAGGGGAATTCGAAATTGAAGTTAGTTGGAGTTTGGAGTTAGTTTGGAGGAACTGTAGACTCTGAACTCAGTTTGAGAGTTGAGGAGTTCAGTGAAATACTGGAGGTTGCTTGAGAAGATCTTGTGGTGAGTGATAAAGACTGACTCTTTCTCCCTTAAGGCTCAGGCCTAGGCCAAATGGCCTAGGTCCTTTATACTATTTTCTCTCTCTCTCTCTCTCTCTCTCTCTCTCTCTCTCTCTCTCTCTCTCTCTCTCTCTCTCTCTCTCTCTCTCTCTCTCTCTCTCTCTCTCCTTCCCTTAATTCCTTCATTTATATTAATTAAAATCTCCATAAAACCCAGCTGACTTGGGTGTTTTCATATTTGGGAATTTTCCCATGGCAACCACTTAATTTTAGACTTTAAATCAAGACACTAAAATTTATCTTTACAGTTTGGCCAAAATCTTTATAGTTTTGGCAATTCACAGTTTGGCAAACCACATTTTCCTGGTTAAAGCCCTCAGGTCATGAACATCCCCAAACCTAGATAATTTATAGACTCTTTTTATCACTCACAAATATAGAATCACAGCCTCAACCTAGAAGCTGATGGGTTTTATTCCCTTTACTCTTTAACAATGCCCTGATGTTCACTCTGGCCCAACTTTTTCACCTATAGAATGATGTGGAAGGGTCTACAGAGGGGCCCAATATCTGGTAGAGAAAGGCAGAGTGACATAATGGGTAAAGTGTTGGACCTTGAATCCCAGGAGGACTGAGATGCCAATCCTGCTTCTAATACCTTAAATGGTATGCCTGACCATGTCACCTGACCTTTCTGGCCCTCAGTTTTAAGGAAAAGGCTGAGTATCAGATTGGTGAAAGTTGACAAAATAAGGAAAAGGCTGAGTATCAGATTGGTGAAAGTTGACAAAATAAGGGAAAGGCTGGTATCAGATTGGTGAAGTTGACAAATAAAAAAAATGAGAAATGTTGGAAGGGCTAAAGTAAAATAGGGAAATTAATGCACTATTGGGGAATTAATCACCTTTTGGTGAATTAAATTGGGAACCATATCCCAAAAGGTACTAAACCCTACACACTCTCTAAACAGCCATACCATTAGTAAGCCTATATACTGAAAAAAATAATAAAAGTCAGAGGGAAAGAGTCATGCATTGAAACATATTCAGAGCAGTTCATTTTGTGATGGCAACAAAGGAATACCTGTGGCATATCCATAAATTTGGGAATAGCTAGACAAATCATCATATATGCATTAAAAGGTATATTACTAAAATGTAATAAATGATGGAGACAATTTCAGACTGATTCAGAAGGAAGTGAACAGAACCAGGGGGAAAATCTATATAGAATCATAAGCATTTAAAAAATTAGATTGGGTTCCTGGACTGTTAATTTCCTTTGGAGCTCTAAATCTGTGAACCTATAATTTCTCCTGTTCTCCAAACTGTCCTTAGGCTAACCCTAGTAATGGCAAGAAGCAAAACCAGCTGATTCCCCAGGGAGAGATGACATTGACATCATGTGCTGCATACATGGCCTGCCCACTGGCTCATAGGCATCAAGGGAGGATAGTGGAATCATTGGGTCCCTGGGACAGTATCCCAGAACAGAAAACAAAACAATTGGAAAGAGACATTGGGGCATTTTCAACATAAAAATCCAGGAGGGCCTCTAAGTAGCAGAAGCCTCAGAGTTGGTGGGGTGAGGAAATGAATATCTAAAAAAGAGCTTTGTAGGAAAGCTTTATTTGGACATTGGCATGAACAGGACATTCCAGACTATTTTTTAACTTTTTGACAGGTTCACTAAAGAGTAATATTAAGTATAATGCTGTATTACAGAGTTTACCTAGATTTCAGTGAAGCCATGAGTTAAGTTTCTTACATAATACTGATAGAAAAGTAGAGAACTATGTACTAAGAACTGGTTCCATTAATGAAAAAAAATATTGTCTTCTGCATCTGAGGGACAAGTCTGCCAGAAATGATTTTTATTTGTTTCACATTATTTTGAATCTAAATAGTTTAAGATTAAAAATTAATGCACAATATGCCAAGTATTATATTTTATAAGGTTTATTAATAATAACTTGAAGTAGAGGAAAGTAATAGCCTTTACTAAAGAGGAACTTCCCAGACCATACACAAGGAGGAAGAAAGAGAGATTACAGAGAAGGTAGAGTTACACAAATTTATCTATACAGGCAAGGACACAACATGAGAACAGAAAGGAAAGGGATTCTGGGAAATGAACTCCATGTATACAAAATTCTATTAACACACATTTCTATTTAGGGAGGAAAATGGCCCAACTAGAAAAGTCATCTCAGACAAATTTGCAACACAAGACATTTTGGAGTAATGTGATTGGGAATATTAAACCAAGAACATTTCACAGTAGTAGTAGTAGTAGTCTCTCAGAAGCCGAGAATGACGTTTGTCTTTGTGCATGTGCACAAAGACACTTGTGCATGAAGATTTAAGTGGAAAAGTCGATGCACAGAGACAGTCCCACTCTCTCGGCATTGGAAGCCTGGGTCCAGTGGCACGAAAAGTCGTTACACCTGGAGACTTCCTCAGCTGCATTGGATGGTCGTGTTGTCTTTTGTGCTCCAACACGCCCTGAGCACTCCACAGTGCCTTGCTGCGTCGCCCTCTCAGCCGTTGAACCTTCTTGTTGGTTTCTTCCACCTGTTCCGCCAAAACAGTCTTCACATGCTGGGTGAGCAAAGCCCTGGTTCACCAGGGGTCCACGACGACCCGATGGCTACCCTCACAAGGTTTAGCCGGCCTGTCGAAACCGTTGCCCCGGATGTGGCCGCTGCCGCATGCTAGCAGCTACTGGGAGCCACAAGTGAGAGCTGGGTGTATAACAATGTTTAGGGATAACATTTTATTTCAGCTGAAGGAAGGGGAGCCCTTTGTCCAGGGATATTTCTTTCATGTCACACTTTCTCTTGAGCAATGGAGTAAATAATAGGGACTGAACATAGAGATTGTAAAAGAAAGGCTAAGCTAGACCTTATTTTGACATTTGCAGCTGCTGTGAGCCTAGGACTCAGGGGAAAACAGCTCTTCCTCTGAGTCAGGACTGAATGATATGGGAGGTTTTTGTTCAGGGCTGAAGCACTGTGTAGGAGGCCAGTTAGTGTCTTGACCACAGTAATAGATGGCAGCATCCTCAGCCTCCAGGCTGCTGATTGTGAGGGTGAAATCTGTCCCAGACCCACTTCCACTGAACCGAGGGGGAATCCCAGAGTGCAGATTGGAAACTCTGTAGATCAGTGCTTTAATACGATCTTGTTTCTGTTGGAACCAGTAGAGATAATTGTTCCCATCACTGTGTAAGAGGCTCTGACTGGCCTTGCACTTGATGGTGACTCTCTCTCCCAGAGACACAGACACAGAGGCTGGAGACTGAGTCAGAACAACTTCCCCTTGTGAATCTGAAATTAAAGAGACATTTGAGGTTAGAGAACCAAAAGAGTTTCTGCTCCTTTCCCAAGCTTGCCACAATTTTCTGAAATTTGAAATATATTAATTCATCACCAAAAAGTTCCTTTGTTCTGACAACTAAACCACTTCTCAAAGACTGTTCTGACTGAGAAAGAGAATGTACCAAAGCTCACATTGCAAAGAGCCTCTCCCATTCCCCCATCTTTCATATGCTCCTCCACACATTGTGATTCCTCACCTGCTAGCCAGAAAAGCAGGAGGCAGAAGACCTGAGTTAAGGATGCCATCTTCACACTGAGCTCTGTCCAGTGCTGATTCATTCCGGAACAGGACAGAGCTTTTAATAAAGATTTTGAACAGCAGGGAGGAGTTTAGGGGAAGAAGGAATGCAAAACAGCAAGTAAAAAGAGGAGCCCTCTCATGCTCAAGGCTCAGAATATTTGTAGGAGTTCTTCCCTCTGTGTTCCCTAGTAGAAATCAGACACACTCACAACCTTCAAAGAGTGAGTCTCCTTCAGGTGGTCAAAGAACAGAAACACAACATTGGCAATGCTGCTTTTCCCTTGAGGTCCTGCCTTTTCCAGGCCCTTCCATTTATTTTCCTGAAAAAAAAAAAATCTAAACTCTCCCTTCAGTTTTTTGCCCTAGAACATATATTATTTCATGTCACCACATCTTCTTTTGTCAAACCAACTAATTTCAACACCATTAAATAACAGTTCAACCTTAGGCAAATTCACTTAATTGGCCAAAACTCAGTTTCCTAATTTGTAAAATGGGGAGAAAATTATTGTATAACTTATAGTAAAATAATTTAGGAGTAAAATTACTTTGTAAGCTTCAAAGAGCTAGTAAAATATGAGTGATTATCCTTAGCATTTATTATCTCATTTTTCTCATCTCATTCTAATAAATTCAGACTGAGACAAGTAACTGTGCCATATTAACTCTTCCAATTTAATGTTCTGAAGATGAAAAAAATATTATTATTTTAGTTGAATTGAGGCATTAAGATATAAATTCATCTGGATTGCTGAAAGTAACTTTCAGACAATAATAATGATAGCTAATATTTATATAACCTTTTAAATATTTCAAAAATTATACATTAGCTTATCTATTCCCTATAATACTACTATATTTATTTTATGGATTATGAATTTAAAATAAATATAATTTATTTCACAGATCTCTTTTACAGATTTTGAAACTGAGGCTGAGAGAGAGCAAGTGACTTAACATGGACCACATAGCTAATAAATTACTTAAAGAAGATTGAAATTCAAGTCTTTTATCTCCCAATCCAAATCTCTATCTACTCCCCAACCCACAACATTAGAGGAGTATAGAATGATGGGAATTCTGTGTCTCACGATATTCCCAAATGCTTTTGATTTCTCTTATTAAGTCTCTTTGGCTTTTTATTCCATGTAGCTTGGAGATCATGAATTCCAGTTAGGATGTCCCTTATTAAATTGTGGTTCTGAAATTTTTATCCATCAGTGTTATGTCTAGATGAGGTTGGGATATAGTTTGCTCAGTGGTAATTCTCTAGTTGTAGGGCACGTTGAGACCACAAGGATATTTTGAGATACATATTTATAGAATGGGCACTGGTCATTTGTCAGTTTGTCAAGATTCTAGTATGTAGATTTAGGTACATAGCCAGGTCAGATATGAATGAATAAGTGCTACATTTTTTATAGGATACAGTCATTCCTTGTACTTTGTCTAACTGTTTGCCTAATCTTTGTTGACCATTTGGCAGATGCTGTTTGCCCAAAAACCCAGCACATGAGAAAGAATTACTCTTCTAGAGACTTTGACAACACAGTTCAATGCAGGGATTGAAAGCAAATTAAAAAAGAAGACAATTTAGAGTCAGATAATGGTGCAGTGACTAAAATACCTAATGTCAGGAAGAATCAATTCCTAAATTCCAATCTAGCCTCAGGCATTTACTAGCTGTGTGACCCAAGTTAAGTCACTTAACCCTGTTTGTTTCAGTTTCCTCTTCAGTAAATTGAGCTAGAAAAGGAAATGGCAAATCACTGCAATATCCCTGTCTTCCTGATTCTAGACTCAGCACTCAAATCATGACATTATCTAGCTGCTCCCAAGGTGATCTTCCTCAATGATTCACTACCATTCCCCCATCATACCCAATTTTTTGTCAAGGTATGTAAGTTTTTCTTTTGTTATCTCTCTTAAACAATCCCCCTAAACTCCTCTAATATTGCCCCCAATCTATTGCCTGGTTCTCATGTGCTTTCTCACCTGAAACATTGCAATAGCCTGCTGTTTAATCTGCCTGTCACAAGAATCTTCCTCACTACAATACATTCTTCACTTACCTAGGAAACAGATTTTCTTAACACAGGTCTGAGCATGTCACACCCCTCCTCAACAACCTTCACTGACTCCCTGTCAACTCCAGGATCAAACAGGAAATCCTCCATTTGGCATTCGAAGGTTTTCATGATTTAATCCACCCCACCCCATTTTTCTAGCCATCATATACTTTTCACTTCCTACAACATACTCTTCAGTCAAGTTACACTGGACTCCTTGCTCTTTCTCAATTTTTTTTACTGACCCTCAAGTTAGGAATGTCCTCCTTCCACTTCTCCATCTTTTGACAAGCCAAAAAAAAAGAGTCTGAACTAAAATCCTACCACAAAAAGAAGCCTTTCTTCATTCTTCTTAATTCTAATTCCTTTTCTCTGCTGATTCTTTCCTATTTATCAACTACATTACTTTGTGTACATAATTGTTTGCAAATTGTCTCCCCTAGAGGACTCTCAGTTCCTTGAAAACAGAGGGCTAGTCTTTTGTCTTTTACCTTTTTTTGTTTAGCATATAATTGTGCATGATAAATTCTGATTATTCTTTTGATTTCTTCTGGCTTTCTTATTTCATCTTTCTCAGTAGCTTTTTATCATATGGCATATCTTCCCTTATTATTATTCAAATTAACTAAGGGTTTATTAATTTCTTTAGTCTTTTCAAAGATGCAGCTTTAAGTTTTCTTTATATCTTATATGGCTCTTTTCTTTCCAATTTATTTGCTTCTAATTTTAATACTTCCTCTTTCATGCTTATTTTTATCTAATTGTTGTGTTTCTGATTTCTAAATGCATATTCAGTTCACCAATTCCCCCTTCTTTCTATTTTGTTGATGTATATTTCTTTGGCTATGGTTTTTCCCTGAGGACTACTTTATTCATATTGTAGAATTTTTGGTATGTTATTTCATCATTACTATTTTCTTGTACAAAGTTACTAATTATTTCTATGATTTCTTCTTTGAACAACTCATTATCTAGGACTGCATTATTAAATCTCCATTTATGTCTCCATCTTTTGTTTGTGGTTTTTAAACCAAAGACTATTTTTATGACATTATAGATTTATTAACTACTTCTGTTTTCTTACATTTCTTTGCAATACCTCTGGACCCTATTATATGGTTAATTTTTGTAAAAGCTCCTTGTGCTTTCTGAATAGCTAAATTCTTTTGCTGTATAACTTAGAAGTTCCTACCTTGCATAAGTTCCCACAGAAACTAGCTGCTTAATATTTTCCCTTTTTACCTTTCTCTTAGAGTTGTCTAAAACTGAGAAAGGGATATTAAAACTTTTATTTCCTATTGTATTCTAGTCTATAAAAATGTTGTAGCTTAAGTAATGTGTTCCTTATGAATTTAGAAGCTAAGGAATTCATAGTGTTTGTTGTCTAATTCCTTTCAATGTTATGGAGTTTCCTTATCACTTTTTCTTACTTGAGGGTTTGTTTTTATTCATCAGATAGTTTTGCAAATCTTTTTTTAATTCATTTAATACATAGCAAATTTTTCTTCTAATTTTTGCCTCTCTTTCTACCCTTTTTGTGAAGTAAAATTCCTCCATCCCTCAGCACCCCAGTGGTGGGACACAGGAGTCATAGAGTCACATGTCTGTTTGAGGATGTGACAGCCTGATAATGATTCAAACCCATTGGCCAGGGAGATCGAGGAGGAGTGATGTTTTGAAAAGCCAGTGAAGGAAGCAGAATCAGTCTCTTTGCTTCTGTGCCTATCTCTGGGCTGTTTTTCTCTGAGCTCTTACTTTATCTCGTGATCTCTGGCAAGCAAGAAGTTGGCTGCACTGGAGGATTAAATCATTCCCTAAAGCTAAAAATACTGAAAACCTATTTCTATTTTTCTCTCTTTATTAATAAATGCTTATGAATCTAGTAATAAGCTTCCAGATTAATTTTATTTATAACACCTTTAAACACTTAGTAGAGTGCCTGTAGGTTGTTAATAAATCTTTCTCAGTTGGGTATTATTATCCTATGCAGCCTAGGATGAGCCAAGTAATGAGCAAGAAAACTTGTTCCACATCTCAGTGCTCAGATCTCATAGTATCAAGGGCTGGAGCCCACATTGTCATATGACCTCAGATAAGAGGATGACAGATTACAAGGTGGAAGACCAATGACTTCATATTGTATATGAGGAATACGATACTCAGAGAGTGTATGTGACTTGCCCAGAGACATTCGTCCCTGAATCTTTTAAAGATAAAAAAAATGTTTTTACTTTCACTTGATACTTAAGAAATTCAAAACATCTTCCCCATGTATCATTCAGTTAACCCTAAAAACAACTGGTTAGTTTGATACAAACAGTAATATTACCCCCATTTTACAGATGGTAGAACTGTGGCTCTGAATACTGAAATGGACCAAAATGACACACACAGTCCAGGGTTCCTTCCATGTCCTGCAGCCTCCTGATCAGTGGAGTGAATAATAGGGACTAAAGGAATGGGTTCTAAGAGGAGAGATGAAATAAGTTTTATCTTGACCTGAGAAAACCAGTTGCTATCAACCCAAGACTCTGGGGAAAGAAGCTTGTCCCCAGAGCTCAGAGACTGAATGAATTGAGGAAGTTTTTGTTAGGGGCTGGAACACTGTGTGTAAGGCCAGCTAGTACCTTGCCCACAGAAGTAGTCTGCAACATCCTCAGACTCCAGATTGTTGATTGTGAGGGTGAAATCCGTCCCAGACCCACTGCCACTGAACCTAGAGGGAACCCCAGAGTGCAGATTGGAAATGCCATAGATCAGTGCTTTAATAGATTTTCCAGGTTTCTGTTGGAACCACTCTAGGTAAGTGTTCCCATCACTGTGTAAGAGGCTCTGACTGGCCTTGCACTTGATGGTGACTCTCTCTCCCAGAGACACAGGCAGGGAGGTAGGAGACTGGGTCAAAACAATTTCCCCTTCTGAACCTGAAATTAATAATGAGAAATTGGAGGTTAAAGAATCATCAGAAACAAGGAAAGCCTATTAAATTGAGGCAGAAAACAGCGCAGCTCAGATGACAAGAGCTCTCCCAACCTCCCATTCTTCTCCATAGTCTCCTTCCCACATTCTCTTTCCTCACCTGGGAGCCAGAGCAAGAGAAAGCAGAGGGGCTGAGCTGGGGAGGCCATCTCCACAGGGAACTCTGTCCAGTGCTGGACAGCACTGTGGATAGAGCTGATAAAGCAGCAGGGAGGAGTTTGGGGGAAGAATAAATGCAAAACAGCATGTAAAAGGGGAGCTTTATCACCTCTAAGGCTGAGAACCTTTTTCAGTAGCTTTTCCTCACATGTCCCTTGAGACAAATCAGATACACTTTCAGCCTTCAAACTCCAAGTCTCCCTTACATGGTCAAAGTGACAGAATTTCACTACATCTTTAAGGCCGTTTTTCCCCTGACACGCAGCCTTTCTCGTACAAGATATTTCCATCCTTTTTTTTTAATTTTTCCTTATAGTATTCAGGGAAAAATACAAATAAAAATACAAATAAAAAATACAAATAAAAATACAAATAAAAAATACAAAATATCCCTGAATGCTTATATCAAAAAATAGAGGAAATGCAGATCAATTAATTGGGCATGCAACTAAAAAAAACCTAAGAAATAAATTTAATCCCCAATTAAAGACTAAATTGGAAATACTAAAAATCAAAGGAGAAATTAATAAAATTGAAAGTAAAAAATCTAGGAGTTTATTTTATGGGGAGGGGGAAATAAGATAGAGCATTTGTTCATTTGTTTTTTTTTTTTGAAAGAAAGGAATCAAATTACCAATATCAAAAATGAAAAGGGTGATTACACCTCCAATGAAGAGAGAATTAAACCAACCATTAGGTGCTATTTTGCATATTATGTGACAAATCTAATAATATACATGAAATGAAAATGATTTACAAAAATATAAATTGCCTAGATTAACAAAAGTAGAATTAGAATACTTTTAAAAATCCCATCTGTTAAAAAGAAATTGAAGAAGCCATGAATGAACTCTCTAAGAAAAAATCCCCAAGGCCAGATGTAGTCATAAGTTAATTCTATCAAACTTTTAAATAATAATCCCAATATAATTAAGCTCAAATAAAACCTATTTGGTAAAAGAAGCAAAGAAAGAACCATACCAAATTTTTATGTCACAAATATAATGCTGTTAGCTAAACCAGGAAGACCAAAAACAAAGAAAATTACAGACCAATTTCCCTAATGAACTTTGATGCAAAAATCTTAAATACTAGAAAATTGGCAACAGCTATATATCTCAAGTATTATTTACTATGACTATACATAATTTATACCAGGAATACAAAGTTGATTTAATATTAGGAAAACCATCAGCATAATAGATCATACCAATAATCAAACTAACAGGAATCACATGAATATCTCAATAGATGCAGAAAAAGCCTTTAACAAAATAAAACACCCATTCCTATTAAAAACAGTAGAAAGCACAGGAATAAAAGGGCCTTTCCTCAAAATAATAAGTAACATTTATTTAAAACCATCAGCAAGTATCATCTACAGTGGGGATAATAGAACACTTCTCAATAAGATCAGGAGTGAAGCCAGGATGTGCAGTATCATCACTATTGTTTAATATTGTATTAAAAATTGTAAACCTCAAATTTCCAACATGTATAAGTCTAAGGAAATTTGAGGTTTACAAAATGCTAGCTTTAGCAATTAGAGAAAAAATAAAGTGAAAGTAGTCAGAAAGGGAATTAAACTATCACCCCTTGCAGATAATGTGATGTTATACATAGAGTCCTAGAAAATCAACTAAAAACTAGTGTGAAGTAGTCAATAACTTCATCAAAGTTGCAAGATACAAAATAAACCCACAGAAATCATCAGTATTTACATATATATGTATATATGTATATTTCCAACAAAACTCAGCTGCAAGAGTTAGAAAGAGAAACTCCATTTAAAAACACTCTAGACAGTACAAAATACCTGAAAACCTATTTACCAAGACAAACACAGGAATTCTAGGCACACAATTACAAAACACTTTTTACACAAATAAAGTTAGATCTAAATAATTGGAAAAACATTAATTCCTCATGGGTATGCTAAGTTAATATAATAAAATGAAAATTCTACTTAAATTAATTTATTTATTCAGTGCCATACAAATCAAACTAACAAAAAAAAAGTTGTTTTAAAGAACTAGAAAAAATAACAAAATTCATCTGGAAGAAAAAAAGATCAAGAATATCAAGGGAATTAATCAAAAAAATGTGACATATGATGGCCTAGCAGTACCAGATCTTTTTTTTTTAAACTTATCTTCTGTCTTAGAATCAATACTGTGTATTGGTTCCAAGGCATAAGAGTGGTAAAGTCCAAGCAATGGGGGTTAAGTGACTTGCCCAGGGTCACACAGCTAGAAAATATATGAGGCCAGAATTGAACCTAGGACATTTCATCTTTAGGACTGGCTCTTCATATACTGAGTTACCCAGATATCCCTGATACCAGATCTTAAGATATACTATAAAGCAATAATCATAAAAACAATCTGGTACTGGCTAAGAAACAGAAAGGTAGATCAATGGAGAAGATTGGGGTAAAAGACCTCAGCAATTTAGTGTTTGATAAACCCAAAGATCCCAGCCTTGGGGATAAGAACTCATTTTTTGACAAAAAAAAAAATTACTGGGAAAATTGGAAAAGAGCATGGGAGATTTAGTTTTAGATCAATGTACCAAGATAAAGTCAATATAGGTATATGATTTACACATAAAGAGTGATATTATAAGTAATTTGGGGAAACATAGAGTAATTTACCTGTCAGATCTATAAAGAATAGAAGGATTTATGACCAAACAAGAGAGAAAGAACATTACAAGATATAAAATGAATAATTTTGATTATATTAATTTAAAAAGGTTTTTTTACAAACAAAACCAATGCAACCAAGATTAGAAGGGAAGCAACAAGCATAGCTGTTATAACGAATTTCTCTGATAAAGATCTGATTTCTCAAATATGTAAAGAACTAAGTCAAATTTGTAATACAAATCATTTCCCAATTGATAAATGGTCAATGGATATGAATAGGCAGTGTTGAGATGAAGAAATCAAACTCATCGATAATCATATGAAAAAGTATTCTAAATATCTCTTGATAAGAGAAATGAAAATTAAAAGAATGCTGAGGTAACACCTCACACCTATCAGATTTGTCAATATGACAGAAAAGTAAAATGATTAATGTTAGAGACAAATTTGGGACACTAATGAATTGCTGGTGGAGTTGTGTATAAAATCCAACCTTTCTGGAGGACAATTTGGAATGATGCTCAAAAAGCTATAAAAGAATTGCATCCCCTTTGACCCAGCAATACCACTACTAGGTCTGTATCCCAAAGAGAATTTTAAAATGGGAAAGCACTTGTTTGGAAAAAATATTTATAGTTGCTCTATTTGTGGTGGCAAAGAATTGGAAACTAAAGGGATGTCCCTCAATTGTGGTACATGATAGTGATGGAATACTATCATGCTGTAAAGAATGATGAACAGGATTTCAGAATAGCTAAGATGACCTAAATCTCAGCAGAGTGCATTGAATTGTTGCAGTGTGCTTTGTGCAAGTCACTATTCTACTGATTATTATTTTATATTTGATATTCCATTGATAGAAAAAAACTGTGTAAGAATTGAAATAATATTTCTACCCAAATATATATTTTATAAAGTTTATTAGAAAGGGTAGATAATCATTCTTCTAAGTAACCTGACCATGAGGTGCCTAACCTGCAAGTCTCTTCCTCCTTCCCTCTTACCTTCCTCCTCTCTCCCCACATTCATTCCAAAGGCCCAAAAGCCCCATTAAAGACCTTTCCCTCAATTTTTATTTACATGCAGCACGTTCAGGGGCCCTAAACCTGGTGCAACTGTGTTATGTCAGGAATGTTTGATGAACAAGTCAAGCTTCTCAGGAGGGGAAGGAGATGGACTTCCTTGACCCAATTCCCCCCATGATCCTTTGGGAGATGAGGCTCCCCATTGGATAATTTAAATATAACTATCTTATGACTCTAAATACTTTCTAGCTAAAAGTACATTCAATACTGCATTTTTCT
This sequence comes from Monodelphis domestica, assembly GCF_027887165.1. Classification (NCBI taxonomy): domain Eukaryota; kingdom Metazoa; phylum Chordata; class Mammalia; order Didelphimorphia; family Didelphidae; genus Monodelphis; species Monodelphis domestica. The sequence continues at coordinate 720,136,243 of NC_077227.1, read as the reverse complement.
AAGAGGAAGTTAAAATAGATAGATAAGAGAGTAAAATACAAAACCTGATTGATAGACGCATTGACGAAATGCCAATTAGGGGGCAGTTCCCTTTGGTATAATAGTTTACATTCAGAACAAGTATGTTCAACCCCCTTTAATTCAGTTCATATATCCCAAATTTCAGTCTGGATCTTTTCATACACTGTGTGGCTTCTTCAGGCAATTTTACAACACCTTCTCCAAAAAGGATCCACATTCCTAATTTGAAGTGTTCACGAGGTTCTATTCCTGAAATTTCTCCAAAAAATTTTAAACCTTGGATTTTAGGATAATTACACACTACCCCCTGAGGAGAGTGTTGACAAACACCAGAATAACACTGGGATACATGACTGAGTTATGAAGTAGATGAAACAATTGTCAAAAGAAAAAAAATCACCCAAAAAATCCAAAATAAATGAATAAAAATTAAATTATGTATAAAAATAATAAGTACTGAAAGGATAAAAAAATAAAAAAATAAAATCTTACATGTATAAAATTCTGAGTAAAATAAAATAATGAACCTGTAACAGATTCTTGAATCGAAGCAAGGACCAAGTAAAGTGACTTATGTCTCACAAGCCCATAGGACAATAACAGCAATACAGTACTTTACCCATTTGCAGCCAGGACTACAGAAAATTGCCAAACTATAAAAGAGAAAGGACTAAGTTTCAGCAGCAAATGGGAAAAATTATTCCCTGGTCTGATTGTACCTTCACTGTCAGAGATAAAGGGAGCCAGGATGATAGCCAACCTGAGGTACTTAACTCAGAATATTGCACATGGAGTGTGGTACAAGGGAGTCCTGCATCTTAACATATGTCAAGCACTGCAACCTTGCTTCTCACTCTAGTTTCAAGTCCTTTTGTATTGGTATAGAAGTTCAACAATCATTCCTGGATTAGGTTTGATCCTTTTTGACCTTGTGCTACTTGGCACTGTAGAGTGGCTCTTTGTTCCCTTCTCATGGAATCAGACATAATCTTTTAACAAAGTCCAATAACATTTGTCAATTAATGGCAAGTTTCCATAGTCTAAACCTTTTGGGTATGCAAAATTACAAGTCCTAAAAGATACTGAAAACTTATACTGTAAACTTTGTCCTTCAAGAAAAAAAAAACATTAAAATTGATTTCACATACTTCAAGTATCACCAAGGTTAAGGAAAAAAGGAAAAAATCAAATATCCTATTACAAACATAAAGTGAAAAAAATAATTTTAAAAAATCATAATTTCACAGTTCACATTCCATGTGACAATGTGTTAGTCAAGCTGAGGCACAATACAAAAGGTGCTCACTCAAAAATGAAATTTATATCCCTCTTAACTTGACCAGGATCCACAGTGTGAGTATACATAATTTTTTCACCATGTAAAAGCCTTTTAAAAGCAGAAGTACAACAACTATTACATATTCTAAGAAGTACCAAAATCCCCCAAATCATAAAACCCCTTTAATGATAACTGCAAATAAACCTATTACTTGCAGCCATAAGACGTTCCACCAGCTATTATTAGGATTCACATGACTTGTGGTGTGACATGTAAAAAAATTTTGAAATTATGAATACTTGTCACAAGTTCTACAGATTTAGCAAACCTTTCAACTGTGGCAAAGATATTATTAAAAGAATATTATTACCATTATTCCAAAATTTGATGGGAGAGAAACTCAGAAAAACCTATATACAATTGACAAAAAAATACAAATATAAGAAATCCATTTCAAAGCTACAAGGTTTCACAGGAAAAATCAGTCCCACCAGCTGGATGAGATTATAACACATCACAGGGTAACTAAGCCACTTGGGCACCTCCCTCCCTCTTGGTATGAGACTATAATAGTATAATAGAACTCTCTCCAATATGTCCCACCATTTTCACATGGAGCTGAGGACTAAAAAATGAAAATCACTGCAGATATGTCATTCATTACATTTACAATAAATGCAGAGAAGGAAAAACAAAACAATGCCATTTCACTCTACTTCAACTACAAATGGACCCTTACCTCTTGTTACAAACAACTCAAGAGACAAGCAAATAAATGATCAGTCAGAGGTAGGGATGCTCCCACAAATCTGAAAATCACTTTTGAAGGCCCATTAAAATAAATTTAAATTATTATACGATTAAATTCTCCAAAATGTGTATACAGGTTGAAACCAATGTGATGGAGTCCATTCATCATCTCTGTGTGACAAGTAACAAAGTCAAAAAAGGAACAAAATGCTTTTTATGGGCTTTTACAATGATATTCTTCAGTACAATCAAAGTCATAGGGGAGGTACAAATAAAGACAATGCAACAGAAAATTTCAATTTTGATAACTTATGAAGTGGTTAACAGTAAATTACATACATCTTGAAGTTAGAAATGAGTTACAAAGACGTCTTCCTTCTGGGGAGGAGAACAAACTGAAACAGTTAACATCAATAAAGCAATGAGGTCTGAAAAGGCCTAACAATTCACCTCCAGACTCTGAGGTTCCTTCCCCTCCCAAGTACCATCGGTCATCACAAGTTCTTTGTCCACACCTCTGTGGTCCCCATATTGAGGGGAGTTCCTGCACAGAGTACAGATGTTTGGGTGTGAGTTTTGATTTGCCTCATTCGAATAACTATTCCTCCTATCAATATCACTATTCCTGAAACTTCTATTCCTATTTTCCTGATTTCTCTTCTTACAATTCATAATTACATGACCCAATCTTCCACAAAAATAACATGTTAGTAGTTGTTTTGTGGATTCTTGTAAGGGAGCTATGATCTTTCCTTGCTTTATTTTTCCAACTGTTTCAGTGAATCCATTTATTTCCTTCCTCAATGTCTCTACTAAAGTAGCATTCTCTTTATCCTTCTCACCCTGTTTAGAATTCAATTTCTTTATTTCCTTCCTTAATGCTTCTACTAAATCAGTATTCTCCTTCTCCTTTACCTTATATCCCTCAAAAGCATAAACTGCCACTCTTTTTAAGTATTCAAGGTCCATAGTAGGCCAATTTGGACAGCTAGTCATAAAATAATCCCTAACTACCTTACAACTGTTTTTTACAACTTGTATTCTGATTCATCTAACATCCCTTTCCCTATCAAGATCAAGATCAATATATCTCCCACCCAGCTCAATAAGTCTGTCCATAAACTGAGAGTGGTTTTTATTTTCTTCTTGCTTAACATTTTTAAATTTATTCCATGTACCAGGACTATCAAAACAGGCTTCCATAGCTTTTATCAATGCATTTCAGTTGCACTCCTTTAATCCTCTAACACCTTACCTAAAACTACAGTCATATCCTCATCTTGGAAGCTTCTGGGTTTTTATTTCCTTTACTATTTATCCTCATTCCTGATGTTCTCTCTGGTTTGACTTTTTCAGCAGCAAAACAATGTGAAAGGGTCTATATAAAGGCCCAAGATATGATAGAGATAAGTAGGTGGCAAAGCAGGTGGTGCTGGACCTAGAGTCCTAGTTGAACCTGGGTCGCAATCCTTCTTCTAATGCCTAATAATTGTGTAACTCTTGTTATGTCACCTGACTTCTATGACCTTCTGTTTTCTCATCTCTGAAAGGAAAGTCTGGCATTAGATTGCTGATGTTGACCAAAAAAATTAAAATGACAAAAGTTGGAGGGACTATAGGGGAAAAGACCAATTAATACGCTATTAGGCTCACCTTGGAAGGCAATTTAGAACTGTGCCCCAAAAGGTACTAAACTCTGAATATTCTTTGGATTAGCAATATCATTACTAGACCTATATCTTAAAAAGATAAAAAGACATAGGAAAATATCCATATGTACACATATATTCAGAGTAAATCACTTTGTGGTGGCAACAAACTGGATACTTAGAGTATATTCATAAATTTAAGAATGGCTAAATAAATTAAAATATATGAATTAAAAGGAATAATGCTGAACCGAAAGAAATGACTGAGGTAATTCCAGACAAACTTTGGAAGAGTCTATGAACTGATTCAGAGCAAAGTGAGCAAAACCAGGAGAAATATTTATATAGGAACATTATAAATGACAGGGGTTGGATTCTTTGATAGCTAATATCATTTTGGCCTCCAAATCTATGATCCTATAGATTATAGATTTGGAGGTTTCCCTGTTCTCCAAACTATCCTTAAACTAACCTTAGAAATGGCAAACAGAAAAAAAAATGATCCCCCTGAAAAATGACATTGGCAATTATGTCCAGCTTAGATAGCCTTCCCACTGGCTCAAAGTCATCAAGGGATGATAATGCAATCCTTATGTCCCTGGAACAGGATCCCCAAACAAAGAACAATAGTATGGAAAGGAGACATTGGGACATTTTAAGAACAAAAACCCAGGAGAGCCTGTAAGTAACTTGGGGGTCAGAGTTGGGGAGAGGAAAATAGACATGAATAGGACATGCCAAGCAATCTTTTTTTTTTACCTTTTTGCAGGATCACTAAAGTGTTACATTAAGGGTAATACTGCATCACAAAAGTTACCTGGATTTCAGAAAAAAGCAAGAGGTTAAGTTTCTCACACTATTCTCCTGAAAAAAAGGAGGAGCTGTGAGCTCAATAGTTCCATTAAAGAAAAGAAATTAACATGGCACTCTGCATTATAGGTGCAAGTCTGCCAGAAATTATTTTTATTCACTTAATATTATTTTATGTCTAAGTATTTCTACTTAGAAAAAAAACATGCAAACCAGAGAAGTTTCCTCAGGCATTCCCCCAACATTTACTGTAGTTTTCCCTTTCCCCTTCTAAAGTTCTCTATTATGGCTGAGGAAACCACCATCCCATCATTTTCTCTAGGTTGTGGACCTAATAATAAGAGCTAGCATTTATATAGCCCTCATTCTCTGCCAGGACATGTGCTCTGTACATTTATAATTATTAATATCATCTAATCCTCACATAACCTATGTGGATAAATAGTACTTTTATGCCCATTTTACAGATGAGGAAAGTGAGGTAAACAGAGGTAAGATGATTTGCCTAAGGTCACGCAGCTAGGAAGTGTCTGAGGGTGGTTTTTGACTCAAGTGTTCGTGACTTTAGGTCCAAAACTCAAATGACTACAGCATCTTGTTTCCTCAAAGAATATCTTCCTCAACTATTCATTACCACTCACTGTGAACCTTAAAAATTCTCAGACCCTACTTCATAAGGTTGGATTGTGAACCTTAAAAATTCTCAGACCCTACTTCATAAGGTTGGGTTAAGACCATTCCCCATTGGAACCATTCCCCATTTGGGCAGTGAAGGTACTTGATCAGGAATATGAGAACTCTACTTCACCATACTTAAGCATGCCTTAGGGGAAGATAAAGTTGTAAACTCTTTGCTGAACAATGAAAAGTACTTAAACCCATACTTATAGTAAGACAAAAAGTTCTTAAGCTGTGCCTATTTTTAGGACTAATACAAAAGGGTGCTAAGTACCTATAAAAGTCAGGCAACTTGTGAACTTACAAGGAGCAAAGAGATGAGAACTTACTCAGAGATTCTAGTCTACTCAGGTGTGAATTACTCAAAAGATTAGTCTACTCAGGTGTGAACTAGAATGGTCTGTCCTTTGAAAAATGTCTACTGTGATTGGTAGATGGGAGAACGTAGGGGAGGTGACAGGAGAAAATTCCCTTTATAAGGAGATGAAAATCTGAGCTCGAAAAACAGTCTCTTAAGACAGTCTCTTGAAGACAGTCTGAGGGAGGCTGACTCTGGCTGGAACTCCTTCTGAGGAGACTCTGTCCCTCTGAATCCTCGCTTGGGAAGATCTTGTGATGAGTGATAAAAGACTGACTGATCCCTCTCTTCCTAGGCTGGCTGGTATAGCCCTTTTCTCATTATTTCCTTTTTTCCTCTCTTTCTCTCTTTCTTTAACTCCTCATTGTATTAATTAAAATCTCTATAAAACCCAGCTGACTTGGGTTTATTGAATAATTGGGAATTTTTCCCTAGCGACCACCTCATATATTGATTTAAAAACAAAACACTGTAGTGAAAACATATTTTCTGTGGACACAACTTACTCATCCACTCTTATATCTACTCTTCCACTATTTTAATCACTACAGTTTATGGCCTCAACTATTTTAATTATTACAGTTTATGACAACCAACTATTTTAACTCTTACATCACCCAACATATCCAATTTGTTGCCAAAATCATGTCAATTATATCTTTGCAACATCTCTTGAATATATTCCCTTTTCACCTCTGATATTGCCACCAACCTATTGCCTGAGCCATATCTCCTCTCACCTGAACCACTGCAGTAGCCTGTTAGTTGGTCGGCCTGCTACAAGTATCATCTTCATGGAAGTACATTCTTCAGACACTTGCAAAAGTGATTTTCCTAAAGCACAGGTCTAAGCATGTCATACTCCTACTCAACAATCTCCAGTGGCTCCCTCTCACCTCCAGGATCATATAAAAAATCCTTTTTGACGTTCAAAGAGTTTCAAGATCTAACTCACCCTAACTTTCCAGCTTCATATGTTTTACACTCTGAATATGCTTTTATTCCAGTGACATTGGACTCTTTGATCGTCCTCAAAGCATTTTTTTCTGATTGACTTCCATGCTTGGATTGCTCTCTCTCCTGGTCTCTCCCTTCTGGCAACCCAAAAGTCCCAGGTAAAATCCCATCTTCTACAAGAAGCTTTTTCTAATTCCCATTAATTGTAGTTACTTCACTTTGTTGATTATTTCTTATTTATCCTCTACATTAATTTATGTATAGAGTTGTTTGTACATGGTCTGCCCAATGAAAGTATAAGCTCCTTGAAAACAAGGACTGCATTCTGTCTTTTTTTTTCCTTTAGCATATAATTGTGCATATGTCCTTTCTTTGTTCTTTTTATTTCTCCTGGTTTTGTTATTTCATCATCCACACTTCCTATTTTATCACATTGAGTTTCTACTCACTTATTTTTATTCAGATCAGCTAAATATTTGTCAATTTTATTAGTCTTTTAAAAGAATCACCTTTTAGTTTTATTGTTCCTTTTTATGGCTCTTTTCTTTCTGATTCATCTATTTGCATCTAAATTTTAATATCTCTTTCATGCTTATTTTATGTTTCTTTATTAGTTGGGTTTCTAATTTCCAAATGCATATTCAGCTTTTTAATTATTTTACCCTGTTTTGATAAAGTATATTTGTAAGGATCTGGTTTTCCCCCAAGGGCTACTTAAGCTATCTCCCAAAAAGTATGGAATGTTTTTTTTTTCATCACTACTATTTTCTCTTACATCATTATTAATTATTTTTATGATTTCTTCTTTGAACCACTCATTATTTAGGATAGCATTATTAAGTCTCCATTTGGGTGTCTAAGAACTACTATTCTTATGACATTATGGTCAATAAAGGATGCTTTAACTACTTCTGTTTTTTTCATCGTTGTTTGCAATATCTCTCTTCCCTAGTATATAGGGTCAATTTTTGTAAAAGTTTTTGCTGTACTATTTAGAAGATCACATAAGACTTTGAACTCTAGTTCCTCCAACAATTTGTTCAGTTCCACATTTTCCCTATTGGTAAACTTTTTGTTATACTTGTCCAATATGTATGTGTCTTCTTGTAGTTCAGATGTTTCCTTTATGTATTTGGATACCAAAGCATTTAGAGTATGCTCATTTCTAATATTTCTTTGTTGTCTATGATTCATTATAATTTAATGTAATTCTTTTACTTATGTCTTTCTTTTTAATGTTTATTTTTGCTTTGTCAGTGTCAGAATTGGAATAATATTTCTACCCAGATATATGTTTTATAAAGTTTATTAGCAAGGGGTAGACAATTATTTCTAAGTAGCCTGAACATGTGATCCCTAGCCTGCCAGTCTCTTTCCTCTTTTCCCCCTTCACCTGCCTCCTCTGTTCTCTTCTCAGTTCTTCCCCAATTCTCTTCAATTCTCCCTCTCAGAAGCCCAAAGCTTTGACTTTTATTGACTTACCAAACCTATGCAGACTCAAACCTGGCTCAACTATGCTATGTCAGGAATGGTTGATAGACAGGTAAAGTTACTCAAGAAGGTGAGGGGATGAGCTTCATTGACACAAGTGATCCTTTGGGAGACCCATCTCCCCAATGAATCATTTAAACATAACTATTTTATAAATCTAAATACCTTCTAGCTAAAAGTGAATACAATATTACATTTTTCTAAGATGAAGTTACAATAGGTAGATAAGAGACTAAAATAAAAAACCTGATTGATAGATGCATTGACAAAATGCCAATTAGGGGGCAGTTCCCTTTGGTATAATAGTTTATATTCAGAACAAGTATGTTCAACCCCCTTCAATTCAGTTCATTATATCCCATTATATTCCAAATTTCAGTCTAGATCTTTTCATGCACTGTGTAGCTTCTTCAGGCATCTTTACAGCACCTCCTCCAAAAGGATTTACTGATTTTGGGGTGTTGGAAAGTTTCTTTTCCTGAGATTTCTCCAAATAATTTTGAATCTTGGATTTTTAGGATAATTACACAATCCCCCCTGAGGAGGGTGTTGACATACATCAAAATCACACTGGGATACATGACTGAGTTATGAGGCATATGAAACAATAATCAAAAGAAAAAAAAACACCCAAAAAACTCCAAATAAAGAGTAAAAATTTATGAAACTGTATAAAAATAATAATAAGTACAGAAATGATAAAAAAATAAAAACCTTATGTGTATAAAATTCTGAGTAAAAAATAATAAACCTGTAACAGGTTCTTGAATCACAGGCAAGACTCAATTAGAGTGACTTATGTCCCACAAGTATGTAGGACAATAGTAGAATTACAGCACTTCACCCATTTGCAGCCAGGACAATAGAAAATTGCCAAACTATAAGAGAGAAAAGACCAAGATTCAGCAACAAATGGGAAAATTCATTCCCTGGTCTGATTGTACCTTCACTGTCAGAGATAGAGGGAGCCAGGATGATAGCTGACCTGAGATACTTGACTCAAAGTATGTTTCAAGGGAGTCCTGCATCTTAACATATGTCAAGCACTGCAACCTTGATTCTCACTCTAAGTTCAAGTCCTTTTGTATTGGCCTAGAAGTTCAACAATCCTCCCTGGATTGGGTTTGGTCCTTTTTGACCCCATGCTACTTAGCACTGTATATTGACTCTTTTGTTCCCTTCACCTGGAATAAGACATAATCTTTTAACAAATTCCCATAACATTTATCAATATATGGCAGGTTTCCATAGTCGAAAGCCTTCTGGGAATACATATTACTAGAGCTAACAAATACTGCAAACTTACACTGTAAACTTTATCCTTCAAGTAAAAAAAAACATTACTACTGATTTCATGTACTTCAAGTATTACCAAGATTAGGAAAAAAGAAAGAAAAAAATCAAATATCCTATTAAAACAAAAATAGAAAAAAATAATTTTTAAAAAATCATAATTTCATAGTTCACATTCCATGTGACAGTGTGTTAGTCAAGCTGAGGCACAACACAAAAGGTGCTCACTCAGAAATGAAATTTATATCCTCTTAACTTGGCCACAATCCACAGTGTGAGTGTACATAATTTTTTCACCAGGTAAAAGCTTCTTAAAAGCAGTAGTACTACAATGAATACAGATTCTAAAAAGTACCAAAATCCTCAAAATTATAAGAGCCCATTTAAGGATAACTGCAAACAAACCTGTTCCTTGCAGCCATGAGAGGTTCCAACAGCTATCATTAGGATTCACATAGGTCTCTATAGCTACTTGTTGTGTGTCATTAAAAAGCTTCTGAAGCTAATGGATATTTGTCACAAGTTCTCCAGACCTATTTACATAAGAACAGCAAGACTGATTAATAAATGCACAAGCACCTCCTGATGTGGCAGTGAGCATGATGAGGGCTAGTCAATTTTGTAAGACTGTTTTTGCTAAAAAGTCAATCTCTTCCTGCAGATAAGAGATGGCTATAGTGGTTTGAGAGATGGCTTGAGCTGTGTCTTGAGCCAATCTTTCAACCTCAGCTGAGATATTCCTAACAGAGTCTTTCACTGCCATCGTTCCAAAATTTGGTGAGAGAGAAAACCAGAAAAACCTCTGTACTGGGGATGAAGAATTACAAATATAAGAAATCCATTTCAAAACTACTAGACTTCACAGAAAAATCATTCCCACCTACTGGATGAGATTAAAATACATAACAGGGTAACTAAGCCACTTGGGCATGTCCCTCCCTTTTGGTATGAGTATATAATAGTGTACAAGAACTGTCTCCAATATGCCCCACCCATTTTCACATGGAGCTGAGGACTAATAAGTGAAAATCACTGCAAATATATCATCCATTACATTTACAATAAATGCAGAGGTGGGAAAATACAACAAAGCCATTGCATTCTACTTCAACTACAAATGGTCCCTTAACCTCTTGTTACAAACAACTCAAAAGGCAGGCAAATAAATGATCAGTCAGAGGTAGGGATGCTCCCACATATCTGAAAATCACTTCTGAATATTCATTAAAATCAATTTAAAACTATTAGATAATTAAATTCTCCAAAACTTGCATACAGGTTAAAGCCAATGTGATGGAGTCCATCCATCATCTCTGTGTGACAATTAGCAAAGTCAAAAAAAGAACAAAATGCTTTTTATGGGCTTTTACAATGATATTCTTCAGTACAGTCAAAGTCATGGGGGGAGGTACAAATAAAGACAATGTGACAGAAAATTTCAATTTTGATAACTTATGAAGTGGATAACAGTAAATTACATACACCATGTAGTTAGTATTGAGTTACAGAGACTTCTTCATTCTGGTGAGGGGAACAAACTAAAACAGTTAATATCAATAATGCAATGAGGTCTGAAAAGACTTAACAATTCACCTCCAGACTCTTTGAGGTTCCTTCCCCTCCCAAGTACCATCATTCATCACAATTTCATTGTCCACACTTGTGGGGTTCCACATACTGAGGGGAGTTCCCACATTGAGTACAATTGTTTGAGTGTGAGTTTTGATTTTCCTCATTGAAATAACTTTTCCTCCTATTAATATCATTATTCCTGAAGCTTCTATTCCTATTTTCCTGATCCCTTTTCTTACAATTCATAATTACATCGACAACTTTTCCACAAAAGTAACATGTTAGTGGTTGTTCTGTGTATTCTTGTAAGGAAGCCATGATCTCTCCTTGCTTTGCCTTTACAACTGTCCCAGTTAATTCTTTCATTTCCTTCCTCAATGTCTCTACTAAAGTAGCATTCTCTTTATCCTTCTCACCCTGTTTAGAAGTCAATTCTTTTATTTCCTTCCTTAATGCTTCTACTAAATCAGTGTTCTCTTTCTCCTTTTCCTTATGTCCCTCAAAAGTATAAACTGCCACTCTTTTTAAATCTTCAAGGTTCCTAGTAAGCCAGTCTGGACAGCTAGTCATAAAATAATCCCTAACTACCTTACAAATGTTTTTCACAAATTGTATTCTGATTTGCCTTAGATCTCGTTCTCTATCCAGATCAAGTTCATTATATCTTCCTCCCAGCTCAATCTGTCTATCCATAAATTGGGCAGGATTCTCACGGTCTTATTGCTTAAGATTTTTAAATTTAGTCCATATACCAGACCTACCAGAACAGGTTCTCATAGCTTTTATCAATGCATTTCTAGCCTGGCATATTTGTAAGTAATCTTGCTCTGATTTTGGGTCCCATTTGGGATCTTCAGTTGGCCAATGAGCTGTTCCTTCTCCTTGGGCCTGATTAACAAGAGAAAGAATCTAATTCTTTTCCTTTCTGTTAGCAAGGCCTGGAGCAAATCTTCTACATCAAGCCATGTGGAATTATATGTGGGAAAAATACCTTCAAACTTATTTATCGTCCCCACAGGCTCAGCTTCATAAGAAGCTGTTTTGTTTTTGAATCTCTTAATGTCCTGTGGAGAAAGGGTGTGTGATGTCTAATGTTTACCAAAGCTCCACATTTGTTATATGTAGGGATAACTCTTAGAAGGAAACGACCTTTATTTGAATCATCTGTGGCAACTGCTGCTTGGCCTGTGTTTTGGAGTTTAGTGGAGTGGGTTGTAGTGAGGCTGTCAGGGGAAAGGGGTGGGGTGGTGGAATGGAGCTGGTCAGCATGTGGGGAGGTAGAGAGAAAGGATTGGGGCAGGTCTGGGGGTGTGATGGAGAGGAATAGGGAAGGATTGGGAGCAGGGTGGAGAGGAATGGGGGAGGGTTGGGGAAAGATGGAGAGGAAGGGGTGGGACTGGGTATGGGATAGAGGGGAGTAGAATGGATGAGATCTAAAGTGGTCATAGTAAGGTGGGTAGGAAGGAGGGTATGTAAAAGGATTGAAGTAGGAATGGTATTGGTGGGGAAATGGGTGGGCACTAGGTAGTTAAGGTAGAAAGGTAGATTGGGGGAAAGGGGATGGGAAGAGTAGGGGATGAGTAAGGTCTGACAGGGAGAGGAGCTGAGGTGTTCAAGTCCTGGTTTGGGTCAGCATGAGGAGAAATCTTCTCACAGACCAGGTGGGATGATAGAGTGTGTTTCTTGCTAGATTTTGCTGAAGGAGATAAGCTAGAATGGTTTGATTCCAAAGAAAGAAAGGTTTCCACACTGGCAGGGATTGTCAATTTATCAACATGATATGTCCATAAGCACCAGTATTTATAACATTTGGAATCTTTGTTTTTTATGACAAACTTCAAATCTTTTAAGATCTTGAAGTCAAAAGAGCCATATTTTGGCCAGGTAAAAGTTATGTCCATCCATGCCTTACAAAGCTTTCTAGCTTCTTTTTTTTCATCCAATTCTCCTTAGGCTAATTAGGATCACTCCAGGAATTTAGAAATTTATGCAGGGGTGAATCAGAAGGAATAGTTCTGATTTCCCTTGATGTGTCGCAGTATTTCCCATATTGTCTAGTTGGTATGTCCTATGTAAGCTAGTTTGAGTGTTGCTAAATGGTCAGTTTAAACAATGAAAAGTTCCTAAAACAAAAAAATGGAGACACAAAGTTCTTCAATGTTATTATGGAAGGCAATAAGAGAAGGTTTAAAACAAAAGGCTAATATAAGGAAACAGTAATTGTTGCACAGCAATAGTATCAATAATGAATGTGTATTTAGTTTAATAATTTTGTTATTATAATTAATAACAATATGCATTTATTACAATTATTGATGGTGTTAACAATTAATAATATGCATTTGTTATAATTATCAATAATGTTATCAATAATTAATAATATGCATTTAACATGATCATTGTTATTAACCAACCAAAAGCCAACCAAAAACCATAAACAAGTATCAATAATAAATAAAAACATTAGTAATTAATAATAATGACTATTGATAGTTATTGGAAATTAATAATTATTGTTATTGATAGTGTTATAAATACCATTGTATTATAAAATTATTCCTTAATATTGCATGTAATTAATTTGATTTAATGTTGGCTATGTTCAATTTTAAAATTTGGTTTTAATTTAAATTCAATATTATCAAAAATTCCTATTATTAATCCTTTTATTTAAATGTATTCGATTTAATAGCATTGTTTTAGATCACTAGTAGCTGTAGCAAAAAGAATTCTTTTACTTTTCCTGCAGTCAGTTTTAATACTCAACAGTAGGTGGCACTATAAATGCTTGTAGAGTGGAAGGCACCTGTGGGTAGAGTTATCTAAGCAAGCATTCAGATAAAGGAAAGAAAACATTGGCTTTTAATATACTAAAGAAGGCAGGCAGTCTTCCAGGAAAACTTTGAGTGGCTTTTGAAATGCTAAAGGAGGCAGGCAGTCTCCTAGGAAAGTTTGGTTAGGGAGAGAGAAAAATGCAATCTGGAGAAACAAATTCTAAAAGAACACTTCCTCTTAGCCCAGTTCTAAGGATTGTTTTGGGGGGTGGGGGGGGAAGGGAGAAAGGAAAGAAAAAATGTAGTTAAATTCCTTCCCTTCCCCCAGTGTGAACAGCCATGGTATTCAAAGTTGGGGGGGGGGGATGCCTAACCCTAGTCCACAGCCTGGAAGGACCCACAGGATTAAATGAATAGGTGTCTCTGAGCAGGTCCTTATCCCAGCAGCCCAGTGGGTGTGGCACTCAGGGAACGTCAGGCAGACACTGGACTGTGAAAGACCTGTTGGGTTCTAGTGCCCCAAGGTTTAAAAAAATCAGTCCTATTTGCAATGGGGGGGGGGGTGCTCCCATGTGCTAGACTATGCTGATTGTGAGCATAGGGAGAGTGCAGAAGTGGGGAAGAAATAGGAGTCTGCATTTTTTGCACCCAGTAGAGTCAAACACTCAGGGGGCACGTGGGATACTGCCCCGTCCACTGCCACCCAATTCTCGTCCAAAATGGGTCAGGTCAGGTGGGGTGGGAAGTGGGAAACCACATGGGGAGAGTTCTTAATGATTGGGGGGAGAGGGGGCGGGAGAAACAGCCACTCCCCTGCCTGGGTCCCTGGTTCTGTTTTGAGCAAAAAGTATCCTTTCCCTTCTCTACTGCCCCAGGGAGCCCCTAAATCTATTCCACAGCCAAGGACCCCCAGAATTTGTTCAAGGGTTTCCCACCCCCTCCCTGCACAGCACTAGGCTGAAAGAAGAAACATTAGGGCATTGCGTGCTGTGGAAAGGAAAAGAGCAGGAGTTCCTGTTGGGTCCTAAAACCCACTGTATTCCATTTGGTCAAAAAGGCCCCCTCACCCCTATTCGAGCCAAAAGAAAAAAAAAAGGTAGGGTGGGATGCCATGAGGGAAGGAGTGTTTTTCACCAATTCAAAGTGATCCGATCTGGGAAAAACAGCAGCCTGTTGTAACAATTAAAATAGGTTCTCTACTAAAAGTATTATATTTTAGAGGTTTATTAAGATTATTAGAAATCAAGGATACAAAATAATAAACCACATGCCCATTGCTGAAAGGCAAATTCAGACCCCCGCACTTAGACTACTCAGTACATCCTTGCAATCTCCGATACAGGAAGAGAGGGCTTGAGAGCCAGAGAGCACTTTAAATAATAATTTGTGATCTCGACCCAGGTGGGGTTTCAGGTGAGATCATATGGAATTCTGGGAACTACCAAGGACTTCTGGGGATTGAAGTATGGGGTTCAAATCTCTATTTTTACACTGTTCCCTCTTTCCACCACAGTTTGTTTCCCATATGAAGGCAGGCCAGCAACTGAAGCCCCCCACCCTTTTTTTACCTAAGCTATACCTACTCAAAACTTCTCTCAGAAGAAAAATAAGGTCTTAAAAAAAGTCCCTGACTGATGGTCACCAAATGTCAGAATTAAAGTAATATTTCTACCCAGATATATATTTTATAAAAGTTATTAGGAAGGGGTAGACAATGATTTCTAAGTAACCTGAACATGTGATCCCTAGCCTACCAGTCTCTTTCCTCTTTCCTCCCCCTCACCTGCCTCCTCTGTTCTCATTTTGGTTCTCCCCCAATTCTCTTCCATTCTCCCATTCAGAAGCCCAAAGACTTGACTTTTATTAATAGCTAAACATACACAGATGCAAACCTGGCACAACTATGCTATGTCAGAAATGTTGGATAGACAAGTAAAGTTACTCAGGAAGAGGAGGGGATGAGCTTCATTGACACATCAGATAATATAATTGAAAATACTTCCTTTCCTCTATTACATGTAAAAATTCTTAACATTCATTTTTCTTAGGTTTTAAGTTCCATATTTTCTCCCTTCTTCTACTCCTCCCTCCTTCACGTCCTCCCTGCCCACTCCTCTCCCTGCTACAGAAAACAATATGATAAATAAAATTTTTCTTTATTTAAATTATTTTGATGCATTACAAATTTTTCCTCTATCTGTTCTCTTTCTTTGTGCCCTTATGGCTTAGCACAGTGCCTGCAATATAGTAGACATTTTATAAATATTTTATCAATTAATTATTAATTTCAACTGTCTCTGTGAAATACTGAATCTATGAACTTGTCATTCAAGTATACATTGTGTAGCCTTAAACCAAATGGGCTGCCTAGGATGAGTCATGAACCTATAGCATCCAGAAACTTTTTCATGACCTGGGAAGTACAAATTAGTATTGGGATCATTTAGTACTAAGGGTTGCAACTTGTATTCTCATAGTATCACAGATGAGAAAATGACAGATTATGAAGTGGAAGTCAAATGCCTTTATATTGTACTTGAGGAATAGAAGGCATAGAGGTGGTAAGTTGCTTGTCTAGAATGATTCATTCATAGATCTTTTAAAGATAAAATTAATAATCACTTACTTTCATTTCATGATTAATAATCCCAACATATTTTCCCATGTATCCTTCATTTAACCATTTTATAGATGGTAAAACTGGGGTTAAAAATATGGAACATAGGCAAAGTGAAACACAATGCCCACAGCTCTTCCCATAAGCTCATCCTGCCACTTGAATAATGGAGTAAATAATAGGGACTGAAGAAAGGAATTCTAAGGAGAGGGCTGGAAGAAATCTTTTCTTGACCTCTAGAAAAGCAGCTGCTACTTAAGGGGGCAGAGTCAAGATGGCTGCTTAGCAAGCCGCAAAAGTTCAGACCTTGGAAGACCCTTCCTTACCAATTATAGACTGAATGCTCCTAGGGCACTGAAATTCAAGCTGAGCAACAGGACAGAGGCGGGGAACCCTCCTTCTGGACTCAAATCAAAAGGTAAGCCCCCCAAAAGCCAGAAACCAAGAATACTCGGGTCTAAGGGGAAGGCACAGGGAAAGTCCCAGGATCCCTCCCCCCCAACCCAGAAGGCTGGGTCCCCAGAGGCAGCAGGAATCTCTGAGCAGGCAAAGGTGCTGGTTTGGAAGGTCTACCTTGTGAGCAGCGGGGTGCCGGGTACTGAGTGTCCAGCGTGGACAGTGGGGAGGAAACCAGGGAGAGACCAGGGCTATGGCTGGGTCCCTCCATCAGGCTCCAGTCTCGCCATTGCCTCGGGGAACATCCAGACCAATCCAGTTGAATCTAATCCCATCAGGACTCCTCAGAGCTCAGGGAGGCAGGCAAAGGCACTGGGGAACCTCGCAGACAGGGGAGAAGCAGCTGGAGAGAACTGGAGAGAGCCTGGGCGGCCCAGCCTTCCAGAAGTCTTCGGCCTCAGAGCATATACAGCCCAACCCAGCCGAACTTATTCTGATCAAAAGCCTCCAGAGGACAGGGAAGCTAACATTCCTCCCCTAGAGACTGTACCAAGAGATCTGACAAAGCTCCAAGAGGGGAGACTGACAGCCCCAAAACCCAAAACCCAAAACTGACAGCCCCAAAGCCAAAAAAAAAAATGAGAGGAGCAAGAGCACAGACAAATACAGGGAGCAAAGAAGGGGTAAACCCGAGAAAACAACAGAAAAAGAAGAAAGAAATTCCAATAGGAACCTTCTGCACAGGTAATGAGCAACAAGCAAATGAAACAGAGGGGGAGGGATCAGCAAAGGAAAAATCAGAAATCCCAGCAAATTGGATACAGGCTTTGAAAGAACTCAAAATGCAATTCAAAACACAATTAAGAGAGGCTGAAGACAATTGGGAAAAGTACTTAAAAACTAAGAAAAGTCATCTGGAAAAAGAGGCACTTGAACTAAAACAAGAAAATAGTGTCTTGAAAGCCAAAATCAACCAGCTGGAAAATGAGGTAAAGGAGATGAAAGATGAGGCAAAGCAGATGAAAGATGAAGTGAAGAAGATGAAAGATGACCTCCAAAGAAAATCAGACCAAAAGGAAAAGGACAACCAAAAAACTAAGGATGAAATCCAGTCTTTAAGAATCAGAATACAACAACTAGAATCAAGTGACCTCACAAGGCAGCAGGACACTATAAAACAAAACCAATAGAATGAAAAAAATTGAGGAAAATATGAAGCATCTCATTCACAAAACAGAAGATTTAGAAAATCGTTCAAGGAGAGACAATTTAAGAATCATTGGCCTACTTCCGGTTAAGATGGCGGCTTAGAGAAAGCTAAAGCTCAGATCTCCGGAAAACCCTTCCCGACCGATCTCAAACGATAAGCTCCTAAGGCGCCGAAATTCAAAACGATCAACAGCACAGACCCTGGGAACCCTCCTCCTGGACCTGGACCCGGTTCAAAAGGTACGGCTCCCCTTAAAAGCCAGAACCCGAGATCACTCGGACCTCAGGGGTAGGAGCGCAGAGTCCAAGGCTCCCGGAAGCCGCAGCCCGGCCGGGCTCAGAGAGCAGAACCCTCAGGGCCTTCTACAGTCCCGGTGAAAGTTACTGCCTGGGGCTTCCGCTGCAGAGAGCTGGTCGAAACAACAGCAACCCTCAGGGCGGGCAAGACAGCCTCACGGGCTGGATCCTGCTATCCAAGTCTCAGTGAAAGTCCTTGCCCTCAGAGCTTGGGCTAGCTGCAGCCCATCCCCCCGCAGGCTGACGAAACAGCCTCACGGCCAGCGATTCTGAAGGCAACTTCCGGAAAGCGAGCCGGGGGAGAGTGTGGCCTCGTGGTCCGACCCTTCCATTCCAGTTCCAGTGAGGCATATTCAGTTTAACCCAGGGAAAGCTCATAGAACCATCTGCCCAGGACTGCCTCTGAACACCAGACAGAGACAAGAAAAACTAATCCTCCACATTCAGAAATGGCAAACTCCACAGAACCACAGAAGCCCCAAAATACCAAGAAAAATAAGAAGAAAGGGGCGACTTTGGACACATTCTATGGAGCCAAAATACAAAATACAGAGCAGACAGAAGATAATATAAAAGAAAATGCTCCAAAACCTTCCAAAGGAAATGGAAACTCTCCACAAACCTATGAAGAATTTGAATCAGAAATGACCAAAAAGATGGAAGCCTTCTGGGAGGAAAAGTTGGAAATAATGCAAAAGAAATTCACGCATCTACAAAACCAGTTTGACCAAACTGTAAAAGAAAACCAGGCTTTAAAGGCCAGAATCAGGCAGCTGGAAGACAACGATCGTGTAAAAGAGCAAGAATCAATAAAGCAAAGCCAAAATACCAAGAAATTAGAAGAGAACATAAAATATCTCACCGACAAGGTGATAGATCTGGAAAATAGGGGGAGAAGGGATAATTTAAGAATAATTGGACTCCCAGAAAAGCCAGAAATAAACACCAAACTGGACATGGTGATACAAGATATAATCAAAGAAAATTGCCCAGGGATTCTAGAACAAGGGGGCAATACAGCCACTGACAGAGCTCACAGAACACCTTCTACACTAAACCCCCAAAAGACAACTCCCAGGAATGTAATTGCCAAATTCCAAAGCTATCAAACAAAAGAAAAAATCCTACAGGAAGCCAGAAAAAGACAATTTAGATATAAAGGAATGCCAATCAGGGTCACACAAGACCTTGCAAGTTCTACTCTGAATGATCGTAAGGCATGGAACATGATCTTCAGAAAGGCAAGAGAGCTGGGTCTCCAACCAAGAATCAGCTACCCAGCAAAACTGACTATATACTTCCAAGGGAAAGTATGGGCATTCAACAAAATAGAAGACTTCCAACTTTTTGCAAAGAAAAGACCAGAGCTCTGTGGAAAGTTTGATACCGAAAATCAAAGAGCAAGGAATACCTGAAAAGGTAAATATTAAGGAAAGGGGAAAATGTTATCTTCTTCTTTTACTCAAACTCTCTTCTATAAGGACTACATTTATATCAACCTATGTATACTAACATGTGGGGAAAATGTAATGTATAAATAGGGGGTAAAGAAAGACCAAATAGAATAATCATTCTCACACAAAGATTCACATGGGAAGGGGAGGGGAAGAAAACTCCTATAAGAAGGAGAGGAAGAGAGGGGGGGGGGGTTACTTAAACCTCAATCTCAGGGAAATCAGCTCTGAGAGGGAAAAACATCCAGATCCATTGGGATCTTGAATTCTATCTTACCCAACAAGGGTAAGGAGAAGGGAAAACCAAGGGGGGGAGGGGGAGAGGGAGAACAAAAAGGGAGGGAAAGAGAGGGGGGAGGGGGAGGGAACAAAAAGGGAGGGAATAAAAAGGGAAACATCAAGGGAGGGGACAAGGGGGACTGTTTCAAAGTAAATCACTGGACTAAAAGGTAGAGCCGAAGAAGAAAAGGTTAGAATTAGGGAAGGCAATCAAAATGCCAGGGAGTCCACAAATGACAATCATAACTTTGAACGTGAATGGGATGAACTCACCCATAAAACGTAGACGAATAGCAGAATGGATTAGAATCCAAAACCCTACCATATGTTGTCTTCAAGAAACACACATGAGGCGGGTTGACACCCACAAGGTCAGAATTAAAGGATGGAGTAAGACCTTCTGGGCTTCAACTGATAGAAAGAAGGCAGGAGTGGTAATCATGATATCTGATAAAGCCAATGCAAAAATAGACCTGATCAAAAGGGATAGGGAAGGTAATTATATTTTGTTAAAAGGGACTATAGACAATGAGGAAATATCATTAATCAATATGTATGCACCAAATAATATAGCACCCAAATTTCTAATGGAGAAACTAGGAGAATTGAAGGAAGAAATAGACAATAAAACCATACTAGTGGGAGACTTAAACCAACCATTATCAAATTTAGATAAATCAAATCAAAAAATAAATAAGAAAGAGGTAAAAGAAGTGAATGAAATCTTAGAAAAATTAGAATTAATAGACATATGGAGAAAAATAAATAGGGATAAAAAGGAATACACCTTCTTCTCAGCACCACATGGCACATTCACAAAAATTGACCATACATTAGGTCACAGAAACATAGCACACAAATGCAGAAAAGCAGAAATAATGAATGCAGCCTTCTCAGATCACAAGGCAATAAAAATAATGATCAGTAATGGCACATGGAAAACCAAATCTAAAACCAATTGGAAATTAAACAATATGATACTCCAAAACCGTTTAGTTAAAGAAGAAATCATAGAAACAATTAATAATTTCATCAAGGAAAATGACAATGGCGTAACATCCTTTCAAACCTTTTGGGATGCAGCCAAAGCGGTAATCAGAGGTAAATTCATATCCCTGAATGCTTATATTAACAAACAAGGGAGAGCAGAGATCAATCAATTGGAAATGCAAATGAAAAAACTTGAAAGCGATCAAATTAAAAACCCCCAGCAGAAAACCAAATTAGAAATCCTAAAAATTAAGGGAGAAATTAATAAAATCGAAAGTGATAGAACTATTGATTTAATAAATGAGACAAGAAGCTGGTACTTTGAAAAAACAAACAAAATAGACAAGGTACTGGTCAATCTAGTTAAAAAAAGGAAGGAAGAAAAGCAAATTCACAGCATTAAAGATGAAAAGGGGGACAGCACCTCCAATGAGGAGGAAATTAAGGCAATCATTAGAAATTACTTTGCCCAATTATATGGCAATAAATACACCAATTTAGGAGAAATGGATGAATATATACAAAAATACAAACTGCCTAGACTAACAGAAGAGGAAATAGAATTCCTAAATAATCCCATATCAGAAATTGAAATCCAACAAGCCATCAAAGAACTTCCTAAGAAAAAGTCCCCAGGGCCTGATGGATTCACCTGTGAATTCTATCAAACATTCAGAGAACAGTTAATCCCAATACTATACAAACTATTTGACATAATAAGCAAAGAGGGAGTTCTACCAAACTCCTTTTACGACACAAACATGGTACTGATTCCAAAACCAGGCAGGTCAAAAACAGAGAAAGAAAACTATAGGCCAATCTCCCTAATGAATATAGATGCAAAAATCTTAAATAGGATACTAGCAAAAAGACTCCAGCAAGTGATCAGAAGGATCATTCACCATGATCAAGTAGGATTCATACCAGGGATGCAGGGCTGGTTCAACATTAGGAAAACCATCCACATAATTGACCACATCAACAAGCAAACTAGCAAGAATCACATGATTATTTCAATAGATGCAGAAAAAGCCTTTGATAAAATACAACACCCATTCCTATTAAAAACACTAGAAAGCATAGGAATAGAAGGGTCATTCCTAAAAATAATAAACAGTATATATCTAAAACCAACAGCTAATATCATCTGCAATGGGGATAAACTAGATGCATTCCCAATAAGATCAGGAGTGAAACAAGGATGCCCATTATCACCTCTACTATTTGACATTGTACTAGAAACACTAGCAGTAGCAATTAGAGAAGATAAAGGAATTGAAGGCATCAAAATAGGCAAGGAGGAGACCAAGTTATCACTCTTTGCGGATGACATGATGGTCTACTTAAAGAATCCTAGAGATTCAACCAAAAAGCTAATTGAAACAATCAACAACTTTAGCAAAGTTGCAGGATACAAAATAAACCCACATAAATCATCAGCTTTTCTATATATCTCCAACACAGCTCAGCAGCAAGAACTAGAAAGAGAAATCCCATTCAAAATCACCTTAGACAAAATAAAATACCTAGGAATCTACCTCCCAAGACAAACACAGGAACTATATGAACACAACTACAAAACACTCGCCACACAACTAAAACTAGACTTGAACAAATGGAAAAACATTAACTGCTCATGGATAGGACGAGCCAATATAATAAAAATGACCATCCTACCCAAACTTATTTATCTATTTAGTGCCATACCCATTGAACTACCAAAATACTTCTTCACTGATTTAGAAAAAACCATAACAAAGTTCATTTGGAAGAACAAAAGATCAAGGATATCCAGGGAAATGATGAAAAAAAACACATATGATGGGGGCCTTGCAGTCCCTGACCTAAAACTATATTACAAAGCAGCAGTCATCAAAACAATTTGGTACTGGCTAAGAAACAGAAAGGAAGATCAGTGGAATAGACTGGGGGAAAGCGACCTCAGCAAGACAGTATACGATAAACCCAAAGATCCCAGCTTTTGGGACAAAAATCCACTATTCGATAAAAACTGCTGGGAAAATTGGAAGACAGTGTGGGAGAGACTAGGAATAGATCAACACCTCACACCCTACACCAAGATAAATTCAAAATGGGTGAGTGACTTAAACATAAAGAAGGAAACCATAAGTAAATTGGGTAAACACAGAATAGTATACATGTCAGACCTTTGGGAGGGGAAAGGCTTTAAAACCAAGCAAGATATAGAAAGAATCACAAAATGTAAAATAAATAATTTTGACTACATCAAACTAAAAAGCTTTTGTACAAACAAAACCAATATAACTAAAATCAGAAGGGAAACAACAAATTGGGAAAAAATCTTCATAGAAACCTCTGATAAAGGTTTAATTACTCATATTTATAAAGAACTAAATCAATTGTACAAAAAATCAAGCCATTCTCCAATTGATAAATGGGCAAGGGAAATGGATAGGCAGTTCTCAGATAAAGAAATCAAAACTATTAACAAGCACATGAAGAAGTGTTCTGCATCTCTTATAATCAGAGAGATGCAAATCAAAACAACTCTGAGGTATCACCTCACACCTAGCAGATTGGCTAACATAACAGCAAAGGAAAGTAATGAATGCTGGAGGGGGTGTGGCAAAATAGGGACATTAATTCATTGCTGGTGGAGCTGTGAACTGATCCAACCATTCTGGAGGGCAATTTGGAACTATGCCCAAAGGGTGCTAAAAGAATATCTACCCTTTGACCCAGCCATAGCACTGCTGGGTCTGTACCCCAAAGAGATAATGGACACAAAGACTTGTACAAAAATATTCATAGCTGCGCTCTTTGTGGTGGCCCAAAACTGGAAAATGAGGGGATGCCCATCAATTGGGGAATGGCTGAACAAACTGTGGTATATGTTGGTGATGGAGTACTATTGTGCTAAAAGGAATAATAAAGTGGAGAAGTTCCATGGAGACTGGAACAACCTCCAGGAAGTGATGCAGAGTGAGAGGAGCAGAACCAGGAGAACATTGTACACAGAGACAAACACACTGTGGTATCATCGAACGTAATGGACTTCTCCATTGGTGGTGGTGTAATGTCCCTGAACAACCTGCAGGGACCCAGGAGAAAAAAACACCATTCATAAGCAAAGGATAAACTATGGGAGTGGAAACACCGAGAAAAAGCAACTGCCTGAATACAGAGGTTGAGGGGACATGACAGAGGAGAGACTCTAAATGAACACTCTAATGCAAATACTATCAACAAAGCAATGGGTTCAAATCAAGAAAACATCTAATGCCCAGTGGACTTACGCGTCGGCTATGGGGGGTGGGGGGGGGAGGAAAAGAAAATGATCTATGTCTTTAACGAATAATGCTTGGAAATGATCAAATAAAATATATTAAAAAAAATAAAAAATAAAAAAAAAAGAATCATTGGCCTACCAGAAGACCATGACAAAAGAAAAAGGCTGGACATTATTTTACAGGAAATTATTAAAGAAAGCTGCCCCGATATCCTAGAACAAGAGGGAAAAGTGGAGATTGAAAGGATCCACAGATCTCCTGTACTTAATCCCCAACTGACAACACCCAGGAATGTTATAGCCAAATTCAAGAACTGACAGACCAAAGAAAAGATATAACAAGCTGCCAAGAAGTCATTCAGATACCAAGGAACCACAGTGAGGATAACTCAGGATCTGGCTGCATCTACACTGAAAAAAAAGAAAGGCATGGAATATGATATTCCAGAAAGCAAGGGAACTAGGTCTACAACCAAGAATCAACTACCCAGCAAAACTGACTATACTCTTACAGGGGTAAGTATGGTCATTCAACAAAATAGAAGAATTTCAAGAATTTGTAAAGAAAAGAGCAGACCTGAACAGAAAATTTGATGTACAAGCACAGAACTCAAGAGAATCATCAAAGGGTAATTTAAAAAGAGGGGGAAAAAGAAAAACAAAACAAAAAAATTTTAAGAGACTCAATAAGTTAAAATGCTATGTATCCCTATAAGAAAAGAGGTCATTGGTAACTCTTAAAAACTGTTGTTATTACCTGGGCAGCAAAAAGAAGTACACTTAGAATGAACAGTGACAAACTATATAGGATGAAAGGACATGACATAAATAGGTATATAGATATATGCATGCAAAAATACATACACATGAGTATGCATATATATACATATATATATGTAACTAAAGCTTAAAAATAGATTAATATTAAAAGAAATGGGGGTAAATTTATACGTCATAAAGAAGATCATGGTGGGAGGGGGGAGAACATCAATATACTGGAAGGGTAAAGAGGTCGGAGACAGGAAATACTCAACTTTTACATGCTTTGAAATTGACTCAAAGAGGGAAAAACCATCCAATCCATTTGGGGCAGAGAATAGATTTGCACCCAATAGGGGAGTAGAAGGGTAACAAATGGTCTGGTGGGGAGGGAAGTAGTACAAGAGAGGGAGGGGGCAGGGGGTTAATTTTAGAAAGACTACAGGGAAAATAAGAGGGGGATAAGAAGGGTGGGGGGTAGAAAGGGAAGTAAAATAAGGGTGGGAACAAGGGGGACTGTTTAAAAGCAAACACTGGTGTAGACGTAAATAGCGAAAGAAGAAAAGGCAGGAACAGGAGCAGAAATCAATATGCTGGGAAATACACAGCTAGTAATCATAACTCTGAATGTGAATGGAATGAACTCACCCATAAAATGCAAGCGAATAGCAGAGTGGATTAGAATCCAAAACCCTACCATATGCTGTCTACAAGAAACACACATGAGGAAGGTAGATACACATAGGGTGAAAGTAAGAGGGCAGAGCCAAATCTATTGGGCATCAACTGACAAAAAGAAGGCAGAAGTCACAATCAAGATATCCGACAAAGCCAAAGTAAAAATAAATCTAGTTAAAAGAGATAGGGAAGGTAATTACATCCTGATAAAAGGCAGTATAGACAGTGAGGAAATATCTGTACTCAACATGTATGCACCAAATGGCATAGCATCCAAATTTCTAAAGGAGAAACTAGAGGAACTCAAGGACAAAGTAGATAGAAAAACTATACTAGGGGGAGACCTGAACCTTCCTCTATCTGAACTAGATAAATCAAACCAAAAAATAAATAATAAAGAGGTAAGAGAAGTGAAAGAAATCTTAGAAAAATTAAGAGTTAGTAGACTTGTGGAGAAAAATAAATAAGGACAAAAAGGAATACACCTTCTTTTCTCCAGCACATGGCACATTTACAAAAATTGACCATGTATTAGGGCATAAAAACATTGCAAACAAGTGCAAAAGAGCAGAAATAATAAATGCAATTTTCTCAGATCACAATGCAATGAAAATAATTAGAAAGGGAAAATGGAGAGGTAAATCAAAAATTAATTGGAAATTAAACAATACAATTCTCCAAAACCAGTTAAAGAACAAATCATAGAAACAATTAATAACTTCATTGAAGAAAATGACAATGATGAGACATCCTTTCAAAACCTATGGGATGCAGCCAAAGCAATACTCAGGGAGAAATGTATATCCTTGAATTAATATATTAACAAATTAAGAAGGGCAGAGGTCAATGAATTGGGCATGCAAATTAGAAAATTAGAAAGCGAACAAATTAAAAAATCCTCCGATGAAGACTAAATTAGAGATCCTAAAACTCAATGGAGAAATTAATAAAATTGAAAGTCAAAGAACTATTGATTTAATAATTAATACTAGAAGCTGGTACTTTGAAAAAACAAATAAAATAGACAAAGTACTAGTCAGTCTAATTAAAAAAAGAAAAGAAATAAACCAAATTGGCAGTATCCAAGATGAAAAAGGAGACCTCACCTCTAATGAAGAGGAAATTAAGGCAATCATTAAAAACTACGATGCCCAATTACATGGCAACAAATAAGACAATCTAGGTGATATGGATGAATACTTACAAAAATATAAATTGCCTAGACTAAAAGAAGAAGAAATAAATTACCTTAACAGCCCCATATAAGAAAAAGAAATTTAACAAGCCATCAAAGAACTCCCTAAGAAAAAATCCCCAGGTCCAGATGGATTCACAAATGAATTCTATCAAACATTCAAAGAACAACTAATCCCAATATTAAACAAACTATTTGACACAGTAAGCCGAGAAGGAGTTCTACCAAATTCATTTTACAACACAAACATGGTACTGATCCCAAAGCCAGGAAGGTCAAAAACAGAGAAAGAAAACTATAGACCAATCTTCCTAATGAATATAAACGCAAAAATCTTAAATAGGATACTAGCAAAAAGACTCCAACAAGTCATCACAAGGGTCATCCACTATGACCAGGCAGGATTCATACCAGGAATGCAAGGATGGTTCAATATTAGGAAAACCATCCACATAATTGACCATATTAAAAAGCAAACTGACAAAAATCACATGATTATCTCAATAGATGCAGAAAAAGCCTTTGATAAAATACAACACCCATTCCTATTGAAAACACTAGAAAGCATAGGAATAGAAGGGCCTTTCCTAAAAATAATAAACAGTATATATCTAAAACCATCAGCAAACATCATCTGCAATGGGGATAAACTCGAAGCCTTCCCAATAACATCAGGAGTAAAACAAGGATGCCCATTATCACCTCTATTATTTAACATTGTACTAGAAACACTAGCAGTAGCAATTAGAGAAGAAAAAGAAATTGAAGGTATTAAAATTGGCAATGAGGAGACCAAGCAATCACTCTTTGCGGATGATATAATGGTTTACTTAAGGAATCCTAGAGAATCAACCAAAAAGTTACTCAAAATAATCAACAACTTTAGCAAAGTTGCAGGATACAAAATAAACCCGCATAAGTCATCAGCATTTCTATTTATCTCTAACCCATTTCAGCAGCAAGAATTAGAAAGAGAAATACCATTTAAAATTACTCTAGACAATATAAAATTCTTAGGAATCTATCTGCCAAGACAAATACAGGAACTATATGAACACAACTACAAAACTCTGTCCACACAGTTAAAACTAGATCTAAACAATTGGAAAAATATTGATTGCTCATGGGTGGGACGAGCTAAAATAATAAAAATGACAATCATACCCAAATTAATTTACTTATTTAGTGCCATACCCATTGAACTACCAAAAAACTTCATTACTGAATTAGAAAAAAAAAACATAACTAAGTTCATTTGGAAAAACGAAAGATCAAGGATATCCAGGGAAATTATGAAGAAAATGCAAAGGAAGGAGGACTTGCAGTCCCAGATCTCAAACTATACTATAAAGCAGTGGTTATCAAAACAATTTGGTACTGACTAAGAGACAGAAAGGAGGATCAGTGGAATAGACTTCGTGTAAATGATCTCAGCAAGACAGTTTATGACAAACCCAAAGACCCCAGTTTTTGGGACAAAAATCCATTATTTGATAAAAAAAAAAACTGCTGGGAAAATTGGAAGACAGTGTGGGAGAGATTAGGTTTGGATCAACACCTCACACCCTACACCAAGATGAATTCAGAATGGGTGAATGACTTGAACATAAAGAAGGAAACTTTAAGTAAATTGGGTGAACACAGAATAGTATACATGTCAGACCTTTGGGAAGGAAGAGATTTTAAAACCAAGCAAGACTTAGAAAGAGTCACAAAATGTAAAATAAATAATTTTGACTACATCAAATTAAAAAGTTTTTGTACAAACAAAACCAATGTAACTAAAATCAGAAGGGAAGCAACAAATTGGGAAACAATCTTCATAAAAACCTCTGACAAAGGTTTAATTACTCAAATTCACTAAGAGCTAAATCAATTGTACAAAAAATCAAGCCATTCTCCAATTGATAAATGGGTAAGGGACATGAACAGGCAGTTCTCAGCCAAAGAAATTAAAAGTATTAATAAGCACATGAAAAAATGTTCTACATCTCTTATAATCAAAGAGATGCAAATCAAAACAACTCTGAGGTATCACCTCACACCTCGCAGATTGGCTAACATGACAGCTATGGAAAGTAATGAATGCTGGAGGGGATGTGGCAAAGTAGGGACACTAATTCATTGCTGGTGGAGTTGTGAATTGATCCAACCATTCTGGAGGACAATTTGGAACTATGCCCAAAGGGCGATAAAAGACTGTCTGCCCTTTGATCCAGCCCTAGCACTACTGGGTCTGTACCCCAAAGAGATAATAAGGAAAAAAACATGTACAAGAATATTCATAGCTGTGCTCTTTGTGGTGGCCAAAAAATTGGAAAATGAGGGGATGCCCTTCAACTGGGGAATGGCTGAACAAATTGTGGTATATGTTGGTGATGGAATACTATTGTGCTAAAAGGAATAATAAAGTGGAGGAATTCCATGGAGACTGGAACAACCTCCAGGAAGTGATGCAGAGTGAAAGGAGCAGAACAAGGAAAACATTGTACACAGAGACTGAAATACTGTGGTACAATTGAAGGTAATGGACTTCTCCATTGGTGTCAATGCAATGTCCCTGAGGGATCGAAAAAACACTATCCACAAGCAGAGGATAAACTATGGGAGTAAAAACAGTGATGAAAAGCAACTGCTTGACTGCAGGGGTGGAGGGGATATGACTGAGGAGAGACTCTAAATGAACACTCTAGAGCAAATACCAACAACACGGAAATGGGTTCGAATCAAGAACACATGTGATACCCAGTGAAATTGCCGTTGGCTATGGGAGAGGTGGTGGGACGGGGGGGGGGGGGGGGGGGGGGGGGAGGGAAGAAAAGAAAATGATCTTTGTTTCCAATGAATAATGTTTGGAAATGACCAAATAAAATAATGTTTAAAAAAAGAAAAGAAAAGCAGCTGCTATGAGCCTAGGACTCTGGGAAAGGTAGATTTTCCCCTGGCTTAGAGGCCAAATGAGTTGGGGAGGTTTTTGTTAGGGACTAGAGCACTGCATTAGAGGACCAGAAACCCCAGAAGTACTCTGCAATATCCTCAGACTCCAGATTGTTGATTGTGAGTGTGAAATCTGTCCCAGACCCACTGCCACTGAATCAAGAGGGAACCCCAGAGTGCAGATTGGAATCTCTGTAGATCAGTGCTTTAATAGGTTCTCCTTGTTTCTTTTGGAACCAGTAGAGATAAGTGTTCCCATCTCTGTGTAAGAGGCTCTGACTGGCCTTAAACTTGATAGTGACTCTCTCCCAGAGACACAGACACAAAGTGGGGACTGAGTCAGAACAATTCCCCCTTGTGAACCTGAAATTAATAAAAAGACATCTGAGGTTATAGAACTGATTGTTTCTACTTTCCCAATCTATTTAATCCCTGATCCCTGATATCTACTTGTTCTTTTCAACAAAGTTTTAACTCTCATGTCAATCTCAAAGATTTTTCTTGAGACAGAGGATGCATCACAGCTCAGCTTGCAAGAGATCTCTATCAGCCTTCAGTCCTCCATAATCTCCTCCCCATATTACCTGGGAGCAAGAGCAGGAGAAGGCAGAGGAGCTGAGCTGGGGACTCCATCTCCACACTGAGCTCTGACCCCTGCTGGACAGGGCTACTGATAAAGATTTGAAGCAGCAAGGAGGAGTTTGGGGTAGGAGTAAATGCAACACAGCTAGTAAGGGAAGGGATCTTATCATCTCCATGGCTGAGAACATTTTGAACATTTCTTCTCCACCTCTCCTGTTGGAAATCAGACATACTTTCAACCTTCAAATAGTGAGTCTCCCTCCAGTGAACAAATAATGGAACCACTACATCTTTTAGGCTATCTTATTCCCACCAGACACTTCCATTTTTTTCTTTAAAATTCTCCCTTTAATCTTTGGGTTCTGGACAAATATTATTCAACTATCCACAATGTATTTTCTCTAAATTACATCCTATCTCACTAGCATTAACTAGAAGTGGGATCTTGAGCAAATTAAATCATGATGAAATTCAGTTTCTTGATCTTTCACCCAGTCACACCTTACTAAGTACTCAATGAGTACTAAATATTTGCAGCCTAACATGATGTCTTTCTAATATTTCCTTAAATAACCTGCATCAATGAATAGGCCCAGCTCAGATTCCTTAAGTGTAACCCTTGATAGTAAGAGCTTTAAACTCTCCAGTCTTAGTGAAGGTGTTGGACTGAACTTCCTGTGATCTACTTTCTACCTCTAAGTAAGTACATCTTCTATATTCATGTAAATAATAATACTGACTCTTGGCCAATTGGTGACTGGCTAGGAATGTAGTAGAATGTTATTGAACCACAAGAAACAACAAAGATATTATCAAAAGAAACATGGGATTCATTTCTGAACTGATTCACAGTGAAGCCAGCAGAAGAAGAATAACAATTCATATGGTAACACGAAAATTGTAAAAAATGCAGCAATTGAATTTTTTGACCACTATGTTCCTCTGGAACTCTAAATCTGTAATTCTGTGACATAACCTTCATCCTGAATTGCTCTGAGATCTGATTCTGGTCATAGTAAGAAGCATGTGAAGCCATTTTCTTGAAAGATGGTATTATCATCATCATGTCCTGCTTAGCTACTTCCCACTGACTCAGAGATCCCACTAGAGAGTATAGATTCAGAGATTTTTCTTAATCATCCTCTACTATTCAACTCCACAATGGTAACAAAAGAGAAAAACAGGTGTTAAGGAAAGGGAATGGAATCCCTCTGTCCCTGAGTTAGAATTCTAGAACAGAGAGCAAGCCTATTGGAAAGCCATTAGGACACTTTAAGCACAAAAACCCAAGAGAATCTTCAGGTAGCACAGGAGTCAAAGGTGGTGGGGTAGGTCTGGGTCAAATAGTTGGCATCTAGAAAGGACTGTTTCATTCATAAAGGCTTATCAAAAACATGACATACCAGACTATCCTTTTTTCCCTTTTAAGAGTTAACAAACTGATACACTAAGTGCAATGCTATATTATATAGTTTATCTAGATATCAGAAAAGCATTGGGTTTAAACTTACTCAAATGGAAAGAAAGCCAAAAATTAAATTGGACTCTGAAAAGAAAAAAAAGAAAAGAAAAACATTGGGTTATATTTCTCAAATTCTTTCCAAGGAAAAGATGGGCAGCTGTGAGTTAACTGGCAGTTCTGTTAAAGAATAAATTTGATTACAGTCCTCTGCATTTGAAGAACAAGTCTGGCAGAAATGATTTTAATTCTTTTTACATTATTTTAAGTCTAAGCTTTCCTACTTAGAGAGAGAAATTTCTAAACCAGAAAAGTCATCTCAGCATTCCTCTAACTGAAGACCATTTGAAGTAACCTTTATAGGAATATTGATGCAGGAAAGTCACACAATATGACAAGAATTGGAGCCAATCTTCTATTTTTGCTAAAAGTACAGAAATTAGAAGAGAAACAATTAGCTGGGGAAAAACTTTACCACAAGTTTCTCTGATATATGATATATATGTGGAACTGTTCCAGATATATGAGATCAAAAGACATTCTTCAATCAACAAATGTTCAAAGAATATAAACAGGAAGTTCCCAAAAGAAAAAATCAGGTTACCATGTGAAAATTGCTCCAGATCATTAATAATATGAGAAAAATAAATTAAAATGACTGATATTTCACTTCATACCTAGCCCACTGACAAATTTGACAAGAAAAGGAATTGTATTGCATTGTAGAAGGGAACATGACAGGATAGACACACATGTACTATTGGTGTAGATGTTAATTGGTCCAGTCATGATGGAAAAGAATTTGGAAGTATGCCCTAAAAAGTCACTAAATTGTGATTACTCTTTGATCTAGTCATACCAAAACTACGTTTAAACCTGAAAGATATCAAAGAAAATGGGGAAGGATTCATATGAACAAAATATTTATAGTAGCACTGAAAACTAAGGGGGTGCCTATCAATTGGAGATTGGCTGAACAAACTGGCAAAGAATATATTAGAATATGATTTTATGGCATAAGAAACTACAAAATGGATTATTTCAGAGCAATATGGCAAAATTTATGTGACAAGATGTAGTCTAAGGTGAGCAAAACTAGGAATCTAACAATTTTCTCACACGTCCTCCAACATTTGTCACTTTTCTTTTTGGTCATATTAGTCACTCTGATAGGTGGAAAGTGATATCTCAGAGTTGTTTTAATTTGCATTTCTCCAATCAATAGTGATTTGCAATGAATATAGATAGTTTTAATTTCTTCATCTGAGAACTGTCTGTTCACATCCTTTGACTACTTGTCAACTGGAGATGATTCATATCCTAATACTTTGACTAAATTCTCTACATATTTGAGAAAGGAAGACTTTGTCAGAGACAATTGTGGAAAGGAAAACTGAAGCAAGTTTTGGACTTTCTGCCACTCAGGTGGAACAAACAGAAGTTGGAATGTTAGAGAGAAGATACTGATAAGAATGACAGTTGGTGGGAGGAGGGGAACTTGTAGAATGACAGTTGGTCTCCTGAGGCTCTCTTCTGGACCCTCAGACTGGCAGGAATGCTTTCTCCCTGTCTCTGGATAGAAGTGCCTCTATTCCTGATTTTCCCAACTGTGTGCTCTACCTGGATTCCTGTGATCGTGTCATTGAATTAAAGAATTTAAGGGGAGCAGTTTGAATTGGAAGGCCTGTCTTTAGGGGTGTCAGCAGGAAGAGACAGACCCAACCAATCCTGAAAGTCAGAACCTTTTCTTCCTCTTGCTGTCTCCTGGTAAAGACTTTGAACTTAAGAAACCTAGCACAGATTAGCATAGACAGGAATAAAAGAAACCCTCCACCAGCCTGGGAGGCCTGGTCTCAGCTCTAAAGCTGAGAGAGACTCAAACCCAATCTAGGGAAATCCTTATTCCCTCTTCCCTGATACCTCCCCAATCCAAACTTGTTATTAAATTCATCTTTATTTAAATAACCGCAGTCAGATAAGAGGAGGACCATCATTTCAGGGGACATAAAGGGAGCAGAACCCAAGGACAGTCATTCAACTATAAATGGTCCTAATCGGACCCCTGCTAGGCAACCTCGGTCTAGGGTGAGGTATGTCCCTCAGGAGGGTTTATGCTTACCTGTCCTGTGGTATCTTCCACATCAATCAATAGAGAGGACATCCCCTCAGACTATTACAGGTGGCCCATTTCTGGGAACCCCATTTTTCAAAGATGGTGTCTTAGAAGGGGATATCTCTCTCTTTTTACTTCACCAGCAGCCATATTCTCTCTCTCCCTTCAACTCCTCCATTCCCTGTTACAAAAACTTCCTTATCCCCTGTACCTCTTCAGTCCTCTACAATTTCCTCTAACTATTACACACTTGCTATAAAATTCCCCCAAAAAAACATTCCCCTTCTAATCTTGGTAATCCTCTCCATTTTTATAATAGGCTGTGTTCAATTTGAATTTTAAGAACTGTCTTTCTCCCTCCCTACAAAAAAAAGGGAATCTTTATTTAAGAGAGCAGGAGGAGTGGAGCCTAAACTTTTCTGTGAACTCCCAGATAGATGAGCTGCCATACTTAGAGACAATCCTGCAAGATAAGTTCATTACTAAGTAATGTGACTGGGAAAATGTGTAAATGGCCAAACTGTAAGGTTTTGGACACACTGGTAAAGATAAATTTTAGTGCCTTGTTTTAAATCAAAAATAAGTGGTCGCCATGGGAAAATTCCCAAATATGAAAATACCCAAGTCAGCTGGGTTTTATGAAGAATTTAATTAATACAAATGAAGGAATTAAGGGAAGAAAAAGAGTAGAGAGATGAGTTTATAGTAGGAAGGACCTAGGCCAAATGGCCAAGGCCTTAAGAGAGACTAGTCAGTCTATTATCACTTACCACAAGATTTGTCCCAAGCAAAACTCCAGACCTTCACTGAAATCCTCAACTCCTGAACTGGGTTTAGAGACCCAGCTCCTCCAACTAACTCCAAACTCCAACTAAATTCAGAGAGCCAGCTCCTCCAAACTAACTCCAAACTCTCCAGCTAAGTTCAGAAAGAGACCTCCTTTTAAAGAGAAATTTCTCTTATGTCACCTCCCCTAAATTTTCACATCTACCAATCACAGTAGACGTTTTTCCCAGGACTGACCATTCTTAGTTCACATCTTCTTTTGTTTTCACCTTCTCTGAGTAGACTAAAACTTCACACCTCTTTCTAAGCTTGCCTTTTGTAGGTTGCTTGACCTTTTAGTGATTAATTTGACCTTTATAGGTACTTAGTACCCTTTGGCATTAGATCTAAAAATAGACCTAGCTTTACTATGGGTTGGGGACTTTTCATTGTTCAGTAAGGAGTTTACAACTTTTTCTTCCCCGAAAGTATGCCTAAGTATGGGTGGAGTAATTTTAAAGTTCCCAATACATTCCTGATCAAGTACTTCCATTGTTAAAATAGGGGAATAGCTTAACCAAATCTTCTAAGGTGTAGTCTGAGCAATTTTTAAGTTTCACAGTAATGATACTCATAAGGACTGGAAAAATTACGGGAAAAGGGGAAATACTGATAATGTGTGGGGAAAGGTACAAAGAAAAAAACTTGTTGCATCCCCTTATTTTTAAACTTGCAAAATTTCTTAAAACTATCTGTTCATGCAAGGTCTTATGTCTTATCAACCACTGGGAAATTCCTAAACAATGAATTGGCTTACTAAAAATTTCAAGTTTGTTTAGAATGTAGAAATTATTTCTAATGATGAATCTTGATGCCAGAGTATGTTTAAACTCAAGGAAAAGAAGAAATAGAAGTGAAATCTTCTCCACGTGTGTGAACTTTGGTAAACTTTTATTTATTGTTCTCTGTATACAATTTAGAATTAATTACTTAGAGCATCTAGGTCTCTCATCTTTTATCACAATTTAAGTCAGTCTCTTGAAAATAAATTTATTTGTGTAACCATTGCATCTAGGAGTAAAGATCTCTCTACCTACCAATAGTTTTCTTATTTTTTCATATAAAGGATTAGATTCCTATTCCCATCTGATTTTCCTAAAGGAATTATAATTAACTAGATTGCTAAATGTTTGAGAAAGTAACAAAATCAGATAATCATGTATGTCAAATATAAATTATTCCAATGGAGCATGTAGAAACCCAAATTTTATGAAGTTTCAAGTGAGTTATGGGTTCCTAATTTTATGATGATTAGCTCCATTGTTGATAAGATCAGAACCATAAAGTTTAAGCTGATTTTCACCACATCAACTAGTTTCTGGAGTAGTAAAATTTGAGAGCTATATTACCTTGCATTGACATGTGTTTTGTAAAGGGTTTTTGTTACAACGTCTAAGGAGTTTCTACAAGTAACTTGGAAACAGAGAAGCAAATCTACTGAAGAGACCATTTCAGCATTGCTCCAAGAATGAAGCCTATTCCAGGATGTCCAAGAAAAGATGTTTCCAGAGACCAAACAACTACATGAAACATTTGAAATATAAGATGAAATTTGTTGATTAAGTGGATATTAATTGTAGATTACTAAAATGCAAAAAGACTTGATGTTAGTTAACATTGACAATCCTTATTACTTTGATGATACTTATTTCTTTGGTTTTCTGTTTCATTGTATTTGTATACAGAGTTCTCTCAATTATCTTGGCATCATAAGAATTTCCCCTCTAAAATCTAGTCTAGAGTTTTAGGGTTTTTTTTTAACACTGACCTTCTCTCAGTATAATTCTAAGACAGAAGAGTGGCAAGGGCTAGGCAATCAGAGTTAAATGACTTGCCCAGGGACACATAGCTAAGAAGTATCTGAGGCTGGATTTGAACCTAGGTAATCCTGACTCCAGACTTGGTGTTCTATTCACCTACCTGCCCCAAAGTTCAAAGATTCTCATCAATCTTGTTGACCTTACACTGACCAGTCAGGGAAATTTGTGACAAGTTTCCCATTCATCCTTTCTCATCCTCAAAAAAAACCCTGATTTGATCCATCTATTCCTACTATCATCTTATATATCTCCTGCCTTTTATGGCTAAACTCCTTGAGAAGATCCCCTGCAATCAGTATTTCTTTTTCCTTTCTTCTCACTCTCTCCTTTTTCTCTACAGACTTTCCAACCTCATCATCCAACTGAAAATGCTCTCTTCAAAGTTACCAGTGATCACTTAATTGCCAAATCTAAAACCCTTTTCTCCATTCTCATCCTTCTTGACCTCTCCCAAGCCTCTGATACTGTCAATCACTCTTTTCTTGATATTCTCCTCTCTAGGTTTTCACATTTTTAGTCAGTCAATAAACATTTGTTAAATACCTACTATGTGCCAGACATTGTGCAAAGTGCTAGGGGTACAAGATAGGGATAAAAGGGATAAAAGAAAGACAGACCTTACCTCAAGGAGATTACAGTCTTATGGAAAAAGTTAATGCAGAAAAGGAAGCTGAAAAGTAGGGATAAAGGTGAGCCTGGCCCCTCTTATTTCTCTATGCTATTTTGCTCAATGGTTTCATAGATTCTATGGAGTTAATATTCTAAGATGTAAATGTCATCCCTTGTTTGATCCTGGTGAGGCCACATTCAGCTGTAGTCCTTCAAATTGAGTTAGTACCTAGTCATGACCTAGAATAATAATAGTCATTGTGATTGTAAATAGTTAATATTTATGTAGGGCCTTAAAGTTGGGCAGGCAAAGTAATTTACAAATATCTCATTTTATTCCCACAAAACTTGGTAATCTAGGCTCTATAATCATCCCTATTTTATAACGGAGGAAATTGAAATGCAGAAAAGAGGTTGTGATTTTGCCCAGGGTCACACAGCTAGTTATTATCTGAAGTCAAATTTGAACTCAGGTCTTTCTACCTCCAGATCCCATGCTCTTCCACTTAGCTGAATTAAAATAATCAACAAATGTTTAATAAGCATCTGCATCTGGCAAACATATGGTGGGAATACATAAATAAAGAATGAAGACATCTGTACTCAAAGAATTTGCATTCCAATGGGTAATGGATATATTGTTAGTGATTTTAACCCTGTAAGCAATAGGGACACATTCTATTGACAAATGAGAAAGTTTGGAAATCGAGTCAATATAAGATTTCTCTTGGAGCCTTTTGTATATACACTCAGTTCTGGCTCTGAAGACAATTACAAAGTTTTTCATCATCAAGCATTTATTAAGCCTTTATTATTATTATTATTATTATTATTTTAATAAGAGATTAGGTTATGACTAGGTACCAACTCAATATAAAAGACTACAGTTAAATGAGGCCAAGCCAGCTTCAAATTGAGGATAAAATCTAACTCATTAAGACTCCCAATACAGGTGCTGCTCTATTCCCTAACCATAAGGAGACAAATCAAAAAGGAGTGGAATTGTGGAGTAGTTAGGGTAGCAATGACAACAGGAGAGGGAACATTGCCCAGAATGACAATTAAGAACTTAAGAGACTATTTCCATCACTGATCTCTAGATCAGGAGAAAACAGAGAGGCCAAAGAAGGGAAAATGTCTTCTTTGAAGTCAAAATTTAGAAATATATATGGGTTCATCGATACCACCCTCCTCTTCTTTCCATAACCCTAAGGACATGCTGAGCTTAAAGGGGATTTTCTATGACAAAGAGAACGTCCACTGAGTCCTTATAGGAATATGCCTTTCCTACAGTCAGCAAATGGTAACAGATTTTCTGTACGAATCACTTAATACTCTGTATTTTATATGTAATAGTGATTACCCTGGCCCCCTTATGACAGGTCCAGGTATGTTACATTTCCTCCCTCCCCCCGAGTTTTATGGTACATTTAAATTGGGGAAGGGGATGGGATTAGGAATATCCAATCTCTCTGACATTGGTTCATCTATAGCATCCCCCCTATTATAGGGGTCCCCAGGATCTCAGTTCCATTTGATAGGGGCTGGCAGTGGGCAGTGAGGGATAATAGTAGGAATGAGATCCTCATCCTCTAAAATCTTGCATTTCTCACCAGTTAGCACTAGTTAAACATAAATTGCAGCATTGGTCAAGCATAAATTGCAAGTATGAATCATTAATATCGATTCAGTAATATTATATACTGGGCCATCAGATTTGTACCTAATCTATTTTATTAATTACTCATATTGTTCTTTATTTACTTTAGTTCTGAACTGTAAGACAAAATTAATTACCTATAGAAGTCCTCCATGTACCATATGTACCACATACCCCTCCCCGTATTCTTATTCCAGAAGGGTTGCAAAACTTCTCCCACGTTGACAGATGATGACAAGTTGGACAATGAGAGAACAAGGGACCTGCACACTGGGTACTCTGGCATTCCAGAAGAATCCCCCAAACCTGAGCATGCTATTTATTCTTTATGATGAATATGTCAAAATGCACCTCCACCTAAATTTGACCATGCCCATTTTCCATGGTTTTCAGAAAAAGTGAAGACTTCTCTGGAATGAGAGATGATTAGCCCCCTAATAAATAGGCAAACGGTGAACCACAGGGTGAGAAGCTGCTACTCCACACCTGGAGAGCTGCTATGCCTTTGGCTCCAAAGAGTCTATTCTACTAGGCTCTAGGATTATATCCATCAATCCTAAAGCTATCTGATTAGCCCCCGGGTTATTCCATCAACTATTAGGCTATTATACCACCATAAACCTCTTTTTCTTCAAATAAATTTTTCTCTTACTTAACGGATTGAATGGAGTTTGAGTCTCCCACTCTTGGGGCAAGATCCTGCTACAAATTTCAGTGTGTTTCTCCCACAACACATTTAGCCATTTAATAGTTGGATTAGCTTTTACAACAGAATATTTACCTCAAAAGAATAAAAAGAACAACAACAACAAAAAATCTCTCCTAACCCCTGTTGGGGAAACATCTCCTTCCTCGCTTCCTTCTCTCCTTCTTTGTTTCCCTCTTTTCTTCTTTTCCTTTTCCTTTCTGTCTTCCTTTCAATTTTCCTTCCCTACTTCCTTCTTTCCTACCTTCCTTCTTTCCTTATGCCTCTCCTCCCTTCCTCCTCTCCCTTCCTTCTTGCTTCTTTCCTTCCCTTTTTCCTTTTCTATCCTTACTTTTCTCCTTTCCTTTCTAGCTTACCTCATTCTTCCTTTCTTCTTTCCTTTCCTCTTTCATTCCTTTTTACCTTTCCTTTCTCCTCTCCTTTCCTTCTCTCCTTCCTTTCTTCATTCCTTCTTTCCTTTCTTCTTTCCTGCTTTTCTTTCTTCCTCCATTCCCTTCTTCCTTCTCTCACTCTTCTCCTTCCTTGCCTCTTCCCTTTTTCTTTCTTTCCTTCCTCCTTCCTTCTCTCATTTTTCCTTCCTTCTTTTCAGCTTCCTTCTTTCTTTTCCTCCCTTCCTACTTTTCCTCCTTTATTCTCTCCCTTCTGTCTCTCCTTCCTTTTCCCCTCCTTTATTCTTTTTTCTTCTCTCTTTCCTTCTCTTCTTTCCTCCCTTCC
Source organism: Monodelphis domestica (assembly GCF_027887165.1). Lineage (NCBI taxonomy): Eukaryota > Metazoa > Chordata > Mammalia > Didelphimorphia > Didelphidae > Monodelphis > Monodelphis domestica. The sequence goes on along the minus strand of NC_077227.1, from coordinate 720,096,041 downwards.
TTCTTTCCTTCCTCCCCCCATTTTGTCTTGCTTACCTGTATAAATTGCCCAAGAATGAGGAGCAGTCAAATTAACATTGTGATTTCTGTTCCTAGTCCCAGAGTCCTACATCCCTTTTACCTAAACAGATTCAGAAATGTTTCATTGAAGCATTCCCCCAAAGCAGTTCTTGGGGGGAAAGGCAGTAGCCAGAATATTTAAGCCTCAATGAGAAACCTATCTGAGGCCAAAAGAGATTTTAGGGGTAAATGGAGTATTGATACCATGCTGATAGCAACATTCTGCAGCATCCTCATCCCACATACTACTGATTGGGAAGATAAAATTTGTCTGGAACTACTGTCACTGAATCAGGCAGAGACGCCAGAGCTCTGGTAGGATACCGTCTAGATAAGAAATTGGAGAGGCTCTCCTGGTTTTTGTTGGTACCAGTATAGGTAATTTTCCTCATTCCTTTACACGAGGCTCTCACTGGCCTTGCAGCTGATGATGGTTCTCTCCTCTAGAACAACAGGTGAGGAGGTTGAAGCCTAAGGCAGCACAAAAGTACCACTGGAGGCTGAAATTAATTATGTTTCATCATGTTTGATTATAAGGTTCTCCTCTCACTCACTCCCTTTTGTTACTGACCTGAGAACAGCATGGTTCTATAATTCCATTTCACCAAAACCTTCCTTTTTCTCATTTCCATCTAACCTTGGAGATGTCTCCAATACAATGGACCAAGATGCCTGGTTATGGAAGAATCAAATCTATTATTTCTGTCCTTCCCACATGCATATTGACTTCACTTCTTTTCTTATAGTTGTTTTTCCTATAGTTCTTATAGCTATTCTTCCATCCCTTTCTCCTCCCATTACTCCTTTACCCTCACCACCCACCCACCCAAGAAGGATGGATGGCAAAAGAACATCAAAATGAGGGTGAAATGCATGCAGCCATGAGTCTGGAAAACTCTGTTCCCCTTCTTCACCTGAGAGCCAGAGCAACAGGAAGCAAAAGAGCTGAGAGGATGCCACCATTTCCATGTTGTGCTGTCCAGGTTGATCCTACCCAGAGAACACACCCCAATGATAAGGGTTTTGAACAACAGGAACCATCTGGGTCAGAGAACATGCTAAGCAGCTTTACTCTTGAGTGAATTCTCTGTTCAAGTTGTAGAGTTCATTATTCTCCAGGGCAGTTCTTCCACAAATGAAGCCAAAAAGAGAAAGCTACAACTTTCAAACTCTGGGGAGTGTATTTGTACTTTCCTATAATGGTAAAATGAGTAGAAATAGCTAATTTTGCTGCCTCCAAATGATGATGAAACATGCTACCCACTTGACAACAAAGTAATGGAACCAGTTTGCAGAATGAGACCCATTTCTAGACATGGCCAATGACAGAATTTGTTTTGTTTCACAATGTATATTTGTAGCAATGGTTTCATTTTTCTTTTTCTTATCCATGGTAGGAAAAGAAAACAGATGCATTTAAATGGGGGGGAAATGTTGAACTTCTATAATCCTATAGTCTTGGAAAGATATGTTATGATCCCTTATATTTTAAGTCGGGAAATATTTATTAAAATGTAGTCCCTCCGACTTGAACAAGTTGTACACAGTGACTGTTCATTTAGAGAAACTGTACCTCTGATGGAAATTCTCTCACTTCTACACATAAACACCCTGGTACACTCCATAACTCTTTCTGGTACCCTATTAGTATAAATGTAGCATTTTCAATTCCTTATCAGTGTGATGGGTAATGTCCTCATTTAATGCATAGACTCAGAATCCCAGGGTAGAAGAAATTAAGGAAGCCCAATGATAAATTCTTTCTCCTCCGTCTCTTTTATTTTCACATATATCTTTCATTTTTAGCCTTGGGGCTTCCAAAAAATGTACATATTTACATACATGCTTACATTTCTACATATATATGTTATGATTAAAATCTCTTGGACACTCCATATTAATGTATAATTATTTATTACTAGAATTTGGAGAGAGAGAAAGATTCCTTCTCTAATTCCAAGCTTCTTAAGCTTCAGCTCCCCACCACAGACCAAGTCCAAGCCAGGGCAGGCCAAGATCATCTTGCCAGATAAGATAAGGCCCCTGTATTTAGGCCAAGGAGAGAGCATTAGCTCCAGTCCTGGAAGAAAAACGAGACACTCAAGCTTCTCTCTGCTTGCTTATAAAGCCAATCTTTTCCTTCTTCTTTGGAGTCTCTAATTGGACAAGTTTTACTTCAGTCCTTGTCCCTATCCTAAATTTCAGACACATAACCCATGTATCTCTCACAGGTCAGGAATTCAGTACCTTTTTTTAGACAATTTTCTAGGAAAGAAGAGATTTTCTGAAATTTCTATCTGTGATGAGAAGAAAATGCTGCATTGGATTTCTATTCTATTCTTCTATTCTATTGCTACCAGCATGAAGAGACATCTAAATGTGTCTCAGATCCTAAAACAGCTGTTACTAGTTTGTATTCAAAAATTTTTAACCACGAGTCATTTTCTGATATATTCTCATATTTAAGATGTTTTATTGATGTTTTTGTTTGTATTTTGGTATGTATTTTTTCTTTTTAACCACAAGTAACTTTCTGCTAAATTCTCAATTTCATTAAAAAAATACTCTCCACTCTCACTGGTCAGTAATTCAGTCACATGACACAGTAGCATCCTACCTAATGAAGGAGTCTGAAGGAATAAGATGACACATTTTAAATTACATTAACACATATATGTGTATATACACATAAAATCAGATTAAAATCTCCTTGACTTTATTTCTACTTGTTTAGGACTTTAAACTAACCAAAGGCTACTACATTCAGAAATATAACCAGGTAGGAAACTGGGGGTGGGGAGCATCATTTAGGAATTTCACACACATGCCTTCATGCTAGTCTCCAAAGCTAGTGCTAAATGAATCTACGGATTTTTATTCCAAATTCACAACCACTCCTGAATAATCACACAATAAAAAACTTTTTAAAAAATCACACACAAAAAACACAAAAATAAATAAAAACAGAAAAACACATTCCAGAATTATAGATTTTTTATGTTTGTTTTTATGTTTATATTTATTTGTATATACTGTTTATTTTCATTTTTAATATCAGTGAAGAATCTAATATCAATGACAGAACAGAAGAAAAGAAACAAAGTTATGGGCAGCTCAACTCATTGGAAATACAGGATCCACTGGTAAGTTCTTTTTATAAGAGCATAGAAGAGCTAGAGAGGGGCAGTTAGCACCTGGCTCTCTCCATAGCTCAGAAGGGTGGGCCCATCAGGGAAAGAAAATTCATATCTGGAAGTGGAAGGAAAGAGCATTCTCACTGAATCAGACTGGTTCAGCACCACATGGACACAAATCCCTCACAAGCCCAAGTACATTTAGTTGTTTTCATGATTTCTCTCTGGATGAAAGCCTTGGGAAAGCAACACGCTGGGTATAGATCCTTTACACATGGTCTCTCCAGAGTCTCTGTTCTGAACAATTTATTGCTGTGAATTCTGGGAATGCTATTCCTCACAAGGCAAGGCTACTTAAATCTCCACATACATAAGGACTACTTATGTCCTTGCCCTTATAGAGTTTAAGGATAATGGGTGGAAATGTGCACTTCTCCTGATGATTCTTTATATAATGTCTCTATTCCATCTTTAGCCCAAGGAAAAGTATTGCCAATTAGGTAATTGTCCTTTCCACTCTCACAAGTGCCATGTTTGTCTTCCTGAAGAAATGAGTCATAAATTATGTGCACTATAAATGCAATCCAATCTTACTGCTAAAGGAGAAGATAGGGCATAAAGAAACCGGGTCTACCCTCTCTCTCTCTCTCTCTCTCTCTCTCTCTCCCTCTCTCTCTCTCTCTCTCTCTCTCTCTATATATATATATATATATATATATATATATATATATATGTATATATACATTTTGTTGTTCATTCATTCATTATATATATATATAAAACAATGAAATGTATATATATTTATATATATAAATATACAATGAAAGTCCCTAAATGGGACAGCTTAAATAGTGCTAAAAGAAAGAGAGAGAAGTACAAAGAGGCCAAAATGAATCAAATTGAGATAGAGAGTGAATCTGTGATTTCATTGGTTTTCAGGGAACTCCAGGAGAAGAAACACTCTCCAGTGGTGTAAACTGGAAACTTCTCCTCAATTTAGTATCTTAGAAAGTTGTCTGGGGCACTAAGAGCTTAACTGTCCTGTTCTAGGTGATATGTGTGTCATAGTCAGGATTTGATGTGTTTAGTCTTCCTATCTAACACTCTCTCTATTATGCCACACTGAAATGAATGAAAACCAGCAGCAAAATTCTGAAGCATGGAGAAATAAAACAGTAGGAAAAGTAAATAAACTACAACATTGTGGCTTTTGAACAAGATTTATAGATGGACTACTAATTCAAGTGACCATTCATTACTCACACCCTATGTGTTGGGTAATGTGCTAGATTATGGGAAGACAGAGATCAAAATCCCATAGGCATTGGCCTCATGGAAAATTTGGTTGTACCACACTGTGCATAGAGCAGTGGTTCTCAACCTTTCTAATGCTGTGACGCCGCAATACAGTTCCTCATGTTGCAGTGACCCCAAACCAAAAAATTATTTTGGTGGCTACTTCAAAGCTGTAATTTTGTTACAGTTATGATTTGGAATGTAAGTATCTGACTAAGTCAGATGTCCAGTCACATTTTAACATGTAAAATGCTTTTATTGACACATTGATACATTTCAAGACTTACTGTCTCTAGGCATAGCTCTCTATCCACTGAGCCACTTAGCTCTCTCTTGGCACTTGATCTTAATCCTAAAAGAAACTAGGGATTTCAGGAGAAAGAGGTAAGGAGGAAAAGCATTCTAGGGCAAAGTGCAGAGAAGGAAAATGGAGTGGTTTGTGAGGGACAGCAAGTAGATCACAGAATGGAGGGAAGACACATGTAAGAAGACTAGAAAGGTAAAATGTTATATGAGGTTTCTAAGTACAAGCATCAGGTACAATCATTTTTTTCTCTCAAGGCAACAAACATTATTAAAGCAATTGACAATTTGACAACTTGACTTTCTAGTATTCAATTCTGATTTTATATTAATAGGTTCAGCTTTAAAGAGACACTTCAGTTAAGTATCTCAGCTACATCTTGTCCTGATTAATATTTTTATAAAAGACTTCAATAAAAGCATAATATTTATGGTTTATTTATATAGTTACTAGATCTACAGATGAAACAAACCTGGGAGAGACAGCCAAAAAGAATGAATCACAGAGCAAAAAACTCTTGATAAGATCCCAGTGATCAATTAAAATTAAAATAGTGATAAATTTTGTCTTACACTTCCATTCAAAATATTATCTGTCAACTGTGCTTTTGGAGCCCCAAGTTTGCACCTGTCCTTTGGGATCTTGCCTTAAGGAAAGTTCCAGGATGACTTTGTCTTAGACTGAACAATGAACCCCCAAACATCCATTAAGTATCCTGAGGAGTGATAGAAATGCTCAAAACCCTAAATCTCCCTTTTTGTCTTATAAGTTTCTTCCATTGTATCTTAGACCACTCCCTGATATCCCAGCCCCTGGTTACAGCCTCTTTCCCAGGTCTGCTTGTAACCAGTCAGTACATGTTTTCTGTCTTTAATTCTCCAAAAGGTATACAAGACCCCAAGTTCTATTGCTCTTTGGGAAAATCATCTTTGGTGGTGTGTTCTCCCAGAGACACTGTTCCCAGAGTCCCAGAGCTTTGGTTCTTTGTGAAATTAAGCGCTTGACTCTGTGTGGCACCTGAATCTTGAGCACTGTCTCTTGTCCTGATTAAAGAATTGTTCTTTCTGACTACTTTAGTGGTTCTGTGTTTTTCAAGGTTGACATGTATACTATAGGGGAAATATGGTTAGACAATAGTTTATCTAAAAAAGATCTGGAAATTTTGGAAGATTGACAATTCAAAAGGAGTGAATAATGTGAAAGAGTAACTGAAAAATAAAATGGAGGAGGGTGAAGCAAATTCAAACTAAGGCTCTATAAAGGAAGTCATACACTTGTTATATTGTGCCCAGGTCAGAACACATCTTAAATACTATGTCCATTTCTGGGCATATTTTAGAAAGGATATTGATGAGTCAGATAGTGCCTAGGGGAGAGAAACAAGGATGGCAACAAGAGTCTACAATTTATTTCATATGAGAATGAGTTTAAGGAACTGGGCATATTGGACTCAAAGGACTATTATGGTAAGGAGGGATTTAACTTAATCTATTTGATCTCAAAGGGCTGTATGTAATAAAGGGGATTCTTTTTCAAATGATGTTGAATTGGATGGCTTTGGAGGCTCCGAACTCTAAAACTGAAATTCTGGGATATTCTATAAAACTTTCCTGCTATTAGTCTATCTTGTTCAGTCAACTTCCAAGACAAAGTCTCTGATGAGTTTGAAATACATTTATTTACTATTTCATTACATTTATGGAAATTCTGGCCAGTATAAATTATCATATGATATTCTGTGATTCCTTTCTCTTCTTGCTGAAGACATTTCTAGACACATTTTTTAATTCTTTACATTTGAGGATATTTTTATTGTTAGTAAAGGTTTGCCTCATCCTAAAGTCTTTTCCATATTCATTATATTCAAAGGGTTTCTCTTCAATATGAAAACTTTATAGTCCTTAAGGTTTCTACTGTTTGAAAGTTTGCCCATAATTGTCAAAATGCAATCAGTATGAAAGCTATGCTATGTAGTGAGTTTTGCCTTCTCATGAAGCTTCTTACATATTTCTTTTATTAAAAGTATTTTTTTTCCTGGATGGCATTGTGTTACCTAAGATTTCCACACCACATGAAAACTTTTCCATATCCTTAGAATAAAGTTTTTTCTCAAGAATGTTTTCTAATGTGCTTTAAGTTTCCCTTCCAGCTGAAGGCTTTCCCACATTTATTAATCTTGAAGATTCTGCTCAGTATGGATTTCATTTTTCTTAAAGGTTGAGTTTCACAAGATGGTTTTTTTCAACTTCTTTATATGTAAAGGATTTCTACATACTTTGAACTTTTTTACATGCAGTCAAGTTTGACCTCTAACTGTCTTTTCTACCTTCATTACATTCAAAGTTTTTCTCTTCAGTATACATTTTTTTATGTGTATTAAGGTTCCCCTTATGCCTGAAGGCTTTCCCACATTCATTACATGAATATGGTTTCACTCCAGTATGAATTCTCTTATGTGTATTAAGATTTCCCTTCCTGCTAAATGCTTTCCCACATTCATTACATTCATAGGGCTTCTCTCCAGTATGAATTCTTTCATGTTGCATAAGGTATGCACTCTGCTTGAAGCCTTTCCCACATTCATTACATTTAAAAGGTTTCTCTCCGGTATGACTTCTCTTATGTTGTATGAGAGCTGAGCTGAATCTAAAGCCTTTCCCACATTCATCACATTCAAAGGGTCTCTCTCCAGGATGAATTACCTTATGTGCTTTAAGACGTGAATTAGTACAGAAGGCTTTCCCACATTCATTACATTTATAGGGCTTCTCTCCAGTATGAATTCTTTGATGTTGAAACAGATAATTATTACTGCTGAAGGCTTTTCCACATTCATGACATTCAAAGGGTTTCTCACCTGTATGAATCACATTATGCGTCTCAAGATGTCCCTTCTGCCTGAAGGCTTTCCCACATTCATTACATATGTAAGGTTTCTCTCCAGTATGAATTCGTTGATGCTGCATAAGGGATGAGCTCTGTCTGAAGCCTTTTCCACATTCATTACATTCAAATGGCTTTTCTCGAGTATGAATTATCTTATGTCTAGTAAGATGTGAATTGTGGCAGAAGGTTTTCCCACATTCGTTACATTTATAGGGGGTCTCTCCAGTATGAATTTTTCGATGTTGGCCTAGGTATTGTTTATTGCTGAAAGCCTTTCTACATACATTACATTCAAAGGGCTTTTTTCCAGTATGAATTACCTTATGTATTTTAAGGTGACCCTGCTGATTGAATGCTTTCCCACATTCACTACAGATGTATGGTTTCTCCCCACTGTGAATTCTTTTATGTACATAAAGGTTCCCCTTACAGCTAAAAGCTTTCTCGCATTCATTACATTTATAGGGTTTCTCTCCAGTATGAATAGTTTGATGTTCAATTAGGCATTGGTTACTACTGAAAGTTTTTCTACATTCACTACATTCAAATGGTTTTTCTCCTGTATGAATTCTTTGATGTCGAGATAGATTTTGATTATTGCTGAAGGCTTTTCCACATTCATTACACTCATATGGTTTCTCTTTCTCATTAATTCTTTGAGGTACAGTAAAGCATGAATTGCTCCTGAAGGGTTTGCTAAATTTTTCATGTTTAGGGTATTTTTCCTGAGTGTATATTCTGTCAAAATGAGTCTTCTTGGATTTATTACACTTCCAAAGTTTCTCCCGTAAGGAAATTTTTTTATTATGTTTAATTAGATCTGAAAATTTCTTGAAACTTTTTCCAAGTGTATCATAATTATGGAGATCTTTTCCAACAGAAACTCTCTGCTGTGGAATAAGGATTGAACTCGAGCTGCACTTCCTTCCAAATGTATTATGTTCATGAAGAAAATCTGTCAGGGGGGAGGGAAAGTATCAGTATTAAATGTTAACTTAATTCCCTCTGTCCTGAAAGGCAATCTCATTAAATAAGGCACTAGAATCAGTCTATTTCATCAATCCCTGGCAAAAATCAAACTACAATTTTTTAAACATAAAGCTTGTAAATATTTAGAAAAGTATCAATCCTTAAAACCTAGGTATAAATTGAATATCTAGGGGACCTCCATCCTGGAAAGACTCACTATAGGAATCAGAATCAGGTGTCTGACAACTTGACACAGGCATAAGCTTGACATGATGGTGAGAAGGCATCACAGAAATCAGACTTGCTCTCATCTTGCCATCTCTGACAAGTGGTAGGGAATGGAGGGGACCACACTGGGTTGGAATCCAGGATCTGATCCCACTTAAGTTAGAAAGGCTAGAAACCTTATTTCTTTCTTTCTCTCTCTTTACTAATAAATATAAATTTAGGATAAAGTCTCCAAGATTAATTTTGATTTATAACACTAGTATTGATTCAATAGGAATAAGTCAGGCAAACCACAGTTTATTTCCTTTATTAATAAGCCATATGGATAGGTAAATGAGGGATATAGATATATAGTATCTAGTTTTCAGCAATCCATTTGTAGAACTATTTAAAGAAATCTTTCCCCATAAGACTAAGAAATGTGGTTTGTTTGGTATGATAGTTTACTTTTCTTTGGAACTAGTTGAACAACATCCCTAACAAAGTATTGAATAAAAGATTTTATTTATCCAAATTACATTCTAGCCTTAAAAACCTATATTTGACCTGTTCAACAATTTTATCAATAACTTGGTTAATAGCATAAAAGTATTCATCAATTCTGATGATTACCCAAAAATATTTGAGATCCCCAACAGCACTTTTTACACTAACAAAGAAGAGGAAACAACATAAATGTTCGTCAACTGGGAAACAGATAAACAAATTGTGGTACATAAACGTGATGGAATCATTGCCCCAAGAAATGATTGAATGTGATAAATTCAGAGAGGAATTCAAAGATCAGCATGAACTGATGCAGAATGAACTAAGTGGCAATATGTACAAAGACTACAACAGTGTAAACAGAACTAAAAAAAATCAAAAGTGAGTGTTGTAAAATTACAAAGAACTAACATTGCTTCAAAGAAGAAATCTGAAAAGACATCCTACTCTACACTTTTGCAGTAATGGGAAGTCTGTTCATGTGGCACACCGCACATTTTTAAGACTTTGGGAATATTAATTTGTTTTTAGGAATTTTTTCTCTTTTTTTCTTTTTTGTCTGAAAATATTTGTTCTTTGAGATGGATCTCTGAGAAGGGTAGAGATACTGAGGAAATTTTTGGAGGAATGTTAAAAAACAAAAGATAACACTAAAATTTTTAACTCATTTTTATTTGTTTTGTATTTATTTTATTTTTATTATTTAATTTTTAAGAAGAATCAGTAGTACATTGTGGCTACTAAAAATAATGTAATTACACAAGGCATAATTCTCCATTTCACAGTTGAAGAAACTGAAGCAAAAAGAGGTTAAGGGGCTTGCCCAGGGTCACCCAGCTAGAAAAGAGTCTGAGGAACTCAAGATGTGCTCATTCCAGACCCAGCACTCTATTCACTGGATCACTAGAAGTTGTCATCTATATAATAATGAAACAGATCCCTACACTTCAAATAACCTGAGGGTTCACAGCCTCTGATGGGAATTCACAGACTTGGGGAAAAGAGACAGGTGGTACTGAGGGGAAGTCTTTTCTAAAGGGTATAAAGGGGGCTCTCTACTGATATAACAATAGGGAGGACACATATCTGGCTAACAGCTAAGAAAGAACCAATCACTACCCAATTCTGACTAAGCCATCTGGGGACAAATGATATTTCCAAAAGAAATTAGAAAGTATTATTATAGGTCATGAAGTACAAAGCAACAGGCTTTCTTTTCATCAGTGATGTCAATAGAAGGCATGGGTCCCAAGGCAAACAAGATTTAGGGAACTGAATATTTGGTTAAGAAGATGATTTCTGAGAAATGGTTTGTGTCTCTGGTCCGAACAAAATAATGATTGGATCTTGGCCAGGAACTGTGTACACTCAAGAAGGCATGTTAAGCATATATTCTCCTGAAAACTTGGAAATCTGATTAAAAGGGCTTTAAACTCAAAGGGGAAGGTAAAGAAGAAAACTACTTATATATATATATATATATATATATATATATATATATATATATATATATATATATATATATAAAGTTGGGTACCACAGATAGCACCAATACCAGAAATGGCTGAGGAATTGTGAGAAGTAATTTGAATCCTACCCTATTTTAATAAATCCTTGCCCATCCTAGATCAATGATTTTATCAGTATTATCCAATTTAATGTTATATTTCCTTTAAGAATAATCAATTAGATATTTGTGCAACCAATGTGTGCAATAGAGATTTCTTTTAAGGATAATCAACTAATCTTAATGCATAATATAATTAGTAGTATTTAGATGTAAGTTATAGTTGGATAGGTTCTTTCCTCTCATGTTAAACTTATGTTAAACTTCATAACTTGTTAGCACTAAGCCTGAACATTTAGGCACTGAATGATAGAGATGTCGCAAGCTTCACTGAAGAGCCCCCCTCCCTGGGTCACTTCCCATGTGGGGGGGGGGGGGCCTGAACAAGAATCTGGACAAAGCCCTAGCAAGCTCACTCGGCTATATCTGCCCAGGGTCTGCTGCTGGAGTGATGCCATGAGGATGGGGTGTAGACAGACTAGTTGCCGTGAGGATGGGATGTAGATGGGCTGGTGGCCATGTGCCCATCCTGATGTTTTGAAACAATGTGACTTAGGGAAATTATCAAGAGTTTAGAATCTACCAATGACTGTCAAGGCACATGAAACCTGGGGTGGGCCATAAAGGGTACAAAAGCTATCCTCTGAAAGAAGTAGGGGCCACAGACTATGAGGAAGGTCTAGGATCCTATTTGTTGGAGGCAGCCAAGTCCTTCTAATAAATAATTATGGGTTCAGATCTCTGCCTCAGTTGTCTAATTGCAGATTGCACAAATTTCTGGCATTACAAATTCAGGAAAGAAATTCTAAGTCCTGAACCCCTGGGGATCAATCAATCAACTAATCAATTTATTAAGCTCCAACTATGTGCCAGAGATAGAACATTAAAAAAAATTAATAAGCACAAGATAATTTGAGAATAGTAAGAACATTAATAACCAGGAAGTCTCCAGGAAAGAGTCACAAATGTAACACACTTCTAAATCTTGGAGGGAAATGAGTCCTGGAGGCAGAGACGAGGAGGCGGAAGTTTAGAGAATCAGGTCTATAAATGTGCCTGTAAGATCCAATGAGGTATGTCTATGCCATTTAGCTGGAATGAAGCATGTGTGAAGGGACAGAAAATACTAAGACTAGAAAATAGGTCAAAGCCAGGTTGCAGGAAGACTCTAAATGCCAGGCTAGAATTTTGTGTTTTATCCTGGAAGGAACAGGAAATGCCTGGAGGCATCTGAGTGTGGAAGTAACAATGTTAGAAACAACTAACCTGTACCTGGGGACTTGTACCTGAAGAAGATTGTTGTTGCATCTTTTGGAGGAAAGGAAGAAGAAAAACAAACTAAGAAGGCTTTGGCTTCCGTTCCAGGTAAGTGGTGACAAGGGTCTAAACTAGGGAGTAAAGAAAAGAAGATGGATAGTTTGAATCAACCTGAATCAGATTTGAATGACTGAATAAGGAACTGACAAGGCTGAAAGGAGAAAAAAGTCTTTTGCTTCTCTTTGTATCCCCAGGTCTTAGCACAATGCCTGGCACACAGTCAGCATTTAATAAATGTTTACTGACTAGGTTAATGAACACAATGTTCCAGAAGGCAACGTGTAGAGACTTGTAACCAACAATAACTTAACTAGCAAAACTAAACATCATCCTATGGGGAAAAAGGAAATGGAGCTTTAATGAAATAGAGGATTTCTAAATGTTTCTGATGAAAAGATCAGAGCTACATAGAAACTTTAAAGTTCAAACACAAGACTGAAGAGAAACATAATGAACAAGCAATGATAAGGAATAAACAAGGATAAAGTGTTTTCATTCTACTATAGAGAGATGATACATATTTATTCAATTTCAACTGGGAGGGAAGCAAAAGGACAGGCTTTTGCCAACTGAAAAAGTTAAAAATACATTCTTAGTCATTAGCTGAGGCATTGTTTGCCATCATCATACCCCACCCATTTGAGTTTTTTGATTGGGGGGGGTAGAGTTTCCCCACTCACCTAAGGAAGGGCTTCTTGGGACTTCTCCCTCTGGTAACCCTGGTCTTTCTCTTCTTTCCAACTGGGAGATCACATCTGCTTTGGAATCTGGAAGTCCTAAATATGAGGAAATAGTTGGAAAAGTGCCGACGGAAGAAAAATGTCTCAGAATTCAACCTCAACTTCTTTTCTTTGGAGAATAGTGGCCACTCTTGGAAGGATTTATGAAGGATCAGGGAATGGAATGGTTTCATTTAAACTCAAAGGAAAAACAGTATTCTTAAAATTTTCCCTGCTAAGAGGATGGAAGCTTTTCATATCTTTCCTCATATAGCTACAATAAGACTTCAGTGGATTAAGGCATGACACTCACTTGACCTGAATGAACAAACACTAACCAAATTGTAGCCTCAGAAACACCACAGTAAAGTTGTGGCTTGGGATTTGGGAATCTTTCCATGACGCATACATTCATGAGAACAAACCTGTATACCAAGTCAAAATTCATCAAAACATTTCAGGCCTTCCTTTAGAAAATGAGGATGCAAAAACCTCCCAGTGGCCAGATGATTCAGGAGAAAGAAGCCATCCTCACCCAGGGAAACAAAGTTCTCATAGTTCTCCAGCATCACATCCCTGTACATGTCCTTCTGAGCTGGATCCAACAACCTCCATTCCTCCTGGGTGAAGTCCACAGCCACATCCTGGAACGTCAGGGATTTCTGAAGGATCAGAACACATTCCTGTTCACCCAGGTCCCACTGGTAACATTTAACATGAGGAAAGCACGACTTGGTAAAACAGAGAGGGAATAGTTCTCACAACATAAAGAGTTTGGAGTATTCCATATGAATAGTTCTTGAAGATCTGCTTGCCACCTCCCTCACCTCACACTGTACTTTGAACATCATGAATAATTTTATTTAACTGTTCAAAGCAAAGCTACAAATAATTTCTCACACTGAATCCTAAGCAAAACGTGTACTTTACCCTTCAAAATTATGCTACTTTCCATGCTACCAAACAGTTACTTTATATAACCGGAAAAAATCATCTGAAAGAAGAAAAGGGTCAAGAATCTCATGGGGGGAAAATGGGGGAAAAAAAGTGAGAAGTACTGGGGTCTAGCAGTATCTGATCTCAAGCATCCACAATGAATGACTAAACCCAATGCCTTATTCTTATTCCTTGCTGTCATGCATTAAGGCATGACACTCACGTGCAAAGTGGGGCCAGTGAGTGGGATGGTAGGGAAGAGAAGAGATGGTAGGGAAATCTAGGTTGTGAAGTACTTTAAATTCACCAAAAAGGACTTTACCCTTGATCCTGGAAGTAAGAGTCACAGTAGTTTACTGAGATGGCTGGGGAGGGTATAGAGTAAGGAGGAGAGAAACATGGCTAGATTTATACTTTAAGAAAATGGTCTGGAATGGAGAGGCACTTGAGACAGGGAGAACAATTAGAAGGCTATTGCATGATCAATTATAACTCTGGAGATCTAATTGTTACACGGGTTTTGTTTTTTTTTTTCTCTTTGGAGGGAGGGGTAGGGGTGAGAAGAAGAAACAGAAATGCTTGATAATTGAAAAAATAAAATTTAACTTAAAAAAAAAAGAATGCTACACTAGTGTAGATGATATACTAAAGTGTACCTCAGATATATCTTGCATCACATTAGAGGACTTAATCATCTGAGACCTGAGACATCTTTGACCTTCAAACATCTGTGAACTCTAGAAACTACAACACCCACAAAACAAAGAGGGGCTTCCAAGAGGGAACAACTAGTACTCAAATTCCTGAATTACATTTACTGGAGCCAAGAAGATGGGAGTATGATGGAAGAAATACATACACACGTTTAGAAATGAAATAGAATCATAGGAGAAAGAGAAAATAATAACTCACCAAAAACCCAGCTCTGAGGAACCCAGAAGTCATTTTCTCCTTAACCTCAACTCTCTCTTCTTAGGGAAAGCCAGAGCCTTGATAGAACATGAGGAAGAGAAAGAAGTTAAATGGGAGACTAACACTGCCATGCAGTGCCTTAACTCAGTAAGATGGGATATCTGCACACAATCTGTACATAAGCACTTTGGTTCTTTACAGAGGAAGAAGTCCAATCAACCCATGAACAAACCCCCCTTTTTGTAGAATCAGAAGGGTGATGAATATTAGTATTGGAGGCCAAAACTCTCTTTCTGTCCCTAATAAGTTCTAAAGGTTCCAAAGAGAGAAATTAGGAACTATAGGTTGTCAACGCAATTTCCCACTCTGTGCTACTTGCTGACCCAAGGTCTTTATATCTCAAATTTTCCTTCACTGATTTGAAAAAAAAAAAGTTTCCATTTTTGTCCTTGACATCCAATATGAGGAATCAATTTGCTGAAATATTTGAAAAAATAATGATCCTGAAAGAAAAAGCAGTAGTGATTACTGAGCTTCTACACATAATCTTTAAAAGTCCAAAATATCTCTGAGGAAAGTATGATTTCCAAAATATTCAGAGAATTGACATAACTACATAACACCAATAGTCATTGACAATGGAAAACTAACCAAAAGGTATGTCAGTTTTTGAAAGAATCCTAAACTACAAATGCCCACATGACAACACAATCCAAATCACTAATAGAAAATGAAATTCACATTAAAAGAATTCTGCTTCAATACCTCACTCCAATGAATTAGCTAAGATACCAAGAAATAGAAATCATCAAACTTGAAGGAGTTGTAGAAAGGTGAGCAATCAATGCTCTGTTGGTGGTATTTTCTGTTTCTTTTATCACCATACTTATCTCAAATATCCCTTACCCTCCCCTTATGCCCGAAAAGTCAACCCATATGGCAAATGGTATTTTTCAGAGAGTAAAAAAAATCAGTTCAACTAATCAATATACTAAAGAAGTTCAAATACATGTGCACTGTGTAACAGCTCTTGATATCCTACCTCAATGAAGGGGTGGGTTGGGTGGTATCTTCTCATATCTCTTCATTTGAGTCATGCATGATCTCTATAATTTTGCTACATTTGCTTTTTATTTTTAAGTATGTATTTCTTCTTTACATTTACATTGTTGAAATTACTGTGGATATTGTTTTCTTGGCTCTACTTCCTTTTGCATCAGTTCACAGAGATCTCTCCATGCTTCTCTGTATTCATCGTATACATCATAATCTTAGAGCACAGTAATTAATATTCTACTGAATTCATGTGCTACAATTTATTTAGTCATTCTCCAATTGATGGGTATCTATCTACCTTGCTTTCAATTCTTAGCTATAATAAGAAGTGCTGTTATAAATATTTTGGAATAGAGTAGGAATTTCTTCTTTATGTGGCTTCCTTGGGGGTCAATAACAGAGTCTCTAATTTAAACAGTATAGATATTTTAATCATTTTATTTGTATAATTCCAAATTGCTTTCCAAAATGGGACAGGTACACCTCCTTTATTCAATCAAAGCTGCTGTATGAAACATTTGGTCACTACCACAAAGAATTCATATAAATATAAAATGAAGGAACTATCTCAGAACACAGTACCTCGGGCTAAGACAGCATTGGCAAACCTTTTTGAGCTCGTGTGGCCAAACTGCAACTTCAAACTGCCTGTGAACTTCCCCTCACCCCACATTCCCCCAGACAGTGGAGGAAGGAAATGTTCCCATTCAGAGGGATGGGACATATGAAAAATGTCCTCAGACACTATGGAAAGGCGGAATGGGGCAACCCCTTTTGTGCCATGTGTGCCATGCCTTCACCAACACAGGAGTAGGAAAATCCCAAGAAAATGTCAGTTCTTATATAATTTGGTTGTTTCATTACTCAAATGTTTCCAATAAACTGAATTTTTCCAAACCACAAAGATGCCAAAGATTAATCAGAGACAGATATAAATGCAAAGTTATTTAGAGAGCAGAACCTCTGCTTAAACATAGGAATTTTCCTAACTGGGGGGCTTGGAGTTACTGATGCTGAACTTATAATGCTGTGTCCAAAATAAACTTCCTAAAGCTGAAAGGGGGGACAGGGCACATCATGTGGACCTTAGGAGCCATTATATTGCTTCTCCTCATGCTTAAAATGAGCTAATTATTGTTGTAACATAGTGTTACCTTTACACCCTAACCACCTCTTATATAGTAAGCACTTACTATTGCTTATCACATGAACTGAAGGAACTAATAAACAAATGTTAGAAAGACTGTAGTAAGAAGGTAGGGACATCATAATACTACTAGGGAATCTGTGAATTAGTCCAACTCTTCTAGAAAATAACTTGGAAGTATGTGAGGTATGTTATTAAACTGTTCAAATCCTTTAGCTCAGGAATTCTCATATTAGATAGATACTCCAAGGCAGTTAAAGACAGGAAAGAATTCAAGATGTATGCCAAAATATTCAGAGCAGGACATTTTGTGGCAGCAAAACACTGGAAACAAAGTTGATGTTCATCTGTTGGGGAATAGCTGAAAAAACTATGGCATTTGAATATAAGGGACTATTACTGAACCATAAGAAATAATGAGCATACAAAACTCAGAGAAATGTAATAAAGTTTCAAGCACAAGTAATATAAAAAGTATCATTTGAACCATAGGAAAGTCTATCCTAGAGAGGCCATCTCTAATAGTATTAAGGACCATTAAACTACTAGCTACCAGATTAAGAGTGACTGCCTACATGCCAATGAACTAGAATATATATTCAGTTCTGATACATTAGCATTACTAATTGGAAAGCTAGAGGGTAGAACAATAAAATCCCCCAAAGCCTTCTTTTATAAAGGGCTTGGATCAGTACTTTCCAGGTAATTCTTTTCCAATCAGCAGCTCTGCTTGGTTTTGACTTTGACAAGCATCATATTCCCACCCCTAACACCTCTCCAGCTTTCTTTCGTGCGTTGTCTTCCCCCATTAGATTGTTACTGGTTTTTTCAGTTACATGTAGAAACCATTTTTGACAATTGTTTTCTGATTCAGATTTTCTCTCTCCCTACCTTCCCCACCTTCCCTGAGGAGGTAAATAGTCTGGTATAGGTTATACCTGTACTTTCATGCAATATATTGCATGCAATATTCATGGAAAATATTTCCATATTGCTAATGGCATGACAAAAATACATATAATATATACAATAAAAATCCCATGAAGGAAATAAAGTGGAAGATGGCATTCTTTAATCTGCCTCAGATTCCAACAGTTCCTTCTTTGGCTGAGAACAGAATTTTCATCATGAGTCCTTTGCAGTTATCTTGGATTCCCCATTATATTGTAAGCTCCTTGAGGCACTATCATTTTCTTATTTGTACACTCAAAGCTCAGCACAGTGCCCAGCACAGAGGTGGTACTTAATAAATGTTTATTAAATTGAGTTTGCTATATTGGCTTCTTATTTTAATAATTTTGCAATTGTTTGCTTCCTGTGATCTTCGATGTTTTGAGCTCATCTGAGAGACCTTGAAGAGACCTTATATTACTGATATAATACGATTTAAATATCTTTGCTTTATTTTCCCTTTCTACTAAATAACCACTCCACTCAAGTTGCAACTATTTTAGACAATTAGTGAATTCTTATAAGCTCTTTAGAAAAATATAAACCTTCAGATTTCTTGTTAAGTTGGAATTCTTAACTGACAGGGGGAATCCATACCAGTCAAAAATCCTCCTAGCAAATGATGATAAATTAATAAAGTTGTGTTTCTATTTGGTTTTAACAACAGAAGACTCATGAACTGAAACACAATGAAGAAAGGAGAATGAGAATGTGCACAATGACATAATTAATATAAACAAAAACAACTCTAAAAGGCAGTTAATCCAGGCCTCAATAGGATGACCATTGTTGGACCTTGTTAGAATGAAAAAGAAATACCTTTCTGTCTAAGAAGAGAAGGGAGAGAAAGTGAATCAGAATGATGCCTATGTTATATGGCACAATAATTGTTCATTCAATTTTGCTAAACTGTGAACGAGAGGATTTTTGGTGAGGATGGAAAAATAGGGAATAGAAATAACTGGTATAAAAAACAAAAGGCATCAATAGAGCTCTAATAAACAGATTACAACAAAATAAATTATTTTCTGTATAAGATTAATAGACTGTTAGGTTAAAGGAATGATGTAGTTTTCTCCATGTATCCTTATATACAAAATGAAGAAATGTGGGTGAGCTAATATGAAAGTTGGGTAGTTTTCGAACTGGTTGAATCTAAAGCAAGAAATTGAAGTCAATCTGGAAGGTTTCTATTTGAGTACCCTCATGACTCCATCAGCATCCATGTGCCATTTAGCATATTCATCAAAGACAAAGCTAGAAGGGATTGCTAGCACATATATTAAGGAGTCAGGTTGTAAAAAAGACTTCAACAGACTTGAACATAAGACTACATGTGAGATACCATTTAAGAGGAATAAATGTAAAGTTTCAGGTGGGTTCGAAGGATCAATTCACAAGGGCAAGGTAAATGAAATATGACTAAATAGATTGCAAGTAAGATCAAAAAGGACTGGTCAGTCAGTAGATATTTATTAAGTGCCTACAATGTATCAGGCCCTTTGCTAAGTGCTGGGAATACAAGAAAAGCAAAAGTCAGTCCCTGCTCTCAAGGAGCTCATAATCTAATGAAGGATACAACACATAAAAAGAAGCTTAAAAGGTTAGGGGAAGACATGGTGGCATGATGAAATCCAGACTGCAACTAGGTGGGAAATGCTGAGATGGCCCCAGGGCCAGAAAGTGCTGAGGAACTGATGTGATCTTGAAAGATGATGTGTTTCTAAAGATCATGATGAAGAGCAGGAACTTAGAAGGTCACAAGCTCAATAAATATTAACAGTGTGATAAAGCAGCCATAAAGCTAGTTCAGTCTTAGAAATGAGGAAACACAGACTACCCAGAATGAGGAGACAGGATCAGGATTCTAGGTCCAAGAGAATCCTAACACAGTTATGAACAAACAATGTAGACAGAATAAAGTGGAAGTAATCAATTGTGAGAAGACACCAGAATCAAGGGAGGTCTAGAAAGAATTCTTGTAGAAGGTAGGATTTTAGCTGGGACTTGAATGAATCCAAGGAAGTCAAAAGCAGGAGATGAAAGGAGGCACAGGGGAAATGTCTGGAGTTAAGAGATTGTGTGAATTAAAATATCTAGGGGACCTTAAACCCAGTCCAATCCCAGAAATCTCACCTAATAGGGTATTTCAGGGTCATGTGTCTTAATTTGCCAGCATTGCAAGAGAGATTCCTGTTGGGTGATAATCAAGGGATGTGTAGGGACTGAAGGGTTTAGACTGAACTTAAGTCCAGTCAGTGAAGTGGGCTGGTGCTCTCTCTCTCTCTGATGCCATTTTGGGAGCTTGTGAAAGGAGCTTTCTTGAAGCTTTCCTGGTGTTTATCTAAATAAGCCATCTCCGGCAAGTAGTGGAACAGGCCCACCAAATCCAGGAAACATAACTTGCAACCTCTACCAGGACTTTAAGTTAGAAAGGCTAGAAACTTTATTTCTCTCTTTCTTTCTCTTCAACAATAACTACTTATAAATTTAGTATAAAGTCTCCAAGATTGATTTTTATTCATAATAAGATGCAGGGTCTTATCTAAAGAATGACCAGGATCATTTGAGTGGGCAAAGTACTCTCAGCCTGCAAAACAAAAAGCTTGTTTGGGTTATGGAATTTCAAGACAAGGAAAATGGATTATTGAGAACTTAAATTTTTCAGCTCTAAGCTGTGACTGGTGAGATTTGCCATTTGAGGTAAAAGCTTTTGGGAGTGCAACTAATATTATTTTGAGTTTTGAATTCAGGTATAGTTGGATCATTGTGGTAATCCACCATAAGAGAAAAGCCATTTATGCATAATGTGATCTTGAACTGCCACAAGTGAAGATCTTTATATGACAGAGACTAAGGGGACAATTCTCATTACATTTGAGGGTAAGGATCCTTTTGATTCAGTGTCCTCATTTTGTCATTTCCTTTTGAATAGTAATGTTTCCCACTTGATTATTCTCAATTCTGGCTCTGATGTTTAATTATTACTACATGATTGATTGATAACTCTCTTACCTGAAATATTCTTTCCCTGCTTTTTCCTTTTATAGCAAATTTCTATAATCAAAGCAAGTGGTCAGTGGATGAGAAGAGCATAATGCAAATTATAAGATGTGACTGTTGTGAGTCTAATGTGTAGCTTATTCTATATCCCAAACAATCAAGTGAATTGGTAATTGAAGTTCTTGAAATCTGAATATAGTTAACAACCAAATATGTTTTACTACAGGCAACCTGTTTGGTATAAACTCTTCTCTGTATACAATTGAGAATTACTTAAGTGTATCTGCACCCCACCCAAGCTTTGTTTTAATTGGAGTACAAATTAGTTATGAGTTAATCATTTGTGTAACCATTGAACTAGGGGTTGGAGAAACTGATTTGCAAAAGACATTATTGCTTATATTTTCATCTACAGGGTTAGATCTCTAATAGTATTTAATCCTCCTAAAGAAACTGAAAAGTTTTGAGAAAGCAATTGGGTGAATAATCCTGTATGTCAAATGTAATTCTAATGGTACATGTTAAGACCTAAAGTATCTGAATTTAAGTATACTATGAGTTTCTGATAGTGTGATATATTTGAAAATATGTATTAATTGATGTTAAAATCTACTTTGTAAT
This sequence comes from Monodelphis domestica, assembly GCF_027887165.1. NCBI lineage: Eukaryota > Metazoa > Chordata > Mammalia > Didelphimorphia > Didelphidae > Monodelphis > Monodelphis domestica. The sequence goes on along the minus strand of NC_077227.1, from coordinate 720,074,450 downwards.
AGATTTTAGTAGGAAAATCTAAAGAATCTCTTGAAGCTACATGAAAACAAAGAAGCAAATCTACAAAAGGAGAGATTAATCTCTATCAGAGAAAAAATGGTTTTGTAGTTCAAACAATTACATGGGACATCTGAGAAAGATTTTGTTGACAAAGGGGAAATTAGTGTGACTCCTAACAAAAAGAGCAATCACTAAGCAATTCTTAATATCGTCTGCAAAGTAATATTCCTTTTTCTGCTTGGTTGGACTAAAATTACATTAGTTAAAGGACCCCCAATTTGTGAAACAATGAAAAGTATATTTAACTCATATTTTCTTTTTTATAACCCTGCTCAGGGTTAAGGATATTGCTCTAATAACTTTAAACATTTTTAGAAGAAATTTTTGCTTTCTACACTTGCCCTCCCAGATTGATGCAAGTCATTCTATTTAAGGATATAGGCAGAAAAGTATTGAGTCCTGACCCTCTGAAGCCTACTTCAGATCACCTACAGCAACAGTAGCTCTGCTTTTCCAAACTTAACCCAGCTGCTACCAGTCTCGCAGTAGTTGCTGCCTTTGTATAAGAAGTCTAACATCATCCATGTCTATATTTAGAAGAAAGCTTACCAGTGTTGAATTAATTTTTTGTAATACTGATAATCATGTACATTTGTCTGTTGTGTCCTGCAATGTAAACTGAAATCTCCTAAACTGTTAGCCAGGATAAATCATTTATTCTGTGAATCTTGTGTTTTGAGATGTAACTTTTGTGGCATGTTTCTATCCAAATTAACTAGTTTATTTTGTACATGTACCTAAAGTCAGTCAAAAACCAAAGGCTTCTATTATACTGATTCATGTAAATAGAGATGAAAGGGATAAAGTTGTTTGGCATGAATGTTAATGCCTTAACAGTGATCCATTTGATTCTAATTCACATAATGATTTTAGAACAGAGTATTCAGTTTCTAGTGAATAAAAATATGTGTTCTATCCAAAATCTGTCCTCTTAAACTATGTAAAATTAAGACTCTTGGGCTCCAGTTTAGGGTAAAGTTGAATTCTTTTTCTTGGATCCATTCTGTTCAAGCTGGCAGAAAATGAAAGTTCTCTACAATATCTTGGGCATCAGAAAAGGCAGGCACATCATTATATCAAGCCATTAATATAATTAATGTTTGGGCCTCTCAATATTGTAACCTAGCATTGTTATATATTCTATTTTGCTTGTATTCTTTGTCTCAGTAAGGGAATACTCCTTATGGATTACATGAATGTCATAGAGGACTACCCTCTGTGTAAAAAAGCTGTAATCAAATTTGTAATCAGCATACTTCTGAACAATGTGAAGATTGGATTTGGCTCTCCCCTGATTGTAACAATGAAGGTACTTAGCTCTTCCCTGATTATGAAGATTTAAATTGTAACTCATGTCTATTTTTATATTTTAATCCCCATAAGCGTAAATACCCTATTTAAAAGTCAAGTATGGAGACCTGCCTATTTTTAGATTCAATAACAAAAAGTGCAAACACAGTACTTAAAAGTTAAGTATGAAGATCTGCCCATTGAGTTCTAATCACCAAAAGTGCAAATATCCCACTTAATCATGAAGTGGGAGGTCTGTGACCCACATATGCGATAGTGGGTAATGAATCAGAATTGACTCACTACCTTCTGGGCAGTCCTAGAGCAGAGCAGCTGTGATTGGTAGATGTGGAATTAGGGGAAATGATGCAAGAGAAAATGCCTTTAAAAGAGAGAGAGCAACACAGAATTTGGGGGTCCTTGGAGTGTAGTTCAACGTGGACTTCCACTTCTGCTAGAGGCAAATTCCTCATGCTTTCAAATTGAGGCTGGTGAGGAGGGGCAGAAGGATCGGCTGACTGGCCTGACACTTGGTGAGTAAAAGCTGACTCTTAACTGCTGAATTTTCTGAAGAGACTTCTCAGGTCCTCCGCTTTGCCCAGGCTGGCTGAAACTAATTCTCCCTGCCCAGAGGGAGTAAATTACTTAGTGTTCAGGACAGATATCTTACCTTATCCTCTCTCTGATTTCTTTCTTCACTCTTTCTACATTTTGTAAATAAATTGTAAATAAAATCTCTTTGTAATTAATTAAATTCTTGGCGACCAAACTCTTAAATAATCAAGTACATCTCTTAAAAATTAACCCTTTTCCCCCCTTACGTCTTGTTCAGAAAATATTGAAAGGGGGGAATTGAAGAGCTTAACTTGCAATCATTTCATTTAATTTCTTTTTATATCATTTAGTATAAAATGAATTTATCTTATATTTAACTAAGTATAGAAAGACTAGGTGTAATAGATAGTTATGGAGATATGAAGTCAAAAGTATGATCCTCATATTTCTGAACTTAGTGGGGAAATCAATGGAGAAAGTGGAAGAGAACAGTCACAAGAAAATCCTATAAGAAGAAAGATTAAAAAGCATGAATAAGGGGGCAGCTGGGTGGCTCAGTGGATTGAGAGCCAGGCCTAGAGACGGGAGGTCCTAGGTTGAAATCTAGCATCAGCTGCTTCCTAGCTGTGTGACCCTGGGCAAGTCACTTGACCCCCATTGCCTAGCCCTTACCATTCCTCTGCCTTAGAACCAATACATAGTATTGATTCCAAGAAGGAAGGTAAGGGTTTAAAAAAAAAAACAGTATGAATAAATAACATTTGCAAGGAACCTATAATAGGGCACATTCAATTAAATTTAATTTAACATTCGCTGAATGCCTTCTGAAGGTGCATGGCACTGATCTGTGTGTTAAGGATTCAAAGGCAAAACTGGCAACTGTCCTCAAGGCTTTTACATTCCATGAAAATGAGTTAGTAGAAGAAAGCAAGCAGATCTGAGCATCAAGAGAACACTCATTCCCAGACCCTGTGAACATGAACTGCCAGGGATTGATTTTTACCTTTCTTTTGTATCTTCCATGCAGTGAATGGCACACAATAAGTGCTTAATAAAAGCTTAATGACTGTGAACAAGTCACATGACCTAATAATATTACAGAACCAAGGCAGCTTCTCATTTTAGAGATAAAAAGAAGCCAGGGAGACTGCCCAAAGTCACTCGGAGGCAGACTGTGTGCCCAGACCTTCTGGGTCTTTCCTTCCTTTGTCCTTTCCAGCGGGTCACAAAATCCATTCTAAAAGCCCTTCTAGCTGGGCCAGGACTCTGCGCCCCGGAGGTACAGCCTTCGGGAATTCCTGGACAAGTACTATAACGAGCAATTAGAACAGCCTTTTATGGACGATATTACAAACTGAGAAACCCTTTTAGATCGGAGAAGCACAGTGTGTGCGGACGCCAGTCTGCACACCCATCTGAGGCTAGAGTGCTTCCGCTAAATCCTCCCCAGCTGCACGCAGGGTCCCAGAGGCCAGCCTTGCAGAGCGGCAGAGCCTCGCCAACAGGCTGGGGATGAATTTTACTTGGATACAGCATGGCACAGAAGGCTGCGATCCGGCTGCACACCAGAGAACTCGGGAAAGATGCTCAAGCATCAAAGCGCAAAGTGTAAACACCCACCCCCACAGCCGTGATGGCAAAAAGCCCAACTTCCAAAGCCAAAAAGAAGAAAAGGAGGAACAGCGAACAACTGATAGCGCAGGTTAGGGTTGGCCTCGGGACTGTAGACGGATGACGGTGACGGAGGCGCCTTCAGTTTGCACAGTGCTTCCCGTCCGTTATCTCATCGGAGCCTCCCAACAAACTACACCTGACCAAGGTCTCACCGCTGCTTGTGTCGGCGCCCAGGTGACCCCGCGGTCTGGCTCTTCTCAGCAAAGGAGACTGAGAGGGATGGCCAGGAGGGCGGGGTCCAGGGCCCAGACCGGGCGAAAGCGTGCAGCCCTCTCCTCTTTTCCCCAGCTTCCCCACCGCGACTACCCCCCCCAGCGCCCCCCCCGGAGCTCTCCAAATCCGTCCCCACTTCATCCACCCGGTGCCCTCTACAGGGCCACCCCCATTTCATCCTCCGACCTCCAGCACTCCCGCCCTGATGTACTGCCCTCTGGACTTCTCCATTGCAGACCCGCCCTCCTTTGAGGTTGGGAGGAGGGGCAGGGACCATAGCGTCCCCCACACTACTTCGTCCCTATCCCCCGGGTTTCTAGGACAGGGGAGGAAACTGAGGAACCGGCGGGTCTGGGGACCTCGAGGAAGGTGGACTGGAGGTCAAGCCCGAGGGCGGGGCGAGGAGGGGCGGGGCAAAGACCCAGCCCCGCTCACGCCCCAGCTCACGCTGACACTCACCTGCCGCCAGCATGACGCTGAGCCAGCATAGGAGCGGTAGAAACAGGAACCGGGCCGGAGGTGCGCCTGCGCACAACTCCAACCACTGCCGACGAAAAGATTTGAGTAGCGGAGGCTCATCCCAAGGAAAGACAACGCAGTGGGTTCTGGGAGATGTAGTGTGGTGGATGTTTCTGCGCAACTGCAATTAGATTCCCCTAGTACACCCCCGCTGATCCCAGGTGGAAGACTGTCTCCTATTTCCCGCCCCACCCCCACCAACCCTATCCCTTCCTACTTTTCAAGATCATTTCCTTCCCCCAACCGTCTGCAAAGTGGGAGTCGGAAACACTACAAGAGAAGGAGGAGGGGCGCTTCGTGGGCTGGAAAGGCGGCTTCAGGAAAACATGCCAACCTTCCTTTGTCCTCCTTGCTGCTCTCCCAGCGGTCCAGCCTCTTCTCCCCAGATCTCGCAGCATTTCCAGCTACGTCACACCCGTGTCCCTGAGCCTTCTTCCTCTTCTCCCAGAGCTTTCTCACCTTTTTTTTTTTTATGCTGTAGCCCCTTATAAGGCTGGTGAAACTCGCAGTGACGTGTTTAAATGCATACAATTATGGAAATCCGTTACATCGAAAAAGTTATTAATTAAAAACAAAACCAAACAACAACAAAAAAAAACAAGATGCGAGTTCCATACTTAAAAACTTCCTTGTCCCTTAATCTGTCCTATTTTGCTTCATGATCTGCAAGAGCTCCTAGCCTCAAACACCATCCAATAATGTCCATCGACATATCCAAAACTAAAGTGTTATCCTTTCGTCGAAAACACTCCCCACAGTCTTCCTGTTTCCCTATTTCCATCCAGGGCAACCCTTTCCCCCAGTTACCCAGCTTCTAAAATCTCAGTGTTGCCCTCCATAATTCAATCTTTTTTTTTCTTTTTAACCTTTACCTATCCGTCTTAGAATCAATACTGTGTATTGGCTCTGAGGCAGCAGAGAGCTAAGGGCTAGGCAATGGGGGTCAGACAGCTAGGAAGTCTGAGGCGAGATTTTAATCCAGGACCTCCTCGGCTCCAGCCTGGCATTCTATCCATTGAGCCACTTTGCTGCCCCTTCTGTTTCACATTTAAGGTCCTTTCTAACTTGGTCCCTTTCTACTTTCCAGCATTATTACCCCTTACTCCACTGCACAGCATAACATACTCATCTCCCAGTCGTCATGATTAAAATTCTCTGAAGACAATATATTGATTTATAATTATTTATTAGTAAAGGTTAGAGAGAGAAAGAGAGAATGATCCCATGATCCCCTGGCTTCCCTAATTGTAGCTTTTTAATCTACAATTTAGCTAAGTACAATTTATCTACAATTGTAGCAATTTATCTACAAGTGGCTGAGTGCTGAGCAAGTGCCTGCCAAAAGTTGACTGCTTCAGAGAAGGGAGAGAGAGCAATGAGTGTCCCGCTAGAGAGGACTCCCTGAAGTGAAAAGAAGTAAGAATCACCTGCACTCTCCACCCAGCCCAGACATCCACAGAATACCCCTTCAGATTCCTGAAGAGACCCTGAAATAGAAAAAACAAAGATAGGATAGGCTCTGGGGAAATCCAGGCAGAGTCTATGCAGTGCTACCTCCCTGAGCCCAATGGAAGAAAAAAGACCTTAGGCAAGCTTGGAATAGGGAAGCAGCCATATGGAGCTCCAGGAAGGTCCATAAGCCTGAAAGCCAGGAGACAGAAGGAACTGCTGAAATCACTAGCAGGAAAAAGGATCCCAGACAAGTGCCTAATGTGGAAGGAGGTCCTGGAGGTCTATCAAAGAACTCCAAGGAAGATCTTAACAACAAAGCGATCTCATAGTTACATGAAAGAGGGGCTTAATCTTGACCAGCATCCTCTGTACCAGACAATCCCTGACTATGCAGAGGTTAGCCCATGCAGAAGTTCCTCAAACTTGGGAGGAGGGGACTCTTAGAGCTCTTAGCCCTCAGACCCAGAAAATAAGCTGAGAGTAACATCAAGCAAGGACTGAAGTTTAAGAGCATACCCCAACTTCCCAGAAAACAGAGCCTATCTATAATCAGATGGGGAAAAAATGAGCAAACAACAAAAAAGCACCTAACTTTAAAGAATTTTTATGGAGACAAAGAGCAAGGTACAGTCACAGAAGAGGACAGTGAAAGCAAAGGAAACACATGCAAAATCCAAAAGAAAAATATGGATTTGACACAAATTCTCAAAGAACTCAAAAAAAGGCTTCAAAAATCAATTAAGAGAAGCAGAGGAAAAGTGGGGAAGAAAAATGAAAGTGATGCAAGAAATGGGACAATTGAAAAAGGATAACTAAAAACTGACAGAGGAAAATCAGGCAGGCTTTAAAGATCAGAACTAACCATCTAGAAACTAATTATTTTATCAGAAATCAAGAAACAATAAAGCAGAATCAAAGGAATTTTTAAAAACAGAGGAAAACACTAAATATATGATTGAGAACTTTAAAAAGAGCTATAAAATGGAATAGATAGGAAGAAAAAAATGGCAAAGGGAATTAACACCTTAGAACATACAATAGAAAACTCAACCCAATAATGATATATCCTGATAAGAAAGAAATTTAAAAGTTGAACAGTTTTTAAGTAATTGATCTCCAGCAATTACTGAATTGGAATAGAAAGGAATTTACATAATTCTCAATTGTACATGACACCACAAAAAATGATCATGTATTAGGACATAAAAACCTCAACAAAAATAAAAGAAGAAAAGCAGAAATCCCAAACGTATTTACTGATTAAAATGCAACAAAACTTATATTCAGGAAAGTCTCAGAGAAAGAATTTTTAAAAGGCTAAATGACAATTTTAAGGAATTGATCAATTGAAAAACAAATTATAGAAACAATAGTAATTTCACAAAAGGAAGGACAAAATGCCAAAATTTAGGGGATTCAACTAAAGAGATTATTGGGGGGAGAGAAATCTGTGTGTGTGTATTCATATACACTTTTATCAACAAAAGAGATGAACAAACCAATGAATTGAGTATGCAACTAAAAAATTGAACAAAGACAAATTAGAACTCCATAAGAAACAAAGAAATTCTGAAAATTAAAGGTGATATTAATAAAATTGAAAGCAAAAATGCCATTGGAGTTGTCTTATGAAGAAAATAAACTAATGAAAAATAAACAACTAATATGATTTAAGAGAAAGGAAAACCAAATTGTATCAAAAAATGAAAAAGGAGAATATACAACAATGGATAAGGAAATAAAAGAGATTATTAGAAATTTTTGCCCAAACAAAATTATAACGTAGAAAAAAATGGATGATTACTTCTAAAAATATAAAATAACCAAATTAACAAAAGAAGACATAGACTATTTGGGTAACTCTGAAAAATATTTTAAAGGAATTCAATAAGCCATAAATTATCTCTCAAATTAAGGGGGGTTATATTTACAGTGTGTCAGATGTATTTACAAGTGAATTCTATTAAATTTTCAGAGAACAATTAATTTTAATCCTACTTTAAAGGTTTGCAATAAAATGAAAATAAGGGACCCTTCTAATGTCTTTCTATATACAAATATGGTCTTGATACTGAAACCAGGGAGAGATTAAACAAAGAAAGAAGACTATGGACCAACATAATAACATTGATATAAACTTTTAATACAAAACATTAGCCAGTTGGCTTCAACAAATCAGAAATAATATACCTTATAACCAAGTTGGGATTATACCACAAGGATGCAAGTTTGGTTCAACATAAGGAAGGCAATAAATATAATAATGTTTAAAACATATAATCATAACATTTTATACTTTAAAAAAATTTTTTTAATTCAAAGATTTTATTTTCCTAGTTACATGCAATAATAATTTTCAACATACATTTTCCAAAAGGACAAGACACAAACCATCTTCTTCCCTCTCTTCCTTCCCCCCACTCCAAGATGGTAAGCAGTTTGAGCTGGGCCATACATGTTATTATGTAAAACACACTTCCATACTGGTCATTGTGGTAAGAGTACACTCATACAAAACCAAAACTCCAAAATTTCACCATAAATACACTGATGTGAAAGATAGTATGCTTTGATCTACATCCATCTGATCCCAACAATTCTTTCTCTGAAGGTGGATAGCATTTCCTATGATGTCTTTCAGGATTGTCCAAGATCATTGCATTGCTGAGAGTAGCAAGTTTTCACAGCTGATCATCATACAATATTGCTGTTACTGTGTACAGAGTTGTCCTGGTTCTGCTTATTTCACTCTGCATCAGTTCATGCAGATCTTTCCAACTTTTTCTGAAATCATCTTGCTTAATTTCTTATAGCAAATAATATTCCATCACCAGCATGTACCACAATTTGTTCAGCCATTCCCAATTGATGGACATCCCCTCAATTTCCAATTCTTGGCCACTACAAAAAGAACAGCTAAAAATATTTCTGCACAAGTAGGTCCTTTTCCCTTTTTTATTATCTCTTTGGAATAAGATCCTGTAGTGGTATGGGTATATACAATTTTATAGCCCCTTGGGCATAGTTTAACCTCTGTTTGACTCAATTTTCTCAACTGAAAAATAGGGATAAATAGTACCTATTTCAGGGTTGTTTTGAGAATTATTTGAAATATTTGAAAAGAGTTTAGCATAATCCCTGGAAAATAGTTGTTGTTTGTTTTCAAAGAGAAGCAATGACACCATATGGGTGATGTTTTGACTCATATTGAATTGGATTTGAAAGAGGCAAAGTTGCATGAAATTATCAGCCTCACTCTCTTCCAAGTCACCAAAGTCCAGTGACAAGAAAAATTTCAGGACAACTGATGATAAGTGGGAAAACAGTGGATGACTTTGGTGTTATTTTATCCAAATTCTCCTCTTTTCCTCTTAAAGCTAATCCATGAAATTTACTCTATCCCTTACCTACATTCCTATAGTTTTGTAGAAGTCCATGAAAGGGAATCAATAAACCTAATCAATCTTCTATGGCTTTCCCATTTTCCTTTGCACCTTCCTTCCACTGTAAGACAGATTCTAAGTGAAACAGAGAAGGGGGATTAGAAGGAGGTTTCTGGGCCTCTCCACCATATCTTTTAGTAATGTTTGCTTATGGAAGAAGCACATAGATGTGTTCTTCCGCAATCCAAACCCACTATTTGATGGAAAATCAATTTTGTTTCCTACATATTATGTTCCTGGAACCTCAGCTCTTAAGAGAAGGGAGTTTTGGAGCATTGCCATTGGGGGAGTTATTAAATTTGTTTTTCAGTTTTCAATCCTGAATTCAGAGAATTGTACCTGTTCAGTCACTACCCCACCCCATCCCTAATTTGGACAGTCCCTAATCTTTCATCTAATTAGAAATCAGATTACTTAATTTTGTATTATTTTCTTTTAATTAATTGGTCTTATATGATTATTTTTAAAATATTAAAATCTGTCTTCTCCTGTATTCAAGGTCCAATCCTAACCCGAGAAAGGGCTCAGTCCAGATTTTTTGGACAATTGGCATGCATTGCTTAATAAATTGGTATGCTCAGAAGATCAAATCTTTGTTTCCTCAGTCATTTCATCTTTATCTTGTTACATAGCTCATTTTACTGATGAGAAATGGAGTTAAGTAATTTGCCCATTATCACACAGCTAGTAAATATGTGAGGCTGGATTTAAGTCATCCAGATTCTGGGCACTCCATCCACTGTGCCACCTAACTGCTGAGTTTTTTAACAGCTGTTAAGGGTAAAAATTAGGGGTTATTGACTGAAAATATCATACTAGTGATCTCCAGGGATTAAAATTCAATCCCAACAAAATACTCAAGTCAGTTTGGGATTTTTATGGTGGTTTAATTACAATAGAAGGAAGAAATTAAGAAGAAGAGAGAGAGGAAAAGGAATTGGACTTCTCTGGTAAGCCAAATAGGAGTTCGGAGGCCTAGGCCAAGGGGCCTTCTCAATTTAGGTTGGCTTCTAGCCATGAACAAGGCTTCCTCCAAGATGAGGGGCCTCCTAGGAGGATAGTGTTTTAGGAGGTAAAGGAAAAAAGGAATCAGCCTAAACCACACACCAAGCATGCTAAGAATGCTGCCAGGAGCTCCCAACGCTGAAAGAGCTCAATGTCTCCCCAAGAGAGAGGGAGGGAGTAAGTGACACAAAATATATAGACCATTCTTTACGTCACTTCCTGTGTCTCACATATACCAATGGTAGCTTAAACTTGACTTAGGACAACCCAGGGGGTCTGTCAATTGTTTCTTATTTGTCGCTTGCTAGCACATGTTGGTCATAGGCCATCCTCCTCAAAACTTAATCCTTAAGTAGGGGTGTATACATTCCTGGTTGCTAGAATTTCTAAAGACTAAGCAGGGTGGAGTAAAACAAAAATTCACACAGTGTAGGTCTAAAAATTAGTTATCTGTCTCCAGTAGCCCCAAAATGTGATTGTCTTCCAATGGGAGTTCAAATCGGACTCCCAAAGGGAGGCCAATTACAGGCTGGAACTGTGACTCTAGGATCCTGGAGAAATTGTTCAGGAACCTGCAGAGAGATTCTCTAGAATGTTAATGTGTTGTTCCCTTAGTAACTCCTCTAAGTTCATTTGCATCTCAAGGGGAGTCTAAATCATGGTGGGACACTCACTCCTTGGTGTAGTATTGAATACAATCTGGCTCCCAACCTGGCTTATGTCACACCATTCCCCTTCAGACACTTTACATGCCAGCTATTTCCTGATATCCCCATGCTTTGTTCAGGTTATTTTCCATCTCTGAAGGGCAAGCCTTCCCATTGCCTCTTTTTTATTTTTTTTTCTTTCTAAATTTTTTATTATATACTTAGTAACCACTACCACTAACAAAAAACATTTAAATAAATACATGAAATGAAATTATGTGCAAAACCACAAACTCCACATTGTTTACAATTTTAAAAAATACGTAAATTATAAATGTATGTTCATATAAACATCTGCTTTTGAATTCCCTTTGGATGGCAATCCCTCTTAAAAATTCTAAATAAAATCTGCCTGATTCTCAGAGTTGTTCTGTTTCCTTCCTCACAAAATCACTCTGTATTATCTTCTTAACGCATATGTTATATTCCCACGTATAATACAAACTTCTTGAAGACAGGAAATGTTTTATTTTTATTTTTGTAATCCTAATATTTAACCTGAAGAGGACTTAATTTGTTAAACTGAATTGACCATAACTAATTTTTTTTTCTAAAAGTTAAAATGTTTCTAGACAATTGTACTTGGAAAAAAACTATCCTGATCCATGAAATGGGCAACCAGTGGTTCTGAGGGTAGTAACTACCCAGTGGGTACTTTCAGATCCCATTGTAAAGAAAGCTAAGAAAAAAATGGCTTTATCCAATCTAGTATGTTACTAGCAATTTGATGGTATATCACAAGGCATTTTGGGGCCTGGGACCTAGCTTGTAGGTTGAAGGAATAATTAGGTTCCCAGCATCTAGCAGCATTTTGTAGTAAGAACTGCACCAATAAAAGGGAAAAGCAAAACCCAATACATAACTTGTGTATGTCACAGTGGAATTTATCGAAAGATTTGATTTACTAATCTTAAATGAAAAAACAACTGCAGTGTACAAAAGCTGCTAAGGCACCCTGAGGAAGGTAGATTCCTCCACATTCAAAGAATTTCTTTCTTTTTATTAAATGTTTATCTTTTTCCTGCCAATTTAAGAAACCTCAAACACATATTCTAATATACAAAAAGCATAAAAATACATTTTAAGTTTAACAAATTAGTAAAATTCTTGTGATTACTTCCTTCTGATGTTTTTCTCCTTCTATATATTATTTAGTGATGTTCATTCTCACTAAATCACTCTTCCCTCTCTTCTGACAAATGAGTGTAGTCAAGCAAATTAAGCCATTAGCCATGTCTGAAAATGTATTTCATTCTACATTTTTGGTCTAACATCTTTCTGCCAAGAAACAAAAGGCACACCTTATCATTAGCCTTCAAAAGTCATTAACAGTCACTGTGATGACCATATTAATAACAAATCAATAAAAATCACATGATTATATCAAAAGATGCAGGAAAACCTTTTGACAAAATACAGAAAACCCATGTTACAAAAATTGGGGGAAATGGACTTTTCATTAATATAGTGAACTTTATCTAAAACCAAAAGTTAGCATTATTTCAAATAGAGAAACACCAGTGACTTTTCCAATAAGACTAAAGGAAAAGCAAAAATGTCTATCATCCTTCACCACAATTTTATATAGATCTAGAAATACTAATTATGTACAAAAAGACAAAAGGAAATTGAGAGAATAAGTAGTATAGACAAAAAGGGGGAAATTATCACTATTTGTATACACTATGATAGATTGAACTAAAAATGAATTGAAGTAACTTCTGTCAAATATCAAAATATAAAATAAACCCATAAGTATCTTCAGCCTTTCTGTATGTTATCAACAAAATTCAACAGGACTTATAAAAAGAAATTCCATTTAAAATATCAATTAATATTTAATCTATCACACTCAGGACTCCCATTAATACAAACTAAAAACATTCTTTATAAAAATAAGGTAAGACTCAATAGAAAATATTGTTTCTTCATGGTTGGGCTGCATTATGTGTTGATCATACATGGCAATCTACCACATTTCTTTGCCTCTCCAATTTGTACCTTCTATTTATGTTTATCTTCAAGCAACATCCTACCATTTAGCTACAACTTCCATCTTTCTTCTGGTTTTGTTTATGACAAGAATGTCAAGATGGATATGATTCTCTTCCTTTGGCAATATGTCCACTCATATTCAAAGTAGATTATATTTTAACAGACATGAAAAGACTGGCTATTTATATGAGTTATCCCTAAACTAGGTCAGTGTGATGTCAGACCATCTATTGTGACAGATTAGAATTTGTAAAAACAAACAAAAAAATGAGAAAAATCTAAAGTATATGAGTGAAACAATTTAATTCTGGACTGTTTGAACAAATGACTATCAAAAATGAGGAGAAAAACAACAGAAATATCAACATGAATTGTAAAAATGATATATAGAAGTTAATTCAATATAAATTAATTTGCTATAAGAAGGAAACTAAAAGAAAAAAGAAAGCCCATCAGTTAAACAGACATCTGACTTGACAAACTAGGAGTGAAAACTACCAAAGCTCCACCAGATTAGAGTAGAATCTTATTTATAAAGCATTATAAAGAAGAATAATGGACAATCGAGTCTCATAAAACAGAGAAAAACAGCAGAGAATAAAAGACTGCCATGACATCCATTTAAATAAAGTCATCCAGAATGCATTAAAAATGAAAATGGAAAGAAAACTGTAAGTTCTGTAAAATTGTTATAAGATCTATAAAAATTGTTCTATAAATGTTTTCTCCATCAAGAACAGCGGAATCATCTCACACATATGCTAACATCACAGTATTGGATACATGCATAGGAAAGATACAAATGCCAAAAAAGAGAATGAAGATGGGTAGCCTGGACCAAACAAACAAAAAGGAGACCTGTGCTGGAGATGACACAACTATGAGGTCCCTGAAGAATGGATATCGAAGGTATATGAGAGGAAGATACTAAAGCAATGGAAAATCTATAAGCTTATTAGCACTGAAAAAGGTGACTAAGGGAACATCAGAAACAACTGACTTACATGTCTTCTCTTCCAGCTATACAAAATCTTTATAACAATCATCTAAATAAGTCAGTGAGTCAAAAAACATTTAAGTACTGAGGATGTAAAAAGAGGCAAAAGATAGTCTCTGCCGTTGAGTTCACAATCTAATGGAGTCAAGAAGTATGACATGAGTCAAGAACATACTTAATGATAATATTAGTAAAGATTAAGCAGGCTCTAGTAAGCAGTCTTCAATACTGAACCATTTCATGACCATTTCACAATTAACTGAAAGATGTACAGGATTCAAGATCCCACTATGTCCACTATTTGTGCAAAAGCACTTGATCAAACAGGACAAAATGCTGCTTCATAGGTTCTTTTGCAATGAAGAACTCCCCACCCAGACACTAACATCATTCTAAAGATAAAACAACAGAAATAATCCCATTCAACAATCCCATGTTCATAAATACCATGCAAGGCATAAAATAGCAGGATGTATTTTTGCCAAAACTGCCACCATGATGGAGGAGATCCAACATGATGTTTAAGTTGAAAAAGCAATTTCTTCCAGATGTTACTGTTTGAGGATGACATTGTGCTAAATGTATAAAGCTCTGGGATTCTGCAGCTTCCTAGAAAAGATGTTCTCTTTCAAGGAAGTTTAACCTCATTATCTAAACAAGACCTAGTGGCTGAAGAATGTCTACTGCCCAGATTAAAACATGCATTTGGATGGCCAACCTATAGGTCTTGCTCAATAGTATGACTATCTGGGGAAAAAAAAAACTATAGAATGGACAAGCCAGAGTGACCAGAAGAAGAGAGTGCTGAATTGCCAACAGAAAACTGCAAAGCTTATTGAATGACCCCAAGCTTCCCGTGAAAGCAAAGACCCATTTTTAAAATACCACCATTCCAGGAGTTGTGAATTGATCCAACCATTCTGGAGGGCAATTTGAAGCTATGCCCAAAGGATGCTAAAAGACTGTCTGCCCTTTGATCCAGCCATAGCACTGCTGGGTTTGTACCCCAAAGAAATAATAAGGAAAAAGACTTGTATAAGAATATTCATAGCTGCGCTCTTTGTGATGGCAAAAAATGGGAAACTGAGGGGATGCCCATCAATTGGGGAATGGCTGAACACATTGTGGTATATGTTGGTGATGGAACACTATTGTGGCCAAAGGAATAAGGAACTGGAGGAATTCCATGTGAACTGGAAAGACCTCCAGGATTCATATAGAGTGAAAAGAGCAGAACCAGGAGAACATTATATACAGAGACTGATACACTGTGGTACAATCGAATGTAATGGACTTCTCCATTAGTAGCAATGCAGTGATCCTGAACAATTTGTAGGGATTTATAAGAAAGAACACTATCCACAGTCAGAGGGAAGACCATGGGAGTAAAAACACAGAAGAAAAACAACTGCTTGATCACATGGGTCGAGGGGGATATGAATGAAGATGCAGACTCTAAATGATCACCCTAGTGCAAACATCAACAACATGGAAATAGGTTTTGAACAAGGATACATATAAAACCCAATGGAATTGCACATCGACTATGGGAGGGTTTGGGGGAGCAGAGGGAAAGAACATGACTCATAACCAAGGAAAAATGTTCTAAATTAACTAATTAAATAAATTTTTCAAAAAATAAAACAAGGGGGCAGCTGGGTAGCTCAGTGGATTGAGAGCCAGGCCTAGAGACAGGAGGTCCTAGGTTCAAATCTGGCCTCAGACACTTCCCAGCTGTGTGACCCTGGGCAAGTCACTTGACCCCCATTGCCTAGCCCTTACCACTCTTCTGCCTTGGAGCCAATAAGAAGTATTGGCTCCAAGACAGAAGGTAAGGGTTTAAAAAAAAAATAAAAATAAAAAAAATTTTAAAAATTAAGTAATATTAAAAAACTATAATAAAATGCTTTCATAAATATAAAAAATAAATAAAATACTATCACTCTACCAATATTACTTTAGGGCTATTTTAAAATACATATTTTAATATTCAAATAATTTTTATATTTAATTTTAATGTTTTAATATTTAAATTTAATTTTATATTTACATTTCATTTAAAAATTAGTATTTTTATATTTAATATTTACTATAAAACACAGAATTCAAGGCTCCAAAGAATTAGACATGAGTATCACACAGAAGTCAATGGAGAGGTTCATGTGAGTATGAACAAGGTATAACATATTACCAATGAGGAACTCCAAAAACAGGAATAAAGAATGTCATCAATAAATCATATGATTGGAAAAGATAGGTGAATAAAGTGCTTCAGGGCTTCACGGTATCAGGATTCAAGGAAATACTCTAGAACTTTATGTGAACTCGCTGTGGCCAATTATTTAATAGAATAAACAAAAATATAATACAATAAAGATGATGTTAATTTGTGGTTTTCTAAGTCAATATGCTGCTAATAGGGACCACATAACTGGAGGGAATTTCCAAGCCAGTTTTCTCCCAAGACAACAGTATTATTACTGAAGGGGGGGGGGGATCTGTCATAAAACTGTTAGTCAATGGGGAAAGGGTTCTCCAGTGCAGTGTTCCAGAGATCTGTGCTATTTAACATTTTTAATAGTTGGATTAAGGTATCATTATCAAATTTGCAGATGGAACAAAAATGGGAAAGCTATCATACTAGGTAGGATCCATGTGTCAGGATTTTAAAAAGTTTGATCTGCTAGAATCCTGGACCAAACTGAGTCAGATGAAATGCAATTGGGGTAAATGCATTAATTTGCACTTGGGCTGATCACATCAATTACACAAGTATGTGAGGGGGCTGGGAGGGGGCATTGCTAGAGAGCAGTTCATCTGATAAAAGTCTGGAGATCTGGATGAATGAGAGGCCCAAAAGATGTCAAAGAATGTCAAAGTACAGCAAAAACAAAACAAAACAAAACAAAAACCAACTAACTAATTCAACCTCGGGATGCATTAAGCATGTTATATTATTCAAAATGAGGACAGTACTGTTCTATTGTTCTCCTAGTCACATCTATCCAGAATAGTCTCATTAGCTCTGGAACATAACCTTCATTTCTGGATTTCCCACTCCAAAGCCTATGCTATCCTGATTGGTAAGTGCATCAATTGCCCCAGTATGTCTAACTGGCCTTTTTTCTGGTCATCTTTCCCTTGACCTTGCCTACCACTGTACCTTTGGAATTGCAGATTTTAGACCATGTCTTCAGCTCTAGAATTTCGACTCCAGGCTCTTCACTCCCTGACTGTTAGTATATCACATAATCCATATGTAACTGGCTCCACCATGCTTGAAATTCTACCCCAGTCTTCTGCCTTGCCTACTGCTATACCCTATGGTCCTCCAGGACCTTTCCATCTTCCATACTACTTCATAGGTCAGATACCATGTCTAAGGGACTTCTTCCTCTCAGCTCTGGAATTCTAAGCATAAGGCTGTGCTATTCTATTTAATGAGCATAATAAAAGACCCACAATATCTAGCCATGTTTGATATTGTACCATGGCCATCTTTTGCAATCTAACCAACCACACCATATACTCTTCCACTCATCCCTCTCCTATCATTTCCAGTTTTCCATCTCTATAACCAAAATCAAATTAATATTACCAATGCTATCAAAAGGGGCACATCAGGGATATTATGACTGAGGTGTTAGCATTACAATATCACTCTATTGCAAATATGAATAATATGAATATAGGTTTTGAACAATGATATACGTATAACCCAGTGGAATTGCTTATCAGCTCCAGGATGGGGGTGGGGGGAGGAAGGGTGAGAAAAATCATAAATCATGTAACCATGGGAAAATATTCTAAATAAATTTAAAAAAGAAAGAAGGGCACATCAATTGATTCACTATCCTTAACTTTCCAAGCCAAAATCATGACTCCCCTATGTATATCTTCCCCTATTAAAATATAAGCTCCCTGGAAGCAGAAATTCTTTCCTTTGTATTTATATCCTCAGTACTTAGCCCCACACTTGGCACTTAGTAAGCCAGTAATTAATTGGTGAGTAATTATAATTATATTTTTCATTAAGGCACAACATTTTTATGAAGATAAATGATAAGCTTGATTGTTGAAAAGAGATCAACTAGGATAGTGAAATGGCCTCAGTTCATGTTATATGAAGATGAGGTGAAGTAACTGAAGATGTTTCTGTTGAAGAAAAGGAGGGGCCAAAATCAAGTATATGATGAGCTGTCACAAGGAAAAGGTATTAAGAAAATTGTATTTGGCCACAGAGGGCAGAGCTAGGGGAAAAGGGAGAAAGTGCAAAGAAGCAAATTTTGGCTTAATTTAAGGAACTGAATGATTAGATAAATCCAAAAGTGGAGCCTGATGCCTCAAAGAAGCAACTGGCTCCCACTCATTAAAAATCTTAAAATAAGAACTAAATAAAACTTGAGAACCACATAAAAATTTTCCTTTTCAGAGAAAATTTGACTAAATGGTCTTTGTAGCCCCTTCTAATTGAATTTTTTAGATTATCAACTCTTCTGAAGCATTCTTTCATCACATGCACAGAGTAAATCATTTGTATCAGGTCATTGATTGGTTTTCAACTATTCTTACTGCATTCATGGAGATTCTCACTCTAATAAATTATATGAGGTTATGCAGTGTGTTCCCCCTAACTAATGTTTTCCTCAATAGAATCTCCATAGCAACAATTTTATGATGTGTAGCAAAGGTATGATTCAGCCTGAAGGTTTTCCCAATTCATTATAATCAAAGTGTGTCTTTCTCTAGTATGAAGTCTCTTATGGTCCTCCAGATGTCTACTGTTGTTTTAGTTAGTCCCCTTTTATCATATTAAGTGTGCTGTCTGTAGCATGAAAGCTCTAATATGTAATAAGTTTTGTTTTCTCAATAAGCCTTTTCCACAGTTTATGTACCAACAGGTTTCTCCCCATTATTCTCTCAAATTCCTTAAGGATTTCATACCATTTGAAGATTTCCCCCACCAATTATACTAAAAATAAAATTTCTTATAAATATTAAGAGTTTTATGTATATATAAAGGTTTTGCTTCCAGTGGAAGTCTTTCTTACATTCATTAGTCATAGTTTATAACCAGTATAAATTCCATATTTCCTAACTAATAAACAATACTTAATAAATGACAGTTTTCACTGATTCCTTACATTTGAAGCATCTCTGTGAATGGTTTTATTATATGCAGCAAAATTTAGCCTCTAACTCCTCTCAGTACAAATTTTCTCATGTGTCTCAAGGCTGTCCTTATGTCTGAAGGTTTTCCCACATTCATTACATGAATATGGTTTCCCCCCAATATGAACTCTCTTGTGTGAATCAAGGTTTCCCTTCCACCTGAAATTTTTCCCACATTCATTACATTCATAGGGCTTCTCTCCAGTATGAATTCTCTCATGTTGAATAAGGTAAGAGCTCCGTCTAAAGCCTTTCCCACATTCATTACATTTATAAGGTTTCTCTTCAGAATGACTTCTCTGATGTTTCAGAAGACCTGAGCTGAACCTGAAGCCTTTCCCACATTCAATACACTCAAAAGGTTTCTCTCCAGAATGAATTAGCTTATGTTCTTTAAGGCCAGAATTGGTATAGAACGTTTTTCCACATTCATGACATTCAAAGGGCTTCTTTCCAGTATGAATTATCTTATGCATTTTAAGCTGTCCTTGCTGTGTAAAGTCTTTCCCACATTCATTACATATGTAGGGTTTCTCTCCACTGTGAATTCTCTTATGCACATAAAAATTTGCCTTGGAACTGAAGGCTTTCCCACATTCATTACATTTATAAGGTTTCTCTCCAGTATGAATTCTTTGATGTTCAGTTAGATATTGTTTCCTGCAGTAAGCTTTCCCACATTCATGACATTTAAAGGGTTTCTTCCCAGTATGAATTATCTTGTGTATTTTAAGGTGTCTCTTCTGACTATAAGCTTTCCCACATTCATTACATTTGTAGGGTTTCTCTCCAGTGTGCATTTTTTCATGTTGGCCTAGAGAATGTTTACGGTTAAAGGCTTTCCCACATTTATTACATTTGTAAGGTTTCTCTCCAGTATGAATTCTTTGATGTTCAATTAGATATTGTTTACTACAATAAGCTTTCCCACATTCATTACAGTCAAAAGGATTCTTTCCAGTATGAAAGATCTTATGCATTTTAAGGTGTCTTGTCTGACCAAAGGCTTTTCCACATTCATTACATTTGTAGGGTTTCTCTCCAGTATGTATTTTCTCATGTTGGCCTAGGGAGTGCTTACGATTGAAGGCTTCCCCACATTCATTACATTTATAGGGTTTCTCTCCAGTATGAGTTCTTTGATGTTCAGTTAAGTATTGTTTGCTGCAATAAGCTTTCCCACATTGGTTACATTCAAAAGGTTTCTTTCCAGTATGAATTATATTGTGTATTTTAAGGTGTCTCTTCTGACTAAAGGCCGTTCCACATTCTTTACATTTATAGGGTTTCTCTCCAGTATGAATTCTTTGATGTTCAGTTAAATATTGCTTGCTGCAATAAGATTTCCCACACTGATAACATTCAAATGGTTTCTCTCCAGGATGAAGTCTTCCAAGTATATTACACTCATGAAGAAAATCTAGGAGGGGAAAAGATATAAATATTCAGTGTTGTTTGTGATGTAAGCAAAAGGAAAGCAGAACTTCAAAGTAAAAACAATGAAAACAGAACTAAAGAAGAAGAGGGGAAACCTACCCCATATCCACAAGTTGCAGGGTGGAAGAATATGAACACAAAGGAGAAGGGGAAGAAGGATCCCTGAATGACTAGGAATAATAAATAGGCCTAAATAAGGCTCTTTCAACAAAATAGGGACTGTAATCAATGAAGAAGAAACTCCTTACACTTCAAGGAACCATAATATAACTTCTTATGTGCTGATAGGACAAAAATAATTTGCTAAATGTCAGAGGAAGTTTAGAAATAAGTAGGACTGATTAGAGATTTTCTGTTGAAGGATATCAAGGTGGCTATCTATTAATGGCATTCGTTATCTAGAAATGACTATTGACTTATCTAAGCCCTTAATCTGAGAAGTACCAAATAAACTCCCAAAACTGGTCAAATAAGATGATTACTATCCAATTCTAACCGTCTTAATAGGAACAAATGATACTTCCAAAAGGAACCTAGAAAAGATAGGGATTATGAAGTTTTGGACAAAACTACCAAAGAAGTTGTAAGAATGCATGTGCCAGAAGATAAGAAGGAAAACAATTTCTATAAATCTAAAAATCTAAATACCACAGATAGCACCTACAACACCAGGGGGAGAAAAAAACAGTAAATATAGCAAATAATTCACAGAGGCAAAATTCAACAATAAAATTTATGAGAAATGAATAAGAGAACCCAGTGCAAGGAGATAAATTTGATTTCACGATTCAAATATCAATTAAAAAAAAAACAGAAGGGGAAGCTGAGTGGCCCGGTAGATTGAGAGCCAGGCCCAGAGACAGGAGGTCCTTGGTTCAAATCTGGCCTCAGAGACTTCCTAGCTGTATGGCCCTGGGCAAGTCACTTAACCCCCATTGCCTAGCCCTGACCACTCTTCTGCCTTAGAACCAATACACAGTATTAATTCTAAGATGGAAGGTGAGGGTTTAAAAAACCAGAAGACTTTATAAAATACAAATTAGTAAACATGCCTTCAATTCCTGCTGAAATTCTACAATGTGTTACTAAAGGGATGCTTTTGGAAATCTGGAAAAAGAAGTATTGACAGCAATCAGCCAGCATGGTGGATCAACAAATATCTTTTGATAGTTATAGGACCAGTGACAAGCAGCAAAGAATAAGTTAGCATCCCAGCCTCAGAATCAGGAAGATACATCTGAATCCTGCCTCTTATACATACCAGCTATGGCACAACCTTGGGAAAGTCATTTGGCCTCTTACTGCTCCAAGAAGCTCTCCAAGAGTCTAAGTCACCAAAGAGTTGCCAAGCTGCATTGGTACGTTTCTTTGCAAAGAACTTTCTACATGAATGGAAATCAAAAGCCACATGTCTCTCCCCTCCCCCCCAAAACAAAAAAAAAAACAAAAAAACATATCAAGGGAATATAATTGATACAGTTTGCCGAGATTTTTCTAAAGCATTCAACCAAGCCTCTCCTGCTAACACTATGGACAAAACGGATGTGTACTTGATGGGCGGGCACTGGCCCTGGAATCAGGAAGACCTGAACTAAAACTCAACTTCAGATGCTTCCTAACTATGTGATTGTGAGGAAGTTGCTTAACCTCTCTCAGGCAGTTCCCTTATCTGTAAAATGGGGATAATGACAGCACCTACCTCCAAAAATTGTTGAGTGGATAAAAATGAGATAAAGGTAAAGCACTTTGCCAACCTTGAAGCACCATGGAAATACTAGCGATGATGATAATGAAGGTGATATAGAAATGTTTGAATGATTAAACCAAAATAAATGTATCTGTCTGGGCCAATTTGGAGGGAGTTCTTTAGTACAGTAGTGGCCAAAGTGGAGCATATACACTTTCGGGGCAATATAAGACAACCCATTAGGAAGTGGGAAAAAATACTGGATTTTCTATTAATGTTTAGATGAACTAAGATTTAATATACTGTACAGATTAACAGAGTGCCTTCACTCAGTCTGTGCACCAAATGCTGAGATGTCTTTTATGATAGTATACGGTATCTGGAGGAAGACTGGGACTTTCATGATGAGGGGTTGACAGTGGTACCCTTAACCATTTCCTTTCAGTGTATCAGCTCACCTGTGTCAGGTCAAGTGGATTTATAGGTTATTATTATCTCATTATAACTAAATTAGTTTTCATAAGATAGACAAGAGGCTTGAATTTGCACCAGACTGGTCTCATCTTTCCTTGAGAATGCTCCTGTACAGACATTTATCTTCATGAGTTCTCAGGCTTCCCAGTTGCCATGGGAGGAAAAGACAACATTTTCTTACTTTAACAGCCAAATTAGGGGTATTTTGAGAGCTATCAAATAGGCAATTAAGATGTAAGGAGATTACAGAGAGCACTGAGCATGAGCAGAGCTCATTGCTGAGTGAGGCTAATAGACAAAGTCATCAAAATAACAGTCAGAAGAAGATAAGGAATTAGGGAAAATATCACAAGATAAAAAGAGGGATCTGAGAGACACAGGAGTGGTCCTGATCACAGGCTTTTATCATCTCACAATGAATTAGTGGACGAGCCCAGTTACTTTCCCTCCCAATCAACCCTTCACGAAACTAATCTTATATTCCCAAAACATTAATTTCAAAATATTTCCCTGCTCAAAACTTGACATATTCCTCCTTTCTGTTGCGCTCCCGTGCCATAAAACAATATCAAAAGACTTGAGAAGGCTTGCAAAGGCACCCCCTTGAATAATTTTAATTCCAGAGAAGCTACACTTCTCACTGACCCACTTTGTCTTGCTGTTTTCCCTGCCAAGAGTACTCCCTCCACAGTCCACCTATTTTCTCAAATCCAAAGAGGGCTTCAAGACCAGGTGCCTGTTTTTAATAAATCCTCTCCTGATCACTCAATTTGATTCACTGAACATGTATTAAGTGTCTACTCTGTAAGATAGGGTGTTATGCCTAACAAGAAACAACAGGAAAAAAATAGCCCAAAGTGCAAAAATCTTTCATTCTTCTGTAGGGATGGATAAGTAAATTTAAAAGTGGCTTGAGTGGGGAGAGTATCTTAACAGATGAGGGAAGGAATTTTGCTACTTTGGAAGCAAAGACTCTTTGTAGATTCATATAAATGATGCCTGAGCTAAAAACTAAGGAAGATAAGGATACTAAGCGACAGAGATGAGAAGGAAATGTCTGCCAAACAGGGTATAAATACAGGAGATGCTGAGTTCCAATAATGGGCAATAGGATCATATGGCTGGAACAAAGAATTCAAGATGGGGTATAGTATGAAATCAGAATAGAAAAAAGAAGTCACATTATGGAGGTCTTTAAAAGCCAACTGAAGAAACTATGTTTTACCCTTAACAGAACAGGGAATAAGCTAAAGTCTTTTGAACAAGGGGCTGATGTGGTCAGCCTGGTGTATATGAAGATTATTGTTGCAGTAGGGTAAAGGATGAATTGAAAGACAGAAGAGTGGAAAGAGGGAGGCCAATTATACAGAATATTCTCAAGTGATCAAGGTCCAAATTAGAGTGGGAGTCTTTTAAGTATAGGCAAGAGGAGGGACACAAGAGAAGTTATGGAGACAGAAAACTGGCAAGACTTGGTAACTCATTGAAAACAGGGACTAAAAGGGGGAAAAAGGGTCAGATGTGGCATGGGGATTACAAATTTGAACCTCTGGTGACAAGAAGGATGGTAACGCCTTTGATAGACACAGGGAAATTCAGATACTAGACATGTTTATATGGAAAGATATCAAGTTCCATTTTGGACATATTGACTTAGAGAGGTTGATGGAATATCTAGCAGGCAGATGCATGCAGATTGGGACTGAAGCTGAGAAGAGACATTAAAACTAGATTTGTAGATCTGGCAGGCAAGTGCATGAATAAGTCAGCAATAAACATTAAGTGCCTCTTCTATGCCAGGCACTTTTCCGAAAGTATGATTTTATTTTTTTATTTTTAATGTAATTTTACTTTTTAAAATATTTTTCCATGGTTACATGATTCTTGTTCTCTCTCTCCCCTCTTCCTTCCCCCATCCTCGAGCTGATAAGCAATTCCACTAGGTTATACCAATATTATCACTCAAAACATATAAAATGCATGATTAGGTAAATAAGTAATTTATTTAATAATTTATTAATAATTATTATATATATAAATAAAAATGTATTTAATAAGTAATGAGAGTTGATGAATTCACCATAGAGAGAGAAGAGAAAGGGCAAGCAAAGCCACTACACTGGATAAACTTTCTGAAGGACAAAGAATGAAGTCCTTGAAGGGACAAAAAAACAGATGAGAAAAGGTTTGGGAGACAAAGGAAATTAAAAAGAAAGAGAGACAAGATAGTTCTACATATGGAAGAGGAACCAAGACAATAAAGTCAAGAAAGGAAATCACAAGAATTATAGATATGGAAGTGATCCAAGAGGATCTTTGAGTCTAGCTCATTCCTGAGTAAGAGTCTCCCCTAAAACATGTGTGAAAAGCAGTCACCCAGCCATCCCCCCAAAAATGCAAACAAGGGGCTGACCTTTGGGGTCAGGCTAGTATACTCTTAGATCCCTGGGTATTGAGGAACTTTACCCTACATTGGGCCTAAATATTGTATGTAACCAAGTCTATGCTCCACAACACTGATAACAGGTGACTAACCAGATTCTGTTTAAAGGCCACCATTGAAGGAGAAACCACTGTCTCTTGGCTCACCCAAGGCACCATTTGCAGGAAACTCCAATTAATGGAAGTTGTCCTTACAACAAAACAAAAATTGTTTCTCTACAATCATTTCTCTTTTCTTTTTCCATTCTTTTTTCTCTCCAGGGCCAAAGGGAATCAGTATGATCTCCCTGCCATTTGATGACCTTTCAAATGTTTGGAGCAGATATCATTTGCCCTACAAAGTCTGCCCTCCTTCGGGTGAGACAAACCTAGTTGGTTCAGTCAACTCTCTCCACATGCAGTAGTGCTCCAAATTCTTGAACTCATCCCAAATTTGTGGGAATCATAACCAATTCACTAGACATGTCCTGACAAGAGGAAAGCAGCCACTAGAATTCTCATGGTCTTAGAGCTGGAAAGGTCCTCGGAATTGTCTATCTACTCCAACCTGTCTCTATCAGATGTCTGACTCTTTGTGACCCTGTTTGGAGTATTCTTGACAAAGATTCTGGGGTGGTTTGCCTTATCCTTCTCCAGCTCATTTTACATATGAGGAAATTGAGGCAAACAAGGTCTTGCCCACAGTTACCCAGCTAGTAAGTGTCTGAATATATATCTGAACTCAGAAAGATGGGTTTGCCTTATTCCAGGCCCAGTGCTCCAATCGCTGCCCCATCTAGGTATCCTATAGTACAATCTGTAGTCATCTAAAAGTCCCCGCTACCAACAAATGTCAGTAAGGGCCAGTCAAAGTTGTGAAATACGGCAAAGAGGTGAAAGAGGATTACGGTCAGATAAAATATTCCTTAAGTTAGAGAGGTAAGAGAAACCTCGTGGTATACAGAGGGCAGGCTCTAGACTCAGAAACAGCAAGCCTGGCTTTGACCTCAATGCTTCTGCTACTAGCCTAATGAACAGAGCAAACTGAAAGCTCACTGATCCTCACTCAGTCCTTTCATCTATAAAATGGGAATAATAATTTTTATTTCCCATTTCTGAGGTTTGAAAGTGCTACAGGTTTAATAAAGGAAGTCTGTGGTAACCTTAAAAATTATTTTCTATGAAGCCAAGGGAAGAAAGGGCAGACTTCAGCATTTTAAGAAAAAGGAAAAGAGGCAGGAGAAAATGAAGACTAAGAATCTCGAGTCTGCAGGATTCGGACAAAGGACAGAGAAGAAATGATAGGTAGATAAAGCAGGTTCCAGGGACAACCAATGGGCTTAGGCTTTTAAATATATTTGAGAAAGTCTGTTTGAGGAAAGAGAGATCAAAGGGGAGAAAATTACGACAGAAAGAGGCAGGAAAAGATGAAATCCAGAGAACAGGGAGAAGGATAAGTATCAGAAAAAAAGCCACTGGGCCACAATCATCCCACCCGCTGTTCCCAATCGCCCCACCTTGTCTGGCGTCTTATCCCCCACTCACCTACAAAAATGCTTCTTGGGGCTCTTCCCTCTGACAAGCCTGGCGGCGCTTCTCCTCTCTCCAACAGGGAGATCATAGATGCTTTGGGTTCCATAAGCCCTGCCGAGGCAGAATTAATTGGAAACGGACAAAAAACAGAGAGACAAATCAGAAGTCAATCTTATCTGTTTCTTTCATTTTAAAGAACAGATTCATCCAAGGAAGGACCATGGAAGGATGCTCTGGGTTGTGTTCCCATCAAGCATGAGGGGAAGTGACTGATGGAATTTGATTTAGGTTCCAACAAAATACATTCATTTTAACACCATCCCTTCCAGGAGGCTAGGAACTCTTCATTTCTTCAAGGGCTACAACAGGACTTGAGTGCAAAATCTATGTCCTGGATAAACATAGGGAGATTGTAGCTTTTGGGAACAATGCAGAAAAGCTGGTTTCCAACTGTGCAAAGCAAACACCTTTCATGTGGAAAGGGCGAGTAAAAATACTATGTCTCATCACACCAAAGGAATAGGAAGCTGTTCACATCAGACACATTCAAGTGGGTGACCCTTCATGCCCATTCTAAGCAAAGCACTTGAGTCACCCCCCAACTTTTAGGAAATGAGAAGGCAAAGATATCTCCAATTGCCAAGAGATTCAGGAGAAAGAAGCCATCCTTACCCAGGGAGATGAAGTTCTCATAGTTCTCCAGCATCACGTCCCTGTACATGTCCTTCTGAGCCGGCTCCAACAGCCCCCATTCCTCCTGGGTGAAGTCCACAGCCACATCCTGGAATGTCAGGGATTTCTGAAAAATCAGAACACATTCCCGCTCACCCAGGAGCCATGCATCCTGTGCCACAGAAGATAGGTTTGATGCCAGTAAAGACCAGAGGGAGAGACTTTTATAGCAAAGAGGGCTTACAATGCTCCCCCTAAAAAAACATCTGGAAAATCTATTTACTACATTCCTTGCTCTAGACCAGTCCCTGCATGTCCACCCCATAAAGCAATCTTTCTGTGACTATAATCATAGTTAGCATTATAGGTTATTGATCTTAATCAGAAAGTAAAAAAAAATCATAGACAAACTTAAAAAACTCTAGGCTGAACAAATTATATTTAAATTTAAATTTTATTTTAACAATTTTTTTAATTAATATATCTATAATAGAGATGCACAATTTTAGGTAAAATCTGTTTTTCTATTTTACTACATAGATAAAAATATACTTATTATTTAGAATTTATTAACTTCAGAATAAGTCATTTTTTTTTTCAGGGAAAATTTCCCTAAAAAACAAAAAGAAAACAAACCAAAACTAGAGGGGAAAACAAGCCAGGCTGACTTTACTAGGCTTCTTCAAAAATATCAAGCCATGCTGAACCCAATCTTATCTCATTTCCTTTTATGAAAGAATTACTAAATCCTAGATAAAGGGAATGCTATGGACAGAACCAACCTATATTTTTCAAAAGCTTCAGATAACGTATCTCATAATATTCCATGGTATAAAAATTAAATTTAGTTCTAATAGAAATATTATATTTTGTGAGGTTTATTAAGGATTATTAGAAATTAAGGATACAAAATAATAAACCACATGCCTAGGGCTGATTAGTCCACTCAAAACCCCCACGCTTAGCTTACCCACTACATCATTACAATGGAAGAGGGCAAAGTAGGCATTGCTGCCAGTTAAATACTCCTTGTGATTTTGCCCAGGTAGAGACTCAGGTGAGATTATAGGGAATTCTGGGAAGTACCAAGGACTTCTGGGGATTGAAATCTAAGGTTCAAACATCCATTTTAAATTCCTCCTGAGGCCCAAGGAAGACTAGTCTCTCTGCTGGGGGCTTGTAAATATACCAACTTTGAAATTACAATAATTTGAGGATAAGAGGAAAAGAGAACAAAACCACAGCACAAACTGTGTGAACACCATGAATCCGGAGCTACAGTATAAGTTGGATCACTAAACGTTTCACTTCACGACCTGAACCCAGGAGACAAGGTATATATTAAGAATTTTCAGCATACTGGAGCAATTCAGCCTTCCTGTGAAGGGCCATTCCAAATATTGTTAACTGCTCCAACATCTATAAAGGTTGGAGAGAAGGACTCTTGGATTCATTGCTCACATGTAAAGAGAGCATCTTCTGTTTAGACTGATTGACTCTCTCCTATCACATGAATTGGAGATAATAATCCATTGACAAGTAGATACTGTTTTTTGAGAACACATTAAATTCCTGATTTTTTCCCTTATTTTTTTATTATTGCTTTTCTTTTATTTTGATTAGAATATTTGATTTTTCCCTTTTCCTCATTTCTTGTACTAAAGGTACATATAATTAATTTTTTCTGCAGTAATGTTATATATATATATATGCTTATATATATATATATATATATTTACACACACACACACACACACACACACATATATATATACATACATATAATTGCTATGCATACCCAAAAGTTTTAAACTATGGGAAACTGCCATTTACTGATAAATTGTCATGGGACAGTGATTAATGTTTGTGTCCGATTCCAGAAAAAGGGATAAAAACAAGGAGCACAGACTTAACCTGAATAGTGTCAAAGAGAGCACCCAGGGAAAACTAGTGTGAGACTCGAGGTTGCGACTCTTGACATATGTTAAGTTGTAAGAATTCCTTATATCTACACTCTTTGTGAAGTACTCATACAAGTACCAAAATCTGACTATCATGCTGGCTCCCTATATCCCTGAGAATGACAAAAAGGTCAGACGAGGGAATGATGCTTCCCTATCAAAATGGAATTCTAGTTCCTTTCCTTCTTATAGTATGGCAACTTCTGGTAGTCTTGGCTATAAATGGGTAAGTGAAATATTATGGAATTCTGTCTTACAGACTTGTGGGATAGAAATTACTTTAAATTGGACCTGTACAAGAGCCTAGTATGAATTTATTCTTGCTTACTTAACATTTTATATACATAGATTTTGGCATTTTGATTCTGATTTTGAATTTTTTTTCCTTTCTCCCAAAACTTAAACTTTCTTCCATTTTTTTCTTCCTTTATATAATTTTTTGTTTTGTTTTTGTTTTTTTTTTCAATTCTTTTAATAATTGATTCATACAACCTCCAGGAAGTGATGCAGAGTGAGAGGAGCAGAACCAGGAGAACATTGTACACAGAGAGTAATACACTGTGGTATAATCGAACGTAATGGACTTCTCCATTAGTGGCGGTGTAATGTCCCTGAACAATCTGCAGGGATCTAGGAGAAAAAACACTATTCATAAACAGAGGACAAACTGAGGGAGTAGAAACACCGAGGAAAAGCAACTGCCTGACTACAATGGCTGAGGGGACATGACAGAGGAGAGACTCTAAACGAACACTCTAATGCAAATACTAACAACATGGCAATGGGTTCGAATCAAGAACACATGTGATACCCAGTGGAATCACGCGTCGGCTACAGGGGGTGGGAGGGAGGAAAAGAAAATGATCTTTGTCTTTAATGAATAATGCATGGAAATGATCAAATAAAATACTATTTTAAAAAAAAACAATTGACTCATACACCCCCATAACTCAACAATGCATCCTGAGCTGAACAGGATGGTTTTTTTTAACACTCACTTCAGGGGGGGAGGATTGTATTTTAATAAAAATCCAAGATTTTGACTTTTTTTTTTTCAAGAAAGATCTTCAAGGAAGAAGCTTGCTAACTCCTAAATCCAGAGAATGAACTGTTGCAGAAAGATGCCAGAAAACCTACACTACATCAAAAAGATCCAGAATGAACTTCGGGTGTGGTTGATTGAACTGAAGTTTGATTGAACATTTATTGTAAATGTACACTTTTATGCCAAAGGGGACTGCCCCTAATTTGGCTTTTTATCAATGTGTCTAGCAAAACGTTGGCTTTGCTTTCTCTCTTTTCTATTCCTCCCTAACTATTGTAATTTCATAGCTGGTATGTTTACAAGACCCATCAGAGAGACTAGTCTTCCTCCGGCCTCAAGGGAAGATTGTGAATTTTAAAACTACTCCACCCTACTCAGGCTGTACTTTAAAAGATCTGATTTAGCTATTTCCTGATCAATAACAATAGAGATACTTGAAGGACTAACAGAATCAGGTCTTGGGAACTCTACATTTCTCCACCCTCCTTAGTTTAACAAGATTAGTAAGGTCTGCACCAAACTCAAGGATCAAGTTGAAAAATGGCCTTCAACAGACATGTGCAGAACAAGCTGACAGACCCCTGGGCTGTCCTAAGTCAAGCTAAGCTATGATTGGTACAGATGAGACACAGGAAAGTGGCTTAAAACTGTCTATATAAGGCACGTCACTGGCTCTCTTTGCTCTCTTTCCCTGGCGAGGTGACTCTGGCTGACAGCGTGCTAGGCGTTCCGACATCTTGGAGTGGTGGCAGTTATTTGTCTGGGTTTGGTGGTGACTTTGCCCTTGAGCTGATTCAGGTTTGGGCATCTTGGCTGAGCTCCTTTTGGAATTCAGGCTGACTCCTTCCTCCTTCACACTCCAAAACCTTACTTTTGTGGTAGAGATATGAGAAAGAAAAGATTTTGCAGGACTTATATACCAAGATGCAGCTAGCTCTAAAATGCAAAACACAGGATTCCATCAGAATGTCCCCAGGTTGGTGGCAGTTGGAGCTGAGTTGGGGGTTTGCTGGCCACACTCTGAGAGGAAAAACTTGGCTTTTGAACTTAGTCTCTGTCTCTCTGGCTCTGGGCAGTTGGAGCTGAGGGAGGGGCTTTTTGTGTCTCTGTGTCTGGGACTGGAAGTCATACTTTTCCCTGGAGGCTTTTGGCTGGTCATACTAAGAAGAGAAACTGGGTTTTTGAACTTGGTCTCTGGCTTTCTGGCTCTGAAGAGTTGGAGTTGACCAGGAGGCTTTTTGGTCTCTGGGTCTCTGACTGGGGGACAAACATTTGCTCTCTGGAGTTTGAAGTTGGCTGAGAGACTTTTGTGAAGCTGACTTGGCTTTTGGCCTCTGGTGGGGCTGACTTGGTTATTTGAAGTTCTCTGACTTTGGACAGTTGAAATTGACAAGGAGAAACCTAACTGAAGAAGAAGAAAGAAGATCTTGAAAAGTCATTGTCCTCCATCTCTCTGTCTCAGAGTCACAGTTTGTGACTGGACTATTTTCTCAATTTTACCCCAGTTAGACTAGGGACTTCCTCATCCCCCTTACCTCAGTTTCCCATTCTGTTATCCCAATAAACCCCTTACCTGAGAAAGAACTTTAGAGTATTTTATAATTCACTCAGGGGCTAGGGAAAATTTGGGAAGAGAAGGGTGGCAGTTGGAGCAGGGAAGAGGGAGTGAGGGAAGAAGGTTAGGAAATAGATCAGCCATAGTAGGGATCAATGGGCAGATTCCCCAGAGCAGTCCCCTGTGTACCAGTATCCCTGTGTGTGGCAGCATCCCCAAAGCAGCATTTCTCTGTCCTCCATTACCAATAAGAAGGTTCAGGTTCCCTCAGCAGTTTTAGATTTCTGTAGCAGCCTCTCTAGTAAAAGCCTCTCTAGACACAGTCAGATAGAGAACAGCAGCCATCAGTGAAGAAACTGGTTCCCCTCAGTTCGTCCTTTCTAGTTCAACAAGTAAAAGTTTCCACTCAGCTTATTTCTTTATTACACTTTCTAGATCTTTTAATCTTCCCACTCAGTACTAGCCAGGAGGGAGAAAATCTTACTCCTTTTCCTTCTTCCTTCTCTTTAATCTCCTCCACTATCAATTAAATCACCATAAAATTCCCAGCTGACTTGGGTATTTTATTATTTGAGATTTTCCCTGGTGACCATTTAAATTTAGATTTAAGTCACAATGCTAAAATTATCTTTACAGTGGAGTAAACATATAGACATCATTAAATGAGAATCCAGTCAGATGATTCAGAATCAGCTGGATAGCCAGATTCAGAAAAGAAATATCAATGGTTTAATGTCCAGGTGATGGGAGCCTTGTATGTTTGGTCTTATGCTGTTTAACCTTCTTATCAATGACTTGGATAAAGGTATCTATGCACATCAAATATACACCAATATGACATGGCCCAAGGGTGGCAGGGCATGCCCAACACAATGGAAAACAAATTCAGGATCCAAAAAGACTTGATAGACTAGAATATTGGTGTCAAATTCAAATTACATGGGGCAGCTAGGTGTTTCAGTGGATAGCAAGCCATTCCTAGACATGGGAGGTCCTGGGTTCAAATTTGACCTCAGTCACTTCCTGGCTGTGTAACCCTGAGCAAGTCACTTGACCCCCATTTCCCAGCCTTTACTGCTCTTCTGCCTTGGAACCAATACATAGAATTGATTCTAAGAAGGTAAAGGTGTAAAAAAAATTCAAATTAAAAAAGAGCCACTATAGTAAAGTGGTAGTCTCTCGGTGATTGAGAATGACTATTGTCTTTGTGCAGTTTCATCTACAGTGTACCCTCATGTGGCTTTGGAGTCCAAAGGCTGACACTCAAATTTTGTGGCACATGGGGCATGGTAGTTACAGTTGTTACAGGAGGTGCGGTTGTGGCCTGGTGTCGGCATTCACCCACAGCGGCAAGACGTCGACGTCCCTCATCTTCAAAGGTGGTGGCGGCATGATTAATGTGGGTTCGCCAGCTGCTTCTGACAGGGGCAGCGAATTCTAGTTGCTTTGGTGTAATGCCAGCCCACTTCAAATTTGACTTTAGCTGATCCTTGAATCTTTTCTTTGATCGGCCTTGTTTCCTGAATCCAGCTGACAGTTCACCATAGAATACCTGTCTTGGTATTCACTGTGGGTCCATGTGGATGACGTGTCCAGACCATCGTAGCTGGGCTTTGAGGACCAGGACTTCGATGCTGGTGGAGTTGGCTCTGTCAAGGACTTCCTGATCAGTGATTCGGTCCTGCCATCGGATCCTCATGATTGACCGGAGGGAGTGTTGGTGGAATTGCTCCAGCTGCTTCATGTGCTTCCGGTACAGTGTCCATGTCTCACAACCATACAGGAGCGAGCTGAGGACCACTGCGTTATACACTTTGAGCTTCGTCGCAGTGCTTACACCTCTGTGTTGGAGGACTTTGGAGAGCAGACACTGGAGTGCCTGGCTGGCCTTTTGGATCCTGGCATTAATCTCGTGGTCTAGGGACCCGTCGTTGCCGATGGTGCTGCCCAGGTACTTGAAAGTGTTGACGTTAGAAAGCTGCGTGCTGTCGATTGTAATGCACGGCTGGTTAGTTGGCCTCCCTGGTGCGGGTTGAAACAGCACCTCTGTTTTGCTGAGGCTGATAGTCAGGCCAAACAGTTTTGTTGCGGTGGAGAACCTGTCCACAATGGTTTGGAGATAATTTTCTTGGTGGGCCATGAGAGCACAGTCATCTGCAAAGAGAGCTTCCAGGATGAGTCTCTCTGTTGTCTTTGTTTTTGCAGTCAGGCGGCGAAGGTCGAATAGTGAGCCATCCAGTCAGTATTTGATGTGGACACCCAGGTCTAGATCCATCACAGCATGTCGTAATACTTGGGTGAAATATAGGTTGAATAGTACCAGAGCAAGGACACAGCCTTGTTTCACGCCATTGGAGATGTTGAAGCAATCGAAAGTCTCTCCACCAGATAGGACTTCCCCTGTCATGTCGCCATGAAAGAGCTGGATCAGTTTGACGAATTTTGCTGGGCAACCGAGCTTGCTGAGGATCACCCACAATGCATCCCTGTTCATTGTGTCGAACGCCTTTGTTAGGTCTATGAAGACAATGTAGAGACTCAGGTTCTGCTCAAGGCATTTTTCCTGCATTTGCCTCACTGTGAAGACCATGTCGATGGTGCTGCGATCTGGTCGGAAGCCACATTGTGATTCAGGCAGGTTCTGCTCTGAAACAGATGACAGGAGTCTGTTGAGTATAACACGGGTGAGGATCTTTCCAGCAGTGGAGAGTAGTGAGATGCCTCTGTAGTTGTCACAGGCTGCTCGTGCGCCTTTGTTCTTGTATAGGGCTACAATGGAGGCATCTCTGAGTTCTGGGGGCATGTCTTCCTCTTCCCATATGCTGGTCAGCACTATGTGGAATGCCTGGAGCGCCTTTCCATTTAAGGCCTTGTATACCTCAGTTGGGATCCCGTCTTTACGGGGTGCCTTGCCTACACTCATTTGTTTAATGACTTTTTGGATTTCCTCTATTGAAGGAGGGACGTCAAGTTGTTCAATGGAGCGGTTTTGGGGGATCTGGTCAAGGGCGCTTTGGTCGACTGAAGAGGGTCAGTTGAGAAGCTGACTGAAGTGTTCTTTCCACCTGTTGCTGATGCCTTTTTTATCCTTTATGAGAGTGTCACCGTCAGAGGATAGCAAGGGAGTGGTGGTGGGTTTTAATGGCCCATAGACAGTCTTGAGGGCACTGAAAAATTGTAGTTTTTTGTATCAGCAAAGCACTGGATTTCTTCTGCCTTTTTTTTCCCACCATCGGTCTTGCATCTTCCTGATCTCATGCTGCGCTGTGGCTTGGAGAGACTTGAATCTGTCCTTTTTAGGAGCAGAGTTTGGGTTATTTTGCCACTCCATAAAGGCTTTGTTCTTCTTGCTCAATAGGTCTTCAATAGCAGTGTTGTTCTTGTCAAACCAGTCCTGGTGGTTGCGTTGTTTTGGGCCTAGGACTGCCTTTGATGTTTCCTTCACTGCGTCTCTGAACTGGTTCCATTTCTCGGTTGAGCTTCCAGTGAGTGGTCCCTTGGCAGACAGCTTGTTGTCCAGGCAGGACTGGAATGTTTGCAAATAAGATGGATCTCTAAGACGACTCACTTTGTAAAATGCGTGAACTGTCTGGGCGCCTTTTGGATGGCGAGGTGCAATGCGCATTTGAAGAGTCGCTCTAAAGAGCCACTAAATCTTGCTTAAAGATCCCTATGGCTGCATACTGACTTTAAAAATCCCATATTAACATTAGCTATGTTCTAATGTATTTTTATTTATTTGTTAAATATTTTCCAATTACATTTTAATCTGATTCAGGCCATCCTGGAGAATCTACCACTGGCAGGCTAAACAAGAACACTGGGCTGAATCATATATGAGAATTCACTAGGGACAAATGCAAACTGTTATATTTGGGTACAAAATATCAACTTTAAAAAAAGAAATAAAATTAGAGCAAATAATGTCAAAAACATATATCAACTTCACCATTATAAGATGCCCTTATTATTAGACAATAGTTGTTCTTAAAAAAAAAAGTAGAGGTTAGAATAGAACTAAACATGACATGGTAGCCAAAAACTCTAATGTACTCTTGAGCTCCATTAAGAAGGGCAGTGGGCTTGGGATCAGAAGACTTATCTTCCTGAATTCAAATCTGACCTCAGACATTTACCAACTGTGTGACTCTGGGCAAGTCACTTCACCCTGTTTGCCTCAGTTTCCTCATTTGTAAAATGAGCTGGAAAAGGAAATGGCAAACCACCCCAGAACCTTTGCCAAGAAAATCCCAAATGGGATCACAAAGATTTGTACACAAACTGACTAAACAACAATATTATGCATAATACATGCAAATATAACAAATAAAAATATAGATTAAAATATGATTATAGGTATTTATATAATGTCTGTGTATATATATGTTTGTATTTAAAAATATCTAAGGATAGGAATTCCATTTGCTTTACCGCATTTTGTTCAATAAGGAACAAATAGTACACTCAAAGAATGGTTGTGAAGGAGAGAGAGAGGTGGGAGGAAAAAGAGGGAGGGAGGGAAGGAGAGGAAAAGAAAGGGAAGGAGGCAGTGGGGATAAAAGTAGGAAGGGGGGGAGAGAGAGAGAGAGGGAGGGAGGGAGGGAGAGAGAGAGAAGGTTGATGACAAGTTGTATCAGTCTTAGAAGAGCACCATGGTATAAGAGGAAGAGAATCTGGGCAGATGTTAGAGCATCCAGGTTTTAGTCCAAATTCTTCAGCTAGTGGGCTTGAGAAAGAAACATCATCTCCCTGTACCTCAAATAACTCATGTATTATATTGAGTGGCTGGACTACATGATAGCTCTCAATTCTAACAATCCAGGAGCTCTGGGAGCCATACAATGTATGTGAGGCCAGGCACATCTAGGAGATGATAACAGATGTTCGGGTCCCTGGATGTGACTTGGTTTAGAAGGAGAAGAAAAGAGAGTCCACACTTCAAGGAATGAGACGGCATTTCAGAAGAGAAAGGGGGAAAAAATAACTCACCTGGGACCTGGCTGGGAGAAGCTCAGTAGTCATTCTCATCTCTTGATACTTCTTGACCAGAGTCCTAAAAAGACAAACCTGGGAGAAGAAAAAGAAATTACCTGGGAGACAAGTCCTGCCCTGCAGCTCCCAAACTTCCCAGGACAGAATTGTCTACACACTAACTGGGTGCAATTACTTTGGTCATCTAAAAAGAAAACTCTAACCCAAGCAGGTATAAGCCCATCTTTTCCTAGAATCAGAAGGAAGGGCCATAGACAATAATGTCTTGAATCCCAACTTCCTCCTCTGCTCCTGGCAAATTTTGAGGGACAGGGCTCCAATAAAGTGAATTAGGGGACAAGGGCTGAATTCTTAGAACTTCTCCCAATGTGCCACTGTATGATTTTGAGTATGTAACAAGTTCTCCATATTTTAATCATTAAATTACTGAAGAAATATGTAGAGGATTCATTTATTGAAGATCTTGCAGACAGTTCTTTGCCTGACCAGGGAAGAAAGTAAGGAAAATGACTAATGTCAAGTCTTAACTACCAAGGAGTATGAAGATGTATGTAGCTAGAAAGTATGTAGCTAACTTTGATAAGTCTGAGTCAAAGGAATTCCCTCCCAAGGTATTGAAAGAATTTGCAGCTGTGACTGCTGAGCTTTCCATAAGCTTTAAAAGGCTCAATTAACTCAAACCAAAGTCTGATTTCTAAAGTACACAGGGAATGGACACAAATACTTTAATGCCAATAGATATTCACTAATAGATAATCAAAGGATACCAACAATTTTCAAAAGAATTACAAACCATATCTGACCATGTAAAAACATAGTCCAAATCACTTAGAGTAAGAAAAATGCATAGTATATAAAACAATCCTATGGTTCCATTCTACTCTATGATAAATGGCAAAAAATGGCAAAATGTAGGAATAGTCAATAGTGGGGCAGCTGTGAGAAGATACACTACTGATACGCAGTAAGTAGAAGTGATCTAAATAGGCTGATTTTCAATTTTGAACTATGCAAGAAGAGTAACTCAATCATCCTTGTCTGATGACCCAGAAATCCTACTACAGGGCATTTATGCCCATATTTATGATCCAGGACATCCACGACAGAACAAAGGGTTTAGTGACTTTTAAAATAGTCATGGTAGCACTCTTTGTGGTACCAAAGGGCTGCAAAACAAAGAAGAAAACATGAATTGGAGAATGACTGATAAGAACTATGAAATGAATGAATAAATGAATGAATGGGAGTGGAATATTATAGGACAACAATAAAATAATGTTATTGTGCCATAATAAAAATAACTAGCACTTACATCACACTTTAAAATTTACACAGCACTTTGCATTTAATTTCATTTGTTGCTCACAACAATTTTGCTTAAAATAAATAATAAATTTGTTTTTGAAGTTGCATATCCTGTACAGAAGTAAATTGTAGAGAATAGAAATTTATGATTTCATTACAATCTCTTATTTTGCTGATTTTGTGGCATGAAGTTCAGATCGTTCAAAAAGACAAAAACTGCTGAGAAAAAACAGCATTTCTGGCAGAAATGAGATGTATACAGGCATTTCACACCAAATACAAGAAAAATTAAAGGAGGGAAAGGGAAGCCTTCTCCAACAATGGCTCAGAGAAGGATTTTTTTGATGACTTTTACTGTTACCTTTTGCTTTGAGGTCACCTTTGTCTCCCAATAAGTTCCTCTCCCTTCTCACGGACACTCATACAGGGGTGGATATCCCCTTATCTTTATCTGCCTGTTCACCTAATCTCCCCCCCTCACCCTTCATAAACTGCCACCTCACCCCTCACCCACTCTAAGACCCACAGACCACGGCTGCTTTGTTGGTCCTCAAACAAGATACACCCCATCTCCAGACTCTGCACCTTTGCCCTGGCTGTGCCTTCTAACTGGAATGCCCTTTTTCCTCATCCACACCCCCTGATTTTGAGAGGAAGATGAACCCGCCTGGCCCAAGATCCCAAAGGTGGGGTGACAGAGGCAGGATCTAACTCGGAGTCTCAGCTCTGTCCACTGCACTGTCCTGGCTTCGCCTTCCACTGACAGGAGGAAACTGAGGCAGGGCCCATACTTAACACCCTTCGGCCACCACGCACCCCACCCCCGACCCCTGAAGCAGGCGGGGTGGAGACCAACAACCCCACCCACCTCCCACGCCCCCGCGCACACTCTAGACACTCACTCACCCGCAGTCCTGCAATTGTGGAGCTGGGCAACCACCCTGGAAGACCCGAAATCTCCACAGGTTGGTTCACATTTACCTCTGAACTACAATTCCCGAAATGCATCGTCAAATGGATGTGGCAGGAATGAACTTCGAAGGCTTCCGCTGCCCGGGATGGATTCTGGGGGTTGGAATTGCAACCTGACACACCCTGATGGATTGTGGGAAATGTAGTCTACAGGCTTCTTTTTAGATAAGGTTGTTGGTTTTGTTTTGTTTTTATACTTTAAATTAAATGTTATATTTTTAATTAGCAGAAATAGCTCTTCTAGCACTCCTATCACTTTCCCCAACTCGGGGATCTGGAGGTTCTTTGAGTTTATGGCCATTCCAGCGAGTGCACCCTTCTTCGGTTGATTTCTTTCTGGCTCTTTCTTGCTGAGTCCGGAGGGTTAAGATCCCAGTTGACTCATTGGGGTGCCATGAACGAACTGATGAAAAAGAAAGGACTTCCTTCCCCGGCTCTCCCTCTTGTTTGAGTCTGAGAAATGAGCCTGAACCCCAATACTAAGGAGACGGGAATTGGAATGATGTCATCCTCGGAGCTAGGATGACCGGCTGGATAGAGTAATGAATCAGTCTGGCAGGGAAGCCCCGAAAATCCAAGTAGCCGGTATTTGAATTCAAGGAGTCTTTGGACTTAGATTGGGACAGCGAGCTCTATAGAGACTGGACTAGGCTGGAAACCTAATAACCTCCTTCGCCTTTGCAGAGACCGAGATGGTGCAAACGGATGAAATTCTGCCTCTCCTATTGGGAGCATCACTCCATATTTATTATTATAAATCTAAAGTAAATAGTCTTTTCTAAAAGCTGATCTGACATGGTTGCTAAATGGAACCGGATTGGAGGGCATTATGCTCTACACTTTGTAGAACACCCATCAATAGCGGGGCTCCAGTAGTTTGTAGAGTGCCTAGATATTGCCATTCCGTATTAAAAGTACCATAGAATTCTAGGGGAAGTGGTCAAATGGTCTTTGGATGGTGCCTGTGAGGGTGACCAGTATCCCACAATACTGATGTTACAGTAGGCAGTGTTCTCCTTGTTCTGTTTACTTCTCGCGGCATCAGGGGTCTCAAATCTTCCGCGCTCTCTCTGAAGCCATCTATGTCCTTATTTCTTACAGTACATTCCTATTTCATCACATTCGTATACCACAACTCAATCCTCAATTGGTGAGCATTGCTTTAGTTTCCAGTTCTTTGCCACAACAGAAAGATGTCACAAATATTTTTGTACTTCTGGGAATTCTTCATCCTTCCCTAACGTCTTTTGGCTATTGACCTAGCACTGGCACCACTGGCTCAAAGGGCATGCATTGGTCAGCAAATTTTTGTGTTGAATTGCAAATTGCTGCTTATTAAACAACATTAGGCTCATTTGCTTCTTTATTTCTTTATTATTATTTTAAGAGAATTTATTACCGGGTATCTCGGCCTTTCCCTCCCCTCCCCACATCATAGAACAGCACCCAACCCCCCCCCCCAAAAATGTATATATAAAGTACATCATTTGTGTTTCTTTTTTTCAGTTCATTCTCTGGAGGTGGACATTCAGGAGGCATTCTTCAAATATTAATTCTGTAGCTGTATATAATGTTCTCTTGGTTCTACAAATTTCACTTTTCTTTATTTCATTTGGTCTTTCCAAGTTTGTTTGTTGTTGTTGTTTGGAAAGGGGATCAGGAAAGTCTGCTTTATTATGTTTCCTTTTTTTTTTTAGCTTTTACAATTTACTGATATACTTAGTAACCATCAACAACAACAACAAAACCCATTTAAATCTTTCCAAGTTTAAAGTTACTTGCTCATCATCTCTTATGGAACAATATTTAATCACAATCACATACCACAATTTGTTCAACCATTCCCCAACTGACATACATCCCTTGATTTCCAGTTCTTTGCCACCACAAAGAGAGCTGATAGAAATATTTTGGAACATATAGTTTCTTTTCTCCTTGGGAAGCAGATCAAGCAATGGTAAGGGTATATATAATTTTATAACTTTTTGAGTATAATTCTGTGAAGATTGGATTTAGCTCTCCCCAGATTGTAACAATGAAGGTACTTAGCTCTTCTTTGATAGTGAAGATAAAATTGTAATCCCTGGTCTATTTTTAGATTTTAATCCCCAAAAGTGTTAACTCAGTATTTAAAGTAGATCTACCCATTTTAACCACAAAAAGGTGTGAGCACCCATTTCATGCATTGAGTGGGAGGTCTGTGACCCACATGTGAAAGAGTGGGCAGTCCTGGAGAGGAGCGTTGACTGTGATTGGTAGATATAAAAATTTAGGGGAGGTGACACAAGAGAAAAAGGTCTTTAAATAGAGGAAACAGAGGCACACAAGGATCAATCAAAAATGAAGAGGAGTCACTCAGAGGAGAGACTGGAAGACAGACACTCAGATTTGGAATGAAGACACTTGGCTGTGGAACTGGACCCCTTCCTCAGACTGCTTTCCTTTTAGATGGTCACCGTGGGGAGTATAAAGGCTGACTTAGTTTCCTTGCCCTTTCTGGAGGTGTGAACCTCCAAGAAAGGCCCATCATCTTGAGACTCCTTTCCCCTGCCTGGG
Organism: Monodelphis domestica; assembly: GCF_027887165.1. Classification (NCBI taxonomy): domain Eukaryota; kingdom Metazoa; phylum Chordata; class Mammalia; order Didelphimorphia; family Didelphidae; genus Monodelphis; species Monodelphis domestica. The sequence goes on along the minus strand of NC_077227.1, from coordinate 720,032,758 downwards.
GCCTGAGAATTTCTACCTGGCTCAGAGGAAGCCAGAGCTTTCTCTCTCCTCTTTTCTCTCTTACTTAATATCTTCCCTCTATTGTAAATAAACTACCATAAATTCCATTTACATATTGGAATTTAGAAATTAAATCTCTGGCGACCATCATTTAAATGTTAAGCCCCAAACCATAAAAAATTAACAATTCCAAATTGCTGCCCAAAATGATTGTATCAGTTCACAGTCTCACTAAGTGTATTAGTATCTCCATTTTTTCCACTTCCCCTCCAGTGGTTGTCATTTTTCCCTTTTATCATTTGAACCAATTTGGTAGGTGCTCATATCTCAGAACTATTTGATTTGCATTTCTCTAGTAGTGATTTAGAGAATTTTTTCATATATCTGTATATGGTTTTGATTTCTTCATCAAAAAACTATCTGTTCATATCTTTTACCCATTTATCAATTGGGAAATGACCCTTATTCTTTATAAATTTGAAAAAGCTCTATCTATATTTTAGTTCTGAGACCTCTATTTAAGAAACTATCTATTAAAAGCTTCCCAATTTTCTGTTTTCCTTCTAATCTTGGCTACATTACTTTTATTTGTAAAAAATAATTTAATACAATCAGAATTATATATTTTATACCTCACAATGCTCTCCATCTCTTATTTACTCAAAAATTCCTCTTCTATCTATAAATCTGATAGGTAATATTCCCTGTTCCTCCAATTTGCTTCTGATATCTCCTTTAATACCTAGGTCATGCATCTATTTTGTTCTTATCTTAATGAATGGCATAAGATACTGATCTATACCTAGTTTCTACCAAAACTATTTTCTAATTGCCCCAGAAAATTTTCCAAATACTGAGTTGTTATCCCCCAAACTTCAATCTATACTTTTTGTCTAAAAAAAGGTCATTACAGTCTTTTACTACTATTTGTTGGATATTTATTCTATTTGTTGGATATTTATTCTATTTCCCTATTTGTTGGATATTATTCTATTTCCCTGATCTACCTTTCTATTTCTTACCTATATCAGATAGTTTTGATAATTACTGCTTTATAATCCAGTTTAAAATCTGCTAGACCTCCTTCCTTTATGTTTTTTCATTAATTTTTTAAATATTCTTGAGCTTTTGTTTTTTGTTCTTCCAAATGAATTTTTTTTGTTCCAGCTCAATAAAATAATTTTTGGTAATTTAATTGGGATGGCATTGAATAAATAGTTTATTGTTCATTTGCTCCTGAACATTTTATTTTTAATCTTTTCCAATGAGCTATCTCTTTTTTATCCAGTAGAAACCTTGTTTTGAGAATATATAGTATAGTATATAGTTTGAGGTATGGTACTGCTAGTCCTGCTTTAGTCTCACCTTTTCCCATTATTTTTTTGAAAGCCTTAATTTTTTTTACCTTCATCTAAATTTCATTATTTTTTGTAGTTCTGTAAAGCAATCCTTTGCTAGTTCAATTGGCATGGCACTGAATAAATAAATTTAGGTATTGACATCTTATCATACTGACTCATCTTACTCATTAGAAAATTATATAATATATATAAAAAATAAAAACATTACTCATTAGAAATGGCTACTCCAATTATTTGGGTCTTTTTTTCTGTAAATAGTGGATTATAGCTGTATTTGTATAATTCCTGTACCTTAATAAGCAAGCTCTCTGGGAATTCTGTAGTTATTTTAAATTAAATTTCTCTTTTTTGCTCAGTTTTATTGGTATTATATAGAAATGGCTAATGATTTGTGTGGATTTTGTATTCCTCAAATTTGCTAAAGTTATTATTTCAATTATTTTCTCTAGCATTCTTTAAATACACTATCATATCACCTGTAATTTCCTTCTTCTTCATTTCTTCTTTACATTCTTATTCCTTCAATTTCTTATCTCATTTCTAGTCAGAATTTCTAGTATATATATCAAGTAAAAATGTTGGTAATGGACAGCCTTCTTTCACCCTTTATTTTACTAGAAAGGATTCTAGTTTATTCCCATCACACACTTGCTTTGTACATATAGTATTTATCATTCTGAAGAGAGTACCATTTATTCCTATGCTTTCTAGGATTTTTTGTTTTGTTTTAAGGAAATGGGTGTTTACTGAGAACTAGACAGGCTAAGTTGATCGAATTAAATGCAGATAGAAATATGGAGAAACAGGCTCAATATTACATTACTAGAGCAGCTGAGATTTTTTTTAAGAAAACAAAATGGAAATATATATTAACAGTTGTTAAGCCATTCATGCCCATTGACTTAGGAATCTCATTACTAGGATTTGGCCCTCAGGACATTTTCAAGAGGGTAAAAATCTGTGTGTGTGAAAATATTCATAGAAGCTTTGTTTATAATGACAAAAAGCTGGAAATAACACAAATGCAATGATTGGGAGACATGGCTGAAGAGATTATGATATCTGAATGTAATGGACTATTATTAGAAATGACATATATTGGAAATACAAAGAAAATAAAGGAAAGATAAAAAGAGATGAAAAGTGCATAAGAGTAACAAGAGATGAAAAGTGCATAAGAGTAACACATACTATGATTATATTTTTAAAATAGCCACAAAATCAAGAAAAAATATCAAAGTAAAACAAATCCAAAGGGAACTCAAGGGCAGAGGATGTTTATATTAGCATACATATATAATTTACATATTTTAAATAAATTGTAATCAATGTTGAGTTTTTAGTTTAGCACATAACTTTTTATGCATTGTTTAATTAAATTTTTTTTTGGCAGCAGTGGTAGTTATTAAGTATATAATAAAAACTTTTCTTAAATAAAGGAAATGGGTGTTGTATTTTGTCAAAAGATTTGTTATTAATTTGGTTGTTTATTGTTTTCCTAATACTAAATCAACTCTGCATTCAATAAATTTAACTTGATCATAGCTTACAATATCTGTGATATGTTTTAGCCTCTACATTAATATTTTATTAATGATTATTACATCAATATTTATTAGGGATCCCTAATGTTGTTTCTTTTTATGTTTTGATTTTATGGCTTATCAATACAACATGTGTCATAGAAGGAATTTTGTAGGATCTGTTCTTTTGATATTTTTTTTTAAACACATACCTTCTGTCTTGAACTTGCCCAGGGTCACACAGCTGGGAAGTGACTGAGGCCAGATTTGAACCCAGGACCTCTCAACTCTAGGCCTGACTCTCAATCCACTGATCTACCCAGCTGTCCCCCTTTTTGCTATTTTTGCAAACTATGTAATGAATTAACTGTTCTTTAAATGTTTTATAGAATTAATTTGTGAAGTCATCTGGTCACAGGGTTGTTTTTCCTTGTGTGTTCAAAAATGGCTTGTGCAATTTCTTTTAATTGGATTAATTAAATTCTCTATTTCTTGTTAATTTGGATATTTCATCTTTTTATGAATCTTAATTTATTTCATTTAAATTGTTGGTTTTATTGGCATGTTATTGGGTAAAATAAGATATTTTTAAAAAGAACTTAGCAGGTGCTATATGAATGTTTATTTCCTTCTTTCTTTCCTTTTCTCTTCTAAAATATTTTTAATGATATCCTTTATTTTTTTTTCTTCATTTCTTATGAATTCTTTTTCGGTTTTGTTACTAGTAATCTGATTTCCCTCTTTATTCGTTTTCATCAAATTACCTGATGGTTTATCAGCTTTTCTCAAATCAATATTGAATTATTTATTATTTCAAAGGGGGGGGGTTTGCATTCAATTTTGTTAAATTTTTCATGAATTTTCAGAATTTCTATTTTAAAGTCTGTGGTTAATTTGTTGGTTTTCCAAGGATTTTTTCCCTTGTGTTCCCAGCTTATTGATCTATTCTTTCTCCCTTTTGTTAATGAAAGTGTTAGAGATGTAACTGTTACCCTAAGGAGTGGTTGGACTACATCTCAAAGGGCTGGCATGTTATCTCTTTGGTCATATTATCTCTAATGAAATTAACTATCATTTCTATAATTCATTCTTTGGTTCACCCATTCTTCATTATTTAATCTCCAATTGATTTGCACCATTTTTTCAGTGATCTTTTAAAAATGTAATATTTAACTCTATTGTGGTTAGTAAAAGATGTGTATAATACATGAATTAGTTGACACAATGTAGGTAGAGTGCTAGAAACCTGGAATCAGGAAGAACTGAGTTCAAATCCTACCACAGACACTTACTAGCTATGTAACCCTAGACAAGTCACTTTCTGCCTGACTCAGTTCTCTGATTTATAAAATGGGAATAATAAAAGCACCTATATCCGAGAGATGAATTATTTTACAGATGAGAAAACTGAGATCCAGAGAGGTCATGCAACAGGTTTATAGTGGCACAACCTGAAGGTCAGTTTGGCCAGCCCAAAGAGTGAGTAAAAAATAATATTGTATACTAACCTGTTATAGCGTGAGATATCTACTCGTAATCATAGTTTCCCATATCTCTCACCCAAGGCATATCGGGATCAATACATTGTCTTGAGTGGTTGACTCATTATAACCTAATCTCACAAATGACAAGTCTAACTTCCCAGAACAGGACTACCAAAACCATCACCACCACCATGACATGACTCATTTACCCACCAGTTCTTTCAGGGTTCTAGGAGAAATGCTGGTATGAAGAAAGAACTCCCTACTTACCATTTTAGCTCTTGAACCCCCATTGGTGCAGTTCCATTTATACAAACTACTCACAATTAAACAAAAGGTAAAAAAAGAACCCACAGGCATTTGTATAATAAAGCTAATGAACCAATAAAATGCATCACAACCCACATAACCTCAGCCACAGTGGCATTTAAATATCTGTGAGAGAAGGTGAACAATACACAAGAACCTTGCAGGAAAGCACAGGAGGGAGAATACCCCATATAAAGGCTCAGAGTTAATTCACAATTCTGGACTGTTGTAGGTAGGGTTTAATGTCATTGGTCCATTCCAAATATCCATAACACACAAAGTCAGTTCTCTGCTAACTGCTTATTTGCTAGTCCTCTCCTCTCTCCAATTGGGCAAACTGTCCTTGCTTCCACACTTGAACCAATCTAGCATTTGCAAACTCTTTCAAATGACAATCACCCTAAAGAGGGAATTGAGAAGGTTTTCTCTTTTAATTTTGATAGCAATAACCTTGAAGTTCCAGAACTTCAAAGCTCCTCAGGCTGGCTATCTAAATCTTGAGTAATACACATCAAACTCTTCTCCTAACTCTATCAAGATGCTGACTAAGTAAGGCAAAAATGCCAGCTTTGACTATTTTAGCTGCAGAACAGACAAGGCTGCTTCTCTGATTCTCTGCTATTTCTTCTGCCTTCACCATCCGGGATCTTTACTCTTCAATCTCAGCCTTTTATACCTTGCTGGAAGCTTAAATCACAGGCTGCTGGAACTCAAGGTTGCTCCTTTCACTTAAAAGCTAACAAGTCACTAAATTTCCCTGTGAAATCCACAGACCATATTCAATATCTTGTACTCTGAAGAGTTATGCTTTTTGCTTTTTTTGTTTTATCCTCTTGAGCCTTAAAAGTCATGTGAGTTGAAAGAGTAATTACCCAGAGCTTCAAGATCTTATCAGAGTCCATTTTTGTATTCTTGAAACCATTTCTTTGCACTCATCCTTTTCCAATTTTTTAATGAACTTTCTCTGTCCCTCTTGATAATAAAATATTCATATAAAAAATGAGGTTTCATACTACACCTTTATTTTTTAGTAGAACATTTATTAATTTTATTTTTCCCCAATTCCTTGAAAAAGTTCCTAACATTTTTAAATGATTTTGAGTTTTGACTTCTCCCTCTCCCATACACTGAGATAGTAAGCATTCTAATATAGATATTACATGTGCAATCATGCAAAACATTTTTTCATATTAATCCTTTTTGTGGAAGGAAACTTGAACTAAAAAATTAATAAAGTAAAAAAGTTTCCTTTGGTCTGGATTCAGATTATATCAATTCTTTCTCTGGAAGCAGATGGCATTTTTTATCATTTGTCCTTTGGTATTGTCTTGAATTAGTGTGTGGCTGAGAATAGCTGTTCACAGTTATTCATTATTTCATAGTATTGCTGACACTGTGTACAATGTTCTCCTGGTTCTGCCCATTTCACCCTGCTTCAGTTTTTGTAAGTCTTTGCAGATTTTCTGACCTCCTCCCACTCATCATTTCTTATAACATCACAATTATATACTATAATTTTTTAGCCATTCTCCAACTGATGAATATTCCCTCACTTTCCAATTCTTTGCCCCCACAAAAGAGCTGCTTTATGTATTTGTATATAAATAGGTCCTTCTGTCCTTTGATTTTATATCTTTTTGGGATACATAGTATTGGTTTTCCTGGGTTTTATAGCCCTTTGGGCATAGGAAAAAAATGTTCTCTAGAAGGGTTGAATCAGTTCACAATTCCCCCAAAAGTGTTTCAATTATCACCCCCCCAGTTTTGTCATTTTTCATTTTCTGTCATAATAACCAATCTTATGGGTGTGGGTGGAGTGGTACCTCAGAGTTGTTTTAATTTACATTTCTCTAATTAATACTGATTTAGAGCATCTTTTACATTACTTTAGAGAGTTTTAAATATTTTGTTTGAGAACTGCCTATTCATATTCTTTGACCATTTATCAATTGAAGAATGATTTGTTTTCTTATATAGTTAACTCATTTCTCTGTATATTTGAGAAATGAGACCTTTATTAGAGACTTGTAAAAAAATTTTTCATCATTAACATTAGTGTATTACTCTTCATCCTATCCTCTATTTATCCTTTTCGCTCTCCTTTCATTCTGTCCATCCTCAACCGTTTAGCTTCTGATTAGCATATTCCTTAATTTGCTCTTTTCTATTAGTCCCCCTCCTTCTCTTAACTTCTTCCTCTCCTACCTTCCTATAGTGTAAGACATTTCTATACCCAACTGATTGTGTATATTCTTTCCTTTTTGAGTGAGTTTCAATGAAGATAAGGTTCAAGTGCTTTCATCTTCTCCACTGTAAAAGCTCTTTCATGACTTTTATGTTAAATGATTTGCCACTTTCTGTTTCTCTCTTCCCCTTTCTCCTAATACATTCCACTTTCTAACCTGTTAATTTTCTTTATATATATATATCATCCCATCATATTCAACTCACACCCTTAGGCTCTTTGTGTACTATTTCTACCTGCCCTAATAATGATAGGGCATTATAAGATAACTCTTAGGTGTTAAAAGAATCATCTTCCCATGTAGACATGCAAACAATTTAATCTTATTGAATATCTTTTGATTTCTCTTTTCTGTTTGCCTTTTTATACTTCTCTTGAGTATTGTATTTGAGAGTCAAATTTCCTATTCAACCCTAGTCTTTTCATGAGGAATGTCTTCTATTCATTGAATACCCATTTTTCTCCTGAAGAATTATGCTCAGTTTTCCTGGGTAAATGATTGCTGGTTGAAGTCCTGGTTCCTTTGCCTTCTGGCATATCATACTCTAGGACCTCTGATCCTTTAATATAGAAGCTTCTAAATTTTGTGTTATTCTGACTGTGGCTCCATGATATCTGAAATGTTTCTTTTTAGCTGCTTACAATATTTTCTCCTTAACCTGAGAGTTCTGGGATTTGGTGATAATATTCCTGGGAATTATTTCTTTTGGGATCTCCTTCAGGAGGTGATTGGTGGATTCTTCCTGTTTCTATTTTACCCTCTGATTCTAGAATATCAGGGCATTTTTCCTTTATAATTTCTTGAAAGATAATATCTAAGCTCTTTTTTAAAAAATCATAAGTTTCAGATAGTCTAATAATTCTTAGATAATCTCTGCTGATATATTCTCCCGGCCAGTTGTTTTTCTAATGAGATATTTCACATTTATTCTAATTTTTTTTTCATGTTCTTGACTTTGATTGTTTCTTGAAGTCTCAGGTATTAGCCCCTACTTTGCCAATTCTAATTTTTAAGGCATTATTTTCTTAAGTGACCTTTTTATACCTTTTTTTTTCATTTAACCAATTCTACTTTTTAAAGAGTTCTTTTCCTTAGTGCAAGGGTTAAAACAGGGGTTTTAACAAAATAAGAGCAGCTTTTAAAAATTTAAGTTTTAATGAGAATATAGAAGAGTTGTTAATTAATATTATCCCTTTAAACCAGAGAAAAGAAAACCTCTAGTAGCTTTTAACAATTAAAAATTTGGTTTAATTAAAATAGAGATAGTAAAAGAATATAGTAAAGCAGCGAAAGATACAAAAGAGGAAAGAGAGATTACTAATCTTATATCCTATAAATATAACTAAAATTCCTAATACTCCCTCTAACTGTCTTCTGAGGACAGCTTCTTCTTGCTGACAAACACCAGCCCTGTCTAACCTACATTATCTATAAATGATTCAATAACTACCCAATTCCCTAAAATAATAGACAGCTACCACTCACTCACTCCTTCAATCAGTTTCCTATAGCAGCCCAAACTGTTAGTAGCCAACTGACAGCAGATACTTGCCTATGAGACAGATTTCCTGCTCTCTAAAGATCCCAGAGGCAAAAAAAAACCAAACCCTTTAAAGGCTAAAGCCAAAAGCCCTCTCAGTAAGCTTAGACATGCCTTTATATTCCAGCAACTAAATGCCAACCCATAATATTAGCAACCAATCTACGATGACCAACTTACACCCAGCAGCCAACTTCCCCACAACTCCCAGCCCTAACTGTCAGCAACTGACTGTCCTGTCAGCAACCAAGAACCTGAAAGTGACACTGGTTCAGCAAAGAGCTCCCTGTTTCCTATTTCCTGTCACTGTGATCTGGTTAATCCCTACACATCTCTATAGTAAGAGGACCTCCAGGTCTCCCATTAAATTAAAGAAATTAAAGAATTCCTTTTTGTATCAGTAAATTTTTGTATCTCCTTTTCCATAAGGCTAATTTTGCCCTTTAAAAAATTCTTCTCTTTAGTGGATTTTTGTGCCTCTTTTACCAATTGGCCTATTCTGTTTTTTTAAATATTATTTTCTTCAGTATTCTTTCTGCCTTCTTTACCAATCTGTTGATTGTTTCATGATTTTCCTGTATCATTCTCATTTCCCCCATTTTTCTCCTTTTTAAAATTCAAATCTATTTTATTTTCCCAATTACATGTAATAATAATTATCAACATATTTTTTCCAAAATTAAAAGATCCAAACTGTCTCCTTCCCTTCCCCTACTTCAAGATGGTAGGTAATTTGATTTGAGCCATACATGTATTATCACGCAAAACACACTTCCATATTAGTTAATGTTGTAAAAGCACCCTCAGACAAAACCAAAATCCAAAATAAAACTAAAAATATACTGATGTGAAAGATAGTATGGTTTGATCTATACCCATCTTAGTCAACAGTTCTTTCTCTGGAGGTGAATAGCATTCTCCATTATAATTTTTTCAGAATTATCCCAAATCATTGCAATGCTGAAAGTAACCAGGTTTTTACAGTTGAATGATATTCCTTCAATTTGCAATTCTTTGACACCACAAAAAGAACTGCTATACATATTTTTTACACAGTTAAATCCTTCCCCTTTTTTATTATCTCTTTAGGATACAGACCCAGTACTTTCCCAATTTTTTCTACCTCTATTTTATTATTTTTAAAATCCTTTTTGAGACCCTCCATTATTTCTTCTTCAGCTTAAGAGCAATTCACATTTTTCTTGGAGGCTTGGACACAGCAGTATTGACTTTGTTGTCTTCTTCTGAGTTTGTTTTGGTCTTCCCTGACACCAAGATAACGGTCTATGTTAAGTTTCTTTTTTTGTTGTTTGCTCATTTTCCAGCTCTTTTCTTTACTTTTAACTTTAAAAATTGTTAAAATTGGGCTCTGTTCCTATGGTGAAGAAAGCACTGCTCAAAGCTTCAGGGGCTTTGTGCAGCTACTTTCAAAGCTAGATCCAGGGGTCTGTGAGCATTCAGTTCTTCCAAAGTGGTATGATGTTAAGAGAGATGTGTTTGATACTCTCCTAGCCTGTGCTCAGAGCTGTGAGCAACCACAATCAGCACTCTTTTCTACCTTGGAATTGTGACTAGGATTCCCTGCTCCCCTGTAGTCACAAGTGCTTGTTTGTGCTAGTGCTCCCCCTCATCCTTGGACCATGATCCCTATGACCTGGATCTGTGTATGGGCAATGTGAAAACAGTCTTGTACTCAGAGCCAGCAAAGGCAACTCTGAAATCTTCTGAGCATTTGTTTAACCTCCCCCCTTACCATCTGTGGCTGAGAGTTCTGGAACCTCAGCTGCTGATTCAGCTGCCCCTAAGGTCTGTTGCCAGAGTGGGACCTGACTTGGCATGTTTCTTTGTGTTCCACTTCCACCCTGGTACAATGGATCTTTCATCATGGCCTTCTAAGTTGTTTCAGGCTGAAAAAGTATTTCAGCCATCTTTTTGTGGGTTATCCTATTCCAGAATTCAATGCATTATATCACAGTTATTTGGAGGGTAATTTTGTAGAGATCAGATAGGTTTGTATACTTTTTCTGCCATTTTGGCTCCACCTCATCCTACATATTTCAAAAGATAATTTAAGCCTTCATATTTATGCCACATTTAATTTAATTTAACCTCTAGTTCTAAAATATCAGGGCAGATTTCTCTTCTAATGTATTGATATATAATGTTTAGGTTCTTTTTTAAGTCATGATTTTCAAGTAATCCAAAGATTCTTAAATTATAACTCCTTGATCTACTTTCTAGAACAATCATTTCCCCCAATATTTCACATTCTTATATTTCTTCATTTTTTTACTTTATTTCATATTGACTTATTGTTGACTTATTATTTCTTGATGTTTCATGAATTATTAGATTCCACTTGACCAATTCTAATTTTTAAGAAATTATTTTCTTCATTGAGGGCTTGAACCTTTTTTCTATTTGGCTAATTCTGATTTTTATGAAGTTATTTTCCCCCCAGTGTTTTTATGCCTCTCTTTCCCATTTCCCCTGCTTTCTCTTATTTTATTTTTTAAAATAAAAATTTTAGCCCTTAAAAAAAAAACAAACCCTCTTCTTTTAGCTTGTCTAGGAATTCTAATTGGATTTGTTTCAAATCTGCATTTTACTTTGAGACTTTGCTTGTACATTTTTTCACATTGTTTTCTTCTTAATTTGAGTCTTGAACTTCCCTGTCACCATAGTAGATTTTTATGGTCAGTTTTTTTTTCCTATTTTCTCATTTTCCCAGTTTATTTCTTATCTTTGAATTTTAATGAATTGGACTCTGCTCATCCAGAAGGAAAGCATGCATCAGTGATTATCCTCTCCCCTCAGTGGAATAAGATTTCCTTCTTTATCCATTTTTCCATCTCTCTCCTTTTCTTTCTCACTCATTCTCCTGTAGGCTTTTTTTTTTCTTTGATAGATTACAGCAGCTATCTTCCTTCCACTGTTGAGATTTTTACTGTATCAGGGTATTTCAAATAATCTCCTTTATCTTCTTTCTCTCCTCCCACTTTTTATGCACTCTTCCCTTCAATGATTTAGTCCCACACAGAAAAGTCAACAACACTTACTCACCCATAGGCAGCAGATTCTAAGGTTTAGTCTACATCTTCACTTAACATCTTCTCTTTCATTGCTAACATGGAAAAGTGGTTCTTCTTGTCAAAACAAAGCCTTCTACTGTACCCTTGATTCCATTTTATTCCTTTCTGGAGCAGACTGACCCCTTAATTATCCCCATTCTCACTAGTCTTTGATCTCCCTGTCTACTGGTTGCTTCCATCCTCATCCTTTACTTGATCCTATAATCCCTGCTAATTATCACCCTCTATCTCCCTCTATTCGATATCTCTTGTGACTGGACTTCTTAAAAACTACACTCTATAGTGTCTCTACTTCCTCTCATTCTTTTTAGTTCTCTGTCATCTGGCTTCCAACATCATCATTCAATTGAAGCTGCTCTCTGTAGAGTAACTATTGTTTTCTTAATTGACAAATGTAATATACCTTTTCTTAGTTATCCTTTTTAATCTCTATGCAGCCACTAACACTTTCAGTGTTAGTATCTCTTCCTAGATACGTTTTCCTCTAGTCTTTTAAGAAAGCTTTCTTCAGGTTCTCAACTTCTGTCTGATGGCACTTTCTTGGTCTCCTTCCCAGGATTTTCCTCCAGATCACACCAACTTATACACATCCCCCAGAAATCTGTCCTGGGCCCTCTTTTCAATCTCACTTGGTGACTGTGATGTGTTTTTAATTTTCTTTTTATCAACTTCAGCATGTTCATTTTATTTGTATGGAAAATCACAAAGCCAGTTGTCACTTTCTTCATAGTGTGGAATTTAGCTGAGACCTCCAATAATTTAATCCAGATGATTAACTGGTCAGACATGAAAGACTTTCTGGCTCATAAGAATTACCCATTTAGTTGCAAATTCCAAAGGAACTCCTTTTAGTGTTTGTGGATCAATTTACAACTTGACCTAACATCATTTCAACTCTTCTACTCTCTTTGACATGCAGATCTGTGAGTGAAAAATCCCCTACCTCCTTATATGAGGATTAGATTATAATGTTAGCAGTAGTCTTTAGATAATCACAAGTGTAATTCTAAGATAGTTAAATAATGTTAGCATAAGTGATGATTTTAGTAGGCCTTTTATGACTATTTTAGTACAAATTTTAAGGTAAGATAACTGTTTGAATATAGTTAATCATTGTTAGCATAGGTCTCCGTTTTAGCCTTAGCCTCAAATTTGGTATAACATGCACCCTCAGCAATCATGGTCTTAAACTTGTGACTTGGCCTTCACTAGCATAGAAGCTCTTTTAAAAAACCCTCACCTTCTGTCTTAGAATCAATAGTGTGTATTGGTTTCAAGGCAGAAGAGCAGTAAAGGCTAGGCAATGGAGGTCAAATGACTTGCCCAGGGTCACCCAATTAGGAAGTGTCTGAGGCCAGATTTGAACCCAGGACCTCCCATCTATAGGCTTGGATCAATCCACTGAGCTGCGCAGCTGCCCCTAGCATAGAGGTTTTTGCCTTGGTTAGAAACCTGCTGACACCCCTTCACCTTTGTATACACCCTTGTATACATCATCAGACTTTTGCCCCTCTTGGGGACTTGGCACCTCCTCCTTACCCTAGTCTTCTTAGTATACATCATCCTTGATATCATCAGCCTTAGAAAGGAGGGTTTAGGGGGCAGCTGGGTAGCTCAGTGGATTGAGAGTCAGGACTAGAGATGGGAGGTCCTAGGTTCAAATCTGGCCTCAGACACTTCCCAGCTGTGTGACCCTGGGCAAGTCACTTGACCCCCATTGCCTAGCCCTTACCACTCTTCTGCCTTGGAGCCAATACATAGTATTGACTCTAAGACGGAAGGTAAGGGTTTTAAAAAAAAAAAGTAGGGTTCAGGCTCCCCCCTTCTCTATCAAGTGACTTCTTCTACCAGTGAGAAGAATTACCTGATTACTTCAATCAATCCACATCTCTCTATTTTTAACATGGTCTTGGATTATTTTGAACTTGGTATATAAGTTGTGATATTATTGGTGGTATATAGGAAGGTTTCTCACGGTGCTCTGGGCCTTTTAGTCTTGATCAGAAGTCTGGCTTTATTGTGAGACCTTTTCTTTATGGCTTAGAGACTTTGCTTATCGTTTGCATTCCTATGGTTAGAAATTACACAACAGATCTCCTTCCTCTCCATTGGCCTACTTAGAAATCTTATGTTTATCTTTAAAATGTAAATATTTACCTTTCTCTTTTAGCAGCTATAAGTCCAAGTTTATCTTCTTTTTCTGATGGAACTAGACACCATAGAAGTGTTATGAAAACTAGTATTTGGTGGTCATTTTTATGTACTTACAGTGTTTAAGCTCCAAACATATAAACCAGTTGTTTAAATGTTTCTGCATATTGAAAAGTATGATTAGCAGCAAAACCTATTAATGAATCTTTGTATATTTCCATATCATGATTTCATCAGTTCCCACAGGTTAAATTATTATCTCTTTACAGATTTATATATGTATACATGTGTGTATCCAACCCTAAACTCTAACTAATCCTATATCACCTTTTATTTTAATCTAGAAGTCCTATAGTCCAATATCTTATGTCCTCTCATTTAAGTTGTCAGAATCAGAACTCATTATTTTTCCCACCCCGCCAATTCTTTCCTTTTCCCAATTTTCCTATTATCATCAATGTCACCACCATCCTATCACACAAGCCTGCAATCCCCCACCTCTACTTTTTGACTTCTCTGTCCCTCAGGACTCAGATGGCATCTCCCCTTCCTCAAGAGGCAATTCCTCTTGTCTCCCTTCCTATCCCATCCCATCCCTGCTCCCAGCACAGTGCCACCTTCCATTTCTGCTATATACATTTCTACAGGCATGAAGTTGGATGTGATCTCCCCCACTAGAATACAAGTTCATTCAGGGCAGGGATTTTTTTCTTTGTATTATCCTATAGCCTTAGGGTGGTGTCTAGCAAGTAAGCAAGACTAATACCATACATCTTTGTTGTTGGCCTAAACCCAATGTATTTTCCTTTTGCACATTTTCTCTTGCAAGTGGAATTGCAAGACCTTATCACATAAAACACATAACTTCCCTAGCTCGGGTACTATCTCCTGTATAATTGAAAAATCTGTTACCCTAGAAAAGAATTACATTTCCCAGGAGCCAACTGAATTCCTGTCATTATGTACTTACTGTAGACAGGGGATATTATGTGGGGACATAGAGGGTCCTGCCCCTTTTTTGGCCCTGTTGGCAAGTATGGTGGTGGTGAGTGGAGATTTTGAAATGGTTATGGGCATGTTGTCTTTATCTTGTATCCCTTTTATTTTTTTATTTCTAATGACCATTAATATATCTCCTAAATATAATATTTTTATTATTAAGATTTAATTTTAATTTTTACATTTATGGCAACCAGAAGGGATGAGAAAAAATTCTCGGTTTTTAAAAAATATAGCCTAGATAAATTTTTTTTAAGACATGTTTCTCCTGCCAAGGGTTTTCACCCACCCCACCTACCTACCCACACATACTCACAAACTCTGAGAGAACTCCAAATTCTCTACTGGAGCTGCTGCCTTTTTCTTTCCCTACTTTTTACCCAGTTGCTCTCCCTACTGGTTGGGTTATATTTTTAGCTGGGGAACTCTTGGCAAAGAGGAGATAAGTCACTTCTCTCGCCCATCTGCTTGAGCCCATGTTCCTCAGTTCCTTGTTGCTGCCTCTGGCTTTGTTGATACTGCTGACAATCCAGCCTTCTGGGTTGTCCCAGCCATCTGCTCTTGACCTTCTTGATCCCAATCACTCCTTCTCCTCCTCCTGCTCCAGCCCCAGCCTGGTCCCAGACTGCTGGTAGCTTCCACTGTGTCTTTGAACTCATAAACTTGGAGCCGCTTTCCAGGCAATGGTAAAAACCGGAGCATATTTTCCTTAGGCAATGATTAGCCTCCTAACTCCCTCTCCACATGACTGGGGGGAAAAACTGTTCCCTAGCATTTTACCTCAGGGAGGAAGGGGAAGGGGAAGGGAAGAAAAAAGTTACTCTTCCAAACAGAAAGTAAATTACAAGCATGGCGCACTCTTTGAAAGAGCAGTGCATTACTTATTTCAAACAGCTTCCAGCTTTAGGATGTTTTTTCATGAGTGCACTGATCCTTTCACTTATCTTGCCTGAGATTCAGGGGAGAAATTCAGCTCCCTACAACCCTTTGCCATTTGGGCCTGCCCAGTCTCTAAGATTCATCCAATTTGGCATTCCTTCACACTATGCTCCCATGCTATGGGAGATCCAAGAGCTCTGACAAAAGTAATCTGAATGGATAGAGAAAAGGAATTTTAGAGACTGGAGGTGACAATTTTAAGCCTTTTCAGACTCCATTTTTTAAATGAAAGGCTCTATATATTATTGTATTTTGCTGATTGTCTGCTTTAAGTTTTAATTTGGTTGGTTTTAAGTTCATTTACTAATGCATTCAATACTATTCTGTTATACTGAACCAATTTAAACTACTGTGTTTTAACAATTATATATATTCTGCTACTTTTCCCCTATAACTACTGAACAAAATATTGTAAAAGTCGATAGCCAGCTTTTTCTTACATTTTGGCTTTTTTAAATCGTCACAAAGGTGACAATGGGCTCCGTCATCCTGGTTAACAACCTTTAGAGAATTTGAGCTAAATATCTCAAATTTATTTTAAGGGGTCTTTAGACATGATTTTTAGATTTTTTTTCAACAACTGTTTCTGATCATTTTGCTTACCTTTGAGTTATTTGTAACAAGAGGTAAAGGATCCATTTTAGTAGCTGAAGTGAAGTGAAATTATAATCCCCACCTCCCACATTTGTAAAAATGTGAATGGATGGGACATAAGTCTCATACAAAGGAGCTCGAAAGTTGATCCCAGGGCATGGTACCCCTCGATGGCTTCCAAGAGGGAGCATCTCTTATTTGTAACTCTTCAGCTCACTCTACCCTTCCACCGAATAATCTAGATTCTTGGTGACATTTTTTTAAACCCAACATTAACAGTACAGAGTTTTGGTTTTTTCTAGACTCCTCTGCCACATTTTTGTAATGATGGCAGTAATAGATATTTTTTAAAATATCCCAGTCAAGGTTGAAAGAATTGCTACATCTGTAAAAAATTGTGACAAATATCCATCAATTCATAGGTTTTTTAAATGTCACAGAGCAGACTCATGTGAATCCTAATGATAATGGGTGTGTTTGCTATTGTAATTAAATGGGTTATTATAACTTTGGGGATTTTGATACTTCTTAAATGTGCATTACCTGTTGTACTATTGTTCTTTATAAAAAACTCTAACTTTGTAAAAATCATTTGAACTCACACAGAGTGGATCATGGCTAAGTTTGAAGAGGAAATGGATCTCATTTTTTTTTGTGGGGGGGTGGGAAGAAATCTTTGTATTCTACCTTTCCTTAGCTGATACAGTGTCAATGATTATAAGCTATATGTTTTTGATTTCTGAAACTTTTATTATTGTTTTTGACTGCATATGCAATATATTATTTTGGTTTTATTTTTCTCTCCTTTTTGTATTTGAAGCACATGTCACCAGCATTGAGATTTTCTTTAACTTTTTTGATTTTGCAGTAATATAAGTTTAAAATACATTTGCCCTGTCAATGCATACCCAAAAAGCTTTAGACAATAAAAATGGTGCCATTGCTTGTTTAAAAAAAAAATTACGGGACTTTGCTTAATGATTCTGTCTGATTCCAGAAGAAGGGAATACAAAAAGAGCCATTGCATAGTGCCAAAGAAGCACAAAGCTATTTGCATAGTGCCAATCAAGCACAAGGTCAAAAGGACAAAACCAATGCAGGTAGGATTGAAGGACTTCCAAGCCAATACGAAAGGACTTGTACCTAGTGTGAGACTTGAGGTTGAGGTGCTTGACATATGTTAAGACGCAGGATGCCTTATATCCACATTCTTTGTGAAATACTCAGACAAGTACCGAAGTTTGGCTATCATCCTGACTCCCCCTATCCCTGAGAGTGAAGGAAAAATCAGACCAGGGAATGACACTTCTCTATCACACAAAAATCTAGTCCTTTTTTCTATCTTATAGTAGTCTTGGCTGCAAATGGATAAGTGAAATATTACTGCATGAGTCCTTCAGACTTATGGGATAGAAATTACTTTAATTGGGCCCTGATTCAAGGAACTATTATTCCTTTCCTTAAAATTTTTACACGTAAGACTTTGTGGTCTATATTTCATCCAGAAGTTATCTTTTCTCTTTTATTTGGATCTTTTAAATTTTTTATTTCTTTTGCCAATTGATTCATATACCTCATAACTCAGCCATGCATCCCTAAGTGATCCCTGTGCTTTTCAACACCCTCATCAGGTGGAATATGTATTATTATTTTAAAATGCAAAGCTTAAATTCTTTTTGAGAATAATTTTAGGATAAGAAATATGCTACCTCTCCAAATCCAGAAAGTGAACTGTTTGGCGAAGGCACCATGAAGATGCCTCCACAGACAACACCCTGAGGCAGAAGATCCAAAGTGAACTCTGGGATGTGGTGATTTGAACTGTGTGGGGTTGAATGCATTTGTTTTGTATGTGTACTCTTATGCTGAAGGGCACTGCCCCCTAACTGGCTTTTTGTCAATGCACCTAGCAATCATGGGTTTGTTCTTTTCCCTTTTATCCTCAGATTACTGTAATTTAAAAGTTGATTATATTAAATTATCAAATTGGGGAGACTAGCCCCCCCAAATCAATCATCAGGAGTGAATGTATAATTGAAAAATCTGTTAGCCTAGAAAAGAACTACATTTCCCAGGAGCCCACTGACTTTCTGTCATTATGTACTTCCTATAGACGGGATATTATGCGGGGATGTAGAGGGTCCCACCCTTGGCCCTGTTGGCGAGCATGGTGGTGGTGAGTGGGGATTTTGAAATGGTATTCAGCCATGGGCAAGTGGTCTTTATTTTGTATCCCTTTTATTCTTTATTTCTAATGATCATTAATAAATCTAAAACATATATTTTATCGAGATTTAATTTTTAATTTAATGTTTTTCCTTGTTTTGTGCTTTTTTAAAGTATGTTGTATTTCCTTATAAGTGTACAGGTTATATTCCCACAGACATGTTAAAGTCAAAAAGCAAAAGTCCTAAGGGCACCCTAAATCAAATTAAAATTTCCCTGGAAAACTTTTAACAAAATAAATAAAAATATAACAAACATAGAAAATATTAACTTGTGGTTTCCTAATTAAGTCATAGGGATCAATTTGTATTTGAGTTTGACACCAAGACTGCCCACAAATGTCTTTCCTGATTGCCCAAGAAGACTGGAAACTCACTGAACATAGGAACTGGGTTTAGTTGTTACTTTAAAAACAAAAACAAAAACAAAAAAACCCTTTGTATTTGCAATACCTAACTTAAGAGATGCTCATTTGTTTGAATCTGAAGAGGACAAAATGAAACTTTTTCTCAAAGCAAAAAAATGCATCTAAATGACTGGATTTAGAATATAACAACACTCTAATCTAGTCTGATGGACAAATACTCCTGAGTGTAATAAATGGTGGCTACCAAATCCCCACTATAACAGATAATTAAATGAGGGATTTTATCTTTCCAATAGGATTCTATCAATTTAACTGCATGCCCCCCAGGGATTCCCCAGGGAATCTGCAGAATCCAAAGTCCTCAGGTTCAAGTAAATAATTCCAAGGGGTTGACAGATAATCAAGTGGTCCTACCAATTCCCCATTGTCAGCAAATTCTCTCTAAAAAGAGAAACAAAACCCAATGTTCAACTCTATATTCCAGTGGGGTTTTATTGAAGAATTTGAATTATTGCTGGTTAATATCTTGGAAGAAAGGTAGGTACAGGCATTATAAAACATGTCATGCTCTTCTTACAGGTTACTTTCAAGATAAGGGGGCAGTTTTTCTAGGTCTTTAGAATTTCTTTTAAAAGTTTCTTAATTTTAAAAAATGTAATCATAAATTTGAGACTCATCCATAAAGACACTTAACACATTTCAATCTACAAGTATTTATTAAACACCTACTATGTGCCAGGCACTGGGTATACAAATACAAAGAATGAAACAATCCCTACTCACTAGGAGCTTACATATTAATGGTGGAGACAAGTACATATATAAATGTATACAACATAAATACAAACTGAATAAATACAAATATATACAGAGTAGTTAAATACAAAGTAGTGGAGGGAGGGCACTAGCAGTTTGGGGGATCAGGAAAAGCTTCATGCAGAAGATGGTGCTCAAGTGGCATCTTAAAGGAAGAGGACTCCAGGCAGCAGGGAGGAGGGAATGTATTCCAGGCATGTGGGCCAACCAGAGCAAAAGCCAGGGATATGAGATGGCGTGTCATGTGGGAGAAGAGGCCAGTTTGACAGGACTGCAAAGTGTGAGGGAGAGAAATACCAATGGGGATTGAAATATTGGGGAATGAGGTGAAAGATTTTGTAGTACTTTAAAAGCTAAACAGAAGTTTATATTTTATCCTAGAGACAACAGGAAGCTACTGCAGTTGACTGAAAAGAGTAATATGGTCAGATCTCATCTTAAGGAGAATGACTTTTGCAACAATGTGGAAGATGGACCAGAATGGAGAACAACATGAGGGAGGGAGATTAGTTAGGAGGTTGTTGTAATAATCCAGGAAAGGTAATGAGGGCCTAAATGAAGGTGGCTGTTGAATGAACAGAGAAAAGGTTGGATAAGAGTGAGATGCTCTGAAGGCTAAAAAATACACAGGTGACAAAAAGGATAGTGAAGAGTCAAGGATAATTCCAGGTTATGAACCTGGTAGCCTAGAATGATGGTGGTATCCTAGACAGATACAGGAAAGAGGGAAAAGTCTGGAGGAAAAGATGTTTGTTCCTGAATATTTTGAGTCTTAAATGCCTCCAGGACATCCATTTGGAAATTTAGTATCTGTGCCAAATAATTTGGATGACTCCTGCTTTTTTAATATAGTTTGAAGTCTAGTACTACTAGATCACTTCCTTTCCACCTTTTTTCTGATTATTTCTCTTCAGTCTTGACTTTTTTGTTCCTCCAGATGACTTTTGTCATTTTTTCTAGCTCTGAATCCTTTGGTAGTTTTGATTGGTAGGGCACTGAATAAGCAGTTATTTGGACAGTTTCATCTTTATGATTGGCACATTCTACCCATGAGGAATTAAAATTTCTCCAATACTTGGGTCTATTTCTGTCAAATGTTTTGTAGCTGTATTCAGGTTATTCCCACATGTCTTGGTAGATGGACTCCCAAATATTTATTCATTTTATTTTGAATGGAATTTTTTTATCCATGTCTAATGGATTTTATTGGCAATACATGGACATGTTGATTTATGTGGATGTACTTCAAATTCTAACACTTCACTTGAGTTATACATTTTTCATTGACTCTTTTGAGTTCTCTAGATAGACCATCATATCATCTGCAAAAGATGGCAATTGCTTTCCCTTTTTCTATGCTTACTCCTTCAAAATCATGATTTGATTTAAAAATTTTGTCAATCAATGGAAAAGATTCCATATATAAAATACAAAAACAATGTTTGATAATCCTAAAGACTCCAGCTCCAGGAGGAAAGGTTCACTGTTGGACAAAAACTATTGGAGAAAAAAAGAAAATAATATGGTAAAAACTAGGCATAGACCAACATCTTTAAAATGTAAGTGGATATATGACTTGGATATAGGTCACACCATAAACAAATTAAAGAATCAATGAAGAAAATATTTTTCAGAGGTATGGGTAGGGGATGAAGTCATGATTAAATTAGCAATAGAAAAGATCAAATAAGATAAAACAGAAAGTTTTACAATTAAAAGGAAAGCAACGGAGAAAATATATGAAGTTTCTCTAATAAAAATCATATATTCAAGATATATAAGGAACCACTTCAAATTTAATAAGAACAAGAGTCATATCCTAATAGATAAATGCTCAAAGTATATGAACAGGCAATTTTCAAAGAAAGAAATTTAAACTATCAAAAGTCATATGAAAAAATGTTTCAAATTATTAAAAGAGAAATGCAATTTAAAACAACACTGTGTATATATCTTATACCCATCAGACTGGCAAAGATGATTAAAAAAAATAAAATAAAATGACAGTTGTTGGAGTAACTACAGGAAAACAGGCATAGTCCTTCTTTGTTAGTGGAGTTCCAAATTTGTACAGTCATGGAAAGCAACAAAACTATTCCCCAAAGTTGCTAAACTCCACACACCATTTCTTTCCTGACTTTATTTTTATTCTTAATTTAATGAACTAAAACCAACTAAAATGAGCACCTCAGTGAACACAGAACAGAGAGGGATATATATATATATATATATATATATATATATATATATATATATATATATATAAAGCTCAGTCTTCAGTGTACACAGAGCAGAGAAGGCTATATATAAAAGTCGAATCTTACTACATACAGATTTCTTTTCATTTTAAATACATAATAAACTCAATATGTTTCTTTCAGAGTTTTGCTTGTGATTCTTCTGGCCTTCCTCTTGCTGTCCTCTGTGCATTTTAAACATGTTTCAATGATCCTCTTTTCCTTGGGGGTAAGAAAAGACCATATCCCTGGATCCCTTCCCCCCACAACTGAACAAAAACAAGAGCAAACAGAAAACCAAAACAAAATCATGTGTATGCCCTTTGACTCATTGCTGCCATTACTAAGCCACCTAAGAACCTAAGGAGATCAAAGAAAAAGGGAAAAGTCCCATATGTACAAAAAAATTTATAGTAGTTCTTTCTATAGTGGCAAAGAATTGGAAATTAAAGGGGTGCCCATTATTTGAGGAACAAGTGAACGAATTACAACATATGAATGTAATGGATTATTGCACTATAAGAAATGATTAAAGGGATGGTTTTAGAGAAATCTGGGAAGTATGAATTGGTAAGAATGAACAGAACCAGAACAATTTACACAACCACACATTGTAAAGACAGTTTTCAAAGATTGAAAAACTCTGGACAATGCATTGACAAACCACAATCCAGAGCAACAATGAAAAAAGCGCCATACCCACCTCTTTAGGAGAGGTGATGGATTCATGTTGCACAATTTGACACACATTTTTAGAAATGGCCAGCTAGAGAGCTTGTCACAAAAGGCTTTAAGTTTTTTTTTTCCTTTTCAATTAGAAAAGCAATAAGAAGTGTTGCCAAGAATGAAAAAGAAAAAATTTCCAGTAGGCAATTGCTATGTGGGACCAAAACTCAGGGGAAAGATTACATATACATATATTTATATATACATATATATGTATGTGTGTGTATGTGTGTAAATATATGTATGTGTGATGAATATATATATAAACACCAAATATTCAATACACAAAAATGGAAAAAGAAGATTAAATATGAAGTTCTGGTTTTATTTTTTTTAAGTATATTAAATATAACCAGGTAATTATAAAATTGTCATTTGTATTCTTTTTTAACTTGTTTTCTTTTTCTATTTTAAAATTTTTTATTGATATTCTTTTCTTTCATTTAATTTTGCATCTGTCACTACCTGCTAAGTTACTGTAAATATCTTTTCCATGAAACAAACAAATATAGCCAAAGAAAGCAAACCAACTAATTGGCCATGTCTGAAAACCCGTCTCATTCAATCTTTCTACCCCATTAGCTTTTTGGCAAGAGGTGAGAAGAGAGAATAATGTGTGCTAGGCAGCGGTCAGTCTGGCCATATAACCTGGGTCCATCAAGGTTCTGTGGCACAGATGGAGTTTCAATAGGTTGTGGTAGAACTCAAAATTCGAGTTAAATGGGAATAGGAAAGCTTCTGGACTGTCCTCTGCCACCATGGAAGCTAAAACACAAAAGTTTCTCTGACTCCATCCTGAGTAGAGGCATCATGCCCTTTGAATACATAAAGGCACCCAGCATGGGATATTCTTTGCCACTAAACATAATCTGTTTCCATTGAGAATAAGGGAGGAAAAGGGAGACCAGAATTCACCAGAATCAGATCAGAACACATCTTTGACCTGTGCTTGACAATTGTATCCTTATAAAATAAATCCATTTAATAACCACTCCCTGTGTAAAATCAGCATTCATACCGCTGTTTTTACCCATGTTTAGGACAGTTTCCAGCAGTTTCCTAACACAGCTAATTTAATCATCTATATTTTCTGAAGTCATGATTAATCACTGCATTCACCATATATTTATGACAAAAAAATTAAGATTATATCAACACAGAAAAAGCTTTTGACAAAAATACAACATTGTCACATTAGGACACTGAAAAAGCCTAACAACAATTACGTCTTTCCTCAGTCCTGTATAAAACTTAGAGCAAACATCATCTATGACAGAGAAACACCAGGGGATTTTATGATCAGAGACAAGTTGTTAGCACTATTTTTTATATAGTTCTGGAAAAGCTAGTTATATAGCAAGAAGACAAAAAGAACTTGGAAAACAGAGAAAGAAGGAACAAAATATGACTATTTGTAGATTATATTATTTAAAGAGGCCTAGAAATTTAATATAAAATTAAAACAATAACTTCAGTGAAAAAACAGGACAAAATCAGAAAAATCATCAGTTTCTCTGTACATTAACAAAATCTAGCAGAATAAAGAGTGGACTTCCATTCAAAATAATTACAAAATATATACACTATCTGGGAATCTACCAAATCTCACTCAGGACTTCTATGACAAAAGTATCTAAAGATATATAAACTTCAATTGAAGATATAGTAACTGTTCATTGTTGGGTCCAGTAGAGTGTTCCTTGGCCAGCCTTCTCCACGCTGACAGAAACATCAGTATTCTTATATAGCTGGGAGATTGCAAAATATCATCTAGCTGGGAGATTGCAAAATAGCATTTTGTACCAGGTAAATTTTGCTGGCTCTTTGTCTGATCTTAACTGTTCAAGAGGACCCACTGGCCAGAGTTCAAATGTTTGCATTGAAGGACAGTCCTTTCTCAAGTTGAGTAGTCTCTACAGTAACTTGCCTTTAGTATATATTAAGCACCTCTAGTAGATGCAAAAAGAGGTGCTCACTGGGGGAAAGAGAAGGAAATCTCTGATGTTCTGACATTCATAATTAATCTAAAGATTACAGGAGGTGACACTGGAAGGTGGCAGTTACCTCAGGATGAGCAAACTCCTCATTCTGGATCCAAATAAAGCTCAAGAATGACCTCGGCAGTGCTACTCTTACCTTTAGAGTATGGATACATAGCCTTTTACAGAAGTTATATGGCGGGAAAATACCTACTGGGCTTTTACCATGCAAATATATGAAGCTGCAAGTGACTATGTTTCAAAGAAAACTATGATCTTTCTTAAAAATAAAAAAATTATTTAATAAGCACTTGTTCTGTGTGGGGATAGGGATACAGCCATAATGAAATACTCTGGCCCTCCAGTAGCTTATATTCTTTTTATATTAGAAATATAATGGATTCCAAAGAGAAATTGAATATTTCCATATGCAAAATAGAACAGAAAAACAGGATATGCAAAGATGAGAATGGCTATCATACAGAACTTATTTTTTTTAAGAATATACTCAATTCACCATGTTACTCTGAAAGCTATTCTCTTTCTTTTTTCCTTTTGAAGTCCTTCTGAGAATTAAAAAAAAATACTGCAATTGAGTCTCATCTTTCTTTTCTTTGCAAGCTCCCTCTCTCGCAATACAAAAAGCACAATCCTTGTAACAAATAAGCAGTCAAGCAAATCCATATCCATACATTAACCATCTCCAAAAATGTATATATGTCTCATTATGCATCTTGAGTCCATCCCTCCTTTCAGGATGTGGGTAGCACACTCCTTTATCAGTCCTCTGGAGTTGTGGTGGCTCATTGCATTGATTATCGAGTTCTTAAGTCTTCCAAAATGAATATGATCAATTCTTAACATGTAAGTAAAGAGCATTAAAATAACATCTAATGCAAAAGATTCTTCTACTTGGGAAAAATCTCCCCAAAGAGGGGTTGCACTTTGCAATTTAAGTAGAGAATCAGAAAGTGACAAGAAAATAAATGAGCCTATTAATAATAATAATAATAATCACCACGACAACAACCATAATAATGCTGACTTGAACCATCCATTAGTCTTACTGCTAAAGGTAAATACTTCACTAGTGCCTCAGAATTGTGAGGTGGGTCATAGCAGTCAAAATAAGGCACAGGCTAACAAACAAGAAAAGGCTGCCCAGAAGACTCTACTACTTTTCAGCAGCTTATACTGAAAGTGATTGGTGTCATGTACTAATGGGAGATACTTGTCCACCTGGGTGATTTCTAACTAGAAGACCATGCAGTTAAAGGGTTCCAAAACACTGCCTAAAAGCCACTAGCTTAAATTTGTGGACTAAGTCCAAAACTTCTGCCAAATAGGTGGGTCACACCGTATTGTAATAAGAAGTGAGCATTAATCCTGACAAGACAGAATCACTCACCAACTGGGTCTGAAAAACTATCAAATGTGGCCCCCTACAGCACACCACAGCTACCCCTTAAACCCACACTCTACTCTGACTACTCCCTATGCTCATTAAAGCTCCAAAGGAGCCATTGCCCCAATCAATGTCTCTATTCAAACTGTTCTGTCTTTTGAAATTCTGCCTATACTTTATGGCCATCTCTTTCTTAAAACCTCTCCCAGTCCTCACATTAATGATCCTTCTTCACTTGGACAACACAAACTCTTCTGTATGTATACCTCCCAAACTTTTACCATTTATAATTTGGAAATAGAATTGTCTGTCATATTGTCCCTCCTCATCTCCCAGGCCCTAGAACCTACAACAACATCACTGGATAGCAGCTATATATTACCCAAAAGACAAATGAAAGAAGAAACATTTTTCTCTCTCAAGGAACATTACTGTAGCTGGGGATGAAATTTCACAGAACCTCTTCAGAACTGGGTAAATTACAATTTCAGTTGATAATTTTTTGTCAATTTAAGAGATATCCAATAAAGTGACCCAGTGATCTATGCTGAATCCTGGGCTACATGTTTTGTTAATGGCTTAAGAAGACATGATTATCAAAACACATGACAAAAATCAGGAAGAATAACACACACTGTGGATCACCTAATCAGGATTTCAAAAAAGATTAGTCCAAATTAAGTATAATGAAATTTTATAGGAACATGTAAATAAAATCTTACACCTGAGAACAACAGAGAAACAGTTGACCTGAAACATATCTGGAGAATTTAGTGGAATATAAGCTCAGTAGGAGACAAGCATCATGAAAGAATATCCAAAAATGCTAATTTCATCTTAGACAACACAAGGAGAAGTATAATCATCAGAATGAAGGAGATATTACCATATTGTTAACTCTGCCCATAGCAAATCTAGGGCACAGATTCTTAACCTATTGAATAGGTTATCTAGTATAAGTTATACATCTAAATGAATAAGGTGCAGGAGGTCTGAGAACATGGATGGAAAACAAATTTTGATAACTATATTTCAATATAATGGGTTTTCTTCATAATCCTAAGTATTTTATATCATGCATTTAAAAACATTATTTGGAGAAGGGGTCCATAGGCTTCATCGAATTGCCAATGGAGTCCACATAACCAAAAAAAGCTAAGTACTCCTGATCAAGACTAGTCATCAGAACTGAAACACATCTTTCATCTCTGGATTTCCCACCCTGAAGCTTAGCTGACCCTAGTCACATTTCATAATTTACAACAGTAATCTTGCCACCTGCAGCACATACCCTCATCCCCTTCTTTCCTGCTGTCTGGATTTCCAGCTCAGAAATCATACTGAAAATTAAATTAATGTTGTTATTGCTACTAAAAAGAGCATGTTGACCAATTTTTCTACAGCTCCATTCACCATCCCTGTGATTTCTCACATCATAACTTTCCTGGGTAAACATGCACCTAAGCTATATGATTTTGATATGCAATTAGAATATAAGTTCCTTAAAGGCAAGGGCTATCTTGCTTTTGCATTTCTATCTCTAGCACTTAGCATATTATTTGCATTATAGTAAATATTTATTTTTTTAGCACATTTTGGAACCACATTTTAGAATCATCTAAGGAATGTGCAGCAAAAGGCAACCAGGAAGATGAATGACCTTTACTTCATAAGGATGAATGGAAAGAACTAAGGATGTTTTATTTGAAGACAAATTTCAGTGGTGGTGGTGGTACAGCTTAACTATCTTCAAATATCTGTTTTGTTGTCATTGGAGATTATGCTTGTTTTCATTGGCTGCAGGTGAAACTAGGAGGAATAGGGAAAAGTTGCCCCCCTCAAAAAAAGTGTTTTTTAGGTTTTGTTTTCCAAAAGAAAAAAGGTTTAATAATTATCCCTATCCAAAAAAGGGAACCAACTGCCTTCGGAGGCAGCAAGTTCTCCCTCTTTAAAAATCTTTTTAAAAATTCCAGGTGGTAATTTGAAATGACATAGGGGCAATTTTATTTCAAATGAAGTTGAACTCGGTGGTTTCTAAAGCCCTTTTCAACTCTGAAATTCTATGACTAGAAATTTCCAAAGCTTTTCCCTTCCATTATATACTTGCAGAGTTAAATTCCAGCATGATATCTGGGATGAGACATGATCTATTCATTACATATATGGAGATTCTCACCAGTATGAATTAGCTGATGTTCTGCAAATTGTTTCCTCTAGATGAAGGTTTGCTCAAATGTTTTTTCAAAAGTTATCCATCCTAATGCTTGAATGATGTATAACAAAGGTTTGACTTGGCCTGAAGGCTTTCATTATATCCAAAGGTTTCTCTCTTTAGTATGAAGTCTCTTATGATCCACTTTCTACTTTTCAAAAGTTTGCTTACAATTGTTACACTAGGTCCTTGCCTTCAGTATGAATTTTCTGATGTGTAATGCTTTTATTCTCATGAAATCTTTTCAATATTCTGTACATTCACATGTTCTGTCCAGCATTAAGTCTCAAGTTCCTTAAAAATTCCAACTCATTACATGAAAAATATTTCTCAAATATGAGTTTTCTAGTGTATATTGCTTTCCCTTCCAGCTGCAAGTTTTCCATTTATTTGAATCATAGAGTATATGCCTTGTTACGAATCCCATGCTTCCAATGAACTATGTGAAGTTTTTCAAATTCACTATATTCAAAGGGTCTATTTGTATTCTGAATTATACCATAAGTTCTGGCTATGGGCTAATGCCCTTTCATTTTATTCAAAGTGTTTCTCTCCCCTACAAGTTTTGTGATGCTTATTAAGGCTTCCCTTTTGGCTGAAGGCTTTCCCACAATGGTTACATTTATAGGGTTTTTCTCCAGTATGAACTCTCTTATGAGAATTAAGGTTTGTCTTTTGGCTGAAAGCTTTCCCACACTCATTACATTCAAATGGTTTTTCTCCAGTATGAATTCTCTCATGTTGTAAAAGGGAAAAGCTATTCCTGAAGCCTTTCCCACATTCCATACATTCAAATGGCTTCTTTCTAGAATGAATTATCTTATGCATTTTAAGGTTTCCCTTTTGGCTGAAGGCTTTCCCACACTCATTACATTCATAGGGTTTCTCTCCAGTATGGCTTCTCTGATGTCTCAAAAGGACTGAGATATGTCTGAAGCCTTTCCCACATTCATTACATTCAAAAGGTTTCTCTCCACTATGAATTCTCTCATGTTGTAAAAGGTAAAAGTTATTACTGAAGCCTTTCCCACATACGCTACATGAATATGGTTTCACTCCAGCATGCATTCTCTTATGTGAATTAAGGCTTGCCTTTTGGCTGAAGGCCTTCCCACATTCATTACATGAATATGGTTTCACTCCAGTATGAATTCTCTTATGGGAATTAAGGCTGGCCTTTTGGCTGAATGCTTTCCCACATTCATTACATACATATGGTTTCTCTCCAGTATGAATTCTCTTATGTGAATTAAGGTTTGTCTTTTGTCTGAAGGTTTTTCCACATTCATTGCATTCATAAGGTTTCTCTCCAGTATGAATTCTCTCATGTTGTAAAAGGGAAAAGCTATTCCTGAAGCCTTTGCCACATTCCGTACATTCAAAGGGCTTCTTTTTGGAATGAATTATCTTATGCATTTTAAGGTTTCCCTTTTGGCTGAAGGCTTTTCCACATTCATTACATTCATAAGGTTTCTCTCCAGTATGAGTTCTCTGATGCCTCAAAAGGATTGAGATGTACCTGAAACCTTTCCCACATTCAATACATTCAAAGGGCTTCTCTCCAGTATGAATTCTCTCATGTTGTAAAAGATAAAAGCTATTCCCAAAAGCTTTTCCGCATTCATCACATGAATATGCTTTTTCTCCAGTATGAATCCTTTTATGTGAATTAAGGTTTGTTTTTTGGCTGAAGGCCTTCCCACATTCATTACATACATAAGGTTTCTCTCCTGTATGAATTCTCTCATGTTGTGAAAGGGAAAAGCTATTCCTGAAGCCTTTCCCACATTCCATACATTCAAAGGGCTTCTTTCTAGTGTGAGTTATCTTATGCATTTTAAGATTTCCCTTTTGGCTGAAGGCTTTCCCACATTCATTACACTCATAGGGTTTTTCTCCAGTGTGACTTCTATAATGTCTCAAAAGAACTGAAATGTGTCTGAAGCCTTTCCCGCATTCATTGCATTCAAAGGGTTTCTGTCCATTATGAATTCTCTCGTGTTGTAAAAGGTGAAAGGTATTTCTAAAGGTATTCCCACATTCCATACATTCAAAGGGCTTCTTCTGAGTATGGGTTATCATGTGCATTTTAAGATTTCCCTTTTGACTAAAGGTCTTTCCACATTCATTACATGAATATGGTTTCACTCCAGTATGAATTCTCTTATGTGAATTAAGGCTGGCTTTTTGGCTGAAGGCTTTTCCACATTCATTACATGCATAGGGCTTTTCTCCAGTATGAATTCTCTTATGTGAATTAAGGTTTGCCTTTTGGCTAAAAGCTTTCCCACATTCATGACAGTCAAAAGGTTTCTCTCCTGTATGAACTCTCTCATGTTGTAAAAGGGAAAAGCTATTCCTGAAGCCTTTGCCACATTGCATACATTCAAAGGGCTTATTTCTAGAATGAATTATCTTATGCATTTTAAGGTTTCCCTTTTGGCTGAAGGCTTTCCCACACTCATTACATATGTAAGGTTTCTCTCCAGTATGACTTGTCTGATGTCTTAAAAGGACTGATCGATGTTTGAAGCCCTTTCCACATTCATTACATTCAAAGAACTTCTTTCCAGTATGAATTATGTCACGGATTTTTAGGCTTCTCTTCGGTGTAAAGGCTTTCCCATATTTATTAATTAAGTAGGGTTTCTCACCACACTGATCTCTCTTCTGTTCATATATGTTTCCCTTCTTCCTAAACGCTTTTCCAAATTCATTACATCTATAGAGTAAATCTCCAGTATGATTTTTTTCATGTTGCCCTAAGTAATGCTTACTGCTGAAGACTTTCACACATAAATTACATTTATATGGTTTATCTTCAGTATGAATTCTTTGATGTTCAGCTAGGTAAGCTTCCCCACATTCATCATATTCAAAGGAATTCTTGGCAGTAAGAAATATTGTATGTATTTTAAGGTGTTGATTCTGACCGAAGACTTTCCCACAATCATTACAGCAACAGGATGTACCTCCAGTATTTATTTTTTGATCTTGGCCTAGATCGTTTGCTTTCCCACATTCAATAAATTCAAGTGGTTTCTCTCCAGTAGGAAGTCTTCCAAATACATTATATTCATGAAGAAAATCTAGGGGGAAAAAAGGTGTCAATATTCAATGTTCTATGAGGAAAGCAAAATGGAAAGGTTTCAAGGTGAAAATAAAGAAAAGGATGTGGGAAAAGGTGAGTGGTATCCTTGTTAGAATGTAGAAGAATGAAGACACAGGAGAGAAAGGGTTTTAAGAAAGACTCTTTGACAGTAGGGAATAAGCAAGATACAAGGCTATTTCAAAATAATGGGGAATTATAACCTATGATGTTGGCACATAACTTCTACTCCAAATAATCATGATGGGAATTAAAAGATGATGACAGGAGACCACCCACTAATGGTCTAAAGAAGAACAGACATAAAATGTTAGTTACAGACTTTGTGAAGGGTATGAAGCTGGCTATTTGTCAGCAATAACAAACATAGTAATATATATTGACTTTCCAGAGTATGAATCTAAAAAATAACACACTTACAAGACTGGTCAAAACTTGATAGTTACTACCTAAATCTGGTGATTCATGAAAGAAGTCGCAAGAACCTAAGAAGTATCGCTGGGAATAATGAAGTCGTATGCAAAACTCCAAAACCTCTAAGAACAAAGAGTTTTTATCTGTCTTGGCAATAGAAGGCAATAAAAGGAAAGAATAGATTTTGGAAAAGAAAATCTGGTCATGAAGGTAGAAATGGAATGGTCTATTTCTGGAATTGATTAAAATACTATAATGGTAGTATCTTGATCATGGATTTAATGAACTCCAAAAGACAAGGAAATAGAAATCTTTGGCCCAAAATATTTCTATACAAATACATATAGAATAAGTGATAAGCAAGAGAACATGAGAACTTGTGGCAAAGAAATAAGTTTCTCAAAATATAATTTTTCCTCCAACAAAGGAAGAATAGAGACAAATTACAAACAGTAAGCTTTCCTTCAATTCCTGCTGAAATTCTAAGATGTTTTATTTTATTTTTTTTAAACCCTTACTATGTTAGAATCAATAGAAATATCAGTGCCAAAGCAGAAGAGCAGTAAGGGCTAGGCAGCTGGGGTTAAGTGACTTGTCCACAGTCAGAGAGCTATGAAATGTCTGAGTCCAGATTTGAATCCAGGACTTCCCATCTCCAGGTCTGGTTCTCTACCCACTACGCCACTTACCTGCCCTACTAAGATGTTTTTACTGGCATAGTTACTGAAAATCTGGAAAAGGAATCTACTAGAGCAAAGTGTAAGCATGGGATAATCAAGATGAAATCCTGGAAGATTAACTTAATTTGCTTTCTGACAATCTCAGACCAGTGAGAATCATACTGAATAGAATAGCTGCCTCAGAATAAGAATGACATGGTCTAGCTTCAAGTCATTTAATCTCACTATCCAAGCAACTTTCTCAAAGTATGTTACAGTAGTTACCAATCTGCACTGGTAGAAGAAATTTCCTCCTGGGGAACATTCTATATGGATAAATTATGTTTGGGCCAAAATACAAATATTAAAGGGAAACACTGTGGATAACTGGCCTGGCTTTTTTCCACAGCATAAAATTAAATCTTCTATGCTCTATATTGCCAAGATGGAGAAGAGCACAGTAAAGACAATGATGAAGTCAATGAATAATCAGAATCTAAGTAAAGTCCTCGTGCCAATTTAAGAAACAATTTCCTATGCAATGGTCTCCAAAATGGGGTATCTTCACCTCAAGAGCTGTTTGTTTGCAACAATTCATTGTGGTGAGAAGGTTGGGACTAGATTTGTAATTTCATGGATATAAAGAACTCCCTCATGAGAAATCTCCCTTTACCAATGAATCCAAGATATCACCTTCTCTGTACTTTCTCATCTTAGAAAGCTTCCAAGACATTGAGAAGTTTAATCACCTCTAATAATCTAGTCATTTAGGTTTTATAGCTAATATATGTCAGGAATAGAACTTGAGCTCAGGTCTTCCTAGGTCAGCATTAAGTTCTCTTATCTATTACATTATTCCGCCTCTGAGGAGGGGAATATTAGAACGTCTATTTGTATTTAGCTTTACAAATATTTAGTATACATGTTGACATTAGTGTCCTCACTCAATATGTAAGTCAAATAATATGTGCTACATAGAGGCCAAGAGGTATCCTCAGAAGAGTAGCCTCACTCGTTGTTTGATGTCAGTATGATTCAGTGTGTTGCAGTTTATGTATGCACAACTGAAATCAATTTACAGATTAAATGATCAAGCTTTAACTAAATTCACAAAATAGAAGAATATATTCAAAATAAGATTACTATAGGGGGCAGCTGGGTAGCTCAGTGGATTGCGAACCAGGCCTAGAGACAGGAGGTCCTAGGTTCAAATCTGGCCTCAGACACTTCCTAGCTGTGTGACCCTGGGCAAGTCACTTGACCCCCATTGCCTAGCCCTTACCACTCTTCTGCCTTGGAGCCAATACACAGTATTGACTCCAAGACGGAAGGTAAGGGTTTAAAAAAAAAAAAAGATTACTATAAAGGTATTATTGTTAAGGGAACAGCTAGGTTGCTCAGTAGATTGGACACCAGGTCTAGATATGGGAGATCCTGGGTTCAAATCTAGCCTCAGACACTTCCTACCTATGTAATTAGGGGCAAGAGCCTCACTGACTCCCAATGTCTTTACCACTTTTCTGCCTTAGAACCAATACACAGTATTGATTCTAAGATGGAAGGCAGGGTTTTAAATATATGTGTGTGTGTGTGTGTGTGTGTGTGTGTGTGTGTGTGTGTGTGTGTAATTGGTAAAAGATAATGAGTAATATTATATTTTAATAATAAGTGACCAATAAGAAAATTAATAAAGCAATACCTCTGTTCCTTGAATACATTATTCATGAGCCACATTATGAATCAAATATTAAAAATTAAATCTGACAAGCAGTCATGAAAAAACTTAGAAACTGACAAGATTATGTGGAATATGGATTAAGAGGAAAGATTAATGAACTGATTATATCTTTGAAAATTAAAAAGTCAACATATATAATAAAATTGGCAATAATTAATCAGTTTACAGATTTGGAGCTATACAGAAATACCAATGGGATACTTTATAGATCTAAATGAAATTCTTAAATTTTAAAGAAAATAATGAAAGAAGGAAGAAATTAAGAAGAAACAGTACTTCTCAACCTAAAATTATATTGTTAAGAAGCAATAAAAAAGCATTTGGCACTGGTAAAAACAAACAAAAAAAGATATCAATGTACCAGACTAGACAAGGAAGACACAGAATTAACTTAGCTCAATAACTCAGTGTTCAACAAATCTAAAAATGCACATTATCTAGGAATTTGAAGACTAGAAAGTAGTTTGGCAGAAATTAGGTTTAAAACAACAACTCCTACCACATTCCATAATCCATTCAAAATCGATATATGATCCCACTAAAGACCATACATAAGAAAATTAAGAGAAGCTTATCATAAAGATTTCATAGTTGAGGGCAAAGGATGAATTCTTAGTCAAGGAATACATACAACTACAAAAGATAAAACACATCCTTTTAATTACATGAAATCAAAAACCTATGGAAGAAAAAAAATACAACTAGGAAAACACAACTAAGGTAGGAATCAAATACCTCTAACAAGGGATTGATATGTAAGATATATAGTAAACTAATAGAAATATATATAAGATCAAAAGCCAGTCCCCAATTAATAAATGATTGAAATACATGAACAAGCTTTTCTCAAAAAGAATCACAAATTGTTAAGCAATCATACAAAGGAATATTAATCCTTAAGAAGATAAATGAAGTGTTTTTTTTAATCCTAAGGTTTCATTTAGAAAAGTGGGATGATAACAAAAGATGGGAAGTCAATGTAAAATGGATTGTGAAAAAGCAAGCATGCTAACCGAATGTTTGGTGGATCTGTGAATCCAATATCATACAAAGGAAATTGCTAAAATATCCATACACTGTGACCCAGATATTCTACTCCTAGGTATTCCCTCCATAAGATCACTGACAAAAGTAAGGCTCTATATACACCAAAGTATTTACAGTAGTGCTTTTATACCACTTTTTGTGGTAGCAAAGAAATAGAAACAACATAGGTTAATCAACTAGGGAACAAACACACTGTAGTGTACTAACAATCTAATCCTTTACTCTGGCCTTCCATGAAGAGGCAGTTAGTTGGTCCTTGTTTGCCAATCCAAATTCTTTCTCCAATATCCCAACCCCTTCCAAATTCTACGATGTATTTGTTGACATTCTTATCTGTGTGAAATGATCAGGTAATACATACACTATCCTAACCATTCTTTTATCATCGATATTGGGCTCTCTGTCTCTCTTCCTATTCCCTACAAACTCACTCTTATCTAATCCATTTTTTTAAAACCCCTCATTTAATCCTGCCATTCTAGCAAGTTGGTCCTCTACCTCTCCTCCCTTTTTGTGGCTAAAGTCCTTTAGAAAGGCTGTCTACTCTCTATGCCTCCACTTCTATTCCAAACCCTCATCATCCCCGCCTCATCATCCTACTGAAACTGCCCTCCCCAAAGCTGCCAGTGATCTCTTCACTGCCAAAGGTATTTGGTATGTTCTCAACCTCTCTGCTGCATTTGATAGGGTTGATCATTTTCTCATCCCAGATAGCAGTCAGTTGCATTTTAAAACTTGTTTCAAAAAGAAAATGTTTTCAGCATGACAAAGATAGTAAGAAATATATTGAGCATGATGCAAATTTCAAGCTGACTTAAACACAATTTCTTCTGCAAAAAAAAAAAAATTTGAGAAGGTAGAAATTCATAGCACTTTTCAGTAAATCCAAACCACTGGCATGAACAAAAGGTCAGCTCTTTTTCAGTGTGTAATATTTATCATATATCTTCTAGTGTATCAGAAGCTGGGGTGAGCCCCTAAGGACTCCTCTACTTTCAACCACAGCCAAGGTGCCTAGCACCCAGTGCCTCCACCCTCCAGGTCAAGCAGCAGCCTGAGGCAAAAGAAAGCCACTATTTAGTCTAATACATATTTACATATTTCTTAACCTTTTAATACATATAAAACTTGGCTACCATTTTTTATTAGGTTCCTATTATTTTTTATGTATCACTGATGGTATTTTTTCTTTAAACCCTTACCTTCCGTCTTGGAGTCAATACTGTGTATTGGCTCCAAGGCAGAAGAGTGGTAAGGGCTAGGCAATGGGGGTCAAGTGACTTGCCCAGGGTCATACAGCTGGGAAGTGTCTGAGGCCAGATTTGAACCCAGGACCTCCTATCTCTAGGACTGGCTCTCAATCCACTGAGCTATCCAGCTGCCGCCAACTGATGGTATTTTTGAGTTGCATCATGCTCCATTTTCCCCATAAGCCCTTTATTTTTTATTGAACAATTTTGAATTGTGCATAATGTTGCATCTTTTGGAAACATGTCAAATTTCTGTCTAACTGCTCCTTCCATGTCTCCTATGCTAGTCTTTCCATGGATGACACACTAGTAATCATATTTATCACACAAGGCTCTGTCATGGACCCTCAATTCTTTTTCTCTATACTACCTTACTTAGAAATCACAATAGCCACTATTGGTTCAAAGACTATCTCTATGCCAGTGACCCTCGGATTTATATATATCTAACCCTAATTTCTCTCCTGAGCAGCAGTCACACTAGGGTACCTTGCAAGGCAGAGATGTCAATCCTGAATCAGATTACAATGTAACTAGAAAATACTTAACAAAATAAATAAAAAACACAATGTAACAAAGATAACACTACATTTTTAAACTATCAATATGCAGTCCCCAGGGGTGTGTATTAGTATGTATCTCACTATTTCTATGTTGTCCCCACCATTAGAATGCCTTTTTTATTTCACTGCTTACCCTACCCTCTGGCACACAGCCAGCATGTAGTAAATATTTATTTAACTGACTGATGAATGCAATGGAGTACTACTGTGCTATAAAAAATAAGGAATACAAAGAAGCGTGGGAAGACTCATGAACTGATACAAATTGAAGAACTACAAAAACAAGATTCAGAATGACAACAATGTAAACAGAAAAAATAGTGACAACTAAGTAATCAGAATTCAATAATATGAAATTAAAGTGACCAAATGAAGTCCTAATTAGAGATTAAAAAGACACACATACCCAGTTCTTTTGCAAGAGCAGAGGACTATGAGTGTGGTATACTGCATACAATGTTCAACTATGTTCAACTTTTTTGATATATCTTTTAATTTGGTAGAAATTTTTCTTTCTTATTTTTTTCATACTTGTAAGAACTATAAAAATTTCATATCTATGTATGTAAAAAACATAATTCTAAGTTAAGTTTCAGTGGCTTCTGAATCTACCATTAAAAAAATCATAATTAACTCCTGCATAACTTTCAAGAGGAAGATAGAAATGTATTAATCAACTTTAATTTTAAAATATTTTGCATAACTGGTGAATAGGGTTAAAAAACAAACATCATGATGAAGTATGTGTGATCAATGATGCCCTTTTACATATGGCCCTATTTATCTTTCTGTTTTGTACTTCCTGTTTATCCCTATATTCTACCCTTTCACCCCTCCCAGAAGGCTGTAGCAGATATCTTTTTTTTTTTTTAAAGAGGAAATATAGAAAAAATTCAGCAAAACAAATCAATAAGTTAGAAATTTTTTATTTTATATGCAATGATCCACACCCATGGATCCCCACCTGTGCAAGGAGCTGAGAGAAGTTTCTTCTCATTTATCTTCTTTGGGGGCCAAGTTTGGTCTTTATAATTTTTGCAACATTCTGTTTCAATATTTTAAATGTTTTGTGGTGCCTGTTCTTTCCACATACACACTTGTGGTCACTGCATATTTCGTTTTCCTGGCTCTGCTGATTTCATTTTTGCATCAGTTCATATTAGTGATTCCATTTTTCTCTGCATTTATCATGCTTATCAGAAAACACAGCATTTATTATATTTATGCACCATGATTTGTTTATCTATTACCTGATCAATGAGCATCTATTTTGTTTCCAGTTCTTTGCTACCATAAAACGTGCTGCCATAAGGGCAATGGGCCCTTTCTTTTTATGGATATCTTAGGGTAAATACTTAGTAGAATCCCTGAGTCAA
The DNA here is from genome assembly GCF_027887165.1 of Monodelphis domestica. NCBI lineage: Eukaryota > Metazoa > Chordata > Mammalia > Didelphimorphia > Didelphidae > Monodelphis > Monodelphis domestica. The sequence continues at coordinate 719,994,396 of NC_077227.1, read as the reverse complement.
AAGGTACTGACATTCTAGCCACTTTATCTGCATAATTCTAAATTGATTTCTAAAAGAGTTGAACCAATTCACAGCTCCAACAATATACATTGGTGTCCCTGAGTTTCCACAACCCTTCCAACATTGACTATTCCTGATATTTGTCACTGTGGCAAACTTTTTGAGTGTGGGGGGAAATCTCAGTACTACTGTTTGCATGTCTCTATTAATGATTTCAAGTATTCTTTCATAGTTATTAATAGTCTATAATTCTTCTTTCAAGAAATATTTATACATACCCTTTGACCACTAATCCAATAGGAAATGGCTTTTGATCTTTTTTACTTCTTAGCATTCTATATGGCTTTGGATATCAGGTCTTTATCAAATATATGATATAAAGTTTCTTTTTAGTTACCATTTCCCTTCTTATCTGAGTTGCATTCATTTTGTTCCTTCAATAGCTTTTCAGTTTCATGTAATGAAAACAATCTATTTTATCTTTGTAATTGACTCTATCCCTTGTTTTGTTAAGCAGAGAAGTCTATTATCACTACTACCATTTAACATAGACCCTATGACACAAAAGATTAAAGGAATAAGCATAGGCAAAAAGAGAAAGAAGGAAGGAGGGAGGCAGAAGAGAAGGAAGAAAAATGTATGGAAGGAAGATTTATTAGTCACCAACTATATGCCAGGCACTGTACTAAGCACTTTATGGATATTTATCCATTTGATCCTGACATTAACCCTGGGACACAGTTACTATTATTATCTCCATTTTGCAGCTGAGAAAACTGAGCCAGAAAGCAATTAAGTGACTTGCCCAAGGTTGACAGCTAATAAATGTCTGGAGTCAAATTTGATCTCAAGTCTTCCTAATTCCAGATCCAGCACTCTATATCTACTGAGCTGCCTGAGGAAACAAAATTACCACTTTTTACAAATGATATAAAACCCTAGAGAGTTGATGAAAAAGTTGATTGAAACCATCAATTCTGCAAAGTTGTAGGTTTGAAAATAAATGCATACAAAAAATTATCAGCATTTCTTTATATAAGTTCCCCTTGTGTGATCAAGAATCCCTCCCCATTCATAGGTATGAAAGTGTCTTTGAAAAAAAATTTAATGTTATGATCTTTAATATTCAAGTCATAGATCCATTCTGACTTAACTGGGGAGTATGGTGTACAATGCTGCTCTCAACCTAATTTCTGCCAGATTGATTTCCAGTAGTTCTTATCAACTACAGAGTTCTTTACCAGGCAATTTACTTCGGAGGTCTATTGAACACTGGGTTTAGTTCCACTACTTCTGAGTTTCCTTAACTTAGCCTTCTCCATTGATTTTCAAATGATCTTGATGATTTCTGTTTTCCAATGTGTGGCCTGGAATTCTAACCCCAATTCACTACTACTATTTTTATTATTTACCTTAAAATTCTAGATTTTTTTCCTCTAAATAAAATTTACTATTTTGCCAAATTATGTAAAACATTTCTTTGGCAGTGTGATTGATATAGCCCTAAGTCTATAAATTGGTTTTGGTAATATTTTCATTTTTATTCTACTGGCACAGTTCATTCATGACCACTGGACTATTACTCCATCTATTCATTTCTTTACGGAATGTTTGGTAACATAGCTATGACTCTTCAAATAGTCTATACATTTTATAACTACTTTGAATAGAAATTTCTTTTCCATCACTGAGGAAGCATCTTTTTCAATTATGAGAACTGAACTTAGAATTAAACTTTTAAAAAGTTTTATCACAAAGTACTTAAAAATAAGATTTTCAAAAAAAATGAGCCATATTCCATTGCAATATTCTAAAAACATTATTAATAAAATAATTACTTAAAATGTTCACTTCATTTTTCTCCCTTTTTATATTATTTTTCATGTATTCTGTATTAATAAGTGAAATACTAGTATAGTAAGTACATGTATATAATTTACATGTAAATAACTAACATACTTTGGGAGAAGATGTTCAAATATTTTTTATTTAACAGACTGGTTGATGTACAATTTTAAAAGTTTGAAGACTACTGCTCTAGTGCAGGGCCTTCAGGTTCTGTCAATCACCCTGGACTATTTAATAATGGCTTTTTGACAGATGGTATGCTTATCATAGCTGCAGGTGACACAAAGCTAGAAGATAGACTCAACATATCACATGAGAATCAGGATCAAAAGAAAAATCCTTGCCAAACTAGAATGTTGGATTCAACCCAATAAGATTGAAACTGTAGAGTTTTAAAAGACCAATTTCCAAGTACAAACTGAAGCAGGCATCCCCACAAACAAGTTCGGTGGGAAAAGAGATGGGAAATTTTGAGCAGAGCAAGAACAAACGATAGCAATCCAAATGGTAGGCTGCGGGCAGAAATGTGGTTTGCAGAACAAGGAAAAGGATGGCTCCATTGGAATCGCACTCTAAATAAGAACAAACCCTAGGACACTGTTTGATTCTGTAGGCTTTTTAGTAAAAAACCAATCAGGGAGAACATTTACAGAAAGGCAGCCAGAACAGTGAAGCAGTCAGGATTATGCCAGATAAGGGTTGGTTAAAGAACTGGTAGGTGCTGAGATTACAGAAGATGAAATGGAGGAGCTGCATAACAACTCTAGTTAAATACTTGAAGAGCAATGATGCAGATGAAGGATCACCAACTACTTACTGTATTTCTTCAAGAACATTCCAGCACACTATATCTTTCAAGGCTGGAAAGAGATTAAGCTCCTTCATTTCCAATGGGAGGGGAAAACACCATTTTCCTAACTTGTGTAAACCTTAAAATTTCTTAGACTTGTGAATGTTGGAAATTTCACCATTGGAAGGTTTCATGCTTTTAGGGAATTTCCTACTGATAGTGAGAACTCTATTGGAATGTGAACCCCATTGGCAAGGGAGGTTCCTCCTCCTCCCTTCTTAAGATTACTTTAGGACAGAACCCTTTTGCTGAACAATGGAAAGGCCTGCAGCATAGATCAAAATTTAATTATTCCAATCTCCACCCTACTTAGGGTAACAGGATTTAGAAAGGGCTGTAGCAAAGGATCAAGATTTAATTATTTGAGAATATGACCTTCAACAGACATGTGCAAAGCCACAGACCTCTAGGTGGTCCTGGGTTAAGCTAGAGCCACCATTGGCACAGGGAAGACATGGACAGTGATTGGTAGATGTGAGAACTGAGGGGAGGGAACTTGGATGGTTTCCTTAAAGATAGCGGGGTCTGAGGACTAAGAGGTTGGTTGGAGAGGTTTTGCTCTGAGAGGTTGTGCTCTGAGAAGCTTGCTCTGAAGGAAGCTGGAGGTGGAGGCCCCTGAGACTGTTTCTCCATTTTGGTCACGTGAGTGATAGGGACTGATCTCTTTTCTTTGCCTCAGCTATCTAAGGGCTTGAGCCTTTTGGCCCAGCCTAAACAGAAGGGGTATTTAAGCCATATTCCCTTTTCTCCCCTTTCTCTCTCTCTCTCTTTCCCTCTCTCTCTCTCTCTAATACCTTTCTTCCTCCTATTTGTAATTAAACTCCATAAAAGGTTGACTGCTGACTTAAGTTTTCATTTAGGAATTACATAGCTGAATTCCTTGGCGACCTTAAATTAATACATATCAGTCTTTTAAAGTGATTTCCTTGTCACATTTGGGAGGAAAGTTGGGGCAATTTGAGAGTTATCAAATAGGGAATTAAAATCTAAGATGACAGAAAGCACTGAGCATGAGCAAAACTCATTCATGAGTGTTACTAGCAGACAGACACGATCACTATAGTATAGATTTAAGATGAGAGACAGGAGAAATATTATAAGATGTAGAAGGATCTGAGGAAAGCATGTGTGGTCCTGACCCCAAAATTTCATCATTTCAATGACTTAATGAACTAACCCACTTATTTCTCTTTCCACAAAACTTATTAATTTTCCCAAAATATTAATTTGATCACAGTATTTTCCTGCTCACAAACTGACATTTCCCTCACTACTTTTGAACAGTATCAAAAGGCTAAGGAGGGTATCTAAAGGCCTCCCTAAATCACCTCTCAGTCCAATGGGACTACTCTTCTCTCTGATCCTCTGATCCTCCAGGCTTCTCTCTTGATGTTTCTCCCATAGTCTGACTATGGAAATCCAAAACTGGCCTCACAGCTTTGTCACCTGATTTGATTTAATGGATATATATTGTCCATCTTTTTTTCCAGGCATGGTACTAGGTAGTCAAGAGAAAACTGGGAAAAACAGAAAACAATCTCTGAGCTCACATATCTTTCATTCTACCATTAGGAGACAACATGAATAAAAATGAAAGGCTAAAACAAGAATGAACATTTAGGCTTCGGGGAGTTTTGCTACTTTGCAAAGCCATGTACTCATGTTTCATATAAGTGACACTTGAAATGACAAATGGGGACTGAAGTTGAAGTGAGATCTTAGGAAAGGATATATGGATTTGGGAGTTGTTTAAAGAGATATTATCATTAATCAATCACCAAGGAAGACAGTACAAGAGTGAAAAGAGAAGAGACAACTAAAGTCTCAGTCCTGGGTGATCTTTCAGAAAATAGAATGAAGAAAGGATCCCCAAAACTGGTAGAAAATGGTTTGGGGTCAAAGGAGATAATAAAAAATGCAGACATGAAACCATTCAAGAAATAGAAGAACTAGTATTATAGAATGCCAAGGAGAGAGATCAGGCTATCACAGTCTGCCTAATCCAAAGCTGAATAGGAATTCTTGACAAGACAAGAAAGTCTTGACAAGGAATCATGAGAGGGAACCCACTACCTGTGGAATCAGTCCATTTTACTTTCAGAAATCTGTGTGCCTTGCATTAAGCCTAAACCTCATCCATGACCAAGATTCCTCACACCATGACACTTCAGATGGGTGCCCATCCTGCTTCAACTTAAGGCTTCCATTGAGAAAGAAGCTACTGTCTCTCAATGGTAGTTTTGCCATTCCACTTGTAGAGAGCTCTAATCAAGAAACTTCTTAGTTCTTCCTTCAGCAACCAGGTAATCCTGCTTCCATTGGTCAGCCCTTTCAAATATTTGGAGAGAGCTATCACATCTCCTCCAAATTCTTCTCTTCATTAGGCCTAAGCCCATTAATTTCAGCCAGTCCTAGGATGATGTGGTCTTCATTCCTCTCACCATCACTCACCATCCTTCTGAACACACTGCAGCATGTTTAATTCCTTTCTAAATTATGGCACATAGGATAGAAGGCCTCTCACCAAATCTCAGAACTGGAAGGGGCCCCAGAAGATGTCAAGTGAAATCCGTGAAATCTGCACCCAACTGAAAATACTCCCTTCAATGTTCCAAGTGGTTACTAAAAATTGTGAGATGCTGCAAACAGGTAAAAGAGGATTAAAATTTAGGAACAAACCTTTGAATTTCATAGTAGGAGGAGAAGCAGTACTAGCATTACAGGGATGAAAGGCGCTGGCCTCACAGAAAGAAAGGTCAAGGGTGAGTTCCTGTCATTGTTAGCCAACTTACTACAGGCAAATCAAGACCTCACTTTTCCCCTTTGCTTTCCATTCACCAACATTCATTACTTTTTAGCGGGGAGATCCGCGTCACTGGCTGGGGTAATGGGGAAGGGATAAGACAACTCCATCATTTCCAACCTCACCACAAGCTTCTTCCAGTTGGGGAGAAGGCCTCTCAGAACAGAACTTCCCAGTGTTCACACATAAAGTGAGAATGGTATATACCTATGGGTTTTGACAGTGGACAGAGATGAACTACAAGGCAGACAAAACAGACATCAGGAACAAGCAAAGGTTTGTTTTTCTAAACAAGTCTACACATACCTGACAGTAGAAAGAAAGGAATCTTGGGAGTAAGTCCAGATATAAGAGGAGGAGAAAATAATCCTGAGAAGGGACAAGAAAGGATGGTGCCCAAGACGGGAGGGATGGGCATCAGAAGGAAGAACACCTCTTTCTCAATGACTGGGAGACAAGGAGACCAACAGAGTGATTTCCTCAAGTGAAAGAGGGAGCCAGAAGAAATAGTTCAAAAAGGAGATCAGCCACTTTCTCCACAGGGCCTTTAAGCAGAGGCCGCAGCCCAGTGCTCCAAGGTAATTTGCCTTTCCTGAGCAGTTGGGCTGGGACTCTCCATCCTGTCCACCTGCCTAGGTTTTACTCGCTCACCTGTGTAAGTGTCTCCTGGGACTTCTCCTTCGGGTGGTCCTGGTGCCTCTGTTTTCTCCAACTGGGAGATCACATCTTCTTTGGAATCTGGAAGCCCTGCTCATGGGGAAATAATTGGAAAAGTGCTGAAAAAAGGACACACCTCAGGAGGTAACCGTAGCCTCTCTTTAAGGAATAAATAGATGGTGTAACAGAAAGGACCACGAAAGGATACTGTCTTGTGATCCTATCAAGGCTGGAGAGAGGGGTGATTTAGGTTCAAAGAAAATGCATTCATTCTAACCCTTCTGCTAAGAAGACAGGACTGTTTCCTATCTTCAAGAACCCTGGTTCTTGAGTGCAGAGTCTTGACCTAGATGGACAGAGGGCAGGATGTGCCCCAGCCTACTCTGCCTCTGGGCTTGGCTTTTCCCTCCTGGGAGCCTCCTCCTTGCTTTCCACAGCCACTCCTCCAATACAGCAGCGTGCATCCTCTGCAGGGATCCCCTTCAATCTGTGTACATCCTGCTCCCGGAAGGGCAGGGGACTGGCTGCCAGCACCCAGGCTACCTCCCCGCCTTCCCCATCCCAGAAGGGCAATCTGAAGGCAGCACAAGCCAAAGACTTGCTACCAGGGATGAGGCAGACGACACGCCGCCTCGTATGAAGGGATTTAGGAATCTTTCCACAGAGGGTGCCCAGCACACAGTAGCAGAGGCCCTCAGACATCCCCCAACCTTAGGGAAGTAAGGAGGTAACAGCATGCCAACGGCCAGATGCCTGATAAGAGAAACGCCGTCCTTACCCAGGGACACAAAGTTCTCATAGCTCTCCAGCATCACGTCCCTGAACAGGTCCTTCTGAGCTGGCTCCAGCAGCCCCCATTCCTCTCGGGTGAAGTCCACGGCCACATCTTGGAACGTCAGTAATTTCTGAAACATCCAAAACACGCACACTCACAAGCAGCCCGGGAGGCACGAGGCTGGGCCCCTCAGAGGAGTCTAAGGGCGGGATTCTGCCCTTCTTACGATGCTCCTCCTTCATCCTGGAGGCTGAATAGTGTAAATAATTCATTTTGCTTCTCACCGTCAGACACATAAATCATTCCCCACACGGAGCCCCCAGGGAAGCAAGCCGGTTACTTTTCAAAATCAATACTTTCTAATGATGTACGCCCCATCAATCACTGGCCATTACTGGCGGCGGCGGCAGCAGGGTTACTGAGAAGGCAAGCCAGAAATGGCTGAACAGGGCTAAAGCCTTCCTCACGCTCTCCACTCAGCACTAGGATTCAGCACCTTCCTGCTAAGGTTCTGGCTTTGCTTTCAGCAAAATTCACCGACCCTCAGTGATTGTTGGTGGGGAAAAGCCTGGCCGATATGAGGCATTCTGTCACGTCCAGCCCCACAACAAGCTCTTCCCCACCACGGAGGCAGATTCGGAGCAGAATTTCCCGGTGTTGACTCTTCTGCTGCTTAAGGATGAACTAACCATTAAGGCAAATCAAGAAATGATTGTGCTCTGTCTGTGGCAGAGCTGCAGCAGAAGGGCGGCCACAGACAGAGGAGCCTTCCTGCTGGCCAAGCCACCTCTCGTCGTTATTCCTGATCCTGCCTCCACCGATATTTGTCCACGAGGGCTGTGTCACACTCAGTGCAGCGCTTGGATCTTCTGGTTCACACAGGCTGCTGCTGCCCCCGCCATCCTTCCCGGACATTCTCGGGGGCCAGACAGAGCCACGCTGCATCCTGGTACGGCCGTAGGACCCTGCCGTGGCTCACCCCGCTAGTGAGCATCCGAGGTGGGACCTCATCGCACGCCCCCCTGACGCAGGGTGGGCTCCAGGCTCCTTCTTCTCCCTTCCCCCTCCAGAGAAGCCTGGATTTCCTGGAAGGACCCCAGAACGACTCCCCTGCTGGGCTGGGCTTTGGCTTTTCTGCCTCCTCCTTGCTTTCCGCTGCCGCACTCTAGCCACACGCCTCCCCTACGTGGAGGCCTCGCCCCCTGCCTGGGCTGCACTCCTGGGCCTGAGGAGCTTTGGGGGCCCCCTTTTCCTAGCTGTCCGCCTGCGCTTGGCAGCGCCCTGATCATCAGTAAGAGCCACGCTTCGCCACTGCCCTAAAGTCAAAGAGCAGTGAGTGCGATCAGCGGGGGTGAGTGACTCCCCAGGGCCACACAGCTAGGAGGCGTCCGAGGCAGACTGCAGCCGGAGGCCCCCGACTCCGGGGCTGGCATCCTATCCACGGAGCCACTGCGCGGCCCCCAGTGACCTGCTGGCCGTCGCCGGCCCCTGACCTCCCCTTGGCTTTCACTCCCACATCCGCAGAGCTCCTGTCAATACCGATATAGCCCGGCCTCCACCGATCAATGCCTGATCAATCCTGACCAACTGGACATCCCCGGCCGGGGGGGCCGAAAGCCTAAACATAAACTCCGCAGGAGCCCCCTTAACGTCCCAACAGTCGCTGACCGTTGGCGCGGGACTGGCCACATCACTGATCACATCCGGGCGGGGAAGCGGGATTACCAGGATCAGTGCTGAGACACACGTTAAGGGGTGCTGCGCTATTCTCCCCTATTTGTGTCTTTCGTGTTCCCTCAATATTCTAGAACTTCTGTTCCTCCAAATGAACTGAGTGGTGACTGGCTAAGGCTTTGACAAGAGTCCATTAGTCCCAGCACTAGATTTGCGAGCTACAGTCGTTTCATCATCCTGCCAAACCTCTCATTTCATCTTTCTGTCATACCGACGGCCATATTCATCAGATCACACGGCCCAATCCTGAACAATGACTATCCCTCCGATGACTGAACTGGTTCTTTATTTCTTTAAATGTAATTTTAGAAAATTTAGCAATATCAGGAATATTATGGGATGGAGAGGAAAAGGAATCTTTGTGTTCAGGTATTTGTTAGGGGAGAAAGGAAAAGAAAAGGCAATAATAGAAATGTCCAACAACTGAGTACAGCTGAATAATTTTGTAATATATTAATATTTCATAACACTATGACAGAGATAAAATGGAAAATGATAAAAATTCATAAGGAATTTGGAAAGAAGGCTGCAAAATGAAGACTGCAGAGCTGGAAGGGCAGAGTAGACACTACATACAATTACATAAAAGCCAAGGCATGTAAATAAATATATAGCAATGAATGTGATTTATCATCAACATTTTAAATAGAGAAACTTGCCTGTTCAAACATACATCACTGTAAGTTATGTTTACATAGTCTTGTAAATGTTTGGGGTTTTGTCTATAATCTATTTTATATATATATATATATGTATATATATATATATAAAATCAATTATATAAAAGATATCAATGTATTAATTATTAATATCAATGTATTGTTTATATTATGTTATATAAATATTTCATATATATTTATAATATTAATGTATTAATTAATGTACACAATTGATGAAAGCAAACTAAAGAGGGAAGGAGTTACTGCTTAATATCATTGAGGAAAATGGAGAACTTATAGGGAGGAAATTAAGCTTAGAAATACACTTCCTGTGCTATCATAAAGTTCATGTTCTCAAATTTGTATTGTATACAGGCTGAAATGTTCGTGCTCATTGATGACTACTAGGCAGGGAAATTCAAGACGGAGTCATAAACCCTCTATAGCTTCTGGACCAACATGCTGTTAGAAGATCAGGAAGCAGAGAGAGACTATGAATAATTAGATAATCTCCTAATTAAATCAGCACATACTGTATTACCGGGTCACCCCAATACAAATACAAAAATACACAGGAAGGATGGCAAAAAACCTGAAGGGAGGAGTTTAAAAAAGGATCAGTTCTAAGAAAATGCTTCTCCAAGAAAGTGACAAAAGTGACACTATGGCTCTGTTTAATGAAGCAACCTATTAAACAGTAGCTGATCTGAGGCCCGTAATGATGACTTATCTCACCTGTTCCTAAGGAATACTCAGAGTCTAACTCCAGAAAGGCCTAGGGAGAAGCCTGGGGGGTAGGAGGAGGCTCGATCAGTTTGGACCAATCTCTCTCGAAAAAAAAAAGTTTAAGTTTAGATCCATCTAATATTAATAAAAACTTGTTTCTGGCGAGCTTGAACCCACAATCCAGAGCATTAACTTTTTTCCAGCAAAAAGTAAGCTTCTGAAGGGACTGGACCATCTCTCCTTTTGTATTTCTAACCCAATTCCTTAGTGCAGTCCCAGACACAAAACAGGGCCGTCAGCAATTGATCTACACCACGCAGAGAATAGTTTCTTCAGGAGGTCGAGAGGTATCGGACACAGGCCTCGCTAAAAAGCCATTGGTTAATAAACATTTAAGGGCCTATCATGTGCGAGCATTTTGCTAAGCCCTGGAATATGAGATGACAAAAAAGAAAGCTCATTACTTACAGGTGGAAAAAGATTAATTATTGATTTGGGAGTCATTTAGAATCAGCTATTTGTTTACAATCAGATGAATACATCTAGAGCAAAGATGAAATCAGTATCAAATTGGAAGACTGTGAATAGGAATATGCAGCATTAAAACAACTTGAAACTAATGTAATAAGTTATTTATACCCCCCAAAAAAACTCAAGAAACTGATGAAAGGACAGACACTGGCAGTCACTATTTCCTAAAGTAAATCAGTGTAAATCCTGCACTCTGACCAGGATACCAAAAGACCCCAGAAAACAGGTCAGACATAAAACACTTGATCTCTTTGCCAAAGAGAGACAAGGACGACACCAGAATGTCAACTTGCTGTTTTAAAAACACAAAACAGAAAAGAAAAAAAAAACCTACATAAGAGGAGGCAAACGGTATCATATTCATGAAGTGAGAAAGAAAGGAAAAAACCAGACCTTGGGGAGCCCCAATCAAACCTCAGCGTTAGGCCCGTGACCCTTAGGGGCTGCCGTGGAGGGCCATGATGGTTGGCTGGCCCTCTTTTCTGCCAAGGGCAGGAATGGAATCCTCTCAGCCCGTAACTGTCTCCTCCTACAGGGCCGGGTCAGGGCATGGCCTTCTCTGGTCACCGCCCTTTTCTCCTGGACTCTTTCCTCTCCTGGGAAGCTACAGATTTAGTCAGCCAATTAGCTTGCTTTTAGTCTAGAAACAATCTAATGACTTGGGACAGCCTGGCCACTTTCCTCCGGTATTTGATGGAATTTAGATTGGACGAAGGTATTAATAAAATCTTACTGCTGGCTCACAGCCCCAGTCAAGAAAATTCCAAACCCTGAGGCAGAGGATTAGAATATTTTTAAATTCTATGTATTTTCTGTTCATTCCAAGCTTATTCCATGCCTCTTCACACTCAGTATGGACGATGCATCCCAGGCTTGCTCTGAGGATCAAAAAATGAGACAGTTTTAAAGCACTGCAAACCTGGCAGCTCTGAAGAAAGGCTGGGAGTGGTGTGAGGTGGGGGTGGGGGTGGTAGTAAAGTTTGTGTCAGTGGCAGGACCTGCTTTAGACAAGAAGCTGGAGGAACAGAGCTTCCTCCCCGCTTTCAGGGGGAAATGGAATGTTAGGAGGGAGGAGCAAAAGCAAACTCACCTGAGACCTGGTTTTTGGGCTCTCAGAAGTCATTCTCTCCGCCCCCTCGATTCCCACTTCTTGGCCAGAGTCCTGAGAAGCCAGAACTAAAGGAGAAAGAAGCAGGTGATCAGTCCTGCTAACCTCACAGGGCAGAATTTCTTGCAGATTCTGGGTGTGAATCCTTTACAGATGGAGAAGTCCAGCCTGCCCAGATCTGACCCATTCATCTTTTCCTAACATCGGAGAGGAAAACGGCCAGGCGGGCGTCAGGTGCAGGCTGGACCACATGGCTTCTGAGATCCCTTCAATCGCAGACAGAAGGGTCAAATCAGAACCATTTCCCAGTATGTCTGGGTCTCTAGACTGGCTTTGCTTGATTCCAAGGACAGAAGCGTAAACAAAGACGGGAAGGTCAAAGAGGTAAATAATTTGTAATTCTCTGGAGGAGAGAGTGGGCACCTCAAAACCCTGGTGACAGAATGAGAGGCCAAGTCAAAGGGACAAATGGGCTGGGCTGGAAAAAAAGTCAGCGGCACAAACTGGAGGAAGCAGAAAAGATTTCATGGAATATTAGCAAAACACTGAAATGGTAAGCTGAGGCCATATCCACTTCTGTGCTAATGAGTATCAGAGTTTGTACTGTTTTCCTCAAAGATTTTCTGGGGGGAAAAATGGTTCCCTTGTCTGGACAACTCGGAAAGGGTCTCCCCACCCAGCTGAGATTCCTGAAAAGCTTGGGTGAAGTGGTTCAGCTGAGTGTGTTTACCGTGAGGGAGGAAAGCACTGGGCGCAGCAAAGCCCAAAGGTTGTCCTCATGCGCAGGGCCCATTCCCTCACACTTCTCCCTGCAGACTTCTACCCTGGGCACGCTTCTCACCTCTCTCTTCCAGTATTGGGTCCAGGCCCTTCATGGTCACTCCTTGAAGCAGTGACTCTTCCTAGAAGTCTTCTCTCCCCAGACAGGATCCTTTTTAGCCCACAGACTCCTAAAAACACCAGCAGTTTCTTCTCATCAGGGTCTGTATTGATGTTCTGAAGAAAGGTCTCAGCACACGAAGGTTCCGTCCAGGATGGATTCTTGCCCTCCAGTCGTCACCATCTGGCAGGGCTGGGGCTCTGGGGCCCCAGAATGGGCCCTCGTAAACTCAGCAAGAGGCTGCTGGGGCCAAAAAAAAAAGAGGAAAGAAGTCAGCACCTTCCATTACCCACCAGCCCTGGGGACTAACTCGGACGGCTGAACCCTCAAGGCCCATCAATGGGACATGCTAATCTTCTTGGATTCGCCATTCATCCAACCACTGACTCTACCAGAGACACCCAGCATGCTCCGGGTGCGGAAGCTGTCCCACTCTGGCCCAAAGCTCCACCAACAGCGGAGCTGGAACCTCTTACAGCTCTTTGAAAGTCCCTCTGCAGGTCTCCATTCACGGCACGCACTCACATAGCCTCGTCCTGTCTGCTATTCCCCAAGTCGACAGGGAGAGGGTCTGAGCCTGGGACTTCAGGATGGGATCTCAACCTGCATCGCAGCTGGCCATCTAAGCCAGCGGGATCTCCGAACAAGACCCCCATCTTCCACAGAGCTGCCCACTGGCCCATCTCTGGGGTTTCCCCACATCCATCGAACAGCCTCGTTATGCTGGAAAGATTGGCACCGACCCTTTGACCATAAACACCCCCTGAACGGAGCTGCAGGCCTCTCGGGGCTCCCTCAAAGGCCAGGAGAAGCCAGCCAGACAGCCGGAGAGAAGGACGGATGTGCGCACACACATGTACATATATATTCCCAGGCCTGTACGCAGACAGGGAGGTGTCTAGAGATATGCACATGTATTGTGTCCCCCATACCAGACACACACGTGTGTATTTGTACACAGACATGTGGATAGGGGCTGGGGCTGCCAGAAGTCTCCATCAGACACACAAATATTGCTACACGGAATGCCCCCTCCTTAAAGCACTCAGGGCCGGGGAAATGGAAAATAAAATAAACCGTAGCCTCTCCTCACTCGGAGGCCAGTACAGCAAAGTCAGTGGGGTGGGCAAGGAGGAATACAACAGGCACCTGAGATAAATTCTAATGTAAGTAAGTGCACATTAATCACATCTGTTCGGGGCATCTAGCTTGGACACATTTTCCCTCCAGTTTAGTTTCATTCTATTCCTCCTATTACACAGGGCTGGGCACAGCCACACCACCATGGAACATTAAAGACACTGGCATCTGAATACTGACTAGAATTTAAATATGTGTGTCGTTTTACATACGTGTGCGGATACATGTGTGCGCTGATACACGTGACACATCCGTATTGAGAAGATGGGCTTCACGCTCCCCTGCCCATAAGGCTTCAAGTATTGGATATTGATTTAACTCTTACAGGATGTAGAGATGGGTTCTATCAGTCTCCATTTCTCTATGCGTGTATACCGTATTTACACATAAACATGCGGACATAGAGGCCTGCCGGTACACATCCATAATATTCGGGCCCCCCAACAAACCACTAACAAGGTTCCAGCCTGGTTCAGGCCCCTCCCTGGGGAAGAACCTGGCAACGATGAAAAAGGGCAAGATCAAAGCCAGGATTAAATCAACTCAAGAGGAACGCAGGATTTGAGCAGAAACTGGAGAGAAGCCTGCAGAAGTTGCGGTTGTGGGGATGCAAGGAGGGCCGGGAGCCGGCCAATCCCTGCTTGTTTTTATCTTCAGGAGATGCATCTGCCCTCTTGCCGTCCCCCACTTAGGGCAGGCCCTCGGCGCTTCATCCTTCCATTCCTGCCATAGCTGCCTCAAGCCTCTCCCTCCCTCCAGCCCATCCTCCATTCAGCCACAGAAGCTCAGGTCCCACTACGTCACACGTCCCCACCCTCCCCCTCACCAAACTCCAGGGGCTCCCTATCGGGCTAGAGTCAAATACAAAACGCTCTGTGGCCTTCCTGGCCCCATCCTGGCTCTCCAGGCTTGTCACCCCTTCCTTACTCCGAAAAGGGACTCCGCTGGCTAGTCCTGGAATAAGACTGTCCACCTCTGGCCTCCAGCCTTTACACAGCCATCCGGCAGGCCCCTCGTTCTCCCTGCGCTCCCCCTCTGGGCTTCCGGGGCTCCCTCGAGTTCCAGCTAAAATCCCATCCTTTACAAGCGGTTTTTCTAGACTCCTCTTCCTGCCAGGGCCCTCCCCACGCAGATCAGCCCATCCACAGCTTGTTGGCCTGTCTGCTTCCCTGTCCACTGGCAGGGGAGTCATCCACCAGGCTGGGCTACAGGCACAAGGTGCAAGTGACAGAGGATGCAGCCCAGGGCCCCAGCAGGTGCGATCTCCAGGCCAGGCTTGGGGCTCCAGCCACCCTCTGGAAGGGAAGGAGCCCCGGAGGAGAGAGCAGAAAGGGAGGGGAAGAGCCACAAGCAAGCAGGGCAACCTTGTTACTACCACCTCGAATCTCCGACTAACCTTTTTATAAACCAACTCCCCGGTCACAAAGTCGGCGCTTTGGACACAATGTATTTCATTGATCACTGTGGAGTGTCTGGGTCGGGCGATGTTTGTTAAGTTCATCATAAAAAACGGCAAGCAGACGTAGCCCCGGGGAGGCAGCCAGGCTCTCAATGCGTACTTCCAAGTGGACTCTGCCTGACCGCCCCGGTCCAGACAATGAGCCCCACCAGCGATCACGCCTGACCAGCAGTCCTGCTGGATTTCCCAGGGGTGCCCAAAGGCAAGCCTGGGGCTGGGACACCAAGGTCGCAGCTCAGGGCCCCCAGCTGCGAAGCGATGTTACAACCATGACACTTACAAAGCTGAGCCTCAAAGAGCTCAAAGCGACCCTGGGAGGCGGCAGCCGCAGCTATTCCCATCTTACAGAGGAGGAAACTGAGGCTTGGAAAGAGTGTGCTGCCGGCCGAGAGTCCCCCGAATAGAGGGAGGGGGAGGGGCAGTATCGGATGTCGCCTGAAGAAAGGGGCTGAAGAGTGGGGGGGACTGGTGAGCCCCGGACCAGAGGCTACGTGCCCCAGAGGGCGGATCATTCCCCTCCCCCAGACTCTGCCATGACTCCCTAGTACCTTGGGGCCTGTTGTGCTGGCCACACCAAGGGGCCACGGTGGGGGGGGAAAGGGGGGACAAGACTCGGATTCGAAGCTAGCCTCTACAATAAGCGGGGTGAGTAGACGCCGGGAGCCTCGAGGGGTGCGGGGTACGAGGACTCCCGGGGCCTATGGCTGGGGGGGCTCAGGGCGGCGGCGGCGGCGGCAGCGGCGGGGGAGGGGCAGGGGGGCTCAGGAACATGGACACACGCACATCGAGACCCACGTACACGCCCACCCCCCTATCCGCCCCCACGCGCGAGTGCGCACTCACCCACTCACCACCTACCGGCCCGGGAGCGACTCAAACAAAATAAATAAAAGACGAGCTGGAAATGCTCACGCAGCTGAAACGGCGACTGCCCGCAAGCAGGCCGGAACTACGACTCCCAGAATGCCACGGAATGGGGGGGGGACAAGGCGGGGCAGGCGGCCACAGACCCCTAGAGAGAAGCGCCTGCGCACCTCACGTGGCACTCCAGCGGATTCAGGGAAATGGAGTCGCTTCCCAAGAGAAGATGCGACTCAAGACATTCTGGGAAATGTAGTCAGGCATTGCTTCTGCGCAGGCTGA
Organism: Monodelphis domestica; assembly: GCF_027887165.1. Taxonomy (NCBI): domain Eukaryota; kingdom Metazoa; phylum Chordata; class Mammalia; order Didelphimorphia; family Didelphidae; genus Monodelphis; species Monodelphis domestica. Next base: position 719,978,083 of record NC_077227.1, on the reverse strand, counting down.
TTAGCCTCTCTGTCCTGTATACTGCCATTTAATAGAGGTCCAGTAGTTCCCGTAGTGGGAGCTTAGAGCTGATAGTGAAGGAAAGAGTCCTTGCCCTCAAAGAACTTACACTTTATCGGGGAGGTCAACATTTAAAAAACTGTCAGTCGATAAACATTTATTAAATATCTATTGTGTTCCAGGCACTGTGCTAAGCCAGAGTTGCAAAGATAAAAGGGTCCCTCAGAGAGCTTAGAATCCAATAAGGGTGACAATAAACAAATAAATAATAGGTACAAACAAGCTATATGCTGGGTAAATAAGAAATAATGAAAAGAGGATAGGCACTAGAAGCAAGAGGAGTTTGGGAAGGCTTCCTCTGATGAGGAGTTATTTCCTAGATGAGGTTTTAGCTGGGACTGAAAGGAAGCCGACAAGGTCAGGAGTCAAAGCAGAGAAGAGGAGCATTCCAAACACTGGAGGCAACCAGGGAGAAAACCAGGAACCAAGAGACAGAGTGCCTTGTTTGTGAAAAAGCTGGGAGTACATATTGGGGAGAAAGATGTAAGAAAACTGGAAAGGTAGGAGGGAGCTAGGTTAGTTCTGGGGGGCTTTGAATATCAATAGATTTTGGGGTTTATTCTAGAGGTGACCAGGAGACACTGATATTTATTGAGCAGGAGGCCTGACATGATTGGACCTTCTCTTTAGGAAAATCACTCTGATGACTGAAGGAGGGTGGACTGGAGTAGAAAGGGCAGGGAGATTTCCAACAGTTATTGCAATAGTCCAGGGGTGAGGTGATTGAGGACCTCCAACAGCAGCCTTGCCAGAAGAGAGATGCTGTAGAAGTGAAATGGGCAAGGGATGCTGCAGAGGTGAAATAGACAAGGGATGCTGCAGAGGTGAAATGGACAGACCTTGACAACAGTTTGGATATGGGGGATGAAGAGATAGAGAGAAGTCCAAGATGACTCCTAGGTTGTGAGCCTAAGGGATGAGGGGATAGTATTACCCTCTATAGTAATGGAGTTGGCAATAGGAACAAAGACTTAGGGGAAAGGTAACAAGCTCTGTTTCGAACCCTGAGTTTAAGATGTCCGAAAGGAGGTCAGCAGAAGAGTGAAGTATGGTGGTGTAAACCTTAAAATTTCACAGACTTATGAATGTTAAAAATTTTACTCCACATTGAGGAATCCTCCAGTTCCATACTTGAAATAATTCCCTACCAGATAGTGAGAACTCTACTTGAATGTGAAAAATCCTTGCTATGGGAGGATCTCTACCCCATCCCTACTTGGGACCGCTTTAGGGGAGAAAACTCCTTGCTATGGGAGGACCTCTATTCCACTGGTACTTAAGAATGCTTTAGGGCAGAAAACTCCTTGCTAAACAATGAAGGTACTTGAAAACCATACTTATAAAGGAAAGGAGTTCTTTGAGCCATGCCTGTTTTTGGAATTGATACAATGGGATGCTAGGTGCCTATAAAGGTGGGGCAACTTGTAAACTACTTAGACCTAAAAGGTGAAAACTTACTCAGAGGTTTTCTCTTAATGAAATTAGTCGACACAGCAGCATTTTTTTCTGACTTACTAAAGAGATTAATCTACTCAGCTGTGAATTCAAAATGGGCTGTCTTTTGGAAAACATCTACAGTGATTGGTAGATGGAAGAACTTAGGGGAGGCGACATAGGAGATTTTGCCCTTAAAAATAAGAGCTCTCCAGAAGAGCTGGAAATAATTCTGAAACATTCAGATTGAGAGGTCATTCTGAAACATTCAGATTGAGGAAGGACTGATTCTCAAACATTCAGATGGAGGAGGGAGCTGGTGAAAGCACCTGAGATGATGCTGGCCTGGTGTCACTAGAATCCTTACTTAAGCAGACCTTGTGGTGAGTGTTAAAAGACTGACTGACTGATCTCTCTCTCTTAAGACTCAGGTCTAGGCCATGTTGGCTTAAAGCCCTTCATACTTATTTCCTTTTTCTACCTTTCTCTCTTTTCTTTAAATTCCACATTTGTATTAATTAAAATTCTTTATAAAACCCAGTTGACTTGGGCATATTCATAATTGAGAATATATTCCCTGGTGACCACCTTATATTTGATTTAAAACAAGACACTGTAGAAAAACATATTTTGAGCGGTCATAATGCATTTCCTTGTCTCTCCACTATTTTAATCACTACAGTTTAAGACCTCAACCATTTTAAATCTAACAGTGGGAGTCCTCTAAGACTGACAATTGACAGGGCAAAATTGGTAAAATGATAAGAGACCCAGGGACTCAAGATGACAGTGTAGAGTTGAACTGGTTAACCAAGGGGCCAAGAGGTAGAAAAGAAGAGAAATTGGCTAATGCAAAAAAGGCTAATGCCTGGAAGAGATTTAAAGGGTCTAAGGATTGTAGGTCATAGTGTGATAACTAGGGTTTGGTAAAAGAAGGCAGAGGAAGAGGTGGAAAGTCAAAAAATTAGGATTGGATAAGATAATTTCAGAATTCTTGACCACAGAAGTGGTACATTCCTGCATGATGGCAAGTTCAAAGATAGCACCATCTTTGTAAGTGGCTGAGAAAGAGTAAAGGAAAAGCTCTTGGGAAATGAGTAGGTTCAGACACAAGCAGTTAGTGTTTGAAAGATAATGTAAAGATTAAAACTAATATACAATAACTAAATATTATATTTTACAAAGTTTTATTAATAATAACTAAAGCAGAACTGCCTGAATTCAGCCTGGTCACAAGTCAAAGAGAGAGCATGGGAAGAGTATACATCCACTTAAATACCAATAATGTGATCTTGCCAACATGGAGATACAGTAGCGATTATAGGGAATTTGGGGAAATACTAAGGACTTCTAGGGAATAAAGTCAAAGGTTCAAAATCTCCATTTATACATACCCCCTCTGTGATCCTATTGGGAAACCAGTTTCCCCAAAATGATCATGGAAATATAATCAACTTAAAATTTCAATAATTTGTGGATAAAAGGGGAAAAAAAGAACAAAGCCAATGATTATTAGGTTGACCAAAGGCCAATTTGAGGACAGTCCCCTTTGGCAAAAGAGTATACATTCAAAATAAAGGTATTTCAACCCCCCCCCCCATAGTTCAATTCACATCCCAAAGTTCACTCTGGATCTTCTGGGGCAATATGTGGTCTCTACAGGCATCTATTTTTATGGCACATTCTGGATTCTTGGAGGTAGCAAATTTCTTATCCTAAAGTTCCTCAAATTTAAATCTAAGTTCACAACAATAACTTACTCCCCCCTCCCCCCAGGTGAATAATAACAAACACAGGGATCACTCAGAAATGCATGGCTGTGTTATGAGGTATATGAATCAATTTGTAAAAGAAAAACAAAAACATGAAAAAATCCAAATAAAAGAAAAAAATAACATGGATGAAATACAAAATGTAAAAGTCTTCTGTGTAAAAAAAGTCCAAGTAAAAGGAAAAACAGATCTATAACAGGTTCTTGAATCTGGGCCCAATAAAATGATTTAAGCAATTATGCATTTACCCAGTCAGTAGCCAGGACTATATAAAGTTTGCCACACCATGAAAGGCAGAAAAGAGACTAGATTTTGGCCACAAATGGGATTCTAGATGGCAGCAAAAAGGAGGTACTTGATAGAATGTGGCTCAAGGAAGTTGTAATAAGGGATTATTTGAAAGATAAATGATAACTAAAGATCAGGGCTGTTAATCTTCCTTCCTCCCTTCCTCTCTTTATCTTCTCTTTTCCTGCTTTCTTCCTCCCTTCCTCCCTCCCTTTCTAATTGCTTCTTCTGTTTGTCTTTCTAAATCAACTCAGAGAGAGTTTTATGATGTCTCAAATAAAATACTCTTCCTCTTCTCTAAGATTAAATAAAGGGTTTATTGGGGAAGAAGGGAAACATAAGGAAATATCTACAGCTCCTTTAATCTCATTAGAAACAGTAACCATGTGCTTTGCTTTTCTGCTACAGTCATTTTGCTGCAGGGAATTGAAATTTTGTTTCTCTGAATCTTTCACTAACTCCTGTTTGAGTTTATGTGAGTTTTTATAACTTTCTCTTTTACAAAATTCAATCCCTGTGCCCAATCTGCACTGAAAAAATTTTTCCAAGTATGTTTTGACTTGATTTCTACTTTTTTCATGAGTGGTTACTATACAGTTTTTCTCTGTCTCCTATCTCAGTTTTCATTTGAGAAATAATGTTTTTAACTTCTTCACCAAGCCCTTTTACTTGTCTCTGCCTGTCACTTGATCTTTTACTTGGTTTACACTTCTCAGCACTCACAGATTCAATTTCCTATATCACCTATTCATTGTCCCTTATCTGTTTTCTCTTAAGTTTAACAGCAGCCTGTCTTTCACTATTTTGCATTTCTCTATCTTCATGCACCAAACTAGATACACCATAATCCTGGCTTCATAATTCTCTCCTAACCATGTCTGCATATTTGGGCTTAGTCCCTGTGTTTACAGCTTCTCTCATTTCCTGAAGACTTGCTGCTTGTTGACTTGATTTTAATGAACAGTGATTACAACAAGTGGGTTTCTGCTTATTATATTTTACTTGTGTGTTTTTGTTGTTATTAACATTATACTTCTTGAGAAAACAGTCCTTGATCAAGTGTCTGGTTTTATGGCAGAAAAAAAAAACATTGCCTGGTCTCTCTCTGTATTTTTCTAGGTTGATAAACAGGTGTGGGGTATGTTCTAACAGTATTCAAATTCTTAATTTCTTCAGTTTCCTTGTCTTTTAAATTTTTCTGTAATTCTTTCAATTTCTGCTGTAAATCTGTCACCTGTCTAGTTTGTTTTGTATGACTGTCAAAAATGTATGATGCAGCATCTCTAAGTTCTGTCATATTTATTCTATCATATCTTGGAAAATAGTGTTTGAAGAAATTTCTGAGGTGTGGTGTGCAACCTTTCAGAAATTGTCTCCTTACGTGGACCACAGACTCCTCTGTATTTGTTTCTATGCCCATTATAGCTTCAGCTGTTTCAGAAAGGCAATTAATAAATAAAGCTGGATGTTCTCCCTTGTCTTGCACCATTCTATCAAAATTTCCCCAAGCATTTGGTTTTGAGCAACACATTTTTATGGCTTGGACCAAGTCCTCCCTGCATTTCCTTAGATAAGTCATACTGATGGGATTAGAGAAATCAAAGTCCTCTCTTTGCCCCTCTGTTGGCATCAGGGTGCTGTCTGATCTTGTCCTATCAATAAATTGGTGATGTTCATGAGGGCTAAAAAGTTCTGCCAGAAGAAATTCCACATCCTCAAAATTGGGTTCAAAACTATGGAAAGCATGTTTCAGTTCCTTATGCATTCTATGGGACTTGTTGATGAACTTTGGAAACCTTTTCTTCATGGAATCTAATTCCTGAGTAGTAAATTGCTTATGAACCCTGGAGTGCAATACTATAGTCATATCAGATATCTTGGTAATGTCTTTAAATGGAAAGATTTTTTCAGCCTCATTATTTGCCTTGGTGTCCTTGTCTTTGTCATTGCCCTGTGCACCCAACTTTATTTTCTTGGCCTTTCTTTCTTTATCCTTAGGTGTATTGTCTGCCTGATCATTTCCCTTATCCTTTATCTGATCTAGCCCTTTTGCCTTTAAGAATTCCTCAAACATGTTCTTAACCAGTGTTTCCAGATTGGTATCCACTACCATGATTTGTGCTGTAGTTTTAGGAATTACACATCTATAAATGTTCTTCATGTAGGTCATAGTTTGTATTGTAGCCATTGAAATAATGTAGATCTGTGTCAGTATTTGCCAGAGTATTGTATCTTTTTGAAATGGCATATTTAGTATGAACATTGTGTTGTTGGTTATATATCCCATAGAATTTATAATCATATTTGTCATTGTACTATACAGGACCTGCAATAGCTGTCAGCACTACCACCCCACAGATCATTTGCTTAAACATCTTGTCTATTCAGGATTGTGAATTCAGTCAATCTGGGTGCCAAATTGTAATAAGGGATTATTTGAATGATAAATGATAACTAAAGACCAGGACTTGTAATCTTCTTTCTTCCTCCCTTCCTCCTTATACCCTCCCTTTTTCTCCCTTCCTCCTCCCTTCCTCTTTCAGTTCTCATCTATACATTGATGTTAAAGTCTTTAAGATGTTCATTGGGTTTGTGCATCATTTCTACTACTTGACCACAATCATGTAATTTTTCTCCACCCATTGGCAAATCAGGAATCAGAGTTGCTGGGTTCAATGGTGCACATCTATGAATTGTGATGTTATCATTGCCTAACAGAATGACTTCATACTGGGATATTCTTGCAGCAGTGAATGAATGCATATTCTGCAACCTTAGCAGTTTTTCTATTTGGTGTGCAGAATACACATGCAATTTACATCCCAGTACTATATCATATGATTTCTTGACCACAGAGCTGTAGCTACTATGCACCTGAGGCAATACATCATTCCTTGTGTGACAGAATCGAGGATAAAACTGTAAAACGCAATGGCCCTTAAATTCAACCTAAAATACTGTGCAAGCATTCCAGAAGTGATGCCTTTAGCTTCATGGACATACAAATGAAATTCTTTCTTATAATCTGGTATTCCCAAAGCTGAAGCTGATACAATAGCTCCTTTCAACTGTGACAAAGCATGTAGATGTTCTTTGTTTAATTGCAACGGTTCTTTAATTTCTTTCTTTGTCAAATCAGTTAAACATTTGGAAATATGGGAATATCCTATTTTGTATTGTCTCAAGAAACCAGCAACCCTTAGAAATACTCTTAAGTTCTTTCTTGGTTCTAGGGACACCTAGCTTCTGTATGTCTGCTATTCTTTTATTAGAGATTTTCCTGGTGCCCCCCTCCAAGACAAATACTAAATATTTGACTATTGGGAGGACTCACTGAATTCTCTTTTTTGATTTATTATTTTGGGAGGTTAAAGGAATATTTAACATAGTACAGGATTAAGATTTAGATAGTTAGAAATGTAACAAAATATATTTAAAAGGCTCTTTTGTATATTCCCTTCCCTTCTTCTGGAATCACACAGAATCATGAAACAAAGTCCTATAAATTTTAAACAATCAATGGCATCATTTTTATAGTCTAAAACTTTGGAGTATGCATTAATATTGGAACAAATGTATTTTAAATTTATGTTACTGCAAAATCAAAACAGTTAAAGAAAAATCTTTTCAGTACTGTTAACAAAAACAAAAAGGAAAGAAAAAATAAAACTCAGATTTTATGTGTGGAAAAACAAGTGAGGAAAAACAATACTAAAAAAGTTTTTAAAATAAAAAATATATAGCTTAAAATCAATGACACACTGTATCAGACGTGTGTGAATACAAATGATTTTCAGAATAAAACAGTAACACAGTAGACCATGCACATTCAAAGAAGCACCAAAGTCCCCAAAATTCACAATAGCCCAGTTAATTACAATAGCAAACAAACTGTGAATCTTAAAAATTCTCAGACCCTACTTCAGAACACTTGGTTAAGACCATTCCTCATTTAAACAATGAAGGTACTTGATCAGGAATGAGGGAACTCTACTTCACCCATACTTAAGCATGCCTTAGGGGAAGATAAAGTTGTAAACTCCTTGCTGAACAATGAAAAGTACTTAACCCATACTTATAATAAGGCAAAAAACCCTTAAGCTGGGCCTATTTTTAGATCTAATAAAAAAGGGTGCTAAGTACCTATAAAGGTCAGGCAACTTGAAAACTTACAAATGGCAAAGAGGTGAGAACTTACTCAGAGGTTTTAGTCTACTCGGGTGTGAATTACTCAACGTTTAGTCTACTCAGGTGTGAATTAAGAATGGTCTGTCCTTTGAAAAACATCTGCTGTGATTGGTAGATGTAAGAACTTAGGGGAGGTGACATAGGAGAAAATTCGCTTTAAAAAGGAGCTCAGTAAGGGCTCGGGGATCTTTGAGCTACAATTCAGCTGAGATATTCAGCTGAAAGATTTAGCTGGCCAGAGATGCCTTGAAGAGCTTGGTGGCTGAACTTGTTTGAGCTAGCTGAAGCTGAACTGGTGTCTCTCTGAACAGTAAAATCTTGCTTTGGACAGATCTTGTGGTGAGTTGATAAAGGTCTGACTGATCTCTCTCTCTCTTAAGGCTGGCCTAGCCTTTTTTCTCGTTATTTCCTTTTTCTCTCTCTCTCCTTTTCTTTAATTCCTCATTTGTATTAATTAAAATGTCTATAAAACCCAGCTGACTTGGGTATACTTCATATTTGGGAATTTTTCCCTGGCAACCACTTTAGATTTTTATTTAAAACAAGACACTGTCTTGAATCCCTATTTCTGTGGTCACAATTTAAGCCAACCACTCTCTTTAAATTTTACAGTTTATGGCAGCCACTACTTTAATCATTACACAAACCCACTCTCATATTTCATATAAATTGCTGTATGACATAAAAAACCCTATGAACTAATGGATATTTGTCACAATCTTTACAGATATAGCAAATCTTTCAACCTTGACAAATATATTTTTAAACAAACCAAAACTTATTTGGGTCTAGAATATCACCACGAAATCTAGATTGTTCTGATGGAAGTAAATTAAACTGAAGAGTTAAATTATTATGCACATAGAGAAGCTCTTTTTGACTTCTTGCTTTATATGAACTTTTTACCTTTAATACAACATTCTTCATAATATATATAAATATTTTTAAAATCATCCATTCAGAAACCACTAGTTATCTGAAATTGTTTCTGAAGACCCCTTAAAAACTACAATTTAAATTCTTAACTCAAAAAGTTCTCCAAAGGTTGTATGAAGTCCATCCATCATCATCTATGTGACAATTCACAAAGACAACATGTGATCTTTGATGGCGCTAATGATAAGGGTTTGGGCAAGATGTTCATGGGATTTTACAATTTGTTGTTCTTCAGCAGAGGTAAAGGTACAAATTAAAGATCAATATAGGCAAAATATAGTAGATTAAAATCATTTAATATTACAGAAGGGTATCGACAAGATTAATAAAGATGAACTTTAAAAAATTTAAACCTTAAAGCAATCAGTAGTGGTAGTCTCTCGGTGACTGAGAATGACAATTGTCTTTGTGCATTATCATCGATTGATGTACCCTCATGTGGCTTTGAAGTCCAAACACTGAGGCGCAAAGTTTGTGGCACATGGGGCATAGAACACCAGTTGTTACGGGAGTTGCGGTTGTGGCCTGGTGTTGGCGTTCACGTGTAGCGGCAAGACGTCAACGTCATTCATCTTCAAAGGTGGTGGCGGCATGGTTAATGTGGGTTTGCCAGCTGCTTCTGACAGAGGCAGCAAATTCTAGTTGCTTTGGTGTAATGCCAGCCCACTTCAAATTTGACTTTAGCTGATCCTTGAATCTTTTCTTTGGTCTACCTTGTTTCCTGAGTCCAGCTGATAGTTCACCATAGAATACCTATCTTGGTATTCACTGTGGGTCCATGCGGATGACATGTCCAGACCATCGTAGCTGGGTTTTGAGGACCATTACTTCAATGCTGGTGGAGTTGGCTCTGTCAAGGACTTCCTGGTTGGTGATACAGTCCTGCCATCATATCCTCATGATTGACCAGAGGGAGCGTTGGTGGAATTGCTCCAACTACTTCATGTGCTTCCAGGACAGTGTCCATGTCTCACAACTGTACAGGAGCGAGGTGTGGACCACTGCGTTATACTCTTTGAGCTTTGTAGCAGTGCTTACACCACTGTGTTGGAGGACTTTGGAGTGCAACCACCCGAGTGCCTGGCTGGCCTTTTGGATCCTGGCATTAATCTCGTGGTCTAGGGACCTGTTGTTGGTGATGGTGCTGCCCAGGTACTTGAAAGTGTTGACGTTAGAAAGCTGAGTGCCATCGATTGTAATGCACGGCTGGTTAGTTGGCCTCCCTGGTGCAGGTTGGAACAGTACCTCTGTTTTGCTGAGGCTGATATTCAGGCCAAACAGTTTTGTTGCTGTAGAGAACCTGCCCACAATGGTTTGGAGATGATTTTCTTGGTGGGCCATGAGAGCACAGTCATCTGCGAAGTGAGCTTCCAGGATGAGTCTCTCTGTTATCTTTGTTTTTGCAGTCAGGCGGCGAAGGTCAAATAGTGAGCCATCCAGCCAGTATTTGATGTAGACGCTCAGGTCTGCATCCATCACAGCATGTCGTAATACTTGGGTGAAGGATAGGTTGAATATTACCTGATTGAGGACACAGCCTTGTTTCACGCCATTGGAGATGTTGAAGCAATCGAAAGTCTCTCCACCAGATAGGACTTCCCCTGTCATGTCGACATGAAAGAGCTGGATCAGTTTGACGAATTTTGCTGGGCAACCGAGCTTGCTGAGGATCACCCACAATGCATCCCTGTTCATTGTGTTGAACGCCTTTGTCAGGTCTATGAAGACAATGTAGAGACTCAGGTTCTGCTCAAGGCATTTTTCCTGCATTTGCCTCACTGTGAAGACCATGTTGATGGTGCTACGATCTGATCGGAAGCCACATTGTGATTCAGGCAGGTTCTGCTCTGAAACAGATGACAGGAGTCTGTTGAGTATAACACGGGCGAGGATCTTTCCAGCAGTGGAGAGTAGTGAGATGCCTCTGTAGTTGTCACAGGCTGCTCGTGCGCCTTTGTTCTTGTATAGGGCTACAATGGAGGCATCTCTGAGTTCTGGGGGCATGTCTTCCTCTTCCCATATGCTGGTCAGCACTATGTGGAATGCCTGGAGAGCCTTTCCATTGAAGGCCTTGTACACCTCGGTTGGGATCCCATCTTTACAGGGTGCCTTGCCTGCACTCATTTGTTTAATGGCTTTTTGGACTTCCTCTATTGAAGGAGGGACGTCAAGTTGTTCAATGGAGAGGTTTTTGGGGGATCTGGTCAAGGGCACTTTGGTCGACTGAAGAGGGTCAGTTGAGAAGCTGACTGAAGTGTTCTTTCCACCTGTTGCTGATGCCTTTTTTATCCTTTATGAGAGTGTCACCATCAGAGGATAGCAAGGGAGTGGTGGTGGGTTTTAATGGCCCATAGACAGTCTTGAGGGCACTGAAAAATTGTTTGTAGTTTTTTGTATCAGCAAAGCACTGGATTTCTTCTGCCTTTTTTTCCCACCATCGGTCTTGCATCTTCCTGATCTCATGCTGCACTGTGGCTTGGAGAGACTTGAATCTCTCCTTTTTAGGAGCAGAGTTTGGGTTATTTTGCCACTCCATAAAGGCTTTGTTCTTCTTGCTCAATAGGTCTTCAATAGCAGTGTTGTTCTCGTCAAACCAGTCCTGGTGGTTGCGTTGTTTGGGGCCTAGGACTGCCTTTGATGTTTCCTTTACTGCATCTCTGAACTGATTCCATTTCTCGGTTGAGTTTCCAGTGAGTGGTCCCTCATCCTTGTCGTCCAGGCAGGACTGGAATGGTTGACTGTAAGATTCTCTAGGTAAATCATCATAAAACCATAGTACTATGTTACTATGTTAAGGAAAGATACATTTATTCTTATGATTTCTAGAGTTTTAATAGAAAAAAGTCATGGAATTTGTCAAAAATCTTTTCACCATCCGTGAGAATTTTATTATTTCTGTTCTTAATATGCTTTACTATATGTATAGACTTCTTTATGTTGAATCACTGTGCATCACTGGTATAAATTTGAGCTTGTCATGGTGTGTAATCTTTCCAATATATTGTTGTAGAAAATGGCAGCTTAGTAACAGCAAAAGCTGAAACCTCTCTGACAATTCTTCCAAACCAATCTTTAAAAAGCACCTCAAAAGAAAAGAAGTAAAAAACTAACAGCAAGATGGAATGAGGGGGCTTTTCTGCTGACTACAACTTGAAAGGTAGACAGAGAATTGATTTTCATGGAATAAGGGGGAACTGGAAGCAAAACTGCACACAGAGGAGTGTTAGCAGAACAAGTCCTACCTAATGCACCAAATTCCAAGCCTAGGCATAGGTCAGCTTTGGGATCCTGGGATCTTGGTTACACCAAAAACAAAGAACCCCATACCCCAGACCACCCTTTGTCCCAGATCCTGGTACCATCCTGCCATGAGACCTAGAAGTCAATAGTGCTTGACCCTTTCAAGCCTGTGTTGCAGTGAAGACCTAACCCCAGGTCAAAAAAAGCTCACAGTGCCAAATCCTGCAAGCCATCAGTGGAGGAGACAGAATCATCAACTTTCAGAATTCCCAGGCCACAGGGGAGGGGGGCGGGGGAAGGCTGGGAAAATGAGCAAATAGCAAAAGAAACACTTAACCTTAGAAAATTTCTATGGTGACAAACAACAAAGCACAGAGTAAATAGCGGATGGTGAGATCCAAACAACCACAAAACTTCAAAGAAAAATGGAAATTGGTCTTGAGCCTAGAAGAACTCAAAAAGGAATTCAAAAATCAAATAAGATGGGTTGAAGAAAAATGGGAAAAAGAAATGAAAGTAATTCAAAAAGGAAATAACAGCTTAAAAAGCAAAACTGACCAATTGGAAAAAAGAGACAAAAAATCCAATGAAGAAAAGAGTTCCATAAAAAAGTAGAAGGGACCAAAGGGAAAAGGAAGATCGAATATATTTTTGTAGCATATATTTGATAATATTTCATGTAAAATTTTTATGTTCAATGGTTATATTGGTCTATAATGTTCTTTCCCTACTTTGTTTCCCCCTTCTTTACAAGGTATCAAAACAGTATTTGGATTAAAAATAGATACTGGAAAGGTGTCTTCTTTTCTTATTACAGTTTATATAATATTAGTATTGTTCTTTGATTGTGAATAGCCCACTTGTAAATCTATCCAGTTGTAATTTTTTTTTCCTTTTGAGAGTTCATTTATGACCTGTTCAATTTCTTTTTCTGATATTGTTCAGTTGTTTCAGTCATGTCCCACTTTTTATGAATCCCTTTGGGGTTTTCTTGGCGAAGATACTGGAGTGGTTTGCCATTCCCTTCTCCAATTCATTTTATAGATGAGGAAATGGACAAACTGGGTGAACTGCCTGGCCTTTGTTCATACAGCTAGTAAATATCTGACACCAAGTTTGAACATGAGAAGATAAGTCTTCTTGACTTCAGACTTGACACTCTATCCTCTTGGCCACCTAGCTGCCCATTTTTTTTTATATTAAGTAATCTAAATACCCAAAATAGTTCCTGACAAATTTATTTCATCTTCAATTGTCATGAATTGTCTTTTTCATTTTTGACATGAAAATTTTTATTTTCCTCAATAATTTTTAAAACTATTACCTAATTATCTGTTTTATTAATTTTCTTTTTAAAAACAGCTCCTAATTTTACTTATCAATTCAATCTTTTTTACCTTCAATTTTATTTTTCTATAATTTTTGAAATTTCTTCTTTGTTCCTTAGGTGAGGATGATTTTCAATTTGTTGTTCATTTGTCTTGGTTTCATGTCCAATTCATTATTTTGTTCTTTCCCTCTTTTGTTGGTGAAAGCATTTAGAGATATAAAACTTCCCTTCAGAACTGCTTTAGATATATCCCATAAGCATTGCTGTTTTCTCATGACAGTAAATTTTCTCTGGTGAAATTTACCATTTATGGTTTCTATTATTTGTTCTTTAATGCATCCATTCCTTAGAATTATATTATTTAGTCTCTAACTACTTTTCAATTTATTCATTAAAAGATTTTTATTGAATAAAATTTGTTTAATTATCAAAAAAATGATGTGTTTGGTATTTCTGATTTTCTACATTTTTGGAGAAGTTCTTATGCCCCAACATATGGTCAGTTTTTTTTTTTAACTGGTATGTACAGCAGAATAGGATGTAACTTCCTTTCTGTTCCCATTCAGTAATTGCCAGCATTCTCATTTCTCTAAAGTTCTACTCAAGTCCTTAACATATTTCTTCTTTATCTTCTGGTTATATTTGTCTAGGTCTCTATTATACTTTTACTATCTGTTTTCATTTCTAATTTGATTAGCTTTTTCTTTTAGTATTTAGATCAGGGATCCCCAAACTTTTTACACAGGGGTTCACTGTCCCTCAGACCGTTGGAGGGCCAGACTATAAAACCTAACCCTAATGCTAACCCTAACCCTAACCCTAACCCTAACTGGGCAGCAGTATACACTGTGCGGAATCCCCTCCCCCAGATCCCCACTCACCATGCTGATGTCTTCCATTGTGCAGCCACATAATCCTTTGTGTGGCACCTCATTCTAAGGTGCCACCACATACAGTGCTCCTCTTACTGACCACCAATGAAAGAGGTACCCCTTCTGGAAGTAAGGTGGGGGCCGGATACATGGCCTCAGGGGGCCACATGTGACCCCAGGGCCTTAGTTTGGGGACCCCTGATTTAGATGCAATACTGTTATGTACATATATATTAAGTACTGATAGTGGTTCATTATGTATGGTCCCTTCAAGCATAATGGAATTCTATTTATCTCTATATTATTTTGTCAATATCCTTGATTTTTTTAGTTCTTTGGAAGCATAATAGATTTTGTTTTAGTCCGTCCTTCATTTTAACCATGTTAAATCTTTGGGTTTTATCTTTAAAACAATATATTGTCAGATTTTCTTCAAATCCATTATGCTATTCTCTTCCATTCTATGAGGAGGTTCATAGCATTCATTTCAAGTCAGTAGCAGTCCAGGCATGTATGAACCTTGGTTATATTTTGGGGTACAAAAAACCTTGCTTATGAGCTAAGTGCTCTTTTTTACCAAGCTAAGTTCTATGCCCTTAGTTCAGTACTTAACCTTATCAAATTCCTAACCCATCCCTCAGGTTTGTGATAAAGAATGAAAAGGTTTGAAATTTGCAAAACTGTGCAAAAAAATGAGAAATGCAAGCCTAGGAATGATTGACAGTGGCATGTGACCAAAGGTCATGTGGGAGCCAGAGCCTGAGGGATCTAGGTGAAGATTCCATCTTTCCAACTGTCTTCTCTCCTGAGGAAATTTAGATGAAGGCTTAAGAAGATTTTCCTTGTGATCAAACTGCGGAAGGAGCTTTTTCCTTGTATCTGGCTACTGGCCGCATCAGTCTTACTTGGACATCAGGACTTGCTTGGACATCTAACAACAAAAGATCCTGGCTCTGTTTTATTTTGGACTCCTGCTGTGAGATTGGGGTATTTGGTTAAGTTTTTAGTTTAGTAACATAGTTAATATAGTTTAGTTAGTTTTAAGAATAAGAATAAATATATCCCTATGCCTTTATTCCTTTCCCTTCCCAAACAATAAAACAGATTTTTATATGTTTTCGTCTTGTGTTTCCCTTACCCCAAATCCTACCCTAACAGGCTATACTCTGGAAGATGAACCTATTATCTGTCTCCTTGTTTTGACAATAACAATCAAATAACATCTGTATCTAACAAGCTTAGAGGCCTTAGGCCATATGAACTCCAGATCTGGATGTTAGCTATACCTATTGTCTTGGGATCCAGCAGTTTGTATCTTGTGATGATGACCTCATAATGTTACTGTATCAAGCCATTTGTCTAATTAGCATTCTCCCTTCCCCCTATACTGTTGTAACCCCAATAAAAACATTAGTTTGTCAGCTTAGGGTAAAGCTCTATTCCATTGGAGCTAACTCACTACTTCATGTCTGAACTTTCTTTGTCTTTATGTCTTTCTTCTCATCTTATGATCTCCTTCTCTTAGACTTTATCCCATCACCCATTTTCCTCTCAGTCCCTGGTTCTCCTTTCTGAATGTTCTACCCACTAGGAACTTTTGTGAAGTTGCGGGACGGTTTCAAAGTCAAAAGGCATTTATGAAGCATTTAACATATGCCAGGCACCATACTAAGCACCATTTTGGTTTTGGGAAGACATTTCCAGTCTTGAGAATTGCTTCATTATTCTCATCTTAGACTTACCAATAAATAGAAAATTCTTTAACTTGAAAGTCAGCCATGGTTGGGAAGATGGTAGGGTAGGGTATGAAGTTTCCTCACCCTCCTAATCCCACCCCCACAAACAATAAAAAATAGTGCTAAAAGTGGCAAAAAGCAGAGAAGAGTCCAGAACAAGGCTGAATGGCCAGGGACAATGTGATAGAGGCATGCATGCAAAGGACAGAAGTTGGAGATGGGTCAGCTGTCAGTCAACTGAAGATTCCATTTGGAATGTGACTGGGAAACAGTTGGAGGCAAGATCCAACTGCTTGACTGGATTTGAAGGTCTTTGGGCTTTCTGGCTGATGTGAAGGAAGAAGCTGGGTTTATCTCTGAGACTTGGGATAATCAAATTGGAGGTGATCTGGCTGATTTGAAGGCAGAAGAAGAAGGACAGTAGTCCATATCTTTCTCTGACTGATTCCATTTCATGCTAGTGACTGAATTGCCATTTCTCTCAATATCCTCCAACCTAACACTCATGGTAGAGAATAGGGATATCCCACCCTCTTACCTCCATCCTCCACCCTTGTCCTGTCTTGCCCAAATAAACCCCTTGTTTGACAAAGAAGATTAAGAACTATTTAATTGAAACCTCACAGCTCACACTGAGTGACTTGAAGGAGACTGAAGAAGGGGGGAGGGGAGGTTGAAAGGCTTCTGAAGAGGGAGGTAAAAAAGGGAGGAGGGTAGGCAAAAGAAGATAACTACTTGATCCATTAGTTATCTAGTGACCATCAAATATACCCTCAAAATATCATCTATGACAACTAGGGAAGAAAGTTTCTGATATCCCTGGTTTCAGTCCCACAGCTGCAGGCCCTGGGGGCTAGATGAGAGGAAACAGCATGAAATCCACAATGCAGTGCCTGGGAGCAGGGGCAGCAACCTCACTTTGTTTGCTGAGCCCTGAAATATCATTGGAATCAGCAAGCACAGTTCCCTAGGAATAGCTGTGTTCTCTGCAGCCTCAGTCTCAAAGACTCCTGTTCATCCACAGACAGAGATTGAAGGAATGGGTACTACAGAATCTATAGGTGCCAGGCTATGAGAGCATAGCCTCAAGCATTGCTGCTGACCAATAGGGGTCATTGGAGGCCCAAAGAAGACAGAGTAGACACCTACTCTATCCTTGGGTACAATAGTAGGAGAGGGGGAATGAGGAAGATGGGAACACCAGTGAGTGTGGATTCTGAGGGATTAGGGGCCTGTAGCTGTGGTTACACCCAAGAGAGATGAGTCCCTGATTGTTTCCATAGAGGAAGATGAACTCTTTGCCTGTAGTTACAGTGGCAGAATAGCCCATGGGCTCTGGGTGTAGCATTTAGGTCAGTCATGTTAGATTTAAAATAGTTTTGAGTGTTAAATATTTGTAGATAAGAGAGTGGGAGCCATAAACTGTGATAATTACAATGTTTGGGAGCAAGGGAAATATATAACAATTATGACCACTGAAATATGTTTTCTACTGTGTCTTGGTTTTATATAAATATAAGATGGTCGCCAGGGAATATATTCCCAATTTATGAATATGCCCAAGCCAACTGGGTTTTATAGAGAAATTTAATTTATAATACACTGATTAATCAATAGAAAAAGAGAGAAAGGAAGAAAGGAATAAGAATGAATAAATCAGTCAATTGGTTTTATTACTCACCCGAGATCTCTCTAGGTAAGGCTTCTCATGCCAACCTCAGGCTCCACCTTCAAGAGAGCCTCCTTTCAAGAAATGTTTCCAGAGAATTCTCCTCCTGACTCCTCCTGAGTTCTCCTTCCACAGCCTCCTTCAAGACCTCTCCAGGAGCTCTCCCTCCAGGACCTCTCTCCTCTCAGACCTCCTTCAGAGCAAAACCTCCTCTCCTCTCTCAGACCCCGATATCTTTAAGCAAACAATCTAAGTTCCCTCCCCTCAGTTCTCACATCTACCAATCACTGTCCATGTCTCCCCTGTGCCAATGGTGGCTCTAGCTTAACCCAGGACCACCCAGAGGTCTGCCCCCTTTGCACATGGCTGTTGAAGGTCATAGTCTCAAATAATTAAATCTTGATCTTTGCTGCAGCCCTTCCTAAATCCTGTTACTCTGAGTAGGGTGGAGATTGTAGTTTCCAAGACCTGGTTCTGTCATTCCAAGTATCTCTATTGTATCAATTCTAAAATCAATTATGACTCAAAGAACTTCCTGTTCTATGCTTAAGCATAGGTCAAAGCCCTTTCTATTGTTTAGCAAAAGGTTTCTGTCCTAAAGTAGTCTTAAGTAGGGAGGAGAAGGATCCTCCCATGCCAAGGAGTTTCATATTCCAATAGAGTTCTTCCTATCAGTTGGAAATTTTTTCAAGTATGAAATTTCCCAATGGGGAAATTTCCAACATTCATAAGTCTAAGAAATTTTAAGGTTTACAGTCATGGACTGGGGCTTGAGAGGAGAACCCAGGATTACATTAGACCCTGGATTATAAAAAAACTGGAATAACTAAACAGGGCCCATGAAAAAACAATCATGTAAAAATAAGTCCTGAAATCTGAGGTAACATACCCCAGCTCCTGAGCAAACCTAGGACTCCAGCAAAAAACCAATAATTAAGTCTTCTGGCCTAGATGCTATATTTTTTAAAATAAATAACCAAAGGAGAAAGAACCCAACTTCTAACAGCTATCATGAGGACAGAGAAGATCTCAGCTGAAACTGAGAGGATAGTAAGGTAAAAAAAAACCACCTACTTCAAAAACAGCAAAGAAATAGAATAAATGGCTACAAGTTCAAAAGGAACTTTGGGAAGAGCTTTAAAAAGACTTCAAAAACCAAATGAGAGAAGCTGGGTAAATACTGGAGGGAAATATAAGAGCAAGGCAAGAAGATCAAGAAAATTACAAAAGATTACACAAATGGAAAAAGAGATCCATAAACTCACAGAAGAAAACAATTTATTAAGAACTAGAACTGGACAAAGTGATGCTAACAATTTCCTAAGGTAACAAGAAATAATAAAGCAAAATCAAAAGAATGCTATAATAGAAGAGAATATGAAACATGTTATCATAAAAACAACTGACCTGGAAAATAATTCAAGAGACAATATAAGAATAGTTGGACTCTCAGAAAGTTATAATAAAAAAAAGTTTAAAGACTGTCTAAACTCCACTTATCCTCAAGGAAAATTACCCAGAAATTCTAGATTTAGAGGATAAAATCAAATTTAAAAGAATCCACTGATCATCATCTCAAAAAGACCCAAAGATGAAAAAGCACAGGAATATCATTGCAAAGTTCTGTAGCTCCCAGGTTAAGGAGAAAATAATATGAGCAATAAGAAAAAAATATGTAAATACTATAGAGGTAGTGTCAGAATAACATAAGACTTCACAGCTATAACATTAAAAGATTGCAGGACATGGAACACAACATTTTGTAGAGCAAAAGAATTGGATTTACAACTAAGAATAACATACCCAGAAAAGCTGAGGATAATTATAAAAGGTAAAAAAATCAATATCTAATGAACTTGAGGAGTTTCAACCATTCAGCTATTCAACTCATCACTCAGAAAATTTGATTATAAGAAACATACAAAGATAATGATGAAAGACTAATCGTAAGTGACTCAAAGGGTCAAATTGTTTGATTTCTGTATGGGAAAATGTCATCTATAGCCCCAGGAATTGCATCTTTGCCTTGGTATTTTGAAGGGACATGTTTGGATGAAAGACTTGAGATCAAGGTGAATGCATTGGAATGAGCTAGAATGGTAGTGGAGTGGACCAGGAAGAGATAGGATAGAATAGCTATCTCATATGGATGAGGAATGAGTGGGGGAACTGCTACAGAGAAGGGGAGAAGGAGGGCTAGTAGTCCTTGAACCCAACTTTCATCAGATCTGGGACAAAGAGAGAACAACATATTCACTTAGAAGGGTAAAAATCTTCTTAACATACAGAGAAACAGTAGGGAAAGGGGATGGAATAAGCAGGGAACTCAGAGTTTCCTTGGAGGACTGAGGGTCTAAGAAGAGAAAAAGTGCATTAAGAGAAAGTAGCACAAGGGGAAAAGAAAAGTGAGGGATACTCTAAGGGAAGTACACATCAAGAGGTAGGAGAATAAGGCAAGGGGATAAGAGAGGAACTCTTAGGACAAAATAGGGGAGAGACTTTTAGAATTCAACTTGTGATAAAAATGGAAAGCAGAATGGATCAAAAACCAGGACCCAAAAATGTGTTGCTTATAAGAAACACACTGAAAATGAGAGATAAATATAGAGTGAAGTTGACAGACTGGAGCAAAATATACTATGCCTCAGCTGATCTAAAGAACACAGGAGTAGCAGTAATTATCTCTGACAGAGTTGGACCTAAAATGGATATAATCAGAAGGGATGAACAGAGTAACTCTACTATGTTGGGGGATACCATGGACAATGAAGCATTATCAATATTGGACCTGTTTGCACCAAGTGTTGGATTTTTAAAGGAAAATTTTATATGAGTTATAGATGAAAGTAGACAACAAAATAACAATAGTGGGGTATTTTAATTTTCCTTTCTTAGACCTAGATAAATTTAACCAAAAAATACATAAGAAAGAAGTTGAGGAGATGAATAGAATTTTAGATAAGTTAAATATCATAAGATATCTGGAGATAATTAAATGGGAATAGAATGAAGTTTTCTCTTAGTGGTACATGGCACCTTTATACAAATTGACCATATATTATTAGGACACAAAGCATTACAGGTAGTGTAGAAAAGCAGAAATATTTAAATGCATTCCTTCAGACTAGAAAGCAATGAAACTAATCAATAATAAAGGACCATGGAAACAAAAAAGTAAAAACTAATTGGAGTCTAAACAACAGTCTTACAGAATGAATGAGTTAAAGAATAAATTATTGAAATAATAATCTAATTAAAGAAAATGATAATAAGAAGACATAAAACTGGGGGCAGCTGGATAGCTCAATGGATTGAGAACCAGGCCTAGAGATGGGAGGTCTTGGGTTCAAATTTGACCTCAGCCACTGCCTAGCTGTGTGACCCTGGGCAAGTCACTTGACCCCCATTGCCTAGCCCTTGCCACTCTTCTGCCTTGGAGCCAATACACAGTATTGACTCCAAGATGGAAGGTAAGGGTTTAAAAAAAAAAGAAGAAGAAGACATAAAACTACGAGATACAACAAAAGCAGTAGTTAGAGAAAAAATTATATATCTAAATGCTTATATTAATAAAAGAAAAAAAAAGATCAATGAACTGGGAATGTAATTTTTTAAAAACTAGAAAAAAATTAAAATCCCAACTAAATACCAAATTAGAAATCCTGAAAACTAAAAAAACTAAACTAAAGGTGAAATCAAAGTTGAATGTAAGAAAATGACTAAATTAATAAATAAATCTAGAAGTAGCTTTTATGAGGGGGGGACACAAAATTGATAAACAACTGGCTAATCTGATTTTTAAAAAAAGAAAATCAAATCAATAACATTAAAGATGAAAAGGATTAGTATACCCCCAATGAGGATGAACTTAAACCATTTATTAGAAGTTATAAAAATATTTTCCATTTGTTCTTTTGTATAAATATTAACATTATGGAGTAGCTTAATATCTACCCTTTTGTTTTCTCTGAAGCTGACTGTGTGCAGGACATGCATTGGGATCCCACATACCAGCTTGGGGCTAGCAGTGGATCTAAGCCTGAGCATGCCCATAATGTAAATATGGTTTCTGGTGGGACAATAGTGATTTTGAGAGCATAAATAATCTGCAAAAGTCTTACTTTAACACTCACCATACTATGGAGGTAATCTTGTGTTCCTGAGATGTTGTAGCATTGGAACAAAGGGTCCACTGGGTGTGACCGAGCTGGTTTTGGAAAGAGCATGCTCCTGGAAACAGATTGTCTACTGTTTACTGACCAGTCCAGCTAAATATGGTCCTGGCAATGTATGTTATCTGAGACCCAGACTAGTTAAGCTGGTCAGATTAAATGATCACAGAAACATGGAGAAACAGGCCTAATGTTACATTGCTAGAGCAGCCATTGATTGTTTTTTAGAAAGCAAGATGGAAATATACATTAAGAGATGTAAGATTGTTCGTGTATATTAACTTGGGGATTCCATTACTGGGATTAGGCCCTAAGGGCATTATTGGGAGGATAAAATGCTATATATCTATTAAAATAGTCATGGAAACTTTGTAATGAAAAAATAATGGAAATAACACAAATGAAATGAGTGTAGGAAATGACTGAACAGATTGTGATGTTTGAATTTAATGGGCTGTATTATGTTTTTAGAAATGACAAATATTAGAACTATAAAAATGAATCCTTTTAAAATTGCAAAATGATATAAATATATGAGCTTTTTAAAAAAAGTAAGTCAGACACCAGCCTCCCAGAGGGAGATTTTCCCAAACACTTCTTAGAGGAGGATTCTCCACAGAAGATTGTTTTCATCAATTTCCTTACCTTATAAAAAGATGTTGGAAGTGGTAAGAAGACAGATGAACTAATGTAATATTGATGGGTTTATTAATTGATTTAACCAATTGCTCTAGGAAATAATTTGGAATTATACTTTAAAAAAAAACAATGTTATACTCAGCCAAATGCAAACTTTTCTATGAATTCTGCCCCTGATTCCTCACCAAGTCATGATCCTTCTCTACTTGAACAACAATCAATGAATGAATCAGTAAGTTTTTATTAAGCTCTTACTATGTGCCATGCACTGTGCTAAATGCAGAAACCATCTTTGCCTTCTAAGAGCTTACATTCTAATAGAGGAGGATACACGTACATACAGAGGTGGTCACAAGATACAAAGACAGTTGATAGAAGGTAATTCTGGGGAGAAAGACTTCAGAAGTCATTGTTTGAGTAGAAGCTTAAAAGGAACCAGAGAAGTCAGGAGACAGAACAAAGGCAGAGAGATGAGGTTGGAGGGTTATGTCTGAGGAACAGTAAACGGGTGAGTATGGACCAACCAGAGAATGCCACAGGTAGGGTAAGATAGGGCCAGGTAATGAACACGATACAAACCACTGTGGTTGAAATGCATCTCCTATTCATTAATCATAGCATCACACATTTAGAATTGGGAGAGAATGCACCTGTAGTTGTTCCCGATTTGTACTGGGGATCAGTTATCCCAAGTTCTAGATACTCTATGGGTACCTTGAATTCCCCAAACTCACCAGTCCCAATCAATATATTTACCTTTCCATCTGCAGTCAAGGAACAAGTTATTTATTGAAATGAAAAGGTAACAAAAGGACCAACAAGTCATCTCTCCTGGGGTACACTTTTCCACAAATACACCTGCCTTCCAGAAAGCAGACATTATATACAAAATATAAGGTCAAGATTGAAAAGGGCCACTATAGCAACATATGGCCTGGCTGTAATCTCCACTTCTGGCTTCTAGAATGCAAGTTTGCACTCTAAATAGAAAGGACATTGTCCAAGACATGGGGGGAATGTTTTTCCTTCACCCAACAGTATGATGCATCTAGAAATCTCTCTTTAGAACAGAAATGTGAAAACACACCAAAACAGATGCTGCCTAAAGCAGATTAAAAGATAACTGGGAAATATTGAACAAAATAAATAAAAATACAATAGAACGTAGATAACGTTTGCGTGATTTTTTTAGTCAATATCTAGCCTTCAAGGATCCATGTATGGCATCCGAATAGCCTCTTTTCTGTTTGTTTGTTTGTTTGTTTGTCTAAAAAAAAAAAACCATACCTTCTATCTGAGGTCAGATTTGAACTCTGATCCTCCTGACTCCAAGCCTGGCACTCTCTCCACTGTGCTACCCAGCTGCCACAAGGGCCCATTTGTATTGACTGATCTACACCACTGATCTACAAGATCCAGTGCTTGAAACTCAAATTCAGGAATTCTGAAACTTGGGAGTTGCTCATGTGGCATCTCTCTAAGTGAGTACAGTCCTAGAAATCTCCCTTATTGGCTGGAAGTTTTGATTATGGGATTATACTCTTTAGGAATCAAGTTCCCTCTCCTTTACACAGGAAGTTGGGGTTCAGGAAAGTCCCTGTATTCTCTCAAAAACAAGCATCTAATATATTATTTTGTATTACAGTGGTGTGGGAGTCGTGTCCTGCTTTCTCTCTATCCTTTGAGCTATGGGCAGCCACAAACCATATTTCACCTAATCTCCTTGAACCCCTAGAATAGTGTGAGAAGGATGGAGTAAGGAGAACTTGACCATTCTTCTCTCTCAAGGTGACTGACACTATTATAGCTGGTGACACAGCCAGACACTGTGTCTCCCATACAGAATAAGTTATTATTTAACTTTATGTCAGTGGTTATAAGTTGAGGGCAGCTAGGTGGTGGAGTAGATACCACACTGACCATCAAGTCAGAAAGACCCGAGTTCAAATCCTTAGACACTTACTAGCTATGTGATCTTCGTTGTCACTGAGTCTCTCTACCTCACTTTCCTCACCTGTAAAATGAGGGTAACAATAGCATGTGTCTCCCAGAAGTTATGAGGACGAAATGAGATACTCTTTGTAAAGTGCTTAGCAATGTGCTTGGAATAGAGCTCTATAAATGCTAGCTGATACTGTTATAATTTAGTCATCTTGGAAGAAGATTTTGAACACAATTTCCCTGAGATCTGTGCTAAGCCCTGTTATATTTAATATTTTAATTGATGGCTTACCTAAAGGTGTATGTGCCATATGTATCAAATTTACAGGTGATGTAATAAATGTGGCAGGGGCAGCCATTTACAGCCAAGATTTCAGAAGATTTTGACTTCCTACAACATTGGACCAAACTGAATATGATGAAGTAAAAATAGAAAAATGGGAAATTTGATAGCTGAATTCAAAACATCAACTGTACAAATGCAACATAGAGGCATTGCTAAAAGTAATTCATAAGAAAAAATATGGGAATTTTGTGGATGGCAGACTCATAAGGAATCAGAACAAAAGAGCAGCCAAAATAGCAAATTCATTCTTGGGCCATATCAGGAGAGAAGTAGGACCAGAAGTCAAAATATTGCTAACAAACACCTCAGTCTGCATAGACTTGGAATTTTTTCATCAGATTTGCACACCATATTTTAGGGAAGTCATTGACAAGTTTAAGGAGTCTGGAGGTAAACAACCTACATGGTGAATGGTGTTATATGCTGAGTTAGGTCCAAGTTATATGAGAATAACCTGAAAATATTTTATCTGAATAACTGAAAAGAAGATACCATTGCTAACTTCAAGCAAATTATTATTTCTCACAGGCAAGAAGGATTTGGCTTTTACTGTTGGGCAACAGAGAGTACAAGTAGGAAAATGGGAAGGAAGTTACAAAGAAGAAAATTTGGCTTGATATAAGGAAAACCTTCCTAATAATTGGCACTATCCAAAAGTACAGCTGACTCCCTCAGGAACTAAAAGGTTCCTCCTCATTTAAGAACAAAAGCTGGATAATGATTTGTATTGTGTATAGGGCAAACTTTTTCAGAGAAAATTTGGACTAAATATTCTCTGAGATTCTGTGATTTTGCACAAGTTTTTGAAACCATCACTTCAATATGAGAAATGTAGAATTAATCTTTAGTATTAATGCTCTCAAAAATTGTGAACTTTATTAATAAAGAATCTTGTTTATATTATTAATTTGTAAGTTCTTTTCTCTAGCCAAAGCTTTCTGGAAAAAAGTTTAATTCTCTATAATAATAATATTCTTATGTACAAAGATCTGATTCAGACTGAATGCTTTCTAACATTCGTTGTATTTAACATGTTTCCCTACTTAGTTTGAAGTGTCTTACGGTTCTTTCATTTGAATGTTTGCCCACATCCATTACCTGGAATGTATTTATAATATTAACATTCTGATATATATTTTGCTCATATAAAGCCTTTATAACATTTTGTGCATCCAATGCACTCTTGGAAATATTGGTTTGTTATTTTTTTAAGATTTTAATCATGTTTTTTTAGATTCATTAAACTAAAAATATTTCTCATGAATCTTAAGTTTTCTTGTGTGTATTAAGGTTTCCCTTTCTGCAGAAGGCTTTCATACATTCATTTTATTTTTTTTTAATTCTTCCCACAATGGCTTCATATTCATAATATATGAGTCTCAACTCAAACCTAAAGCCTCTCCTACATTCATAATATTTAAATAGGTCTCTTTCCAGAATGAATCGCCTTAAGTGCTTCAAATCTGGAATGGGTGACATTCATTATATTCACAGGATGTTTTTTATTCAAAATGGATTCTTTGATGACCTGTGAGCCTTTGATTACTGCTAAAGGCTTTCTCACATTTATTACATTTATACGGCTTCTCTCCACTATGTATTCTTTGACGTCATGATAAATTTCTATGATTGTTGAATGTTTTCCCACATTCTTTACATTTGTAGGATTTCTCTCCAGTATGAATTCTTTGATGTACTCTTAAGTAGCTATTATTACTGAAGGCTTTCCCACATTCATTACATTTATAGGACTTTCCTCCAATATGAATTCTTTGATATCAGGATAGCTGTTGATTATTTATGAAGGCTTTCCCACATTCATTACATTTAAATGACTTCTCACTGTATGAATCTTTTTGTGTGTTTCAACATGGACCATCTGCCTGAAGGTTTTTCCACATTCATTACACCTATGAGGTTTTTCTCCCATATGGATTTTTTTATGTTGTGATAGTTGTTTGTTACTAATGAACGTTTTCCCACATTCGTTACATTTATAGTTTCTCACCAATATAGACACTCTGATCCTGAATTACCTGAATTAGGTAGCTCTTACTCATAAAGCCTTTTCCACATTCATTACATTTAAAGGGTTTCACTCCAGTATGAATTTTTTTATATTGAATTAGGTAGTATTTATTCCACATTCATGACAACAAAATGGTTTTTCTCTAGTATGAATTAACTTATATTTAATTAAGTGTATTTCCTGGCAGAATGGTTTCACACATTTGTTGCATTTATAGGATATATCATTATTATGTATTTTTATGTTGGTCTAAGGAGTGTTTATTGCTGAAGGTTTTCAAACACAGAACACATTCATAAGGCTTCTGTCCAGCATGAACCATCTTATGAATTTTAAGGTCTTGTTTCTGTTTAAAGGCTTTGCCACATTCATTACATAAATAGCATTTCTCTCCATCATGAATTTTCTTATGTACCAAAAGGTTTACCAAGGAGCAAAGACTTTTTTCACATTCCTTGCATTTATGGGCCTTCTCTCCAGTATGAATTCTTTGATGTGCAGTAAGGGATTGTTTACTACAGTAAGCTTTCCCACATTCATCACATTCAAAAATGTTTTCCACATTCCTATAAACCATTTGAGAATCAGGAAATTGTGAATTGATGCTGCTAGTCTTTGCTAAATTCATCATGTTTAGAGAGTTTTCCTTGAGTATATGATCTATGGTAATGAATTCGTTTTGAATGATGGATGAAGGGCTTCTTGCATTTACTATATACTTAGTTTCTCTGCTAAGCAGATTCTATTATGTTCACTAAGGCCTGACAAAAGATTGAAGCTCTTCCCAAGATTGTCATATTCACGGAGACTTTTTTTCCCAGGTATTTTCCATTGTGTAAGACGGCATGATCCCAGATGGCATTTCAGTCCAAATGTATTATGTTCAGGAAGAAAAACTACGGGTAACAGGTATCAATATTCAGTGCTCAAAGATAAAATGAAAGTAATTCATACTACGTTTTAGATTCTGACATAGTCATGGAGAAGAAAGATTATTATTATTAATCTGAAACATTTAGAAAACCATTCCTAGTTAATGAGTTGTAGATAATACAGAATGAAGTTTATGTCCTTTAAGATATATGAAGTCAGGAACAGCTGGGTGGCTCAATAGGTAGAGTGCAAGGCCAGGAGATGGAAGTATCAGAGTTAAATCTAGCCTCAGATACTCCCTAGATGTGTGACCATGGGCAAGTCATTTATCCTCAGTTACCTTACCTTACCAAGCTGATACTCAGTATCAATTGATACTGATACTGATACTCAGTATCAATTCTAAGACATAAGGTAAGGGTTTTTTAAAAATGAAAGAAAAGTACATGAATACAGAGCAGGTAGGTAGCAAAGTGGATAGCACCAACCTGGAGTCAGGAGGACCTGGGTTCAAATATGACCTCAGATATTTCCTGGCCTCACACACAGTCATTTAACCCCAATTACCTAGTCCTTCCTGCTCTTCTGTCTTACTAGGATAGAAGGTATGGGTTTAAAAAAAAAAAGATACCTGAAGAGGTAAATGATGGATAGAGAGGACAAGTGACTTAGCAATCTATTTGACAAAATTTCAGACATCTTTCTGTGACCGCGAAAATATGGGTTTCAGACTTTGAATTGCCAAAACTGTAAAGATAACTTTAGCGTCTTGATTTTATATCAAAAATAAGTGGTTACCATGGGAAAAATTCCGAAATATGAAATACCCAAGTCAGCTGGGTTTTATGGAGATTTTAATTAATATAAATGAAGGAATTAAGGAAAGGGAAAGAGACAGAGTAAGAGGAAATAATAGGAAAAACTAGAGCCTAGGCCAAGGCCTAGGCCTTTCTTTTAAGAGAGAAAACTAAGTCAGTCTTTAATCACTCACCACAAGATCCTTCCAAGCAAAACTC
This sequence comes from Monodelphis domestica, assembly GCF_027887165.1. Lineage (NCBI taxonomy): Eukaryota > Metazoa > Chordata > Mammalia > Didelphimorphia > Didelphidae > Monodelphis > Monodelphis domestica. The sequence goes on along the minus strand of NC_077227.1, from coordinate 719,949,542 downwards.
TAGTGTTCAGAGATCCAGCTACTCCAAATAGTCCGCTAAATGCTGAATTAACTTTAGCCACCGAGAGACCCTCCAGTTCAGCTTCCTAAGCTGAACTATTCTCAACTCCCTTGAACTGGTTCAGACAGCTCCTTTTAAAGAAAATTTTCTCCTATGTCACCTCTACTAAATTTTCACATCTACCAATCACAGTAGACGTTTTCCAAAGGACTGACCATTCTTAATTCACATCTTGTTATCACCTTCTTAATTTACATCTTGTTATCACCTTCTCTGGGTAGACTAAAACTTCTGAGTATTTCACACCTCTTTGCTAAGGTTGTCTCTTGCAAGTTGCCTGACCTTTTTAGTGATTAATTTGACCTTCATAGGTACTTAGCACCCTTTTGTATTAGATCTAAAAATAGACCTAGCTTAAGGGCTTTTGCTTCACCAAAAGTATGGGTTAGGTACTTTTTCATTGTTCAGTAAGGAGTTTACAACTTTATATTCCCCTAAAGTATGCCTAAGTATGGGTGGAGTAATTTTAAAGTTCCCAATACATTCCTGACTATGTACCTTCATTATTTAAAATGGAGAATAGCCTTAACCAAATGTTCCAAGGTAGAGTCTGAGAAATTTTAAAATTTACAACTGTGAAAAGACAAGTCAGTGGTAACGGTGCTATGAAATGCCCTAACCATAGTGAATTTTAATTGAGAATTACTCAAGAAAAGTAATACAATAGTTCATACTCTGTGACTAAATAGTCAAATTACTCAGGAGAAAATCCAATATATGACCCAGAAATTAAGACAGAGATAAAGGTCTGATTTACACAAAAATATGACACAGGACAAATTTAGAGCCAACTACAAAGACTTAAAGGACATGAGAATAAAATGAATAAAACCTTGTGTAAGATTAAAAATTATATCAACTTCTCCAAGTAATATACATTATAAGAATTTGTTAATAATAAACTTGAAGTAAAGGAAACAACTGTAAGGCTCATCGCCAAGTTCGGCTAGCCCTGTGTGACGTTACATGGGGTAACGAAATGAAGAGTAACGAATGGACGCTATATGAAAATGAATAGCGACAAAGCTTTATTGGGTTCACACAAAGCATATATAGGTTAAGACACACAGGAAGATATGATGTTACCACCCAGCAACAGCAGGAACCAATAAATAGGCAGATTCATAGGAATTCATGACGTTACCTGCCAGGTACAAGGATGAACCGAGAGGATTCCAAACAAGCAACTTTCCCACAGTCTCTCACAATTTCTCACAAACCTTATCAATCCTCCCTTTGCTGGCTACTCCAACCTTGCATTTTCTTTCTCACAAACCTTATCAGTCCTCCCTCTGCTGCTACTCCAACCTAGCGTGCAACTGGGCAGGTCATACACAGTTCAACCCACGACCTTGACTATGCAGGCCAAGCGGGGAGAAGAGGAGGGCTTTAACCCTTACGGTTCTGCCTCAACTACAATTCCCCCTTTTTGTTTTGCAACAGTACACGGTGTTGGGTCAGAACTTGTCCAATCCTACCCATGCTGGACACAAGTAGCTGGAATAGACAGGGAAGAAGGACCACTAAGATAACTATAAACAGTATGAAAGTCAATATGGTTATACTCATTTGAGCTAAAGGAGACAGCCAACTTTGGCCTGATTTAATCCAATTGTATATAGAATCAGCAATATGTTCAGGATAAAGATCCTCAGCTAAGGAAGTATCCATTTCTTCAATAATACGGTTCAATTGTTGGATGTTTTCAGAGATATTGCTTTTTAGCCAAAAACCTTGTAGATCATTTCTAATTTTTTCAAATGCATCAGACATGTTAACTTTAACAGGAAGAAGACAAAAAGCTGAATAACGATAATCACACCTTAATTTACCCATAATAGCTACAATTTCTACTTGATTAATTAATAACAATACATCTTTAGATATTTGTTGTAAAGCGTAAAAAACCCTTGTATTAATATCTTGCTGTATATGCAAAGCTTTGGTTACATTCTGTGCAAGCCCGTGTAAATATTCTGCATCATGTTCCAGGACATGAACATTAGCTACACTTTGTGCTATAGAAACACTACTGACAGTTGTAGCAATAATAGCGGCTATCATGGCTACAATACCTAAAACTATGCAAGAAATACATCTTTTTTTTCTAAAACTGATTAATTGAGATAATTTTTCCATTGCTCTATCTGCTGGTGAGTGACACCATCCCCCTGAGTGTCTAGCTTGAGTGTCTAATGTAACACTTCTATTTACTGGTTTTTCCATTATAAGTAACATTAACCTAATGAGACATATTTACTTTATCCAATGCCAGGGCTATTTTTTCCATAATCAGTCAAAATCTGTGTGAAATTAGTAGAATGTTCCCAATTAGTTCTGGGGGCATCACCCACAAAGGCGAGCTGTATCCTCCTATAAAACAATCATGAAATTTATAAGAATCCAGTTTCTTTCCAATACACCTTGTGTCGTTATACCAATACACCCAAATCATATTTTTCCAATGAATACATGATGCCCTTTTAGATCTACATGACAGCAAGGGCGGAAACATATTAACAGTGTCTCTTTGTTCATATCCCATCACATATAGACAAGTAGGTCTTTCTTGTCCCCAAATACAATCACAAGATTCCCCTAGCCAACCTAGATATTGCAGTTGGCCGTAACCTTCATATTTTACCCCTTTGTCTACACGACAAGGTCCTGTCCATAAAGAGTCTGACAGGTCAGGATGACCATAATAATGCACCTGCAGAGATCTGAGGGGCAGGCATGCAGGATGGTCTCTTGCGAGGCACACTGGGGGTGCCTCAACTAGTCCAGTTCCAATTGAAAGACACAAACAAATTATTAGCCTGATAACTGTCTTTAGTTTGTCTCTCAAAATGGTAAATGCCAGGAATATCAGTTAGTTTTTGTATATAAGATGACTTCCGGTAAAGCGTGTCCCATGCTGACATACTCTACCCAAGGTGGTTGTTAACCCATCTCTTTATCCCAGTAGCTGTACTTAAATTCTGGAATAGAAGCAGAAGAGTCAGTATCTTATGGAGACGTTGTCGAGTTTCCTTGCGAGGCTTCTTGCGCCCTCCCCTTGTTCTTCTCTTTATGGTCAATTTCTCGAACTCAGCGGTAAGGGAGCCATACTCTGTCTTTACCTGTGGAGACACAAACAGAACCTCGGCCTTGCAGGACCACTGGATGGTCCTTGCCAAGTCTGATTATCATCTTTCCACATGCCACATTTTTGTTCTGGGTCAGGGAGCACAGGAGTGGTGATACCTGAATTTTGTTCATAAGAAAATGCAGAGAAAAAATTTTTCAGCTCTGGATATATTATTGGAAGTAAAAATCAAATTATTTATAGTATATACAGCTATTGCCAATCATAGATGTGGGACACTGTCTCCCCCTTTTTGTTTTAAAAGAAATGTTTTTTAAGATCTGATTACTGTGCTCCACAATAGTTTGTCCTTGTTGGCAAAAAGGAAAAAAATTGTTTGGAAGTATAAGCAGGTCCATTATCTGTTTCAGAGAGGGTAAAAATGACAGGTGAGCTACTTTCCTTGTATACTCCTGCCTTGTAATTAGCATTTGCATCAACAAAAACATTAGGTCCTGATACTGGACGATCTCTTAGAATATGAGAAAAAACAATAGGATGTTGTGACAAAAAAAAATAAGCCTTGTGGAGTTTAGGTGGTAATAGCAATGGGGTACACTAATAGTAAAGACCGTTCGTCATGACTTTGTAAATATTTCTGTATTATATCTTTAGCAATGGGTACTCGGATTTCATGAAGATACTATCCTAAACCTGAGATCACATGTTCTATGCCTTTCCCATTTTGCTTTTAGATTTAACCATTCAATGACTTTTTGTTTCTCAGTTAAGGCACCTGTTGGTAACATGAAAGTTGCAAAAATAGTCACTTCCACGGCTAATTGAGGCTGATAGTGGTTAAATGGAGCTTGATTCAATTTGTCTTCTACTATCTCTAAAGCAAGAGAGGCCTCAGGTATTAAAGTTCCAGAGAAATTCAAATCAGAATTCCCTTCCAGTATTTTGAATAATGATTGAAATTCAGTTGTAGTAAGAAATGAATATTACCTAACAATTTCTGATAATCATTTAAGGTGTTCAGGCAGTCCTTTCTTAATTATATTTTTGAGGCATAACAGCTGTTACATATAACTGAGCCCCTGAATAGAGTACGGGACTTGTTTTTTGAATATTTTCTTGAGCAATGACTAAATGGTATTTTTGCAAGGTAATTTCCAATTAACTATAGCACTTGCTTATTTGGGATTCATCTTCAGCCGCAATAAGAATATAATCTATATAATGGATGATGTACAGAGCAGGAAAATGTAGTCTTAATGAAGGGCTGAAGCTACATATTGTTGGCTGAATAATCTTATCATTCTGGACATGGAATGTTTGCATTAAAATTCCGCAGCTTCAAACAAGCTACTCGGTCAGACAAGGCTGGCAAAGTTTGTTTGTTTGAGCTTTTTAAAACTTCAATCTCTACAATTAAAATATACTCAGCTTAAGTTATATCACACAGTGGTTGTTAACTCTTTGAGGTCCCTATTTCAGTTCATAAGTATCAGTGTAGAATAATCATAAGCACTTCTTTCTCCTTCCTGTGTGCAAGGAAGGGGTTAATAGCTTCTGAGAAAGTTTATCCCAAGGCTGCTTGGCTCAGTTTAGATTTATTACTTAAGAGCCTTACCTCATCCTTCTTTAACAAGTGAGCTTACTATAATTTAAAATATTGAATTTCTCAAACCTCTTTCATAATAATTTACTCTCAGTGGATTTTAGTTTGAATTCCACAACTCCCAAATAACTTTGATTAAGTCCTTTAGCGATGTTTCCGTGTTTAACCAAACTGAAGGACAAAGTATTTACATGCACTCCTCTCAAATTTCTGTCTAAAGTAGAATAAAACCTATAGTTTAGTTTTCTATTAGCTCAAAATATTGCTACATACCTGATTAAATTCCAATTTATAATTTGTTGTATCTATTTAACACTAGAATTCATAGTATCAACTAGTATCTCTATCCATTACTCTTATTTCTTCTGGCTTCTCCTCTTTACCATTATTGTAAGTAGAGGAAAGGTACTATGCTGAATTGTATTTAATCCTTATGACAAACCCTTTTTTATTTCAAGGCTGTAGGTTGCATATCGTATACGCTTAAATTACTTCCTATACATTGTACACATTTTAAAAGCAATTCATATAACCTTAGTCAAAGACAACAATGTTTAGAAATTTTCTCTTGCAAAATACCAAATTCCTAGTACTAATATTATTAAATCCCATGAACAGATTAATCACTTAAACTTCTTGTGTGTCATATAATTTCTTGTTACTACTCCTGACAGCACATGCATGAAAATAAATCTAATTTGAAAAAATCCCAAATTTAAGGATGACTTTTACATCTATAAAGTAGCCAGTGCAATTTTTGACCTTATAAAATAAAATATTCCCTCTCTGTATCAGTCTGGCTATCAGACACATTTAGACAATTCTCAAATTCACTGAAACCATTATGCATAGCAAGATTTAACAAAATAAACTTCTAACCATGAGTTTTGTTGTGCTCAATAAAATCTGGCTAACATTATTAACATGACAAATAGTTACACGAAATTAAATTTAGATCATATCAAAATCATTACCGATCCTTCCAAATTGCATACATCAAACCATTAATCTTAAATGAAAAATAGATTCTAATTGTGGAGTAAAAATCTCCCTTTTACTGCTCTGAATTTTTCTCTTGTTCACTCCTTTGGGGGCCCATCCAAAGGAAGAAAGAGGAAAAAATCATTGAACAGGTATTTGCTTTTGTCCTCTGCTGAGGATTTTTGACAGGCAAGTTCAATCTTGCAACTATCCCATTTTGTTTTCTTTCTTTTTGTGAGTGTCCAATTTAAAAATACATAGAGACCAGACTTTGACAAAGACAACAATAAACAGAAACACACAACATTGTGACAAGCATGCTTTGAAAAAAAATCAGTGTTTTAGGATACATTCTAAAGAAAAAATATAATTTCCCTCTCACTCTTAGAGTATCTCATATACTCACCACCGAGGGGATCTCTGTAGCATCGAAACTTTCCATGACCAGCACACAGCATCGGGGGTTCTCCAAAGAGAACTGAAGGGGGGGTTCCAATAAAAGAACCGGGGGGAAGGGAGTCCCTAATAGGGGACAGTTTAGAACTATCAGGGGACAGCTTAGAGCTGTCCGAGAGGTCGCAAGAAAGAAAGATTGGAACATTATCAAAGAGGGATAATGAAAGTTTTCTCGAGAGATACAACCTATCCTCCCCAATCTTCTCCATAGTGTTAACAGGGGAGTTAACCTGTTCCTAGGAGATCTTGGAACTGTTTGCCGATCTTTGTCCTTTAAAAGGACAGGAATTAAATTACCCATTACTGCTAAAAGATAAACTAAAAAGCGAAAGAAAGAGAGAGATGAAGTGGGGGAACAGAGGAGGCCCACCAATTCGGCGCTCTTATCTCTGTTCAATCCCCTGCCCACCCGAGCTGCAGTCTCGAGGCAGAGGCCGTTAACTCTTCGTCATCCTATGACCAGAAAAGGAATCGGGGTTACGAGGCATATGTCCCTGTTCGGGCGCCATTTTTGTAAGGCTCATCGCCAAGGTTGGCCAGCCCTGTGTGACCTTACATGGGGTAACGAAATGAAGAGTAACGAATGGACGCTATATGAAAATGAATAGCGACAAAGCTTTATTGGGTTCACACAAAGCATATATAGGTTAAGACACACAGGAAGATATAATGTTACCACCCAGCAACAGCAGGAACCAATAATTGGGCAGATTCATAGGAATTCATGACGTTACCTGCCAGGCACAAGGAAGAACCGAGAGGATTCCAAACAAGAAACTTTCCCACAGTCTCTCACAATTTCTCACAAACCTTATCAATCCTCCCTTTGCTGGCTACTCCAACCTTGCAGTTTCTTTCTCACAAAACTTATCAGTCCTCCCTCTGCTGCTACTCCAACCTAGCATGCAGTTGGGCAGGTCGTACACAGTTCAACCCACGACCTTGACTATGCAGGCCAAGAGGGGAGAAAAGGAGGACTTTAACCCTTGCGGTTCTGCCTCAACTACAGGAAACAATATCAAAAAATGTGAGGGGAGAGAGAGAGAAAGAGAGAAACAGAGAGAGAGTGCCCATGAGCATAGGAAGAAGAGTCTGAGTGGGTGGGGTTACAGAATCTTATTTACAAAACCTGAAGACACAAGGTAGGGAACCTAATTGAAGGAATTCTGGGGAAAGCAAAAAAATTCTGGGGAATGAAGTCCTGGGGCAGAAAACTCCATTTATACATTTGAGAACAAATTATATGACTACTGTACTATAAAAGTAAAAAGCTTAAAAGACTTCAATTTCATGTAAATTACTATTATTTTTTTTTTAGAATTGCCTCTATCACATTTTTGGTTAAAAAGGTATTCCACTACCCATTCCTATGAAAAGTAAAAGATCTGCTTCTCTTCTGACTTTCTTATGGCATTAATATTCAAGTCACTCATCAATTTTGAATTTACAATGGAATATGGTATATTATGTTGGTCCAAATCTTCCAGAATTCTATAAAGTTTTAGTTCTTATCAAATAATATGTTCTTTCTTAGTGAATTCAATTATTTCTGATTCTTCTGTATCTAATCAGTTCCACTGAGGTACAAAATGAAGAATACCTTTTAGACATAGTTTCTGTGTCTATTTGTTTTGCTGAAAATATTTATTAAAGGGAAGAGATTACATAGGGAACACCTGGTCAACAAGGATAGAGATGCCAAAAAAAGAAGAAAGCATCAAATAAATATATTGTTTAATATACACAGATGGAAGAAGTTCACATGGGGACATAAACAATGAGGGCAGCTTTGCTATTACCATGCTAAGTTTAATAGTCACAAAAATAATAACAATTTTTAAAATTATCCCTAGCAAGTTCAGAGCTTCTTACAATTCCCTTTCTTGTTCTTTAAGTATTAAAATGTTCCTATTCACTGATATTTAAGTTCATAATGAAAAAGAAAATTGGAGAAGATGACAGAGTACAGCATGAAACTTCCTTGCCCTCCTAATAACCCCTACAATTAAAAATAACTCCACAGAATCAGTGCTAAAAGTGGCAAAAACAGACAGAGACCAGAGTGAAACTGAATGGTCAGGGACAACTAGGGAGAAGGTTTTCTGATTTTCCTGGCCACAGTCCTACAGTTGCAGGCCCTGGGGGTAGGACCAGTACAAATATAGTAGAATGCATAAGGCAGCAGCTTATATATCAGAGAGAACCAGGTGGAGGGCCCTGGGAACAGCTGTGTGGGTGGATGCCTCAGCTCAAGAGGTCCACACTAGCCCACAGATGGAGATTGAAAGAAAAAAAAACATTGAGTCTATGGGCACCAGGCACTGAGAGCTGGACCTCTACCCTTGCTGCTAACCAATAAGGGATTTTGAAGGCCTGAGGAATGCTGACTGAACACCTACTATATCCCATGCTATGGGAGCAGGAATGAGGAAGGAGGGAACAACAGTAAGTATGGATTCTAAGGGACTGGGGCCCCATCAAATGTAATTACTTGCAGGAGAGTAGAATCCCTGTTGTTGCTACAAGGGAGATGAACTGTTTGCTTGCAGTTATATTGACAGAAATACTCACGAGCTCTGGTTAGAGCACCTGAGGTCATGAGGTCAATCATGGACTAGGGCTTGACTGGGGAACCCAGGATTACTTTAGACCTTGAACTATAATAATTAAATAGGGCCCAAGAAAAAACAAACAACCAAAAATCTTGAAACCTAAGTTAGAATATCCCAATACCCTAGGAACCCTAGGACTCCAGCAAAAAGCCAATAATTAAATCTATTGGCCTAGCTGCTAATTCTTTTTAATAAGCCAGCAAAGGAGAAAGAATTGAACTATTTATAGCTATTATGGGGCAGAGACCTTGGTTCAAACTCTGAGAGCAGTGAAGTAAAAATACCTACATCAAAAACAGCACAGAAATACAATAAATGGCCACAAGCTAAAAAAGAGCTTCTGAAAAAGCTTTAAAAAGACCTCAAAAATCAAATGAGAAAAGCTGAGGAAAAACTAGGGGGTAAAAGAACAATGCAAGAAAATTATGAAAGATCATATATTATGAAAGACCCAAATGGAAAGAGATTCAGAAATTCAAGAAGAAAATAATTTCTTAAATACTGGAATTTAACTGGAATACTGGAAGCTCTAACAATTTCCTAAGACAACAAGAAATTATAAAGCAAAATCAAAAGAATGAAATAATAGAAGAGAATTTAAAAATCTTATCATATAAACAAATGACCTGGAAAACTGATCAAAAAGAGACAATATAAGAATAGTTGGATTCCTGAAAAGTTATGATCTGAAAAAGACCATACTCCAAGAAATCAAATAGAACTTCCCAGAAATTCTAGAATCAGAAGGTAAAATAGAAATTGAAAAAAATCTATCAATCATCACCTTGAAGAGACCCAAAAATGAAAATGCACAGGAACATCATTGCAAAGTTCTATATTTCCCAAAATAAGGAAAAAACACTACATGCAACAAGAAAAAAATGTACATGTTGTAGAGATATAGTCAGAATAATATAAGATTTAGCAGCTGCAACATTAAAAGAATACAGGACATGGAAAAAAATATTTCATAAAGACCTGGACTTACAACCAAAAATAACATACCCAGCAAAACTGAGCACAATTATACAAAGTAAAAAATGAACATTTAACAAACTAAAGAATTTTCAACTATTTCTGAGAAAAAATTCAGAACTCAGGAGAAATGTGATTGATAAGAAACATAGAAAGATAGCAATAAAAAAAATCATAAGCAAACCAAAAGGTCAAATTGTTTGATTCCTATATAGAAAAATGTTATCTATGGCCCCTGGGAATGGCATCATTTGCTGGGTAATATGAAGGAATATATACGGATGGAAGACTTTACATTTAGACAAATATAATGGTAGTGCTGAAATGGTAGTGCAGTAGCCCAGGAGGAGGTAGGGTGGAATGGCTATCTCATTTGGAGGAGGAATGAGAAGAGGAATTGCTATGAATAAGGGGAAGAGGAGGTGGTAGGCTGGTAGTCCTAACCTCTTCTCATCAGATCTGGGACAAAGAGAAAACAACATAGGCATTTAGAAGGATAATAAACTTAATGTACAGAGAAGCAGGAGGGAATGGGGATAGGATAAAGGAGGGACAGGGATCCCCCTTGGGTGAATGAAGGACTAAAAGAAGAGTGGGTTAAGAGAAAGGAGGACAAGGAGATAAGAAAAGGGAGGTATAGATAGAGGGGAATACATATTGAGGTAGGGAATCACAGTGAGAGGATAAGGGAGGGATTCCTGGGAAATTTTTAGAATTGAACTCATATCAAGAAATAAGAGGGCACAGTTGGGAGGATATGGAAGCGATTTTTGGAAAGGTAGACAGAAGAATTAAAAAGGGGAAGGAACAAGGTAAGGACTTTTGGAAAGGTGGGACAATTTGGAATAGGGAGGCAGGTTGAGAGGATAAGGGAGGATTTCTAGGAAGGAGTGCAAACTAGAGTGCTACTAGACAAAGGGAACTGGAGGGATAAAGAGGAAAGGAAGAGGACAAACAGAAGGAATGGAATAGATAGAAATGCACAACTAATAACTATGTCATTGTATATGAATGGGATGAATTCACTCATGGGGTGAAAATGTATAGAAGAGTGGATCAAAAACCAGGACCCAACAATGTGTTGTTTACAAGAAATACACTGAAAATGAGAGACACACATAGAGTGAAGGTGAGGAGCTGAAGAATATACTATGTCCTGGGGATCCAGAGAAGGCAAGGGTAGCAGTCATGATCTCTGACAGAGTTGGGGCTAAAATGTATATATCTGGAAGGGATAAACAAAATAATTATACTACATTGGGGGTATCATGGATAATGAAGCATTATCATTATTAGACCTGTGCACACCAAGTGGTAGAACATCCAGATTTTTAAAGGAAAAATTAAATGAATTATAGATGGAAAGAACTAGATAAATATAACCAAAAAATAAATAAGAAAGAAGTTAAGGAGTTAAATATGATAAATATCTAGAGTGTCATTACAAAATTTGACTAAATATTAGGGCATGAAAACATAGTTAAACATAGGAAAGAAGAAATATTAAATACACCCTTTTCAAGCCAGAACACAATAAAAATTGTATATAATAAGAGACCATGGAAACAATAAGTAATGGGAGACTAAATAGCCTTAAAGAATGAGTGGGTTAAAGAACAAATTAAATAATCTCATTAAAAGGAATAACAATGAGATAAGATACCAAAGCCTATGGGATCCAGCAAAAGCAATAATTAGAGGAAAACCCACATCTCTAAATGCTTACATTAATAAAACAGAGAAAGATCAAAGAATTGGGAATGCAATTTTAAAAAACTAGAAAAAGAACAAAACAAAAATCTCCAACTAAACACCAAACTAGAAATTCTAAAAACTAAAGGTGAAGTCAATAAAATTGAATGTAAGAAAACCATTGAATTAATAAATAAGTCAGGGAATTCGTTTTATGTAAAAAATCAACAAAATTGATAAACCATTGATTAATCTGATAAGAAAAGAGAAAAGAAAACCAAATCTCTAGCATTAAAGATGAAAAGAGTCAATATACTACCAATGAAGATGAAATTAAAGCAATGATTAGGAGTTATAAGAAATGTTTTGTTTGTTCTTTTATGTAAAATTTAACACTATGGAGTAGCTTAGTCCTGGATCCTCTCCTCTACCCTATTGTTTTCTTTAAAGTTCCCAGAATGCAGGTCATGCATTGGGCTCCCATATACCTGTTTGACAATAGCAATTGATCTAAACCTGAGCATACACTGAATCCAAACACGGTTTCTGGTGAGATGATAATGGTTTAGAGAGAACAAATGTTCTGCAAAAGTCTTACTTTAACAGTCATCATACTATTGGAGGTAATCCTGCATTCCTAAGGGGTTGTGGCATTGAAACAAAAGTTCTACTGGGTATAACCAGGTTTTGGAAAGAGTATGGTCCTGGTCACAGATTGTGTCTGCTGCCTCAGGACATATGTAGCTAAATATGGTCTTAGTAATGTATGTTAACTGAGAACCAGAATAGTTAAGCTAAACAATTTAAATGTTCATAGGAACATGGGAAATCAGGACTAATATTTAATTACTAGAGTTCTATGAATTGTTCTTTTAGAAAATTAGATGGAAATATATATAAAGAGCTATAAAACTTTTCATGTTCATTAATTTAGGAATCCCATTACTAGGATTAGGCCCTAAGAGCATTATTAAGAAGGTAAAGAGTTGTGTGTATATATGAAAATATTCATGGAAGCTTCGTTTATAATGACAAAAAATTGGAAACACAAATGCAATGATTGGGGAAAATGGCTAAATAGATTGTAATATCTGAATGTAATGGACTATATTGTGTTATTAGAAATTACAACTATTAGAAATATAAAAAAATAAGGGAAATATAGGAAGAAATGGAAAAAGAATAATGTATACAATGATTACATTTTTAAAATAGCCACAAAAACAAGAGAAAAAATAGCAAAGTAAAACAAATCCAAGGAGCACTGAAAAGCAGATATTTATATTAGCACACACATATAACGTATTTTAAAACAAACTGTAAACAATGTAGAGTTGATTGTTTTGCACATAATTTTTTGCTTTTATTTAAAATTTTGTTGTTGAGGGTTACTAAACATATAATAAAAAATTACAAATGCATGCTACCCACATACATATAAAAACAGAATAAAAGGATAAAGCTGAGAATATTAATAGTTGTCATATATATGGACTTACGGGATATAAAGTACTGAGTAAAAAGCGGCTATTTAATATATATGATAAAAAATAACAATATATGTATTATGTTGTAACATATATAAGCATCTTGAATGGAAAAATCACATCCTTATTTAAATATAATTGGTTTCCAATATATTTTGTTTTATATATTTTAAATATGACGCGTTTCCTAAGTGTTTCTGTTTCGGACTGCCCAGAGGAAACGACACCCACAGTGGGCCGAGACTCCGGGCCAAAGCCTGCATCAGACACAGGGCCACTTAAGCCTTTACAGGCAGGAGCTCCTAGGAACGATCCAGGGATCCCCAAGTCTTGGGAGAGGAGGAGTTTGGGGCGCCCACCGACCTCGGCATCAGAGGGGGTCCTGACCCCCCAGCTTCTCGCTTGGAGAAAGGAGGCTCCAAGGAGGAGGAGCCATGGGGGTAGCCCAGTCCGTCAGCGTCCCTGGGGCCGCCAGGAAAGCGTTGCAGGTTCAAAGCCTCTCCGCCGACCCTCTCTGCCCCTTCCCTACTCCACTCTAGCCTCAGGTGCACCCCACCCAGCCTTAGACCGCTAAGCCCCTTCTCCCGCCACTGCAGGCCCCGCCCCCAGCTTCTAAACCCGATCTATGCACCTGAGGGGACAGGGCCTGGTCTTTGTCCAGAGGAAATAGATCTGGGAGAAAGGACGAGGTCACGAGTTAGAAGTGGAGAAGGGAGAAAGGAGGGGCAGGCAGACACGGAGGCTTGGACTGTCACGCTCACACTCATTCATAATCACTCACCCTCTGCAAAAAAAAAAAAAAAAAAAAAGCGGCGCCAATCCCGGCTGGAACTGCGCCTACGTATATTCAGGGATGAACTCTGATTCCCAAAATCCATCGAGAACTCAAGGCTGTGCCAGGGACCAGGGTGGATCCAGTCTACTGCGAGGTGGATTCTGGGCTAACAGAGTCTCGTCCCATGAACCCATCGCAACCCTGAATCTTCTGGGAATTGTAGTCCAGAGGATATATCTGACCTAGCCTGTCCTGGGCCTCTTGTTCCTTCATTTTTCTGAAGGGGACCACTTTGACTTGCTCCTGAATTGGATCTAAGTGAGTCAGAGCTGCACAAAGTCATCAGCCTCTCTCTCTTTCAGTCATTGAAGTCCAGTGGAAGAACAAAAGTCAGGACTCCTGGCGGATTGCCCGGGATGCAGTGACCTCGGTGTCTGACCCAGCTCTAAGCAACCGCAGTGCCTTCTCGTGCTACTTCCTTGGCTGTTGGAGCAACTTGGCCTTATCCCCCGCCCCAAAATCTTTACACGTTTGAGGCAGACATCCCTCTAACTTGCATTAACGTGGAGACTTTTTGTGGGCACAAAATGAATAATTTCTTGTGTTTTAGAGTAGCACATCTTCTTTGAACAGGGAAGTAATGGTGAAATACTCCCTGAGCTAGCTCAGTGTTTGAGAAGCTTTGCAGGAAAGCAGGAGGCTGCCTACCAGACTGAAGATCTACAGAGCCATTGGGCTTATGCCTGTGAAACCTGGACAGTCTATCAGCACCATGGCAGGAAATTGAATGGATTCCGGTTGAATTGGCTCAGGAAGATTCTAAAGATCACCTGGCAAGATAAGGCACCTGACACTGAGATCCTTTCTCAAGCTCAGCTGCCAAGTGTTAAGAGATTATTTTACTTACACAAGGAAAGTGCTCCCATGGAGGGCAGAAGAAGCGATTACAAGGATATACTCAACGTCTCACTGAAATATTTTAGTGAGATATGAGAGACATTGACACAGGACCATCCAGCATGGCATGCACATATCAAAGAAGGAGCTATGTTCAAAAAACAGCAGAATTTTAGCAGCTCAAAAGAAACGAGACAAAGCAATTTTAGACATATTTTCATTCCAAATGTTCATATGCACTATTTGTGCCCACCTGTGTTAGAGCTTTTGAGCTCATATTGGTCTGATCAGCTACAGTGGACACAGCATACATTGACCCCTAATATAATGATGTCATTTTCGTTTTCTTGCAGGATGAAGGACAAGCAACATATGTATATATGTATATGTACTTTGGGCTTAGTTCTAAATTGCTCTCTAAAATGATTGAATCAGTTCATAACGCCACCAGTGCATTAGTGTTTCAGTTTTCCCATATTCCTTCCAACACTGTCATTTTCCTTTTCTGTCATATTAGCCAATCTGATGGGTATAGGATTGTACCTCGGAATTGTTTTAACTTGCGTTTCTCTAATCAATAGTTATTTGAAGGATGTTTTCATATAACTATAGACCTCTTTGATTACTTCATCTGAAAACTACCTGTTTATATCCTTTGTGCTGGGAGCCATCAAAGACCACTCTGTTTGACGAAATCCACATGGAAACTGGGGATTGCAAAGCAGCCCCCAGGAAGGATGGAAACATCCACTGAAACCCCCCTAAGTGACTTTCCTTAACATCCCCTTATTATTGGAATTGCTAGGATTATTATTCTTACTTAGCCCCAGGAAAAATAGATGAGAGCAACATGCTTGCAGGGTTAATACAGATGTCCCACTCTGTCCCCCTAGGATATTATCAGGAGGGCCCACTCACAAAATTAAACTTAAGGATTCTTATATACCCACTGTAAAAGAGAGAATATACATGCATGCAAAGGACATCATCTGTCACTCAAAAAGGAACATTCCATTTGGAATGTTACCGGGAAAGACAGTTGGAGCCAAGCCATTCTGAACTGGACTGAGAGGCTTGGTGGACTAAGCTTTTGGCTTCTGTCTTAAAGAGTGGGGGAGAAGAAACTAAGGCTTTGGCTGGTGACTGATGGTGGAGAACTATTTTGTATCTCTGATACTTATCTGGCCAATTAACAGAGAAGAAGAAGAAAGACTGTTGTCCTCCTATCTTTCTGACTGTCCCTGCTAGTGACTGATTGCCATTTTCCCAATATCCTCCTAACCCTCATTTTAGAGAATAGGAAAACCTATCCCTCTTACCTTATCCTCCATCCTTTTCTGTCTCCCCCAATAAACCCTTACTTGAGTTAAAGAAGAGAAAAGAGTATTTTCTCTAAAGTATAATAGTTCACCCTGAGTGACTTAGAAAGAAGGTTAAAGGGAAAGGGGGAAGGGAAGTTGAAGGCTTTTGAAGAGGGAGGAAAACTGGGAGGATCCATTAGTTATCCATTATCTATCACTAGACACCCTCAGAAATTACTATCTATTATACCACCAAATAGGACCCTCTTGTCTATTCATAAAAACTTCTGGCAAATCTGTGCTCTGAATTCCCTAAACTATATCTAGGTCACGTTGATTCTACCCTATGATCCTGCACTTAGCAACAATGTTTTGTTGACTCTCTCCCTAGGCTTCTTGTCTGTTGTTAGGTTCCATGGAAACATGCATGTTGAGAATGAAACTGTGTGCCAAGTAGATGTGTGATCATGAGAGTATAAAATAAAGCCAGGCCTCAGCCAAGGTAGAGCAGTTTATCCTGTGAAATCTCTGCTGCGGGTTGAATGCAAAAGCTGTGTCCCATCCATCATTTCGCCGACAGTGTCCCACCTCTAAGACCCCATCCCCTGTGGGAGGCTGGCCCACCCCACAGCACATTTGACCATTTTTCAATTATGGAACAACTTATATTCTTATACATTTGACTCAGTTCTCTATATAGTTGAGAAATGAGGCATTCATTAGAGAAACTTGCTCTAATATTTTTTTCACAGTTATGATTACTATATATTCCCTTCCAACCTATTTTCCCTTTTTATCCTACTCCCTCTCTCCTATCACGTTGCCCATCCACAAAAAGTGTTTTGCTTCTGACCACCACCTCCCTCAATCTGCCCTCAACCTCCCACCATTCTCTTTTCTCCTTCCCTTCCTACTTTCCTGTAGGGTAAGATAAATTTCTATATTCAAGAGAGTGTGTATGTTATTCCCTCTGAGCTTATTCTGATAAGCACCTCCCCCCCAAACCATCCCTACATCTTCCTCTTTGCTGTAAAAGCTCTTTTGCAACCTTTTTATATAAGATAATTTACCCTATTCTACCACTTCCTTCCTCCTCCCTATGCTTTCTTTTTCCTGACCTCTTATTTTTTTAGATATTAACCATCATATTCAACTCACACCCATGTCCTCTGATCTTATTTGATTTTTTAAATCCTTTTTGAGCTGTTCTAGGGATTATTGAGCCTGAGACCAGTTCACATTTTTTCTTTGAGGTTATGAATGTAGTAGTTTTGACTTTTTTTTGTCATCTTTTGAGTTTGTGTTTTGATAACTTGGAAATAAATACAGAACTATAAAGTAGTCAGAAAACCCACTCTTTAATCAGGAAAAAAAAGGGATAGGTTCATCATTTTTAGCACCACACAGAGTCATAAGCTAAATACCACACAGAACCAAAGGCTCTGGGAACTGTATCCCTGGGAAAAGACACAATACAAAATTCCAACTCCAAAGAGATGCTGAATCCTGAGAATCTCTTTATACCTTTTGGGAAGCCTACAAAGACTAATCACAAACAGGTGTGTAACCCTCCTTGCAGTCTATAGCTATGGTATTAAGGAATAGTCAGCTGTAACAAATTAAAGGTAAAGGTCAAACTCGGGAGCTGGGCTTCCAGAAAGGAAACTTTTACCCAATAGAGAAGTCTTCCAAAACAAACAAGTACTTAAACTTTTAAGCAAAATAGATGTGCTTAGTACTGGGGTTTCTGAAAGTAAAGGTAAACTACTCAGGTTAGTTTAGTTACTCCATCCAATATTCACCTTGACAGTTTTTATCTTCCCTATCACCATAGTAACTTTCTATAATCCAGTCCTTTTTTTCCCTTGTTTGCTCATTTTTCCAGCCTATTTCTTAATTTTTCACTTTAAAAACTATTAAAGTTGGCCTCTTCTCCTTAAATGGAGGTGTGTAAGGGGTAAAAATTAAGGTTGAATATATAAGAGTATGTTCATGAAAATTAATATATCTCAATTCAAAATTACTTTATAGCAGTATTTATTTACAAAATAGAGGAAAAGAGTAAGGTAGAGAAATGAGAAAGGGGGTAGAATAAGAAATCTAGTTTAATGAGCTAAATATCTGCTCCAACGCCTAGCTTTGCCCTGGTGGGGCTCTAGAAGCCCAGCTGGAGGGCCCAAAGGTAAATTAGGTATCACCCACTCACAACCTCTGAGAGGGAGGCCTACCTGGTGTTAATCTCTCTGGCAGTCAGGAAAAGAAGGTCAGCTTTTTCCACTCACCAATTCAAGGGGAGAAGATCCAAGAGCAGTCTTACCAGAAGTAGTCGGATGTCCCAAGCCAGAGCTCCTCCAAGGCCAAATTTGAAGAAGAAAGATATGGTCACAGGGAGGTTTTGCCACTTTTAAAGACCCTTCTTTGTGTCACTTCCTGTGCCTTCCTCCACTTTACAAGGACCAATTGCAGTTTTAGAATTTTCTTAGGACTGCTAAGAGTTGTCTGACATGTGACAGAGTCACGTGTGGTAGCTGGGGAGACCACAGAGTGGTCTGAGTTATCACCCACTTTAGCATGTGGGTTATAGACCTCCCTCCACTTAAGTGTAAAGTGGGGATGTATACGCTTCTGGTGATTAAATCTAAAAGTAGGCAGGGGAGAGTTAATCCCATCTTTACAGGGGGTACTATGTCAAACTTCAGGTTTTTTGTGCAGCTAATTTCAGAGTTCTTGGAACCTATAAGAGGAAAAATGTGTTTTATGACTATGTTGACTTGTGCTCTTGCCTGCAAACAACCACAAGCACTCTTTCCCCTCTTGGAACTGTGACCAGGGTACCTATTCCCCTGTGACAGAATCAAGTGTGCTAGTGCTCTTCCTCACCCAGTGACTTCAACATAGATATGCCTATGGGCATTGCATCAGAGCCCTATACCTAGTGCTAGCAAAGGTATCCTGGTTATCTCCTTCTGGGCAGTTGTTCAATTCCCTGTCTGTGAGCTGAGAGGTCTAGAAGCTGTTGCTACTAAAGTCTGCTGTTGTCATGCCAAGGCAGGGTCATTCCTGGTCCAGCCTGTACTGAACTGTGCTTCACTCTCATCCCAGTGCAACTGACCTTTTCTGCCAACCTTCTCAGTTGTCTTGGGAAGGAAAATTGTTTCACCCCACTTTTGTGGGTTCTGCTGTTCCAGAACTCTTTTTGAGACAATATTTTAAAGTTATTTGGAGGGGAATTATGTGAAAACTTAGGTAAGCCTCTGCCTTTTCTCTGCCATCTTGGCTCCTCCCCCTTTTTAAAAATAAATTTTTATTGTTAGCTTTTGCTTTTCTATCACCTTCATATTATAAGATACTCCTTTTGTCTTACTCCCCACCCCCCGCCCCCAAAAGACATCCTCTGTTGCAAAGAATAAAAATGTGGAGGAAGAGATGAAGCCTATTTGGTAAAACAAACCAATGTGTTGAAAGCATTATATATAGTGGTTCATAACCATCATCCCTTACTTCTGCAAAGAGGGAGAGTTACCCTCTCTTATCTCATAATTGGGGCTGTGGCTACTTGTGACATATTCACAGTATTCAGTTTCTATACATT
Organism: Monodelphis domestica; assembly: GCF_027887165.1. Taxonomy (NCBI): domain Eukaryota; kingdom Metazoa; phylum Chordata; class Mammalia; order Didelphimorphia; family Didelphidae; genus Monodelphis; species Monodelphis domestica. Next base: position 719,930,023 of record NC_077227.1, on the reverse strand, counting down.
TATTCTATTTGCATTGTCATAGTAATTGTGTGCCATTTTCTGGTTCTGCTTACTTCATTTTGTATTAGTTCACGTATTTTCCCATGATTCTGTAAGAGGGAAAATTGTGAGACTGGCCGTAAATTTAATAATTTTATTTCATAAAAAAGGAGTAAGGGGAAAGGATGAAAAAAGAGAGACTACCTTCCTTACTGCCCCATTTAGCTTGCTATTCTGTAGCAGTCATGTAGGTCCTCTAGTCACACTCACAGGGAAGTCCAGCCAGCATCAAACATGGAAGAGAAGACCCCAAAATCTGCTCTTGCCTTAGTTTATCAAATGTTTTCTATGCCTACTGACTCTTACATGTCACATCTTGGGAGCCAACTGTGGCTTTCTGTATTGCCTGGGCAGCCTGGGGAGGCAGTCCAGGGGACACCTGGCCTGCCCCTTATCTCCTTTCTCTATTGCTGCCTTTTTTCCAACTGACTACATGGGGCACCAAAGCTGCCATTCCATCCTTGGGACCTAAATCCCCTTAAAGATTTTCCTCACACAGTTCTCTTACACTTCTTTAAGATGGGGTGAAATATCATTCATATTCCTGTACAACTTTCTTTAAAAGACCATTTCCCCATAGATAAATATTTAATCTTATTTACAGTTTTTCAGTCAACAAATAGTTATCAAGTGCTTACCATGTTGCCAGATACTGTGCTGAGTGAGGGAATCAAAGAAAGGCAAAAACATTGAGTGAAAACTCCAGTCTCTTCCAGTTCCTGTTGCAGAAGACATCTGTGGGATCATGCTGGAGTTTAATAATAATAATAATATCATTAATAATAGTTTTTATATGGTGTTTTAAGATTTGTAATCTGCTTTACAAATGTCATTTCATTTGACCCTCACAACAGCCCTGGTACTTTTCTTATCCCCATTTTAGAGATAAGGGATCTGAGTTGGGCAGAGGTTATGTGACTTGCCCAGGGTCATCAGGTAATAAGGGTCTGGAACCAGTGACTATGTGTCTGAATCTGTGTCTGAGCTTGCAGTGAAGTCCAGTCCTGAGAGGATGGGGGAGTTTCCCTTCCTGGTAGGATACACAAACCAAGTACAATATTCTCTACCTACTGCCTATCCAATGACTAGAGCTTTGGAAAGCCAGTTCCTGGCCATGACTGACTGAGGGGTCAAATGTGACTTTGTAATGAAGAACAGTTTTCTGCTTGGCTGAGTTCTGTTAGCTGAAAGCATTTATTAAACACTCGTTGGGTGCCAACCACTCTCCTAAGTGCTAAGAACACAAAGAAAGGCAAACCCAAGATCCTGGACCTCAAGAATCTCAAGCTATAATGGGTTGGGGAGAGCCAACATCCACAAACATTGTATGTACATAGTAGCAATGGAGGGCTATTTCTTTTGATGCTGCCTTTTAGAATTGGGTCTCCCTATCTCACCCCAGTTAGTAGTGCAGGGGCTGTCCACGGGCCTGATTCCATTATTGTTGAGCACACAAACACTGACTTGCTTTATTTTCAACCTATAAGAGTTCACCTGCCTTATGTATTCATGTTAGACACCAACTCCTGGGGGCTCGCCATATAGATGCTGCCAATAAGTGGCTTAGCACAAAAGCGCAGCTCAAACTCCCAAGTTCAAGAGATCCATCAGTGTCAGCCTCACCAGGAGATGGGATTATAAATCCACGACACTGTGCCCACAAGCAAGATCACCTCCGAGAAATTAGGTATTATTGAATGGGCTCAATTTGGGTGTGTATGAGTAAAGTGAGCAGCAAATTTCTCAGCTGAGAGGATTGGAGAGTCATGGGAAGTTTGAGGAGGGATACAAAGTTTTGGCCTTGTAGCTGTGGTCAGAGGAAGAGCAAACTTATTAGAGAGGAGTAAAACGATTGCCTTGACGCGATGAGGGCTCAGTTGAGATTATGTAACATAAATTTGTAGTGGATGTATTCAACATAGTTTCATGATTCTCTCCAGTTCTGTCTCATATGAACAGGAGCAAAGGGAGCTAACCAGTGCTGACCATTGATAAGGCATGATCATCTATAGGACAAGGGAGCAAGGAACCTATGGTCTCCTCAGAGGCAAATCTAGAACTTCTTGCTTTCTTCTCTTTTTTTTTTTTCAAGTAAGGGAGAACGCTCTCGGCCGCTGATTGGGAAGGAGTGACCGTGATGCAACTGTCTAATCTCCCCAACCAGCCACTGTGTGTCCCTGAGTATACGGTCCCCCTCTTTCTGTCCTTTGAATTCTTTCCTAATTCCTGAACTGAGTGTGCAGTGATAGAAGGAATCAGGTTATGATCTTGTTAACATCAAAAGGTTGGAAGAAGCATCAAGTTCCCTTCAGCAGCTGATAATTCCTACAAGGAATTAGCACTGCTAAGCAAGGAACAAGTTTCCTATCAACTATTCCACACCCAGAATTGAACTTGGAAGGGATTCTACAAAGAGAATAAAGTACTCTAGAGCCAAGAAGTTCCTGTCAGTCATATCTATTCCATACATATTCCCTTCATGCTTAAAGTCTGAGCCTCGTCTCCCCCCGTCCCAAGTGAGAACAGAAGGGAATATATGCTTTCTCTCCATTTACAGGATGTTCTGGTAATTTCTATCCTTTGCCAGAACTTCTCAGTAAATATCTTTTCATAAGAACTAATTGATATCATTTGATTAATTGATTTGGGGAGCATACTGGATGAGGGCTCGAGGCATCAAATTTAAAATCTGACCCTCAAAGGGAACCCCTGGAACTAGTAGTCAACTCTCCTCTGGGGGCCCAACATCCCTGTACTCGTGGGAATTGGGCCAGTGAAGAGGGTCATGGGTGAATTAGACTTAAAAGGGTGGGCAGAAGAAGTGTCCTTGTAACCTAGTGTGACTCAGACTGATGAAAGCAGGACCTTTCATTATGTTCTCTGCTCACTTCCTCCCTCTTCTCTTCTTTGATATTGCCCCCATTCTGGTACAAGTGCCCATCATTTCCTGCCTGGATTACTGCGATAGCTGCCTGCCCTAAGTCTTTCCCCTCTTCAATCCATCTGCCAAAGGGATTTTTCTAAAGCACAGATCTGGTCATGTTACTTTACTACTCAATAAAATCTAGTGGGAAGCAAATACAAAAAGCTCTGCTTGGCATTCAAAGCCCTTCCTAACCAGCATCCTCCTACCTTTTCAATATTCTTATCTTCCTCCCCAATACATGCTCTTTGATTCAGTGATACTGGCTTCCTGGCTATTTTACAGACAACACCGTCCATCTCTTAACTCTGGACATTTTCTCTGGCTGTTCCCATACCTGGAATGCTCTCCCTTTTCTGCTCCAATTATCGACTTCACTGGCTTTTATTAAGTCCCAGTTAAAATCTCATCTTTTACTAGAAGCCTTTCCCAATCCATCTCCATTATTTCCTATTATCATGCATATATCTTGCTTTATATATATATATATATATATATATATATATATTTCTTTTTTGTATGTTGTCTCCCTCATTAGAATGTAAGCTTCTTGAGGACAGACTGTCTTTTGCCTCTTGTTGTATCCCCAGCACTTAGCACAGTGCCTCTTATAGGTAGGTACTTAATAAATGTTTTTTGATTGATTCCTCAATTTACTTATTTTCTATGGCCTACTCCTTCACTCCATCTCAGCTACATACAGAAAGAGTCATCCTTCTATGACAATGTGACAGGCTGGGTAGGCAAGGGGGAAGTGACAGATTGTCAAGTGATTGATTTCAGTGAAGTTTTGATGCTTTCTTATACATTTCTTTTGACTAAAAAGTTAACAATGTGCTAGGTATGAACAAGTAGCTCAGTGGTCATACTCAAAGTGACAATAATTCTCTTGAGAGCAAGGGTTATTTTTTGGTTTTGTTAAGTATGTTCAGTTCCTTGTATTCAGTAGGGATTTAATTGTTCAACTGAATTGAGTTTGGGGTTAAAGGGGAGAGGTGGAATATTGAGAGATTCCAATCTCTTATTATTTTAAAGACAATAAATAATTTTGTATCTTGGGGAAAAAAAGAAATAGTTATACTCCTAATGTTTCCATCACCCCCAAAACATTCCATTTCCATATTAATTAGCTCTGAAATTCCCTTATATGGGCTATACTCCATTGTCATGCCATCTTCCCCTCCACCTTGCGATTTAGCCCTTTTGTACCTACTAACTATGGGTAGCTGCTGGGGGCCATCAGTCCACGACGCCTTGACAGAGTCACGTGTGGTAGCTGGGGAGACCACAGAGTGGTCCTTGGTGAGATGTGACTGCCCACTCTATCCCCTTTACATGACCTCTTTCATCAATGCCCCTTACCTATGAATTGACATGATTATTATTCCCCCTAGTCTCAAAAGAAATAATGCAAGAGCAAAACACCTATACCCTAATTCTCTGAAACATCACCAAAAGATCAGACCCTCAAACCCAGTCCCAAAAGACTATCATGGGTTAACTTTTACTTAGGTACATAATTCCCAGTGAAACCGCAGTTACAGGCCAAGCCCAAAACTTTCTCATGAAGCCAGCACACAAATCAATCATAGAGGTCCATACAATAGGTACAGGTACAGTACAGGTACACTAAGCTTCAATATGCCTCAGCGACTCAATGATACAAATCAGTAACTCAAACTCCCTAGTAAGCCACCTGTGACGAAATCATTTATCTTGTATTCTGTCTGTAATCACAATACAAAAATATAGAATGTTAAGTGATTTGTTAAAAGTTAATGTATCACTTTTCCAATTATTTCTCTTTGATTTTGTGTATCTACATGCCAATAATATGGATATAAAATAAATCCCAAGCCTGGGAATGTCGGAGCAGCTGCCAGATGCAAAGCAGTCCTATGGCCATAATGATTAAGCTATCTTCCGTCTGTTATTTATTTTGTTTTATTTATTTTGACTGATCGTTCACCACCAGTCGGGAACCCTGGAGTCGCTAGTGGGGCTGAACCCTGACCGTGGCAGGTAGTCCCCAAAGCTTTGTTCTGAGTCCTTTAATCTATACTGTTTCTTTTGGTCCTCTCATTAGCTCCTGTTGATTCCATTATCATGTCTGTTCTAATGTTTCTCAGATCTATTTATCTAGTGCTAACCTTTCTCTTGACCACCAGTCTTGCATCTCCAGCTGCCTATTGGATATCTCAAACTCAAAGTTGGACATCTTAAACCCAGCATGTCCAAAACAGAACTCATATTCTCCCCTAAACCTTCTCCCAAACACTTCTCCGCCTAGTCACCTTGCTTTCAATCTAGGTGTTATTCTCTCTCTCTCTCTCTCTCTCTCACACACACACACACACACAGAGCAAGTGCTGTTGATTCTACCTATGTAACATCTCTCACACCTGTTCCCTCTTCTCCTCTATCACTGCCAGCACTTTGGAGGGAGACCATTCATCTCCTCACACCTGGACATTGAAACAGCCTTTTGGCTGGTTTTCAGACTCTGGTGTCTCCCCACCTCAGTCTGTTCTCTACTCCACCATCAAACTGATCTTCCTAAAATGAAGGTTTGACTTGTCTCTCTCTCTCTCTCTCTCTCTCTCTCTCTCTCTCTCTCTCTCTCTCTCTCTCTCTCTCTCTCTCTCTCTCTCTCTCTCTCTCTCTCTCTCTCTCTCTCACACACACACACACACACACACATACCACCCCATATTCAATAAATTCCAGTGGTTCCCTATTATCTTCTAGTATACAACTATAAAACCTTCTCTTTGTCTATTAAAGTCTTTCATAACCTGGCTCCTGGCTACCATTACATTTGTCTTACACTTATAATAGAGCCTTGGATCATGCCCAGATCTACTAACATGAAGACCACCCTGATTTTCTGGGCTTCTCTGCCCACCTGACTGGCTGCAATATCCTGGAATTCGTACTCCAAGGTTGCCATGGCCTGAACACTTGGGTGAGGGTGGGGGTGGGAATTGCTTCCAGCACCTAAAGCTGAAACCTTTTATTTCTAGGTCTTCCTGCTGGGTTGATGCACTGATAGTTAATGTGATTTATTTTATATCCTTTCATCTTCTGAATTTATTGTTTCAATTAATTTTTGCTTGACTCTAGGATTTTCTAGGTAAATCATCATAAAATCTACAAAAAGTGATCATTTTATTTCCTCTTTGTGTGTGCTTATTCATTCAATTTCTCTTTTTTCTCTTGCTGCTATAGGCAACAAATTTAGCCCTATATAGTAAGTGAAAATGGGTAACCTTGCTTTAAATCAAAATCTTATTAGAAATGGCTCTACCTTTTTTCCATTCCATATGTTTGCTTTTGAATTTAAATAGATTTTATTTACTATATTAAGAAAAAAATACTTTTATTCCAAGAATTTCTAGAGTTTTTAATAGAAAAGGGGGATGGAAATTATCAAAAGTCTCTTCATCATCTATGTGGCTTTTAATATTTTTATTCTTAATATGATTTATAGTTTCTGCTTTATGTCAAATCACTCACGAATAACTGGTACAAATTCAAGTTTCTCATAATGAGTAGTCTTTCTAATATATTGTTGTAGCATAACTGATATTTTATTTATAATTTTTTTGTGTTTGCACAATATATTGGTCTATAAGGTTCTTTCTCTGCTTTGTTTCTCCCTTGTTTAGATATCAAAACTATATTTGTGGGGCAGCTAGGTGGCTCAGGGGATTGAGGGACAGGCTTATAGATAGGAGGTCCTGGGTTCAAATTTGACTTCTGACACTTTCTGGCTTTGTGACTTGGGGCAAATTGTTTAACCTCCATTATCTACCCTTTACCACTCTTCTGCCTTGGAACCAATCCACAGTATTGATTCTAAGATGGAAGGTAAGGGTTTTTTAAAAAAGCAAAAAAAAAAAACATATTTGTATCATAGATTAGAAGGGTATTTTCTTATTATTATAAACAGATTGTATTCATTGTTTTTTGCATGGGCATAGATTTCATTTGTAAATTTTTTTCTTTCAAGAGTTCATTTATAGCTTATTCAATTTCTTTTTCTAATAATGTTGTTGTTCAGTCATGTGAGTCATGTCCAATTCTTAATGACCCTATTTGGAGTTTTCTTGGTAAAGTTACTGGACTGGCTTGCCATTTCCTTGTCCAGCTCATTTTAAAAATGAGGACCTGGGGAGGGGGCAGCTGGGTGGCTCAGAGGATTGAGAGCCATAGCTGGCCTCAGACACTTCCCAGCTGTGTGACCCTGGGCAAGTCACTTGACCCCCATTACCTACCCTTACCATTCTTCTGCCTTGGAACCAATACACAGTATTGACTGCAAGATGGAAGGTAAGGGTTTAAGAAAAAATGAGGACCTGAGGCAATCAAGGTTAAGTGATTTTCCGGAAGTCACAAAACTAGTGAGTGTCTAAAGTCATATTTGAACTAAGGACTCTGGTATTCCATCTGGCACCAGCTAGCTGCTCCCTTTTCTGATATATTATCTAGATACTTAAAATAATTCCTGACAAATTTATTTCTTCAATTGTCACGAATTTCCTTTTTCATTTTTGATTTGAAAACATTTCCTCGATAATTTTTTAAAAATCAGATTTGCCAGTTCAGTTTATTTGTTTTACTAGTTTTCTTTAAAAATAGCTTAGTTTTATTTTTTAATTCAGTAATATTTTTGCCTTTAATTTTAGTTTTCTTTAATTTTCAAAATTCCTCCTTTGTTCTTTAGTTGGAGATTTTCACTTTGTGTCCAAATTTTTTGTTTGTTTACTTTAGTTTCTTGTCCAACTCAGTGATTTGTTCTTTCTTTCTCTTTTTGTTGATGAAAGTATTATAAAGGATACACATTTTCCCCTCAGAATTGCTCCAGGTACATCCCATGAGTTTTGTTTTGTTTTTTTAAATCCTTACCTTTGGTCTTCCTATCAATTCTAAGAGAGAAGAGTGGCAAGGGCTAGGGAATTGGGGTTAACATAGCTAGGAGGGGTTTGAGGCCAGATTTGAAGCCATGTCCTCCTGACTCAAGGCCTGGCACTCTATCCACCATACTACTGCCCTCATGTCATAAGTTCTGCTGTTTTCTCACAAAAGGCATTTTCTTTGAAGAAATTTACTATTGTTTCTACTATTTGGTTGTACCTACCAGTAACTTAGAATTATTTTATTTAGTCTCTAGCTACTTTTCCATTCATTCTTTAAGGACTTTTTATTGGATATAATTTTTATTTCATCACAATCAATAAATATCTTTAATATTTCTATTTTTCTATATTTTTGGAGAAATCTTCATGACTCAACATATGGTCAATTTTTGTAAAGCTGTTATGTATAGCAAAACAGTGACCATTCAGCAACTGCCAGTATTCTCATTTTTCTAAAGTTCTATTCAGGACTTTACCTTCTCTCTTATTTATCTTTTGGTTATGTTTCTCTAGGTCTCCGTTTTATTTTACTATCTATTTTCACATTAATTTGACTAACTTTTCCTTCATGAATTTAGATGCTATGCTGTTATGTGCATATTATGTTATATAGTGATATTTGTTTGCCATCTATTTTTTTTTCTAATGTAAAAATGGAGACATGAATCTAGGACTCCATTCCCCAGAAGTCCTTGCTCACTTCCCAAAATGCCTTTGTAACCTCACCTGGGCCGAGAGTGAGATGGGGCATTTAACCTCATTGTAAAGGCTACATGCCCTCTTTTCTACTTCTGCTTCGACTACTGTTAAATTCTCTTGCTTTTCTCCTAATTTGGGGGATATTGATAACTACCTATTTGTAATACTGTTATTAAAAAATGAAAAATGTAACCTTGTTCAATTCATTTGCTCATACTTACAGTGGATCATGGCTAGATATGAAGAGGAAATGGATCTCATTTTTGGTGAGAAAGCTTTGTAATCTAGATTTTCTTAGCTGACACAGTGTGTCAATGATTATAAGCTATATTTTTATTTTTAAAACTTTTATTATATTTTTCTTGCATGTGCAATAAACTTTTCAGTTTTTTATTTTTTCTCTCCTTTTTATATTTGAAGCACGTGTCACCAGCATTTAGATTTTCTTTAACTTTTTTATTTTTCAGTACTATAAGTTTAAGATACATTTGCTAATGCATGCCCCAAAAGCTAGAGACTATAAAAATGATGCCACTAATTATTTAAAAAATTATGGGACTTTGCTTAATGATTCTGTCTGATTCCAGGACAAGATATACACAAAAGAGCCATTGCATAGGGTGAGAGAAAACCCAATCCAGGATGGATTGATGCACTTCTAGGCCAATGCAAAGGTTTTGAACCTAGTGTGACAACTCGAGGTTACTGTGTTTAACATTGTTAGACATAGGCTTTCCTTGTGTCCACACTCACTCTGAAAATACTCAGACAAGTATCCCCAAAACCTTGGCTTCTATAATCTGGTCCCTTTCTTTTCTGCCTTTCATAGTGTGGTACCTTTCTGTAGTCCTGGTTATTGACTGGGTAAATGCATCATTGCTTAGATCATTTAATTGGGCCCTGATTCAAGGACCTGTTATAGATTTATTTTTCTTTTACTTAGAATTTTTACACATAAGACTTTGATAGTCTATATTTTCATCCAGTATTTTTTTTTATTTGGATTTTTCTTATATCTTTTTAATTTCTATTGCCAATTGATTCATATACCTCATAACTCAGCCATGCATCCCTAAGTGATCCTGTATTTTTCAATCACCCACAACACGGGGAAATGTAAAAAAAAATATCATTATTTAAATTGCAAAGTTTAAATTCCTTTTGAGAAGATGTTTAGGTAAAGAAGATGCTACTTCCCTGAATCCAGAAACTGAACTGTTGGAGAAGCCACCATGAAGAAGCCTCCAGACTAAAAGCTGCACAAGAATGAACTTTGGGTGTGGTTGATTGAACATTTATTTGTATATATACTTTCATGTCAAAGGGGACTGCCCCCTAACTGGCTTTTTGTCAATGCGTCCAGCAATTTTTTTTTTCTTTTTCTCGCTTATCCTCAAATTATTGTAATCTTTAAGTTGATTATGTTTTCGTGATCCTTTGGGGAAAAAAATTATTTTTTTCAAATGATCACATGGAGAAATGTAACAATGGACACTTGAATTCAGGACTCCATTCCCCAGAAGTCCTTGCTCACTTCCCAAAATGCCTTGTAACCTCACCTGGGCCAAGAGCGAGATGGGGTATTTAACCTAGTTGTAAAGGCTATGTGCCCTCTTTTCTACTTCCGCTTCGGAGCAGATGCATCTCTCATGATGTGAGTGAAATTGAATTGGACCTCTCGGCCCACCTAGCATGTGCCTTTCTTACTTGTATTTTCTTAAATTCTCAACCTTTAATAAAACTCTAAAAATATAATACTCCTTGCAGAGAGAAACTAATTTCTACCTGCCTCAGTTTCCCCAAATTTTAACTGTTACACTGTGTTGTATTTTTATTTGGCACCTGAGTTTGACACTGATGGTCTAGTATCTAAATTCCCTTAATTTTCCCAAAGTTCTAGAAACAAAGCTCCATATTCTTAATGCCAATATTCTATTAGTAGTATTGTCTTTTATGATTCGGTCATATAACAGTCTCTGAAGAATTAGAAATAATCACTTGGAGGGCAATGGAGAAGCATATGGCAGGTGTGAACAGGCTAGGAATGTTGATAAAACCAAAGGAGATCACCAAAGAAATGTATACACACAACAGATGAGCTGGTCACCGGGCAAGAGTGAGATATTAATAGACAGCCCATATGCTGTCTTCCTATTGTTCTTGCATCTTCTTCATGTCAAACGAAAATGAAGACTTACTTCTAGCATATTGAGTAGATCTTGTGTCAAAATTATGCAAGTTTATGGATGCTACATAGGATGTGCGTTTATGGATGGTTTGCAACCTGTATGACTGTAGGGAACATCCATTTCAGTGAAGTCACTGATATTTACTGATATGCAAGTTTAATCAAGGGCCCTCTTTAGTAACCAGATTAACAGCCCAAGCCCAAAAAATAATACAGATACTGCTCATCTTCTGTCTAGGTCAGTACAACCAAGGGCACTTTTTTCTTTAAAAACACACAGTAGCATCTTTTAACTGGCAAATTAAGTCAAGAACAGATTATAAATGTTATAGTCGACACTGGATTACTTCAGCTCATAGTTTTACAAATTATTTTCATAAACAAGATTTTTGTTAATTACAATACTAATAATTTTTGAATCCAATGAATAACGTTTGAAATTGACCAAATAAAAATAACATTTATTTAAAATTAAAAAAAAAACAATACTATTATAGGTACATCTGGCATTGCTATAGAATCGTCTCAAAAATTCAAAGCAACTCACACACATCATCTCACTTATTTTCACAGTCTTTCTGAGAAAACTGGCTTTTTCAGGTACAATCATTATTACCAGATGAAATAACTTTATTCTTCTGACCCTCGGACTTACAAAACTATTCAGCGAATAAGGATACTCAGCACAGTGTTCTTTTGAAAAAAGAAGATTCAAAAGGTGTCCATTTTTTTAATTTTAGAGATTAAGAATCAATTGGTAGTTGCAGGAAAAAATTGTTTCTTTCCAGTCCATCTTCAACAAGCATGAGGGTGAGGGCTAAGCTAAGCGGACCAGGCCCGGATGATGTTTAGGGCAGCAGCACCGCCACTGCTGCCTCCAGATGGGGAGGGTGAAGGCAGCTCAGTACATGTCCAACCACCTCTGCGTCTCTTGCAGCTGTTCCTTCCTCCAGTTCAGGAAGTATCTCCATAGGCAGCACGCCTTCAAGCCTATGAAGAAGCTCGAAGCAAAGGACCTGGTTTGCCATCTATTTCCCCTTTGAGAATAACGAAATTCCTCTGCTTATCTTGTGTGTGTGTGTGTGTGTGTGTGTGTGTGTGTGTGTGTGTGTGTGTGTGTGTGTGAACAGCTATTCAGGAAGACTGGTATGAGGGCGTAAGTCCTTTTTAGGGCTGCTTTCCCCCGTTGGTGTCTGCTCAAAACCCAGCTCTTATCTTCAGCTCCAACAAGCTGCAGCAGGGCCGGCAGTCATCCCCCACTAAACCACTGCAGCAGTTGGGCTAAACTAGGCAGAGGTTAACCCAAAGGCCTCAAAGCCAGCAGTGAGATAGAGAGATGCATAGTCCAGGAATGCAAGGACTTCCCACAGTAGAGAAGGTGGAGGAGAATAATTTGTTCCAGTGGCAAGGAAGGCAATGGAAGCAGCAGGTACTGGGGAATGTTTAAACATGATTAGACATCAGAGAATCTAGTTCATCCACTGAATCCTGGACTATCGCCAGTCATCGTGACTTCTGCTTTGACACTGGACTTCAATGACTCTGGAAGACCGAGGCTGATGACTTTGTACAATTTTGCCTCACTTAAATCTAATTTACATACAAGTCAAATGACATCACCAATAGTGATATCATTTTGGTCTTCTTCAGGTATGAAGGACAAGCACCATCACCAGAGCAAGCATGACTGCTGTTCGCTATCCCTGGTTTGTGCTCTGAAGCATAGACCCACTCATTTAATTCTGTTAAATCTTTTGGGTTTCATCTTATAAAAAATAATATATTGTCAGATTTTCTTCAAATCCATTATGCTTTTCTCTTCCATTTTATGAGGAAGTTCATTTCACTCATGCGGAGTCGCCAAGCATTTATTAAGCACTTAGTATGTCGGGGACTGTATTAACACTAGTGATACAAATATAAGCAGAAAAGGCAGATTGTGCCTGTTCTCAAGGAATTCACATTCCAATGGGTGGAAAGAATGTTGAAAGTGGGAGAGGATGAAGAGGGAACTCTCATGGGGACATAGAGATATTCCAGAGAGAGTCAAGAGTCGAGCACAGAAAATAATGATGCTATGGCTGATGCAGGTTCTTTCCCAAAATGAAGGCTCTGGAAGGGACCAAGGAAAAGGGCCACAGATAGGGTAGAGTGTACTTGCAGCGAGTGTGAGGAGGCCAGGGAAGGAGTGCAATTCCAGGGCGAGGAGGCTGCTATGACATGGTAGAGAAAAGAGAGTTGGTAGGAATCTCAACAACCATTTTGATCCAAATGTTCTTAATTTTTTTTTTGTTGTTTCAGGACCCTTTTATACTCTGAAAAAATGTTAAGAACTCCTCAATGAGCTTGTGTATGTTGTTTTGTATCTATTGATATTTCCCATATTAGAAATTAAAATATATTAGTATAATTTTAATGATATTTCCCATATTAGAAATTAAAATATATTCATATAATTTTAAACACAAAGAGTTTAATCTGTGAAATTCTGAATATGATTTGTGTCTAGATTTCAAAAAATGTGGGTAAAAGGGTTCCCAACTCCCATTAAAGCACTCATGGAAAAAATGATACTGGTACAGAACAACCTTTATTTCAGTTCATCAACAAGCATTTATTAGATACTTCTTATAGGTCAAGCATGGGGCTAAGCACTGGGGATACAGAGTACCTGTTTTCAAGGGCCTCACCAAAATAGGAGAGAGGACATGCAAACAACAATAAAAATACAACGCAGAGACAGTGTAAATGGGACATCATCTTAGTGGGAAGGCACGAGCACTGGGAAGGACTGGGAAAGGTCTCTAGAAAATGTAGAACATGCAGCAGATTCACAGAAACACATAAAACAAATGCAGAAAGCAAATAAATGAAGATGTACCACAATATTATTTTTAAAAGCACTTATTTACTTTTACAATAACTTATTGTCTCCTCCTTACTACTTCCTTCATTAAACAATTTTGAAAATACAAAATAAAACCTTTAGAGCTGTTCAGTGACTTTCAATCATATCCAACTCTTTGTGACCTCATCTTGGGTTTTCTTGGCAAAGATGTTGGAATGGTTTATCATTGTCTTCTCTAGAACATCAGGAAACTGAGACATCCAGGGTAAAATGACTTAACAAGGGCCACACAGCTAGGAAATGTCTGAAGCTTGATTTGAATTCACGAAGATGAGTCTTTCTGACTCTATGCCTGACATTCTATCCACTGCACTACCCACCTGCCCAGCTAATATGTACCATCTTAACAAAACAAATTCCCACACTATGTCCAAAAATGTATTTTATTCTGCAATTTTCTTCTTTCTGGCAGGAGGTGGCCAGCCTCATTCAGTCCTTTACACTTGGGGTTTATGATCACAACAATCATAATTCTAATATCCTTTGAAGTTGTTTTTCTCTGTAATGTTGTTGTTGTATAAATTGTTCTCCTAGGTTTTTTTTTTTTCATTTAACTCTGCATCATAATTACCTACATATTCTTAACAGCACTCTTTGTAATAACAAAAACCTGGAAAACAATAACAGGCTGGACAAATGGAAAATGATTGAATAAACTGATATGTGAATGGAATAGAATGACAAACATGGAGAATTAATAGAAGCAAAGGAAGATGCATCAAGTAATGAAGAAAAAAGAACTAATTGTAGGAAGACTACAATAACATGAAGAAAATTCAAATAGGTTATAAGACAAGTCAAATAAGAAAGACAATGTTGGCTCCAAGTTATTTAAACCATTCAATCTTCCTTCCTGTTAACAAATAGCAAACTACAAGCATAGAGCTTTAGCCACAATGTCAAGAAATTGTGACATAACGGATTTAGGACAGTCCCATGAAAACCTGAATTCCAGTCCTACCATGGGCACATGCCAGCTTCATGAAGGTAAATCAATTAAACCTTCCAGGTACTATGAAAAAATCTCGGGCAAAATCTACATTGGTGTATCTATTTGGAGCGGAAAGTAACCTGACATCTCTAGTACAAGCCCCTTATTTCTAGGGTCCCTTACACTTTTCAGCAGCACATGCAAAATCTGATGCCTCATTGTAACTGGAAGTCTTCCCATAATGTAACATTACTGAAGGTATTGGCTAGAAACCACTCGTCTAAAGTTTTCAGTTGACCTGTGTCAGTTATGCAGAAACTCTCCTAAGTATGTGGGGTGCATTGAATTTCAGCAGGGAATGCTAAACCGAACAAAGTAGAATCACCCACCATCTGACTATCTGAAGAACTATCAAATGTAACTCCTCTATTTTCTTAAATTCTATTTTGTTACATAGAATATATGATTTAGCAATTCAATGGGTTTTTTAAAAAAATAAGATTAGTTTCTACTTTCAATCCTGTGCACTAATTAATACATTGTTTTAAATAGTCCCTTTTCACTCCCAACAACAATCATATAAATAGCAATCCTACTTCAATAAGGCATTGCATTGAAAAAATTTTGGTAGAAAGATAATTCAAAATATTTTCAGGATTTCTCATTGCAGTGTGTTTCAGAGCCTGAGCTCTAATTCAGAGCAATGCCACTGCAAAATAATAAATTATACTGAAATAAATATGGTATAAGCAGAATCAGGAGAAAAAAAAATTACAAAAACAAATGATTTTTAAAAGACCTAGAATGATGAAATTATCAACCATGATTCCAGAGATCTAATGATTAGAATTCTGCCAACATCCTAACAGAAGTGATGGACTGGGGGGGGGGGGGGGGGCAGCTGGGTGGCTCTGTGGATTGATAGCCAGGCCTAGAGATAGGAGGTCCTGGGTTCAAATCTGGCCTCAGACACTTCCCAGCAGTGTGACCTGGGCAAGTCACTTAACTCCTATTGCCTAGCCCTTACCGCTCTTTTGCCTTGGAACCAATACTCAATACTGATTCCAAGACAGAACGTAAGGGTTAAAAAAAAAAAAGAAGTAGTGATGGACTAGATATTCAAAGTGTGACATAAATTTTTGGATTTCACCAATATGAGGATGTTTTCCTTGACTGTATTTGTTGTGAGGATTTTTCCTCCATTGAGGTGGGAGGAGGGTAGGAGACAAAATAGATACTTGTCTATTGAAAACGATTATCTTTTAAAAAATGAAATAAATATGTTGTATCATAGCATAAATATCTGGTGCCTTTCTTTTTTAATTAAACTGTCTCTCCTACTTAGCAAATAACCATTTAAAAAGCCCTCAATACATAACTAAAGCCCCCCCCCCAAAGTCCACATTGGTCATGTCAAAAAGGGTATGTCTCTTTCTACCTTTTAAGTATATCACGTCCCTGTGAAGAGGTGAATCCCACTTCATCTAGATTCTTTGGGACTCTTGGTTTATCACTTTACTGATCAGTGCCAATATCTTTCAAAGTGGTTTTTTTCTATAATGGGCACACTGCATAAACTGTTCTGGTTCTGCTCACTTTATTCTTTATCGGTTCATAGCTATCTTCTTAGGCTCTTCTGAAAATGTCCATTTCATCACTTCTTACGTCACAATTCTTCCATTACATTCACACACCATATTGTGTTTAGCTGTTTCCTAGTAGGCGGTATTTCCTTAGTTCCCACTCCTTGGCTACCTTAAAAAGAGCTGCTATAAATATTTTTCTACACGTAGAACCTTTCTCTTCCTCTTTGGTCTTTCTGGGGTATGGATTTAGTGGTGGCACAGCTGGGTTAAAAGTTACATTTTAGTAACTTTTTAGGTATAAATCAAAACAACTTTCCAGAATGGATGGATGAATTCACAACTCCACAGGGGTAATTATTTTGCTAAGTGAGAGACAGTTTAATTAAAAAAGAAAGGCACCACAACTCCATAGTACACAGTACATTCCCACACATATGCTATGTCTACACATGTGCTATGCTCCAGCCAAATTTGATTACAATCTCTGCTAAAAATACTTGTTGCCCTGCCCCTGTGACTTGGTTCAAATTGCTCCGTGAATCTATAATACCTTTCCCATTGGCATCTCTACCTAAATACCCTACCTATCCAATTAGAGGCAAATAGGTAATGCAGTGGATAGAATGCTGGTCCTGAAGGTAGGAAGATCTGAGTTCAAATCCTGATTTAGACCCTTACAACTATGAAATCCTGAGTAAATTACTTAACCTCTGCCTGCCTCAGTTTCCTCATCTATAAAAAGAGAATAATATGTCTTAACTCCAAGTGTTGCTGTGAGGATCAAATGAAAACCCATAGTAGGTACTTCATGTTTGTTTCTTTCCCCCTTCCCCTATTCTTTATGGTCCAGCACAAATACAAACTCCCCTATGAATTCCTTCGTTGAATTCTCCCTTGTAGAAGCACCAAGCAATGATCCTTGTCTACTTGGACAACAATCAATGAATGAATCAGCAAGCATTTATTAAGCTCTTACTATGTGCCATGCAAATGCTAGGGATACAAAGAAAATACAAAAAAAACTGTATTTGCCTTCTAAGAGCTTAAATTCTGACGGAGGAGGACCCATGTACATATAGAGGTGTTCACAAAATACAAAGATGGTTGATAGAAGGTAATCTTGGGAATAAAGGCACCAGAAGCTCAGTTCATCAGAAGGTGGCAATTGAGCAGAGCCTTAAAAGGAGTCAGAGAAGCCAGAAGGAAGAACATTCCAGGTTCAGAGGATGATCAGTACAAAGACAGAAAGATGTGGAGGGTTTTGTATGAGAAACAGTAAGCAACTCAGTATGGATCAACCATAGAATGCCAAAGGAAAGATAAGATAGGCCCAAGTTGTGAATAAAACTGTGGTTGACGTTCATCTCCCATTCATTAATTATTGAATCACAGAGTTGGGAGAGAATGCATCTGTAGGTGTTGCCAACTTGTACTTGGAGTCACTTACCCCAGGTTCTAGAGTCCTTTTGGAACACCTAAAATTATACCTCACCTTTCATCAGTCAAGGAATAAAAACTATTTACTGAAATGGTACAATAAGAAAAGGCCCCCCAAGTCATGTTTCCTGGGGTTCACGTTTCCACAGTACAGCTGGCAACAGGAGGGCAGGCACTCTAAAGTGTAAGGTCAAAATTTGAAAGGCCCATGATAGGAGCACCTGACCTGGCTATAGTCTCCACTTCTTCTGGCTTCCAGGGTACAAGTTTGCACTCTATATAGGAAGGGCATTCTACGGAAACCATGGGGGACATGTTTTCCCTTTGTCCACTAGTAGGATGCATCAGGAAATCTCTCTTTAAAACAGAGGTGTCAAACACACAATAGATATACTGCCCAAACCAGACTAAAATGTAATTGGAAAATATTTAACAAAATAAATAAAAATACAAAAAGAACACAGATAATGTTCATGTGGCCTTTTAAAGTCAATATGAAGCCTGTAGAAAACCTTATGTAATGCTGAGTGACTCCTTTTTCATACGAATTTGACACTACCACTCTTTAAGATCCAATACCTAGAACTCTCAAATTCAGGAATTCTGAAACTTGGGAGTTGATCACATGACATCTCTGAAAGTAAGTACAGTCCTAGAAATCTCCCTTATTGGCTGGAAGGTTTGACAATGGGATTATACTCTCTAGGGATCAAATTTCCTTTCCTTTACACAGGAAGCTGGAGTCGAGAAATTATATCCTTGAATTTACCTCTCAGACAAACAATCATTTCACGTATTATTCTGTGTGTGTATGTGTGTCATGTCATCTGCCTTCTCTCTAGATCCTGTGAGGTATGGGCAGCCACAAACTATGTTTTAACTACTCTCTTAGATAGAGCCCCTGGAACAGTGTAACCAGAGTATTAATAGAAGGATGGGCATAAGGAGATCTTAGTCATTCTCTCTCAAGGTGACTTAACATTATTATATCTGGTAACAGAACCTGATACCTTCTTTCATGATGAATAAGTTATTATTTTACTTTATGTCAATGGGTACAAGTTGAGGGCAATTAAGTGGTACAAAAGATACCACACTGACCATCAAGTCAGGAAAACCTGAGTACAAATCCTTAGACACTAATTATGTGATCTTGGTCATCACTGAATCTGCCTCACTTTCCTCACCTGTAAAATGAAGGTAACACTAGCATACATCTTCCAGGAGAGTTATGAGGAAGAAATGAGACACTTTGTAAAATGCTTAGCAATGTGCCTGGAACATAGTGGGCATTCCATAAAATGTTAGCTGTTATTATGATTTAGTCATCTTATAAGATTTTGGATGCAATTTCCCTGATATCTGTGCTAGACCCTATTCTGTATAATATTTTAATTAATGGCTTACCTAAAGGTGTATGTGCCATATGTATCAGATTTACAGCTGATATAAATGTGGCAGGGGCAGCCATTCACAGCCAAGATTCCAAAAGATCTTGACTTCCTATAACATTGGGCCAAATTGAATATGATGAAATAAAAAATAGTCAAATGGGAAATTTTACAATTGAATTCAAAATATCAACTGCATAAGTGCAATGTAGAGGCATGGCTAGAAGTAATTCATAAGAAAAAAACATGGGAATTTTGTGGATGGCAGGCTCACAAGGAGTCAGAACAAAAGAACAGCCAAAATAGCAAATTCATTCTTGGGCCAACATCAGAAGAGTAAGACCAGAAGTCACAATATTGCTAGCAAGTGTGTCAGTTTGTGTAGATTTTGAATTTTGTCATTAGATTTGCATACCATATTTTAGGGAAGATATTGATAAGCTTAAGGAGGTAAGCAACCCACATGGTGAAAAGTGTCATATGCTGAGTTAGGTTCACGTTATAAGAAGATAAACTGAGGATATTTTACCTGAACAACTGAAAAGAGAGTACCACAGGTAACTTCAAGCATATTATGGTTTCTCACAAGCAAGAAGAATTTGGCTTTTACTGTTAGGCCAAAGAGAGGATAACTAGGGAAATGGAAAGGAAACTTAAAGAGGAAAATTTAGGCTTAATATAAGAAATGTCTTCCTAATAACTGGCACTATCCAAAAGTAGAGCTGATTTCCTCAGGAATCATAGGTCTCCTCATTAAATAACAAAGGCTGGAAGACTATTTGTATGATGTATAGGGCAAACTTTTTCAGATAAAATTTGGACTAGATGTTCTCCAGGGTTCCTTCTAATTCTAAGATGCTGTGATTTTGCATTAACTTTTTGAAACTATCACTCCATTATAACAATTGTAAATTTAACCTAGATGAATTCTCTCAAGAACTCATTTTATTCATAAAGAATCTCACTGGTATTATCAGATAGTTTTTAAGTTCTTTCCTTTAGCTAAAGCTTTATGAAAAACAAGTTTAATTCTCTACAATAATTTTCTTATATACAGAGGTCTGGTTCAACCTGAATGCTTTCTAACATTCATTTTATTTAACATGTTTCTCATTTTAGTATGAAATGCCTTATGGTCCTTTCATTTGAAAGTTTGCCCACATTTATTACCTGGATTATATTTTTAGAATGAACACTCTATTGTGTATTAACTTTTGCTCATATTAAGCATTTATACCATTTTGTGAGTTCAATGTACTCTTGGGAATATTGAGTCATGTTCTTTAAGATTTCAATCACATTTTCTGCGCTTATTACACTAAATAAGTTTCTAATGAGTTTTGGGTTTTCTTTTATGTATTTAAGGTTTCCCTTTCCACAGAAGACTTTCACACATTCATTGTATTTCTTAAGACTTCTTCCCAGTATGGCTTCACATTCATAATGTATGCATCTTGCCCCAAACCTAAAGACTCTCCAACATTCATTATATCTAAATAGGTCTCTCTCCAGAATGAACTGCCTTATGTACTTCAAATCTAGAATTGGTGCAGAAGGCTTTCCCACATTCATTACATTTATAGGGTTTTTCTCCAATATGGACTCTTTGATGTCTTGAGAGCTTTTGATTACTGCTAAAGGATTTCCAACACGCATTACACTTATAAGGTTTTTCTCCAGTATGGATTCTTTGATGCTGAGTTAGATAGCTATTACTGCTGAAGGCTTTCCCACATTTATTACATTTATACGGCTTCTCTCCAGTATGAGTTCTTTGATGTCGTGATAAATTTTGATTATTGTTGAATGCTTTCCCACACTCATTACATTTGTAGGGTTTCTCTCCAGTATGAATTACCTGATGTTGCATAAGGGATGAACTTTGCCTAAAGGCTTTCCCACATTCATTACAATGATAGGGTTTCTCTCCAGTGTGAATTTTCTGATGTTGCATAAGTGATGAACTTTGCCTAAAGGCTTTGCCACATTCTTTACATTTGTAGGGCTTCTCTCCAGTATGGATTCTTTGATGTTCAATTAGATAGCTGTTACTATTGAAGGCTTTACCACATGTACTACATTTATATGGTTTCTCTCCAGTATGGATTCTTTGATGAAGAGTGAGCTTTTGATGGCTGCTGAAGGCTTTTCCACATTCATTACATGTATATGCCTTCCCGCCAGTATGGATTCTTTGATGTTGAATTAGGTAGCTATTACAGATGAAGGCTTTTCCACATTCATTACATTTGTAGGGTTTCTCTCCAGTATGAATTCTTTGATGTTGAATTAGGTAGCTATTACTGCTAAAGACTTTCCCACATTCATTACATTTATAGGGGTTTTCTCCAGGATGGATTTTTTGATGCTGAATTAGATTATTATTACTGATGAAAACTTTGCCACATTCATTACACTTATAGGGCTTCCCACCAGGATGAATTCTTTGATGTAGTGTTAAATAGCTATTACTACTGAAGGCTTTTCCACATTCATTACATTTATAAGGCTTCCCTCCAATATGAATTCTTTGATGTCGGGATAGCTGTTGATTACTTATAAAGGCTTTCCCACATTCACTACATTCAAAAGGTTTCTCACCTGTATGAATCTTTTTATGTGTTTCAACATGTCCCATCTGCCTAAAGGTTTTTCCACATTCATTACAACTATAAGGTTTCTCTCCAGTATGGATTCTTTTATGCTGTGAAAGTTGTTTATTACTAATGAAAGTTTTCCCACATTCATTACATTTATAGAGTTTCTCACCTGTATGAATTCTCTGATGCTGAATTAGGTAGCTATTACTACTGAAGGCTTTCCCACATTCATTACATTTATAAGGCTTCCCTCCAGCATGGATTCTTTGATGCTGAATTAGGTAGCTCTTACTCATAAAGCCTTTCCCACATTCATTACATTTGAAGGGTTTCACTCCAGTATGAATTTTTTTATGTTGTATAAGGTAGCTCTTACTGCTAAAGGCCTTCCCACATTCATTACATTTGAAGGGTTTCACTCCAATATGAATTTTTTGATGTTTGCTCAGGTAGTGTTTATTGCTGAAAGCTTTCCCACATTCATTACATCCAAATGCTCTTTCCCTGGTATGAATTAACTTGTGTTTAATAAACTGTGATTCCTGGCTGAATGCTTTCTCACAATGATTACACTTATAGATTATATCGCTAGTATGAATTTTTTTATGTTGGTCTAAGTAATGCCTATTACTGAAGATTTTCAAACATATATTACATACATATGACTTCTGTCCAGCATGAACCATCTTGTGAATTTTAAGGTGTCGCTTCTGCTTAAAGGTTTTATCACATTCATTACATAAATAGGATTTCTCTCCATTGTGAATTTTCTTATGTACAAAAAGGCTTATCCAGGAACCAAAGGCTTTTTCACATTCTTTGCATTTATGGGCCTTCTCTCCAACATGAGTTCTTTGATGAGCAATTAGAGATTGGCTACTGTGGTAAGCTTTCCCACATTCATTACATTCAAAGTTTTTTTCCACACCACTATGAACCTTTTCAGACTCTTGTGAACTGATGCTAAAGTCTTTGCCAAATTCATCACATTTAGAGAGTTTTCCTTGAGCATATGTCCTATGGTAACGAATTCGTTTTGAATGGTGAATGAAGGACTTCTGACGTTTATTATACTGAGAGAGTTTCTCTCTTAAGCAGATTCTGTCATATTCACTTAGACCTGACAACCCAATGAAGCTCTTCCAAAAGTTGTCATATTCATGGAGACATTTTTTTCCAGGAATTTTCTGTTGTGAAGAAAGGACTGATCCCAGATTGCACTTCAGTCTAAAAGTATTATCTTCAGGAAGAAAATCTGGGGGGGGGGGGGGGGGGGGTAAAAGGTGTTAATATTCAATGCTCTCAATAATAAAAAGAAATTAATCCATATGAAGTTTTAGATTCTATCACATTCATGAATAAAAATTATCATTAATCTGGTATGGGTAAAAGAAAATTTCTAGAAAGGAAGTGAATCCCAGGTGAGGAACAAGATAGTAGAAGAATTTCTAATTACAGAAGACTTCACAAATAGCTTAATTATCAGAAAATGGAAAGAGGTTGGCTTTGCCAAATAGACTTCTTAAACTAAAGACAATTTCTGGCAAAAAAAAATTACTTAATTTTAGAAAAATATTAATCCCTAAAAAAGCAACATCAGTTTTATAAGTGCAGGTCATAAACAATGAAGCTCATTTTCCTTAAATTATATGAAGAGGTGGATGGCAAATATAGAGAACAGGTGACTATATAGTATTCTATTTGACAAAATCTTAAAAAGATATCTTTCTAGACAAAATGAAGCAATATATGTTGGATTACATAATAGTCCAGTGAGTTTATAGTTAATTGAGAAACTGAATTGAAAAAGTGTGTGTGTGTGTGTGTGTGTGTGTGTGTGTGTGTATGTGTGTAGTCCAACCTCCCCAGTTGGAAAAGCAGTTTCTAAACCATCATGAATTATATGTAAGTAATCTGTGTATCTTATTATGATAGGAGTGGGATCTTAACTATTTTGGAGTATATGGAGTAATAGTAATAAAAAGGCAAATAATCTTTGAATAAAGAAAAGGGGCCAGATTAAATAGAAAGGGTAAAAATGCTATCTTTGGTATGAGGAGATGAATAAGGGTAAAAATAGATGAATTCAGATATAGTAAAAAAAAGAACAGGAAAAAGCAAAGGTTTTGTTCTTTTAACAAACATCTATTTCTGAGCAGAAAAAAAACTTTTAAGAAGAGACTCTGAGGATGCAAGAGGGTAAGAAATTATGGGGAAAAGGCAAAAAAATAACAGAACCTGAGTACAGACGGAAAGGTTAGCATCACAAAAAAAGGAATACTTCTTTTTCTGAGGCTATATGGAAATATGAGGGTGGGAAGATCAGGAGAATATAAAATCAGGAAGCAGCTAAAGAGAAATAACCACAATCTTTCTCCAGAGGCTTAGGGGTCTTTTAGGATCATGTCCTGTTCAATATTCCAAAGGAAATACAACGTTACTATCTAGTTGTGGTACAGTTTGGAATCTTACATAACCATGTGTAATTGGAAATCTGCCTGATTTTTATTCACTCACCCAAATAAAGGCTTTTTAGGATTTCTTCCATTGGTAGCCATGATGTTTCTCTTCTCTCTAATTGAGAAATCAAAAGTGGCTTGGAATCTGGAAGTCCTTGCTCATGAAGAAACATTTGAAAAGGTGCTGAGGACAGAGATGTTTAAGAATTCAATCTTAACCTTTATCTTTTTAGAAAAATAGAGAGCAGGCTAGGTAAGAACTCTTAAGGATATGTTACAGTTCAGTCTCATCAATTAGAGATAACTAACAGGATTTGAATTAGGTTCAAACACAATTAAGTTTATTTCAACACATTCCCTACAAAAACTATAGAAATTTTCCATTTCTCCAAATAGTTACTGGAATAGGGATTTGAGTGGAAAAGATTTTGTCTTCTCTGAGCCCAGAGTAGGCAAAGTATATTTTCAGAAGCAGCATAATAAAACTGCTGATTTCCAGTCAAAGATTTCCAAAAAAAAAGTCAAAGCCCTTCATCTGGAGAGAAAACAGGTGTATCTTGTCTCTTTCTACCAAAGGATAAAGTAAAGGCACCTTTTTACATTACATGTATTCAGTTCTTCACACTAAGAATTCAGTAAATCACATGAAATATTTCACAATCTTTAGGAAATGAGAATGAAAGTCATTTTATTAGTCAGACAATTTGTGAAAGAAAAGCTATCCTTACCAAGGGAGATAAAGTTCTCATAGTTTTCAAGCATCACATCCCAGAAAAGGTCCTTCTCAGCAGGATCTAACAGGCTCCATTCCTCTTGGGTAAAGTTTACAACCACATCTTGGAATCTCAACAATTTCTGAAATATTCAAAAACATTCAAGGACCATTCTTCATGTGGGAACATGAGGAAGACATGAAATTGGTACAACCTAAAAGGATTATTTCCCATAGAATCAAGGAATTCAAATATTCCAAATAAAGTATTTCTTGAGAATTTACCATGTTCCTCACTTTATTTTTTAAGTTTAATTTTGCTTCCTCCAATTATATGTAAAAAGTTTTCAATATTTGAAAAATAGTTTTTAGTCTTGAATACTCTCCATTTCTCTAGCCCTACTTTCCCCCTGCTGAGATGATAAGCAATCTGTTCTAGATTTTACATGTGCAATCATGTAAAACATTTTCCCATATTAATCCTTCTGTGGAAGGAAACTTAAACAATAACAAAAAAAGTGAAAAAAGTTTGCTTTGGTCTGGATTCATACTCCATCAGTTCTTTCTCTAGAAGTAGATGGCATTTTTTATCATGAGTCCTTTGGGATGGTTTTGGATTCATTATACTCCTTGAGAATAGCTAAACTAATCACAGTTGTTCATCACATCACTGCTCCTTACTTTATACTAAACTCTGTAAAAAATAATTTTTTTTATTTATCACTCAAGGTCAACCTTAAAAATCATTCTGCACATTAAGGCCTAAGCAAAAGATTTAATTACTCTCTTAATTTTTTAATTTTTATTCTATTAACAAGCATTTCTTTCCTTTCCCTACCATCCTTACCATTAGATTTTAAAAAAAAAGAAAAACAAAATCTGCCTAAAACATTCACAGTTAAGCAAAATGAATTCCCAAAATACCCATATTAAAATACTTGTCTCAGAGTTCAGAGCCCATGATCCTTCTATGAGGATGTGAGTGGCATTCTTCATCATCAGTTTTCAAAGAATTTTGATCAGTTATTCTAACTGATTTAGAATTCTTAAGTTTTTGAAAGTTGTCTTTACAGTGTTGTTGTTTAAATTGTTTGCTGGGTTCTGCTGATTTTCCTTTTCACGATTTCATAAAAGTCTCTCCACATTTCTCTGAACCATTCTTTTCATAATTCTTATGGAACAAAAATGTTCCATTTCATTTAAATGGAATAATTTGCCCGTTATTTCCCAATTGTTGGGTATTTGCCTGTTGCTAGATTCAGCTCTTGTTAGCCAGCTGGAAAGTTCTGCAGGATCAGTGACAAGAGTCACAAGCTCCCTTTTAGTCTGGGCTTGCCCAGATTATTCCCTGCAGGCCCCAGATGAGGTTAAAGGCTATAACCGATAACCCACATACATCCCAGGGACAGAGTCATACAACTTCTATTTGCTTCTGTACTTGCTTAGTACTCAGTCAGAACTGCAGACTGAGAAAAAAGAATTGGAAACCAGTTGTTCTGCCTTGCAGCTATGAAATTGACTGGGAGGAAACTATCCACTCCAAATCTAGTTATGAGCTCCTTAGTTGCTGACTTCAGGAGAATTCAAACCCACATTTTCCAAGAATTAAAGGAAAGGTCATGGATACTCATTCTCCCCACCAGCACCTACCAAGTTCCATATGGCAGAATTGAGACACAAAGGTGGAATTCAGAGAATTTAGAACAACTGCAATAAATAAGGCGCTGGATTTAAAGTTAAGAAGACCTGGGTTCAAATTCTATCACTTACTAGATGTGTGACCCTGGATAAGTCACTTAAATCTTGCCTGGCCTCAGTCTCTTTATCTGTAAAATGATGGGCTATACTTAATGACCTCCAAGTTCTTCTAATTAGAATCCTCCAGTTCTAAATCTAAATTGCAAAAAAGGGAGAACAAAGTTTGTGAACTATGTGCTACTCAATTTTTTTTTAAATAGCAGTTAAAATCCTCTATGACCATCACATCATATTTCTGTTCTAGGCTTGTGCGTTGTCCAATTTATGATGTAGTTTCTCTTTTTGTACAAGTGATCTATAGTGCATTTCAATGACCATATATAAACTGTTGTTTTTTTCTCCATTTATTTTTACTCCTCTTTCCTATCCATGTTTCTCCTTTAATTCCTGGATTGCCAGGAGCCATCAAGTCCACACTGTCTGATATGGTCACAGGTGGAAACCGGGGACTGCACAGCAGCCTCCAGGAAGGATGGAAACACCCACTCAGACCCCCTGAGTGACTCTTCTTTTACTAACACCCCCTTATTATTGGAATTGCTATGATTATTATTCTTACCCAGCCCCAGGAAAATATAGATGACAGCAAAATGCCTGCAGGGTTGATATAGATGTCCCACTCTACCCCCCTAGAATATTGTCAAGAGATGCTACTTACAAAAATAAACCTAAGGATTCCTATGTGTCCATTTATATAAAGGATTATAGATGGGACCCCCTTTTTCCTCACAAAACTGCATTTAGATTCTCTACCCCCATACAAGCCAGGGATGACAAGCTTCCCCGATCCGGTATATCAATTGCCTTTCAAGGAAAGGCTGGTATGTTCCACCTCTCTGATTTGTTTTGCTGGCAAGGCAATATGTCTTAGAAACCTTAGTGAAACATTAGAAAATGAAAGCCTGATATTGGAATAATACTTAAAAACTGGGTTATGTTTATTAACATTGACTTAACAACAATGTTATGTTGATTATCTCCTTAGAAATCTGATTGATTAAGCATTTGATTAAAGTAATGAATAATCACTCTTGGCTAGACTGCATGTCTAGGAACCTCACAGGTTAATGAAGAATTGACCTTTAGCTATGCTACCCGTGATGAGAAAACAGCCATCTTCTGTAAAAGCTTCGCATTTGTTGTTAAGATCTATAGAAACAAAGTATGTAGGGTAATTATAGAATGTTATTCAAACAATTTGTTAAAAGTTAATGTATGACTTATTCCATGTATGTAAGAAAACATATATGATGAAAAATGAAACTGTGTGCCAAGTATATGTATAATCGTTGATGGTATAAAAACAGTCAAAGCCGAGCCAAAGTGGAACAGTTTCTTGTGACGCCTGGCTGCAGGTGAAAACCGTTTCTCACTTCATCTTCTTCATTACTCCGAAGCCATCACACCAGCCAAGGACCCCGTCCCCTGCAGTGAGGGCTGGTCCCACATACCGCAGCACTGGATTTCTTCATGTAAGTAAGCTTTGTTAATATATACTGCTGTTCCCTCCCTTTACACATCTGGTATCATTTGCATAAAGTAAAGGCTTTCTTATAGCCATATGACAATCATAGGTCTCATCCCACCAAATCTCAGTGATACCTATGAAGTCTTGGTGCATGTTGCTCTTGGCAAGATCAATCAAGGAGCAAATGTTAAGTATACCCTGAGGTAGACTTAATATACCATTAAGTATACCATGAGGTAGGCATTATGCTAAGTGCTGGGGATACAAATAGAAAGAACTGAAGCAATACCTGCTCTCAGGGAACTTTCTTTCTAATAAGGAAGACAAGTGTATATATAAATATGAAATTAATACAACCTGTTTAAATACAAGGTAATTAGGGAGGAAGGGCACTAGATGTTGAAAGAATCAAGAAAGGCTTCATTTAAAAGGATATTCTTGAGCCTTTCATTTGTATTTTTTCATTGGAGTGCGCAGTCTCCTTCCAGTCAGTTTTATAGCTGCAAAGTAGAATTGGTTTCCAATTCTTCTTTCTCAATCTATAGCTCTGGCTGAGTACTAAGCAATTCCAGAAGCAAAGAGAAGTGAACAAGTATGGAAAGAATGGAAAGGAAGATCTAAAACATAGTCTTATGGAAAAATCTATACTTAGTGAGCATGACATGGATATAGAACCAATAAAAATAAAAGAAATTGAAAATTCTTGAGACTTTATTGGCCAAAAGGATCAAGGCTTGTGTTCCTGAGATGGCCTCTTAGTACAAAAAGCCATGAGGAGTTCCAACAGTTGCCTTGGGCTTGATCAGTGGACCACCATGGGCAACACAGATTAAAGTAGCTATACTCAGCTATGCTGTCTTTGCCCTGTTATTGCTGAATATTTTATTAATAGTTAAGATGGAAACATCCATTCAAAAAGATGGAAACATCTATTCAAAGCCCCTCACAATCTGGCCCTCTCCTACATTCCAGTGTTCTTACCTCTTACTTCTTGCTTGATATGTGTTCCTTGATCCAATGACAGTGGCCTCCCAGCTATTCTACAAACAAGACACTCCATCTCTCAGCTTCAGGTATCTTCCCTGGCTGTATCCCACACTGCTTTCTCTACTCCTTCTAAATACTCACCTCCCTGGCTTCCTTTAAGTCCCAACTAAAATTCCACCTTCCCCAACCTCTCTAAATTCTAGGGTGTTCCCTGTTTTGTATATAGGTTGTTGTGTATAAACACATATAGGTATATGTGTTTGCTTTTTGTCTCCTCCATTAGACGGTGAGCTCCTTGAGGGGAGGTACTGTCTTTTGCCTCTTTTTGTGCACTTAGCATAGTGCCTGGCACATAAGAGGTGTTTAATAAATGTTTATTTATTGAGTAGGTAGGAAACATCACTTGTCTATATCTCAGATAACTCCTATAACATAGTTGGTAGTTAGGGTTCTTTTTTTATTTTATTTAATTAGTCAATTTAGAACATTTTTCCTAGGTTACAAGATTCATGTTCTTTCCCTCCTCTCCCCCCATGCCCTCCCATAGCTGATGCACAATTCCACTCGGTTTTGCATGTGTCCTTGATCAAAACCTATTTCCATATTATTGATGTTTGCACTAGGATGTTAATTTAGAGTCTATATCCCCAATCATATCCCCATTGACCCATGTGATCAATCAGTTGTTTTTCTATTCTATTTTGTTTCTATTCTCAGTTTTTCCTCTGAATGTGGATAGTGTTCTTTCTCATAAATCCCTCCGAATTGTTCTGGATAATTGCATTCCGACTAATAGAGAAGTTCATTACATTCTATTGTACCACAGTGTGTCAGTCTCTGTGTACAATGTTCTTCTGGTTCTGCTTTCACTCTGCATCACTTCCTAGAGGTCATTCCAGTTCCCATGGAATTCCTCTGGTTCATTATTCCTTTGAGAACAATAGTATTCTATCACCAACAGATACCACAATTTGTTCAGCCATTCCCCAATTGAAGGGCATCCCCTCATTTTCCAATTTTTTGTCACCACAAAGAGTGCAGCTATGAATATTCTTGTGCAAGTCGTTTTCCTTATTATCTCTTTGGGGTATAAACCCAGCAGTGCTATGGCTAGATCAAAGGGCAGGCAGTCTTTTAGCGCCCTTTGGGCATCGTTCCAAATTGCCATCCAGAATGGTTGGATCAATTCACAACTCCATCAGCAATGCATTAATGTCCCAATTTTGCCATATCCCCTCCAACATTCATTATTTTCCTTTGCAGTCATGTTAGTCAATCTACTAGGCATGAGGTGATACCTCAGAGTTGTTTTGATTTGCATCTCTCTGGTTATAAGAGATTTAGAGCACTTTTTCATGTGCTTATTAATAGTTTTAATTTCTTTATCTGAAAACTGCCTATTTATGTCCCTTTCCCATTTATCAATTGGTGAATGGCTTGATTTTTTGGTACAATTTATTTAACTCTCTATACACTTGAGTAATTAGACCTTTCTCAGAGGTTTTTGTTATGAAGATTGTTTCCCAATTTGTTGCTTCCCTTCTTATTTTGGTTGCATTGGTTTTGTTTGTATAAAACCTTTTTAATTTCATGTAATCAAAATTATTTATTTTACATTTAGTGATTTTTTTCTAGCTCTTGCTTAGTTTTAAAGTCTTTCCTTTCCCAAGGATCTGTCAAGTATACTATTCTGTGTTCACCTTAATTTGCTGATAGTTTCCTTCTTTATATTCAAGTCATTCACTCATTCTGAATTTATCTTGGTGTAGGGTGTGAGATGTTGATTCAAACCCAATCTCTCCCATACTGTCTTCCAATTTTCCTAGTAGTTTTTGTCAAATAGTGGATTTTTGTCCCAAAAGCTGGGATCTTTTGAGTTTACCATAGACAGTCTTGCTGAGGTCACTTACCCCAAGTCTATTCCACTGATCCTCCTTTCTGTCTCTTAGCCAGTACCACATTGCTTTGATGACCACTGCTTTATAATATAGTTTGAGATCTGGTACTACTAGGCCACCTTCTTTCACATTTTTTTTCCATTATTTCCCTAGACATTCTTGATCTTTTGTTCTTCCAAATGAACTTTGTTATGTTTTTTTCTAATTTAGTAAAAACATTTCTTGGTAGTTCAATGGTTATGGCACTAAATAAGTAAATATGTTTGGGTAGGATTGTCATTTTTGTTATTTTAGTTCATCCTATCCATGAGCAATTCATGTTTTTCCAATTATTTAGATCTAGTTTTAATTGTGTGGAAAGTGTTTTGTAGTTGTGTTCACATAGTTCCTCTGTCTTGGCAGATAGATTCCTAAGTATTTTAAATTGTCTAGGGTGATTTTAAATGGAATTTCTAATTCTTGCTGCTGAGATGTGTTGGAAATATAGAGAAATGCTGATGACTTATGTGGATTTATTTTGTATCCTTCTTTAAATTTTTTCCACTAACTTTTTAGTTGATTCTCTAGGATTCTTTAAGTAGACCACCATATCATCTTCAAAGAGTAAAAGCTTGGTCTCCTCATTGCCTATTTTAATGCCTTCAATTTCTTTTTCTTCTCTAATTGCTACTTCTAGTGTTTCTAGTACAATGTTAAATAATAGAGGTGATAATGGGCATCCTTATTTCACTCCTGATCTTATTGGGAAGGCTTCTAGTTTATCCTCATTGTAGATGATGTTTGCTTATGGTTTTAGATAGATACTGTTTATTATTTTTAGGAAAGGCCCTTCTATTCCTACACTTTCTAGTGTTTTCAATAGGAATGAATGTTGTATTTTGCCAAAGGCTTTTTCTGCATCTATTGAAATAATCATGTGATTTTTGTTGGTTTGCTTGTTGAGGGTATTTATGATTCTTAAGCTACATTACGACTCTAAACATGATTCAACAGGATTAATGATAAAGAATGCTGCCCACCTCCGGAGAGAAAGGTAAAGAACTAAATATGTAGAATGAGACACAACCTGTTGGACCTGGCCAATACTTACTTGTTTTGCTTAACTACATATTTTTGTTACAAGAGCTTAGTTTTTCTTTTTCTCTGATGAGCATAGAAGAGGATAGCAAAACAAAACAAAATAAAATTGATTTTTAGGTCTTTAAGTATGATCATTTGATGAAAGGAGGAAGAAAAAGAAAAATGAATGAAAGGTGTCCACACCTTTAGGAATGAGACTGCATTTCAGGAGAGAGAAGTCAAAATAACTTACGTGGGATGCTGTTAGGCACTCAAAAGCCATTCTCTTTGCCACCTTGATTCTCCCTTTTTGGTCAAGTCTTGAGAAGCCAAAACTGGGGAAGGAGAAATATGTTAAGCAGAAAACCAATTTTATCATGCATTTCTTAAACTCACCAAAATATAACTGTAACTCCCCAACTTGGATATCAGTTCCAATATCTTCTATAGAAGAAGTCAAACCTACCCAAGAATAAATTGACCTTTAATTAAAATCAAAAGGAAGAACTACAGATGTTAGTGCCTGAGACCTGGATTCTAAATCAACACTTCTAGCAAATTCTAAGGGAGAGGACTCTAATATAGTGAATTATTTGACATGAGCTAAATTCATAGAAATCCCCTCTATATTCTACATGCTACTAAGTATGCAAACCAAACTTTCTATGGCTCACTGATCCCTTTATTGAATTAAAAAAATTTTTTTTCTATTCCCCTCTATGTCTTATAGGATATGTGTGAAATTAATTTACTTAAGTCTTTGGAGAAAACTAGTGACACTAATGCATTGTTGGTGAAGTTGCAAACTGGTTCTACCATTATGGATTTGATGCTCAAAGGACTTTTTTGGGTGTATACCATTTGGTACAGTAATATCACTACTAAGTCTATAACTTAAAGAGACTGAAGAAAAGATCTTAGTTGTATAAAAATATTTATGCCAGGAATTGAAAATCAGGCCTAGAGAGGGGAGATCCTGTGTTCAAATGTGACTTCAGATACTTCCTAGTTATGTGACCCTGGGTCCTGACAACCTGGGCTCAATCAGTGTTATGAGAGGTGCAGAAAGGCAGCCCAATGATAGAGAAGTAACTCAACTGTTCATATTCTGTGATTCAACAATCACATTACTTGGCATAAAACCTAGTATGTGACCCAGGAATTTAGACAGAGACAAAGATCCAATATGTACAAAATATGACACACAATAGATTCAGTCAACTACAAAGAAATGAGAAATGGAGAGAAAAATGAGCAAAATCTCAAGAACAAATTCTATGACTACAGTAATTTAAAATAAAATTACTTAAAAGACTACAATTTCATATAACTTTTTTTTTTCCTTCTAGAACTGCCTCAATCACATCTTTGTTACAAAAGTGCCCCACTACCCATTCCTGTGAAAAGTATAAGATCTGTTTTCTCTTCTGATTTTTTTTAATGGTATGATCATTAATATTCAGGCCATACACCAATTTTGAATTTACTATGGAATATATTTTGGTCCAAATCTATATCTTCCAGAATTTTTTCCAGTTACCCCAAAAGTTCTTGCCAAGTTCTTTCTGAGGCAATTTATGTCTTTAGATTAGTTGTTGCCCAGTTGTTTCAGTCATGTCCAGCTCTTTGTGATCCCATATGGGGTTTTGTTGGCAGAGATACTAGAGTGGGATTTGGCATTTCCTATTCCAGTTTATTTTACAGATGAGAAAATTAAGGCAAACAGGATGAAATGACTTGCCCAGGGTCACACAGCAACTGTCTGAGGCTGGATTTGGGTTACTAAATTAAACTATTTCTGATTCTTCTGTACTTTAACTGTCCCACTGAGTTAAAGAACAAAGTTTACATTTTTAGACATGGCCTACCTGTCCACTTGTTTTTCCTGATAATCCTTATTTGTTAAAGGGGAGAGATTACAAAAGGAGGGAACAGCTGTTCGGTAGTGATAGAGACACACAAAAAAAGAAGAAAGCATCATTTAAATATTTTTAAGATATATGAATAAGAGAAGAAAGTTCACATGGGAATTAAAAAAAAAAGCTGGGCAGCTTTGCTACTTATCATGCTAAACTTAATAGTCACAAAAATAACAATAAAAATTTGAAAAACTATACCCAGCAAGATCAGAGCTTTATTATAACCCCCTTTTTTGTTTTTCATGTAGTAAAACATTCATATTTATTGGTGTTTTAAATTCATAATGAAAAAGAAAGCTTAATTTCAAAAAGAAAATGTACCTACATAAATATAACATGAAGTGAAAAGATAAGGCTAAGTTTATCTTCAAGGACATGAAAAATATTAATATTTGCCAGTTATATATTGATTTAAGTGTTACAAAGTACTTTGTAATACATTATTTAATCTGGTCCTCTAAAAAATCCTGTGATACAGGTAATATTATTATTCTAATTTGACAAATGAGTAAACTAAGGCCCAGTTTAATAGATAATATAAATTACATATTGTGCTGTATAATATATAAGTACCTCAGATGCAAAAAAAAAATACATCTTTATTTAAATACAATTTTTTCCTATGAATTTTGTTGTATATGTTTAAAAAAGATTATTTGTTACATTAAAATTCCCAGGTATCTCTCTCCCTCCTTCCCCACACTAGAAAAGGAATGAACTGACAAAAAGGTATATGTATTGGTATTCTTTCCACATCAAGGTAGGTTAGGTGCACAAGGCACTTGAGATCTGAAAAATCCCTATAAAAATATTTGGCCCTCTCCTTATACCAGTGAAGTCTGAATTTTTTCTTTTTCTTTCATAGACTGTTTACAGTATCTTACTGAAAAAAATCTGGGTTAAGTATTTGGTCACAGGCTATATATAGGCCAATATTATGTAAAAATACTGCATAAAAAATAAATGTTAAAAATACAAAACAAATATTACATTTTTGTCAAGTGAAACAAATCTGAGAATAATATTGAACATACTGCATATATAACATCTCAAAATGTAAAGATTATTGAGAGATAACTGCAAGATGTCATGTGAGATTGTCATGAACACAAACCAGTGCATTATACAACTACAGTTTTTACAACAAAATTAATTTTAAGAAAAAAAGTGCATCTCTGTTCACTTATATTATTAAACAAGAACAAAATACATATTGTACGGTAACATGTATATAATAGCACATACATTTTATGCATTCATGAATTACTAAACTTAAGATATCTCCACATTTCTTTGTCATCTATTGACTTTCATGCTCTTTTCACAAACTCTGACTTTTTCTTTTAGTTTTAAAAATGAAATTGTGCTTAATTTTGGTATTAAGAGATAAAACATGTTGCTATTATACTATAATATACATATATTTTATGCATTTATGAGTTTTAAAACTTTTTCTGTGTCATCTGATGGCCTTCACCTGTTATCTTTGGCTTCCACAAAACTCCCCCCAAATTTCATATAATTTCTTATGCCAATCCACAATATATTGAAATGGCAACAGGGAAAGTCACAATGTGAAAGGGATATCTATATGTGTGTGTATATATATGTATATGTAATATACATATATATTTTTAATAAATATATAACTTTGTGTTTAAATATATATAAGCTTTATATATATGTGTGTGTGTAAATATATATATATATAAATATGTCTTACTTATTTCAATGTATCAGTTCTTTCACTGGAAGTGGACATATACAACTCATTCTTAAAACAATATTTTAGCTGCTGTATGTTTCTCTTGGTTATGTTTATTTCATTCTTCATAACTTTATGTAGGTCTTTCCACATTATAGCTTTGTTTTAAAATTAAGTTGCTCATCATTTCTTATGGCACAATAGTATTCCAATCCAATCATGTCACACCTGTTTTATACATTTTAAAATATGATTCTTAGAGTCCATAGGCTTCATCAGACTATCCAAGGGATCCAAGACAAAAACATGCTAGGAACTCTGGCTAGAGAAAAGGTCTTCAGCATCCTACCAGATATACTAACTTATACTGTCAAAAGTCACACAGCTAGTAAATGTCTGAAGAAGAACTTAAACCCAGGGCTTTTTGATTTTGAACTCTATCGACTAAACCAGCCTGAAAGAAACAGGTGATAAGGGGAGAAAGGACTGAAAAGGAAAAGTAAATAGTAGAGAGAATCTTATAAATCATCTCATCCAACACCCTTATTTTAGATACAAGGAAAATATGACCTAGAAAGCTTAAAGCACAAGTCTGACCAGATCACATCCTTCCTCAATGAATTCCAAAGCGTCCCTATCCACTTTGGTATCAAAGACACACTTCTGCATTTGAAATTTACTTTCTCAACTTCGCCCCAAACTAAAATTCCGACCAGTGCTACCTAAAAATACCCTTTTCTCTGCTCTGTAATCCAGCCAAACTGGTCTTGCTCTTCTACCCACATATTCTGCCATCCACACATGGGATACATGCCTTCCTCCTCTGCATCTTGGAATTCCTTGTTTCTTTCTAAACTCATCTTCTACATTAAGCCTTCATTGATATCTCTTAGCTGCTCCTGCCCACAACGAGAAATTACCTTGTATTTATCTTCAACATATTTTTGTATGTATTTAATGTGTATAACATGTCACCCTTGACATTTCTAAGTGTTCTTTCAGTAAATGTAAGCTCCTTGAAAGTAGCATTGGACACACAGCAGGTGCTTAATAAATGCCAGTCAATTAATAAATAAATTTACCTGCCAAACAGATGTTCAAGTTGAGTTCTGTGATTTCTGGTTAAAAAAAAAAACAACCAAATTTTAGATTTTCCAAAACTTATTTTATGATATGTTTGATTAATTTTACTCTTGCTGAATGTTAGTTGAACTTGACTGCAGGTGGAAATAATGACAATTCTTTAAGACTGTCAATCATTAAAGCAAAGTCTTCCAGAAAATTAATGTTAGTTAATCTCTTTGCAAGGAGAAAAATGCATATATAATGCAGTATATGTGTGCCACAGAGCAGTAGCTGCTCATAAATTACACACCACCAGGCCTGGCAGAAACAGACTAGTTTTAATCATTTTTGTTTCAAGTTTTTATTTCATCAGTTTCTAGATCAGTTTTTTTTTAAATTAGATTGGTGACAGAATAAATTGTAATCAGAAACATTTTAAACCTTAATAACTTCCCTAGATTTAATGATTTTAGGAAATTTTCCTAACAATTTTGTAGCTACTCTAGGCTTTCTTCCCAGAGTTCTTTCTTCTCACCATTAGAACAAAATGGAATTAAGTTAACTTTTGAATATTCATTATTAACGCCACTGACACCGAAGGTAGACAACAAGGTATGGAAAGTACATTCTGAGGTTAACAGCAATTATTTTAAAATAACTACTAGCTAGACTTGTTGAGAGCAGATGGACCTAAATATTGGTAAAGTTTCGCACCGGTTCAGGGAATTCCTGAAGTTAAAAAGGGTCTCTTGTGAGTTGTACAGCCCCTCAGGAAGGCGCTAAACCAAGGGCTCTTAATCTGAAGTCCATGGAGCCCACCAGGGGCCTCTGGATATATTTCAGGGGAGCCAGCACTGGTTTCCTGAGTGTTTCCGTTTCGGGTGTTTCAAAACAAGCCCCTGAGAAGGGTCCTCGAGCGGCCAAGCGGATCCGAGAACCACAGAGGGGTGGGACCTCTGGCCAAAGACTGCAGCTGACACACTATCACTAAACCCTTTACAGTCAACAGCTCCTCGGAACAACCTGCAGAGCCTCAAGTCCCAATGGAGCAGGAGGTCGAGGCGCCCCAAGCCTCGGTCCCAGCCGGGTTCTTGACCCCCAGTCTCTTGCTTGGGGAGAGGAAGTTCCAGGGAGGAGAAGTCAACGGAAGAGGACAGGCTAGTCAACCACCCCTGAGGCAGCCTGGAACACCTCACAGATCCCGGGTCCCTGGCTCCCCTCCCCCACAATGGATGGGGGAGGGTCCCGGCTCCCGCCCCGGGTGCACCCCCCTGCCCGTCCGCCTTAGGCACGCCCCCTTTCCGGCTCTTCCCGGGCCCCGCCCCATCCCCGCCCTCGCCTCCGCATCCCCGAGCGGGGGATGGGGGGACCACCGGTCTTTGTCCTGAGGGACCAGACCTGAGGGTAGGGACAAGGTCAAGAGCGAGAAAGGAAGAAGGGAGAAAGGAGGGACAGGCAGACACGGACACTCTTGCACACCCACAGTCACACTAACACTCAGTCGCAATCACTCACCCGCAGCAAAAAAAAAGGAGAGGCGCGAATCCCTACGGGGCTGGAACTGCGCCTGCGCATATTCAGGAACGAACTCTGATTCCCAGAATCCGTCAGGAACTTGAAGGCTGTGCTGGGACGGATCTGGTCTACTACGAGGTGGATTCTGGGAAAATGAAGTCTCATTCCATGAAGTCATCGCAGTCCAAAGCCTTCTGGGAATTGTAGTCCAGAAGCTATCTGACCTGGCTCCCTCATGGACCTCTTAAGAGAAGTACCAGTCAGCCAATAAGTATTTATTTAGCACTTACTGTGTATCAGGCTCGGTACTAAGAGATACGGAACAGTCGCTGTCCTCGGGGAATTTGTATTCCTTAGGGCAGACATGCCTATGTGAATGGTTACAACACGGATAACAAAAAGAAGCACCAGGACCAATTACCGTCTGTGCTTCCAGAGGAGGAGGGATGCTGCAGGCTACCCAGATCTCCTGACCTGGGTGATGGACTCGAGGAGAATTATATATATATATATATATACATATATATATATATATTTTTTTTTTTTGGACGGTGTCAATGAAGAAACTTGCTTGATTCAACAATCAACAATGAATACTTCTTAGAAGGATTTTGTTTTTCTTTCTCTCACTCCCTCCTTCCTACGGTATTTGGGAGTGGGGAGAAGGCAGAATGGGGGCAACCAGGATTATGGCATGACTATGCTGTCTGCTTGGGCTACAGTGAGAGTGAAGGGCAATAATGTGTAATAAACCTGCAAAGTTATCCATCTCCAGGTCTGCCCTATAGTCCTGCTTTGTTGTTCTGGGCACAGAGTGGCTTTCACCAGACCTCATCAGCTTTAGCTAACCAATTTTCAGTTATCTAGACCACAGAAGTCTCAGCGGGTGTCTTTCCTTAAAACCCTAAGAACTATGATGAAACTGAAGCTTAAGTATTTTGGCCACATAATGAGAAGCCAGGACTCATGACGGGGAAAAGCTCCAGATGTTGGGAAAGATTGAAGGCAATAGAAGAGGACAGCAGAGGATGAGCTAGATAGTGCCATAGAAATGAAAGTGAGTTTGGACAGTCTTGGGGAGAGAGAGGATAGAAAGATCTGGCATGTTATAATCCATGGGATCATGAAGACCCAAGCAGGATTGCACAAGAACAAATGAGGGAAATGAGAGGAAGTCTAACCTGAAATCTTCCTGATGAGCTGGGGTGTGTGTGGATTCCCTCATCTGCTTGCAGGTTGGAGTAAAGCTCAGACCCTGTCAAGGAAGAGATTGTGCAGTCCTTTGGAGCTTATTAGGTCTCGTGGGTGTCCTTTCTCATCATTTAGAAGTCCTCTTTGTTTCTCTCTTTACCTTATGTTCATTATATAATCCATGTCAATGGCCTCTCTGAAGGAATCTCAATGATATAAAGCAGGTCTCAGCTTCACAGATATATCTTGTGTGCTAGAAATGCTAACCATAGCAATAAGAAAAGAAAAAGAAATTGAGGGACTAAGCATAGGCAAAGAAGAAACAAAATTATCACCCTTTGCATATGATTTGATTGAGAGAGCCCTAGGGAAATAAAAATTCAATGAAATAACTTCAGCAAAGTGGCAGGATATAAAGTAAAAGCACATAAATCATCAGTATTCTTGTATATTACCAACAAAATCTGGCAGGGAGAGAGACATTCTAATGAAAATAACTACAGACTGTAAAAACTACTTGGGAATCTATTTACTAACACAGAAACAGGAACTACATGAATGCAATTGTATGTAAATGCAACTTTATGGAAATAAAAACAAATAATTAGAAAAATTGCTATGGGGCGGGCCAGCCTCCTACAGGGGATGGGATCTTAGAGGTGGGACAGTGTCAGCAAAATGATGGATGGAACACAGCATTTGCATTCAGCCCACAGCAGCACAGGTTTCACAGGATAAACTGCTCCACCTTGGCTAAGGCCTGGCTTTATCTTATACCCTCATGATCACTCATCTACTTGGCACACAGTTTCATTCTCAACATACATATTTCCATAGAACCTAACAACAGTCAAGAAGCCTAGGGAGATAGTCAATGAAACATTGTTGCTAAGGGCAGGATCAGTGGGTAGAATCAAGATGACCCAGATATTGGTTAGGGAATTCAGAGCACAGATTTGCCAGAAGTTTTTATGCCTAGAAAAGAGGGTCCTATCTAAGTGGATATATAAGAATCTTTAGGTTTAATTCTGTAAGTGGGCTCTCTTGGTAATATTCTAGGGGGACAGAGTGGAACATCTGTATTAACCCTGCAAGCATGTTGCTCTCAGCTATTTTTCCTGGGGCTAATTAAGAATAATAATCCTAGCAATTCCAATAATATGGGGATGTTAATAAGGAAAGTCACTTAGGGGGGTTTCAGTGGGTGTTTCCATCCTTCCTGGGGGCTGCTTTGCAGTCCCCAGTTTCCACATGGACAGTGTCAAACAGCGTGGTCTTTAATGGCTCCCAGCAAAAAATAGTAACTGAACATAGGTCAGGTTAATGTTAACCAAAGTGATAATGATTTAAATTAATTTCCTTATTCAGTTTTGTACCAATCAAATTACCAAAGGATTATTATGTAGAACTATAAAGAAAATAATTAAACTCATTTGGAGATATAAACAATCAAGAATCTCAATGAAAATAATGAAAATGTGGGGGGTTCTAAACTATACCACAAAGCAGTAATCATCTAAACCATCTAGTATGGATTTAAAAACAGACCAATCTTTTGTGGTGGCAAAGAATTGGAAATTGAAGGGATACCCATCAATTAGGGAATGACTAAACAAGTTGTATATGTTTGTCATGGAAGACGTATTGTGTTATAAGAAGTGATGAACAGGGTAGTTTCAGAAAAATCTGAGAAGACACATGAATTGATAAAAAGTGAAGTAACAGAGGCAGGAAAACCATTGAAATCATTGTTGGCAGTAACAGCAATATTATCAATGATTAACTGTGACTGACTTAGCTATTCTCAGCAATGCAATGATAAAAGACAACTCCAAAGGACTTAACAATGAAAAAATGCAACCCATTTCCAGAAAAAGAACTGATGGTGTTTAAATGGGCAGGGTGAAGCATACTTTTTTTACTTCATTTTTCTTGGGTTTTGGTCTGTGTTCTCTTTAGCAACATGGCTAGTACAGAAACATGTTTTGTATGACTGCACATTATCATTATAAGTATTTAATTTTTTCCCCCCAGATTACATGTTGGTACAATTTTCAATAATTGTTTTCTGACATTTTGCAATCCACATTCTCTTCTTCCCACCCTTCCCTTTTTCCCAAGGTGGCAAGTAATATGGTATTGGTTGTAACAGCACATGTGTTATTATATAATACATATTTCCATGTTTATCATGTTGTGAAAGAAGACACATCACTTACACTAGAAAAAATTCATGGAGGAAATAAAATGAAAAATGACATGATTCAATCTGTATTCAGACTCCATCAGTTCCTTCTATAGCAGTGGATAAACTTTTTCAGCATGAATCTCCTGGAGTTTTCCTGGACACGTATAATCTATATCAAAGTGTTTGCTTTCTCAAAGAGTAGAGGCTAGGGAGGATTTGGAATTCAAAAATTATAAAAAACGAATAGGAGGGGCAGCTAGGTGGCTCAGTGGAGAGAGAGCCAGGACTGGAAATGGGAAATCTTGGGTTTCTCTTCCTAGTTGTGTGTCCCTGGGCAAGTCACTTAACCCCAATTGCCTAACTCATCACTCTTTTGCCTTAGAACCAATATATAGTATTGATTCTAAGATGGGAGGTAATGGTTTAATAAAAGGTTAAAATTGTTTGTACATGTAATTGAGAAAAAGCATTCTTTTAAAAGTAATAAATAAATAAAAATAGGTTGATCTGTGTGAGACATGAGGTATACCACATACACATGAGCAAATTAATTCCATAGCCTAGTGTTTGATTAGTTCGAAGACCCTAGCTACCGGAATGAAGACTCATGATTTGACAAAAACTATTGGAAAACCTAGATAGCAGTATGGTCGATTTATAGTATAGTATAGTATAGTATAGTATAGTATAGTATAGTATAGTATAGTATAGTATAGTATAGTATAGTAGTAGTCTCTTGGCAACTGAGGATGACTATTGTCTTAGTGGGCTTTCATCTGTGGTGTAGATAAGTGTGCACAAAGACACTTGTGCATGAAGGAGATTTAAGTGGAAAAGTCGATGCTCAGAGACAGTCCCACTCTCTCAGCACACACCTTACAGCTGTGGTTGTATATATATATTCATGTATATATATATATATATATATACATATATATATGTGTAGGACAGATAAGTGATGCAGTGGTTGAGCAATGGACCTGGAGTCCAGTGGACTGAGTTCAATTCAATCTCAAATACTAACTGTGTAAGCTTCGGTTAGTCACTTAACACCATTTATCTCAGATTCCACAAATGTAAAATGAACTAGATAAGGAAAAGGCAAAACACTAAGCTACTAAGTTCATTTGGTATCTTTGCCATGAAAACTCCAAATGGGATCACAATGAATTGGACATGACTAAAAACAACTCAGTAACAACAATCCAAATATAAGGATCACTATAAGCTGTGTACTGACTTGATTTTTAAAGGTAATACTGTCTGTTTTAAATTTTAGAATAATTAAGTTAATTACTAAGTTTCTGTAATTATATTTTTATCTAGCTTCTACAACACTTGCAAAAGTTGGGAGACACATATGGTCAACTGACCAAGTGTTTGACTACTCTGCTTTTTACCAAACACCACTAAGTAAGTTCCAAATAGATATATGACCTATACTTGGAGAGAATATTTATTTCTAATGCAGTATCATTTCTCTTTCTAAGTAATGCTCTGCATAATTTTCTAATTTTTCACATCATTTTCAAACCAAAAGTCCATTTTCCAAACTTCTTTCCTGATTCCTTTGTTCTAATAATCCAAGGAATGTTTCCTACCCCATAGCAGGTTCTAAAATTGGGAGACTGAGATTGAGTTGGTGAGTCCCATCTTGTCTGGTGAGCAAGAACTGGTTTAAGTCAAGTATGTCTTTGGGCAGCCTGGCAGCATTCTTGAGTCCCTTATTGGGGTGAACAAAAAAACCAAACCCCTCAAATCATATACCCATACAAACAAGTGATAAATCACATGCTTTTCTTCTGCATTTCTACTCTCACAATTCCTCCTCTGGATATGGACAGCGTTCTTTCTCATAAATCCCTCAGAGTTGTCCTAGATCATTGCATTGCTGCTAGGAGAAAAGTTCATTACATTTGATCGTCCCACAGTGCTTCAGTTACTGTGTTTAATGTTCTTCTGGTTCTGCTCATTTTACTCCACATCAGTTCATGGAGGTCTTTCCAGTTCATATAGAAATCAAGCCGTTCATCATTCCTTATAGCACAATTGTATTCCATCACCATCATATACCATAATTTGTTCACCATTCCCTAATTGAGGGACATGCAAGCAACTATCTTTTAGAAGCTGAGCTAAGTTATGAAGGGTTTTAAATGCCAAAAAGCATTTGTATTTGCTCCTGGTGTCAACAGGGAGCCACTGGAATTATTGAATGGAGGTAAGAATGACATGGTCAGACTTGTGCTTTAGGAAAATCACTTTAGTGTCAGAATGTAGAATGGAATGGAGTAGAGAGAGATTTGAGTCAGGCAGTTTCACCAGCAGTTATTTTAACAGTCTAGACCTGGTGAAAGCCTGTACTAAAGTGGTGATGGTGTCAGAGGAGAGGAGGGAGCATATAAGGAGAGATGTTACA
Source organism: Monodelphis domestica (assembly GCF_027887165.1). Classification (NCBI taxonomy): domain Eukaryota; kingdom Metazoa; phylum Chordata; class Mammalia; order Didelphimorphia; family Didelphidae; genus Monodelphis; species Monodelphis domestica. The sequence continues at coordinate 719,886,059 of NC_077227.1, read as the reverse complement.
AAGGTAAAATCAACAGACCTTGGCAGCATCTTGGGACTAGGAGGATAGTGTTACTGTCCAAAGTAATAGGGAAGAGATGGGATAAAATAGTATTAAATGAAGAAGTAAAAGGATTAGTCTTGTTAAGGAGCCAGTTACTCATGCGAAAAAGCAGAAGTTTTGGTGGTTAGCAATCTGGTTACAAAAGATTTCCTTTGATAGGTTCCTTGTGAATGTTTTGGCATCTACATTAGCAGCAGAGTAACTCTAAGTGATCTTAAAAACTATGTACGTTATTACAAGAACATAGATATCGGTAGAGCTTCTTGGGCATCTGAGTGAAATCAACTTTGTTAGCAAAAGAAAGAGGCCCATCACATGGTTTCTTTTCTTGGCATTGCTTTGGTTACCCACCATTATGTTTCAAGCACATGAGGGTTCTGTTCCAGACACAAGCGGAAGATGCTTGTGTGCCACGCAGGAGGGGAGATAGTTGGAGTCCCCAGTAAGCAGGTTGTTGAGCAGTGGGACTTGAGAGATGAACACTGGATCAATAGATGCGGAATTCATGGGATCTCCCATTCCCTGAGATAGCATAAAGGAAAGGGCCTTATGGTACCCCTTTGCATAGGAGTTAGGACATGAATCACGCACCTTCAAAGGATGCCAAGAAGGATTTGTCCAACAAGTAGAATAAGAAACATCATGAAACAATCACCAGATCTTTTCTTCTTTTAAGAATAGCCAACATTTATGAAGAGCTTTGAAATTTGCAGAGTTCTTCACTTACGTGATCTCATTTGATTTTCACAACTGAGGAAGATGCTGTTACTCTCCCCTTTTTACAGACGCGTGATTAAGGGACTTTTCCCAGGATTCAAAACTGAATCTAAGGTAAGATTTGAAATACGTTCTTTCCGACATTACTGACCAGCTATCTCTGCAATGTACCACTTAGTACATTAGGAATGACGAAGGAGCCAATCCTCTGCTCTGCTTTGCTGCAGTCTCTATGCCGATAGCTTTGAGTTCAGTTGAAATCCTTGGCAGGTTTATGTTCCAAGTAGGAAGCTATATAGCAACCAGGTGGATTTTTTTCCTCTCTTCTCGTAGAATCAGGAAGCATCCAAAAATCTGTCTAAAAAATCCAGAGCCTGAAAGTCTCACACTTCAGAACTCTTCAAGTTGAAACTACTCATGTTGGCAATTTTCTTTTTTTTTTTAAATAATATTTTATTTGATCATTTCCAAGCATTATTCATTAAAGACATAGATCATTTTCTTTTCCTCCCCCCCAACCCCCCATAGCCGACGCATGATTCCACTGGGTATCACATGTGTTCATGATTCGAACCCATTGCCATGTTGTCAATATTTGCATTAGAGTTTCGTTTAGAGTCTCTCCTCAGACATGTCCCCTCAACCGCTGTAGTCAGGCAGTTGCTTTTCCTCGGTGTTTCCACTCCCATAGTTTATCCTTTGCTTATGAATAGTGTTTTTTCTCCTAGATCCCTGCAGATTGTTCAGGGACATTACACCAATGTGGCAATTTTCAAAGGTGGTGCTACACTGAAATTCTCCTTTATTTACCTGAAGGTTAAATTACTCAAGAGAAAAGAAACCTACTAATATATTGGGCCAAATTGAATATAATGAATTGTTGTTGTTTTTGTTGCTTAGTCATGGGTCCAACTCTGTGTGACTCCATCCAAAGTTTTCTAGGCAGAGATACTGGAGTGGTGCACCATTTCCTTTTCCAGCTCATTTTACAGATGAGGAAACCAAAAATAAACAAGGTCAAGTGACTTGCCCAGGGATACACAGTTAGTAAGAGTCTAAGGTCAGATTTAAACTCAGGAAGATGAGTTTTCCTGACTCCAAGGCCAGGTCCTCTTATTCACTGGGACACCTAGCTGCCCTAACATAATGAATGCTAAACAATAGCTGTAAGAGCATAAGAAAAAGGAAGTAGATGGGGCGGCAGCTGGGTAGTTCAGTGGATTGAGAACCCACCTAGAGATGGGAGGTCCTAGGTTCAAATTTGACCTCAGACACTTCCCAGCTGTGTGACCCTGGGCAAGTCACTTGATACCCATTGCCTTAAAAAAAGGGAAATAGAGGCAGACAGAAAATCATCAGAAAAAGATAGAGAGTTTAGAAGTTGGCAACCTCAGAGTCAAATCAGGTGAAAAAGCAGCCAAAACTCTTGTCATTTTAGGCTTCATTAGGAGACACATATGAGTGCTGGAGGTGATTTGTTATGCTACTTTGTGTCCTGTCAGCTAAAATCAGATTAGATGGTCTCTGAGGCCTCTTCTGATTCTGAAATTCTCCCATTTTGTGAAATCAACTAAAGTCAACCTTCCATTATTGCAACTGCAGTAAATATCTCAGAACGAAGTCTCCCATAAACTGAAATTTATGAATAAGGACTTGCCAGTATGAATTATCTGATTGACTTGAAGTCCTTTCCTTTAGCAAAAGCTTTCAGAAAACATGTGTCTTTGGATATGCTGATAAAAGTTTCCTTGTATAAATGTATGACAGCTTGAATGCATTCCCACATTCATTACATTCAAAGGCTTTCTCTCTCCAGTATGAGGTTTCTTGGGTCCTAACAGTTTTCTACTTTAAAAGTTTGTTTTTCCTTCAATTCAATGGCTTTTCAGCATAAGAATTCCGACATACAGAAAGTTTATGTTTTTCATAAAGACTTCCTCATTCTTGTTGAGTTGTTCATCAGTCCTATCTGACTTCTCATGACCCCATTTGGACTTTTCTTGGCCAAGATACTGGATTGGTTTGCCATTTCCTTCTCCGGCTTATTCTACAGATGAGGAAACTGAGGTAAATAGAGCTAAATGACTTGTCATTTAGGGTTAAACTTAGAAAAATGAATCTTCCAGACTCCAGATCTGGCACTCTATCCACTGCATCCATTTAGAGGTCTTTTCTTCATTGCATACATTCAAAGTGCATCTCATTGTCATTTATTATATTCTTTAAAGTTCCCATAGAATTCAAAAGCTTTTCCACACTCTTCACAGTTAAAAGGTTTCTTTCAAGTCTAGTAAATCTTCTCTTCTGGCAACTGTCTTCCATGCATTCATTACATTTCCAAGGGTTTTCTCCATTTTGACTTCTCTAACATAGGAGACTTGGCCTGCCCCACATCCACTAATTCCCATATTCATTATATTAAATGGGCTTCTCTTTCAAATAAATGACCTTACATGCTTCCAGGTGAGAACTGGTGCAGAAGGCTGCCCCATATTAATTACATTCTTAGGACTTCTTTCCAGCATGGATTTTTTGATGCTGTAATAGTTGCTGATTAGTGAAGAAGGCTTTATCACATTCACTACATTTGTAGGGCTTCTCTCCAGTATGGATCCTTTGATGGTGAATAAGGATTGACCTTTGACTAAAGGCTTTCCCCTATTCTTTACATTTATAGAGCTTTTCTCCAGCATGAATACTTTGATGGTGTGATAACTGTTAATTAGTCAAGAAAGCTTTATCACATTCGTTGCTTTATAATGCTTCTCTTCAGTATGGAATCTTTGATTTTGATTTAAATAGCTATGACTCAAGAAGGCTTTCCACTTTCATTACATTTATAGGGTTTCTTTCCAGGATAAATTCTTTTATGTTGAGTGAAGTAACTATTATGGTTGAAGACTTTATGACATTCATTGCATTTATAGATAAATAAATTTGACAGATAAAAAAAGAATTGGGAAATACAGAAATCACTGAAATAGGGTCAGACCAAGACACAAAACCTGGGTTAATAACACCTGACACAGAATTACAACAGGTCACTGAACAAAAGCTAATGAAAGACCTAGAGAGTACAGAAATCAGTGACCAAGAGTCAGACTCAGACCCAAATGATACAGTACCAAATGGTACAATAATAGTTGAACAAAACAGTGATGAAGAACAGGAACCTTATGAGTACATTAAGCTTTATAATAAAGTTCATAAAGATTTAGATGAATGGGACACAAATTGGCATAGTGAACACCTGAATTCAGAACCAACAAGCATTTCTGATTCTGATTCTGATTCAGCAATTGAAAACAAAGGTAACTCATTATCAGTACACTCTCTAGTAGGGACACATTGATATCTTGATGGTTGTTGATTGGTGATGAAGCCTTTCATTACATTTATAGGACCTCTCTTCAGTATGGATCTTTTTATACCAAATTAGGCAGCTACTATTGATAAAGGCTTTATTACATTCATTGCATTTGCAGAGCTTCTTTCCAGTATGGATTCTTTGCTGTTATATTACATAGCTACTACTACTAAAGGCCTTTCCACATTTGTAACATATTTTGGGCCTGTCTCCAATATGAACTCTTTTATATTCAATGAGGTAGCAATAATTGAGAAATCATTTCTCACACTCACTAGCAGTTCTCTAGTGTGAATTCCTTGATGTTGAATTAGATAGTTTTTACTACTGAAGGTTTTCCCACATTTATTACACTTACAAGGCTTACACTGAGCTTTATGTTCAGCTATTATTGTTGAAGGATTTTTATCACATTTATTACATTTATAGGGTTTTCCTGTAGCATAGATTTCTTGATGTCAAATTAGACAATTAGTACTGTTAAAGGTTTTCTCACATTCATTGCATTTATGGACTTCTTTTTATTATGGATTCTTTGGTATTGAGTTAGATATTTATTGCTATTAAAGGTTTTTTCTGTTTCAAGTTTCCCTCCAGTAGAAATTCTCTGATGTTCAATGAGGCAGTTATTACTGCTGAAGACATTTATAGGACTTCTCTCTATGATGGATTATTTGATATGGAGTTAAGTAACTATGATTCTTGAAGGTTTTCCCACATTCATTATATTTGGAAAGTTCCTCAATGTGAATTCTTTGATGTAAATTAGATAAGTGTGACTACTAAAGGTTTTCCTACATTTAGTATATTTATAGGGGCTCTCTTCAGTATGGGTTTTTTCATATTACTTGTACTTTCATCCAGGTGTCTTATGTTCAGGAAGAAAATCTGAAGAAAAAAAGTATCAATCATTGATCTCAGTGAAGAAATACAGTTGCTTTATCTAGATCAATGATGAGCAAGCTTTTGACCTTGGTGTGTCAAAATTTACCCAAAAAACAAGCATAATTCAGGTGGTGTGTCACTTCAATAAAAAAAAACATAATTTTGTGATATTTATAGTTTAAATAATAAAAACATATAATTGTAATATATAACTGTATTTAATAAACCAAAAACTAATTATTTAACTTACCTGCTTAGTGACTTCTTTGGTTATCTGTCAGTGGATTTCTTTTGTTGGTCTTGATATTATTTAACTTGTATGGGGTGCTGTGAACTAAGATAAGTGAGGGGGAGGGGGAATTCTTTAACTAGCTTGCCTATTAGTGACTTTTTTTTGTTGCTGAATTTCATTGATTAAATCTTCAATTGAAGGTTGGTATTTTATACACTTCAAGCCTAAGGAAGCACTACTAACTTCATCTGTCAATCTGTTTCTTTTGTTGGTTTTGATTAACACTGAGAATAAGGTCTCACAAAAGTACATAGAGGGGAAAATTGTGAGTAAAGTCATTGCTATAATTTCAGGGTGCTAAAAGTGTCTGGTAATTGGTTCCAGGCACTCCAAATTTCCTGTTTATAGTGGCACTCCTCTTGATTCTCCAAGTGGCACCTTTCCAAATTCTCAAGCTTTAACCTCAAGTCAGCAAACACCTGAGCCCAGATGCTGTCTTGAAATTCTGCAAGTTGCATCTCCAAATCGTCATTTTGCGTCCATTGGAAACCATTTAATTCCAAACTACTGTAGACTACTACATCAGGATACTTAATTATTTTCATGGTCTGTTCTAGGCTTCTAAATTGATTAAATCTATCACTGAACTGGTCAAGTAATGAGTCTAAAACATGCTGGTATTTTATATGCAAGGGTTCCATTTCATTTTGTACAGCTACACTGGCCTTCTCAAAATACTTTGTTACTGGAGGAAAATACTTATAAGTTTTAGTTTCTACATCTTGCTTGAAAATTTTAAGTTTACTTTCAAAAGCTTTTATGTATCCAAACATAACATCAATACTTTTGCTAAAACCTTGTAACTTTAAGTTCAATTCATTAATATGAACAGAAAGTTCTGTAAAAAAATCAGGGTATTGGCCCACTTATCATCATTGAGCTGAGGAAAGTTTCCCAGATCCTTATCCTCAAGAAATGCCTTAATTTCTTCAAAGCACTCCAGAAAATGCTTAAGAACTTTGCCTGGGCTCAGCCATCTTACATTATTGTACATCAACAGTTCACTGCAGGTGGAATCAACCTCCAGTAAAAGTGCAGAAAAAAGTGCAGAAAATTCTCGCTTGTGAAGGGGGTGAGCAGCTATTAAATTAACTATTTTTATAACAACTGACATTAAGTTATTTAAGTCAATGAATCCTGCCTTGGCACATAAAGCCTCCTGATAGATAATACAATGAAAAGGCACAATTGGATGTCTAATAGCTTCTGTAAAAAATTTGACAAATTCAACTTTTTTCCCCACCATGTTTGGTGCCCCACCTGTCGTCACTGACATAACTTTAGAGATATCAATGCTTGGGTCACGGAATGTTTGTATAACAACCTTACATATTTTGCTTCCTAAAGTACTTGTTGGCACTGATACTAACTTTATCAACTCTTCTCTCATTGTGAGACCATCAGAATATCGACCCATAATGGCCCACTGAGCATGTGATGTGACATCAGTAGTTTCATCAAGAGAGATGAAAAAATATTTACAATTACTTATGTTTTTCTTTAATTGATTTTGTATGTTGATGTTCACTCTTATTCAGTCTTTTATAATATTTCTACTAAGTGGTAACTCAGATATTCTCTTAATAATTGCATCTTTATTCTGCATGTTGTGAAATAGAACTGGTGCACATCTCAGGAGAGTTTCTTTAATAAATTCTCCCTCACTGAGTGCTTTCCATGCTGAGCTATGGAGGGAGCAATGCTCAAACTTGCAGATGTTAAATTTGTAGATCCCTTTTACAAATTGAAGGATGGCATTAGATTGGCTCTTATAAAGGTGTAGCTGCCTGGAAATGCTTTCCTTCCTTTCATCCTCACTTTTTTTCAAGAGCCAGGAATGATTCATTTCAAAATGTCTATTTATATTCCACATTCTGCTTACTACTGTTTCAGTACATAGAACACAAAATAATCTGCCATTTTTTTCGATAACGCCATACTTCTTGGTCCATGTCTCTTGAAAGGGTTGGCTACTGCTACTACCACTTCCTTTACTTAACTTTATTTTTTTATTTTGGGGGTTTTTCATCAGGGGGGCAGTGATAAAAGATAGGATTATAGATAGCTTATTAGCCCTGCAGGCCATTAAGGGTTAACTAGCCTAACTAAGACCACAAGATGGTACATGTAACTGCCTTTTAGGACAGAGCAGAGTTAATGAGCAGAAATAGGGGTTAATATGGATGCACAACAGTCATAGTGGTGAAATGGAGTCTGCACTATGCTGCAAAATGGTGTTCCTTATGTAAATTAAGATGGCTTAATTTTTTTAAATTTTTAATAAAATAAAATTTATTTATTTTTATTTTTATTTATAATTATAATTACAAATATAATAATTTATTATATTTAATTTAAATAAAATTTAATAAAAAATTTTATTATTTTAATTTTAAATTAAATTTAAAAACAAATTTTAATTCATTTCTAATGGTGGGAAGCGGCACCCATAGAGCAGGCCCTCACCTCTGTGAAACTTCCCCTCACTTATCTCAGTAATGATGGTCAATCAGTAATCCATGACACCCCAGAATAGTAGATTGGATGATGGTTGCTGTGGTTATGTGATTGCAGGTAATGGCGATCACAGGGCCCCCAGAGATGCGTCCCCTGTGGCATTCTGCTGCTCCCTGCTCTGATGGCTAGAAGTGAGGTCAAAGATCCCCTAATGGCCTAACTGGAAGTCCCAGAACTAGACACTCTGTGAGGGAGTTCTGTTGTTTTGGCCCACAGACCTCCAGCACAGAGTGTCTACACTACACTACAGCAAATGTTTTATCCTTGGCTACTGCACCTGGCTGTGCTGAAGCCGAGGATGAAACATCCTTCTGGGCATGCAGCCACACGTGGCCTCGTGTCATCGAAAGTGGCTACGGGTATGCATGACATAGGTTTGCCATCACGGTTCTAATCTCAATCAGAGATGAAGAATACTTTGCAAGAGGTAATAACACGCTTTCCTAGGAAGGAAATGAAGCCTAAGGTAGGTAAGGAAATAGTAACAGAACATTTAGTAACCTAGTCATTCATGATTTCCTGAATTGTGAGAAAAGAGAAACAGGTTAATGCTAGAAAATTCAGTCTATTGACTCTAGAGCTGTTCACTGGGAAAATCTATTGCTTCTTTGTGAAACTTTGGAAAATTGTTAATCCATGAGACCCTGTAGACAAAATAAAGCTCATTTCCTTTACGAATTCTATTTCTTAATGCCTGTATGATAGATATAGACAGCAGGGATTTTTTTATCAGCAATCCATTTCACAAAATATGTCAGGATATCTTTGTGAACAAGATGAAAAAAATATGCATTGGATTATAATACAACTCTTCTAATCTGTAGCTAACCTCTTATGAAAAAGTCTCATTATTAGAAGCTACTGTGAACTAAACACTGTCAGGTTCTAAGAATATTCAAAGACAAAATAATAAGATTATCCCTGTTCTCAAAGAAGGAGACATGTACATATAGAGACAGAAACAGAATAAATATAAGTTACTTACATACAATTTAGGGAGGGAGGGCAGTAGCCACTAGAAACATCAGGAAAGAGCATGGTATTTGGGCAGCATCATGAAAGAGGTGAGAGAATAGATGAGCCTCGAGTAAAAAGGGGGAACTTTCTAGGCTCAGGAGAATCAGAGGCAGGAGATGGAATGCTATGGATTGGGAATAATAGGAAGATCAGTTTCATTGGACCACAGAGTGCTGGAAGGGCATTTATTCACAGTGAGGCTGGAAACAGAAGCTGGGGACAGGTTATGAAGGACTTTAAAAGCCAAAAAAAAAAAGAGTTTGAGACAATAGAGGATTACTGGAGATTATTGAATAGGAGCATCACACATAATCATAGATCATATTTAGCCACCACATAGAATTTCCCCTTTCTTAAAAATCCAATTTTACTTTATTTTCAGTTCTAAATTTTCTCACTCTACCCCTACCCCAGCCATTGAAAAGGCATGAAAAGGGAAGCCTTTTAAAACTATGTATAAGATGAAGAAAATAAAGTGGAAAAACAGCATGCTTCAATCTGCATTCAGACGCCAGCAATTCTTCCTCTGGAGGTGGATAGCATTTTTCATCATGAGTTCTCTGGAGTTGTCTTAGATCACTATATTGTTAAGAATAGCTAAGTCATTCACAGTTGATCATCATATTATATTGCTATTACTGTATACAGCGTTCTCCTGGTTCTGCTCATTTCATGCCACATCAGTTCATTGTGGTCTTCCTGGTTTTTATAGAAATCAAGTAGTTCATTGTTCCTTGTAGCACAATAGTATTCCATCACCAACATATACCACAATTTGTTCAGCCATTCCCCAATTGACGGGCATCCCCTCGTTTTCCAGTTTTTGGCCACCACAAAGAGCGCAGCTATGAATGTTCTTGTACAAGTCTTTTTCCTTATTATTTCTTTGGGGTACAAACCCAGCAGTGCTATGGCTGGATCAAAGGGCAGACAGTCTTTTAGCGCCCTTTGGGCATAGTTCCAAATTGCAGCCTCCTCATTTTAGAAATGAGTGAAGTAAGGATCACAGAACTTAAGGGAATTGACTGAGGCCACACAAGTAACAAGGAGCAGAGACAAGATTCAAAACCAGGACCACTGATTCCATTTCCACTGGGCACATCTAATCCATAGTAATATGTTCTGCTCAATGTCCATCTCTCTTGCTCTGTGGCTCATGTCCTCCTTATCTCCTTCATTGGAATAGAAGCTCCTTAAGACTAGGGATTGTTTTCTTCATTGTATTTGTGTCCTTAATAAAAATTTGTTGATAATTGGAAAAATACTAAGAGAAACTTCCAAGAATAAAATCTTGACTCTTTCTCTTTAGGGAATAAAGGGCATAGTAGGACATGTGAGTTGGATTTATGAGCCAGAGTTGCACAAAGCCATCAATGTTACTTTTTCTTCTTCTAGAGTCATCAAAGTTTAGTGGAAAGGTCATCGGCAAAAACTCAGAATGCAGTGGATGAGCTTGGCATTTTTGATGTCTGACAGCTCTAAGGATTCCACAGTACTTTCTTCATCCATTGGAACAAACTTCTCATTTACTCCCTTTTCTCTGAAGGAAGTGCTATGGTTCCAAATAGCATGGTGGATAACCAACAGGGTCTGAATTGGGTTCAATGACAATTAGTTTATTTCAACATACTTCCAACTAAGAGCATTGAAATTTTCCATGTCTTCAAAAAAATGGAGGATGAACAACAACTTTCTATTACATACATTATATCAATCAGACTTTAGTACTAGTTGCAACATTTATGCAGAATTACTAAGAAAATAGGTCACAAATAAAATATTAAAATATACAGTTGTCCCTTGCTATATTACGGTTCACTTATCAGGGCTTCACTGTATTATGAGTTTTAAAAATATATATCTAATTTTGTATCACAGAATTTTCACTATATTGCGGAATTTTGTGAATGTTGTACTGTACACAATAGAAATGCAGTATGCCACTATTGCTTGTGCAAGTTTGCTAAAGTGAAATTGAACACAGCACACTATTGGCTGAAGGAATGAAAGGAGACCAACCACAGCACTGTATTCTGTATCCTGGGCACTGATTGGCTCTGTATTTATAAGTGTGTGGGAAAGGTTAATAAGAATGTGGAAAAAGTTTATAGGAGAGAGGGAAGGGCTTATAAAGCCTTAAAATATATATAAATATTAAAATAAATATAACACCTCTACTTCATGAATTTTCATCTATTACAGGGGTCTCTGAAACGTAATTACCACGATAGGTAAGGGATCACTGTACATTCTTTCCAGTCCCAAACCAATACAATCCAGTTCTCTACCCAACTTTCTTTCTTCCAGATATGTCCTCTAATTGTGGTTATACTCCAAGGCTCTGTTTTTGTCTCTCTTGGTAGCCTCATCAGCTCATATTGATTTAATCACTTTCTCTGTGCTAATAACTCCTATTAAGTTTTTCTCCTGAGCTGTAATCCCGTATCATCATCTGCAACTTATGAGAAAAACACTATCCACATACAGAGAAAGAATTGTGGGAGCAGAAATGCAGAAAAAAAAACGGGATCGATCATGTAGTTCAGTAGGGATATGATTAGTTTTGATGTTAAAAGATCATTCTCCTGCAAATATGAATAATATGTAAATAGGTTTTGAACAACGATACATGTATAACCCAGTAGAATTGCTTGTCAGCTCCAGGAGCAGGGAGGGAAGAGGAGGGGGGGAAATCATGAATCATGTAACCATGAGAAAATATTCTAAATAAAAATAAAGAAAGAAAGAATAAAAGATGGACCTGCCATTGCTGTTAGATGGTAACAATGTGTAAGATCAGTAAAAATTCTTTGCAATTTCCTCCTTTTCAACTATGAACACAAAGCTACCTGTAATTGTCTGTCCTAGATATTTCATACTATTTGACAAGCTCTATGGGATGTCCATTTAGTTATATGTCAAAATCCAGGCAACTAGCATTCTGCACCCTCTTGGTCTTTCCTATATGAATAAATAGGTCAAAATTCATCACAATCCTCTTTTAAGAGGCTCTGTATCGTCCTAAGATTTTATGCAACCACCAAAATGTCATCTGTACACAGTAGCTTCTGCAAGACCTCACTATCCATGAGGCATCCCTCCTCAATCAGGACTCTGCACTGGGTCTCTTCCATCACAGTGGTAAATACCTTGATGTATACATATCACCTTATTTTATATCACATGATATTTATTATCATAGGGTCATTGAACAGTTATTTCTATTGTAATCTCTTCCAAGGAATCTTGAATTTTATATAGAAATATATTTACATAAATATACACATATGAAATATTTTGTTGTAAAAGAGCTTGTAAGACAGCTTTCCATTCTACCTATTGAATGTTTTTTTTGTAATCAACAAACAGTAAGCAAAATGAGGTCTTATATTCTCTATGTCGTTCAGTCAATCAAAAGATGATAAAGATATGGTCCATGATTGAATGCTACTTGTGAAAGCTTGCATGTCCCTCAATAATACTTTCATAGATATTCTAAATTTATGTATAAATAACTCTCATATGGATTCTATAGACAGAATAGGTATTTATTTGGTCACCTTTTCTTGAAATCAGTAATACCTAAGATCTTTTCCATGTTTTTGTTATCTTCCCTTCCTTTGGAGACTTGATAAATTTATCCTTCAATGGATAGAAAATTGTATCACCTCCAACACTTGATCCAATCCAGCTGCATTTCATATCTGTGCCATTTTATTTCATATTAGTGCCATTTCTATTTCTCCTATAAGCACTTCAGAGACAATAATGTTAAGATCCAAGGGTGGTAATTTCACTATTTTTGATGGATAAAAGTTTATTGTAATAATTTTTGCAAGTCTTCTATTATTCTTTTGTCTGCAGTTTCTCTAGTTTCATTGTTGAATATCCCTGAGATGACTTTGCTTAGCTACATATGTTTGATCCCCTTGGTTATGGTATTTAGAGACAGGCTCAAACCCAAAATCCTAAATGTCAATTAATTTATTGTGGTTAAAGTAGGAAGGGAAAGGCAGGGATACGAGGCAGGAAAATGGGTAAAAGGAGACCCTAAAAATGTTCCCCTTTTGCAGGTTGGCCCTCCAGAGTCTGGAGGTCACAGTTTCTCAGCCCTGACTTCTCCCTTTTGCCAACTGCTTTCTTGCCCCTATGAGAGAGAGAGAGAGAGAGAGAGAGAGAGAGAGAGAGAGAGAGAGAGAGAGAGAGAGAGAGAGAGGGAGGGAGGGAGGGAGACAGAGATGGAGGGAGGGAGACAGAGAGAGAGGGAGAGAGACAGAGAGAGAGAGGAAGAGAGAAGGGGAGAGGGAGACAGAGAGAGAGGGAGGGGGGAGGGAGACAGAGAGGAGAGAGAGAGAAAGAGAGGGAGGGGGAGAGAGAGAAAGAGAGAGAGAGAGAGAGAGAGAGAGAGAGAGAGAGAGAGAGAGAGAGAGAGAGAGAGAGAGAGAGAGAGAGAGAGAGAGAGAGAGAGAGAGAGAGAGAGAGAGAGAGAATATCCCAGGAAAGGATCTGGATGGCTCTGGTCAAAAGTTCAAATCCACAATCCCTCTTGAAGATTTAAACAGCTGTAATTGAGAATCCTAGTGGGGGTATTCAGGGTTTCAGAAGGGATAGTAAGTCTCAAATGAAATGGGTTTCTTTTCAGCTTTTGGGAAATTTCTTTCTCTTCCACCTCCCAGGCGGGAAGTGATCTGTCAGTTGGATTCCAAGCTTCTGATTCTTCCTTAGAATTCTCAGCTTTTCTTCCCCCCTCCTCCACTCTCTCTTCAGCTGGTCCCTCCAAGAGACTAGTCTCTCTCCTAAACGCAAATCTCTTTTCCCTTTTTCTATATTAAAAAATGTAAATGATGCAAATAAATTTTAAAGTGTGAAAAAAGAAGCAAGTGGGGGTGACAGTTTAGATTTCACATTTAGACAGAAATTTAGTTACAAAAGGGAAGAAAGATGTTGTATAATACAGTAGATGAATGGTGGGGTCTATTTATTCCTTTTTCTTTTTAAGGATGGGAATGACATGAGCTTGTTTGTAGATGGTAGGAAAGAAATGAAAAATAGAACCTGAAGATGAGATAAAGGTAGTCTAGTGAATAAAGTGCTGGACTTGGAGTAAGGAAGACCTGAGTTGGATACTGCCTCAAACACTAGCTATGTGATGCCTGGCAAGTCATGTCACCTTATCGGTCTCAGTTTCATAATCTATAAAGGGGGAATGATGGCAGCACCTACTTCACAGAGTTGTTGTAAGCATTAAGTGAAATATAAAGTTCTTTGTTTATCTTAAAGCATTATGCAAATGCTAATTATTATCTTAAGAGAAAATGATTATCATAGTAGGGACAGTCTGAGGGGGAAGATGGAAGAGAACTGGATCAAGAATTCCTAAGGAGATGGCCTTTGCAAGTAGAAGGGCCAATGCTTCAACAGACTAAAGGGAAAGAGTTGTACGGAATAAGGTCACAGCATTATGATATAAGAAAGGGAGCAGAGGAAGCTCCTCAGCTGAAAGGGCAGGGGGAGGATGCTTAGAGAGCTTGCAGAGAGAAGACTTGGAATGGCTACTGTGGTGATTAATTAGATAGACAACTAAATTAATGAGGGGTAATCCACTTTGCTGTTACAATTAGGGTCCAATCAGCATTAGAAAAGATGAACTAGTATCTTCAAACTTTGTTCTGCAGCATGAGCAGGTGCAGAGTAAACAGATGGTAGGAATACTCCAGGTTGGGCTTTGGCAAGGTATGATCAGCTACTGCACGTACTTTTTATCCTTCTTGAACTCAATCCTGGTTATCAAATCTTCAGATAGTGTAAATTAATTTCCTATTAAGTAAAAGCTGTCTACTTGTTCCATAAAGACAACCTTAAATACAAATCTGGTCCAACTATGTTTGCTGTTTTGAACTTCCTCCCATCTTCATTTATTCTTCTAGTTGACCAGACACTGATGTGTCAATGTGCTCACGTGGTAGGATTCTACTGTCATTGACTTTAAAAATTGTTTTCATACAAACACCGATAAATCTGTTCCATTTTTCTTAGGTTTGTTATTCTTCTTTCAGCTTGATAAATGCACTGAGGAAACCAAGCTAAGCTAGATCTCACAGAAAACTTTCTGTAGACTCATTTGTCTTGATTTCCCATTTTCAGTCTACAACATCCCTGACAGCCTCCATTCTTGGATTGGCACAGAAATGAAGTCGGTTTGTTGTTTGTTTGTTTTTTATCTAAGGTGCCTTTTGAGCTCTTTTTCTAACCTAATTGGGGGAAATACTTTACAATGAGTTTGATTTCTGCAAAATATGGTGACAGTTCATCAATAGATGGCCTTTCCTTTACCCATATTTGAAAGTGTCAATAGATTTTCTGAATAGGAATTTTGAATTACTATAATTGCAAATAATGTCTACTGACATAAAACAGAATGAATTAAGTTATATAATATCAATAAAACAATATAACTAGAAAATTCACTTTCTCAACAACAACAAAAATGGATATGGACAATAAGGAACCTCATCTAGTGACAAAACATTAGATCTCAAAAAGAAATCAAAGAAAAAGGGAACAGACATATGTGTATGTATAAAAATATTCATATAAGCCCTTTTGATGGTGATGTGAAATAGAAACCCACAGACTCCATATAGACAATTAAGGTAAATAAAGTCAAAAAGCCAAATTTCTCCAAGTCAAGGTAGAATTAGATTTTATTGGAAGAGGGCCAAGTCCTCCAATAAAAGCATTCTCTTGCATGTATTACATTGTTGGACCCCAGCAAGAGATAACGCCCAGAGGTCGAGACCTGGTTTTTTGAACAAAATGAAGACTTCAGTACAAGATCACAAGACATAACATCATATGGACCTTACTTAGAAACAGTTTCCCAATTATAAAGCTGATTGATTAGTTCATTTTGGAAAGCCCATATTAGTCATTAGACTAATGACTTGGTCAAGTCAAATGACCTTTACCTCTCTCTCATCTGATGTGGGGGAAGAGATGACTATTTCCAAACAGGAAAGGGTTTGTGCCATATTGGGACATGAGATTCGGAGAGTCAGCATCTTATGATAAAGGGAAGTACAAACTTAGGGAGAGGTTAGATGTCCCGTTAGAAGCAGTTTTTATGCTTTAGTTAGAAATCCTTGTGAAAATTATAAGTTTTACTGATTGTATAAGATTATAATGGAATTTATACTAATCATTTTAGAATCACAATGCTGATTATCTTATACCTATTATTATCACTAAAATCCAATCAAGTATAAGGGGGTAGGGGTCTTTTTTCCCCACAGTAGCAAAGAATTGGAAACTAAGGGGATGCTCAGCAGCTCAGGTACTAAACAAGAAGTATGATAGTGATGGAATACTATTGTGTTATACGAGCAAGATAGTTTCAGAAGAAGCCTAGAAAGACTTATATGAACTCATGGAGCAAAGTGAAGCGAGTAGAATGAGGAAAGCATTATATAACAGCAAGAACAATGTTGTAATTATCTACCCTGATCAATACAATGATTTATCAATCAATAAAATCAATTTATCAATGTTATCACAATTCCAAAGAACTCCTGATGAAAAATGATATCCACCTCTAGGGAGGACTGATAGACTTTGAGTGCAGAGTGAAGTATTTTTTCATTTTCTTTATTCTTCTTGCATTTTTTGGGGGGAACATTGTTATTATGGCAAATAACAGTATGAAATGGTTATATATTTTGCAAAACTTAACACATAAAATGGGCGTCTTATTGCTTGTCTTCTCAAGGGAAAGGGGAGGAGTTTGAGAGAGGGAGAACATTTGGAATTCAAGATTTTAAAAATTAATGTTAAAAATAAATATAACTTAAAAGCCCCCAAATATTAGATAAACCTATAAAAATATTTTGCATTCCTCTATAATCAGATTTAAAATATATATATTTATTCTAAAATGCTAATTAAAGTGGGCTTGGACTATAAGACTTTCAAAAATATGATTATCAGAACTATCTGTACTGGACAAAAAAATTAGCAAAAAAAGAAATGAAGGGAAATCTTGGACATCAAACTAAATACATGTAAAAGATTAGTACGATATATCCATGGAAATAAAAACTGAAGGATGGATTCTTTATTTAAAATTTATATCTATACCTTACAATATATACTATATTAAGATATCAACACCTGATGTATGTTTGGTACTAGATATATAAACTATTAAATAAATCATACCCATAAGGCACTTACATTCTAATAGAAGAAATAAGCACACATATAAATACATACAACATAAAAATAAAGTGATTAAATATAAATATGTAGAAATGACAAAATAATAAACTTCTTTCAATTACAGGAGGAAATTATTAAACACAAAAAAAATTTTAGGGGCAAGATAGATGCAGCCAATTACATTTAAAAATCCATAGCAAAAAATACTATACTAAAAATGAGAAAAACAAACTGGGGAAAATAAGATGAATATATAAATAAAAATATAATCATCTAAAACTTATTTTCAAAAGTGTAAAAATAGTAAAGGGCGGAAACCAATTCCCAAAAGACAAGTAGTCCAAAGAGAAATAAAATCCACAAAGGAAGTGGTCAGTCAGTAACCCTTCTCATTAGAGAAGTTTAAAGTCCAACAACTATGAGACTCTCCCTAACACCCATGGAAATCATAAAAATTATTTCCAGTGATAAAACTCAATAAAAGCAGAGCCATCAAAAAACAGATGAGCTTAAACTATAGGCTGAATCTTATAAAAGGACAATCTGGCAAGTAAGTTATTACAAGATGCATTCAAAACATTATAGCCTTGGGGGGCAGCTGGGTATCTCAGTGGATTGAGAGCCAAGCCTAGAGACAGGAGATCTTAGGTTCAAATTTGACCTCAGACACTTCCCAGCTGTGTGACCCTGAGCAAGTCACTTGACCCCCATTGCCTAGCCCTTACACAGTATTGACTCCAAGACAGAAAGTAAGGGTTTAAAAAAAAAAGCAACATTATAGACTTAGCCTAAATAATCTCACTATTAGGCATAATTCTATTATATCTAAGAGTTCAGTGATAGGGAATGGGCTCATATATTTGCTTACTGGAGGAAAATAAAGGGAGCAACTGATATATCCAACTGGGGATGGCAAAATAAATTATAACATATGAATGTTTTCAAATACTATAAATAAATTTGAAAAAAAAAGATGAAGAGATTTAAATGAAGCATTGCAGAACAAAAAATGAAGAACCAGAACAATAGGAGACTATGAACATACATGCATAAAAGCTAAAGTGTGCAAATATATATCAATAAATGGAAATGAGGGGAAATCAAAGGATCCATGGAAGAAATAAATTATAATGGTTATTCATATTTAATAGACTAAGATTCAGGCATTGAAATGTAAATCAGTGAAGAATGTATTTGGGTGATTTTGGTAATTAAGCTAAAAATTGTAAAAGTTTAATATATGAAAATCTGATATGGTTCAATTAAAAAAAATGAGGATAACTTCATAAATGTTGGAGAAAATAGAAAGAAAAAATAGGAGGAAAACTAAATTTAGATATGTTTGACCACACACATACTATAGTGAATTCAAGACTAATACAAATGGAAAATATTTCATAATAAATAATAATGCTAGCTAGAATTTATACAGCATTTTAAGATTTGAAAAGCATTTAATAAATAATTCATTTCCTCACAACAACCTTGGTAGGTGGATGCTCTTATTATCTCCATTTTACAGCCGAGGAAACTGAGGCAGACAGCAGAATGACTTGCCTAGAGTCATATAGCTAATAAGTGTTGTAAGATTAAAATTAATATCCAATAACTCCAAGTATTATATTTTACAAGATTTATTAATAATCACTTGAAGTAGAGGAAATAAAAAGACAAAAGTAAAAGCCTGAGTAAAGGCAGCTTTCCCAGCCTCTTTCACAGGAGAAGAGAGTGAAGAGGGTTGTGGTTACAGAACCTTTTCCTCCAAAATGTAAGGACATAATGTAAGGATGAAAATAGGATTCTGGAAACAGAGTCCTAGGGTACAAATTCTAATTATATCCCAACCCCCACCCCATGATTTGAATGGAAAATGAGCATTTAGAAATCTCCCAGATTTACATGTCTAATTTCCCCATGGAACCAGAACACATAACCAACTTAAAAGATCTTCAACTAGAAGTACATAAAATATTGCACTCTCTAAAGGGGAAATTGCAATAAGTTGGGGATAAGAAGGAAATAAAAAAGAAAAAAGAACAAAACCAATGATTGCTACATTGACCAAAAAAAAAAAAACAACCCAACAATTTGGGGGCAGTCTTCTTTGGCATAAGAGTGTACATTAAAAATGAATGCATTCAACCCCCCACAGTTCAAATCAACCACATCTCAGAGTTCACTCTGGATCTTTTAGTGCTGTGTGTGGTTTCTGCAGGCATCTTCATGGCACCTCCCCCAAACAGTTCATCTTCTGAATTTGGGGAGGTAGCAAGTTTCTTATCTAAAATTACTCTCAAAGGAATTTAAACTTTGTATTATAGGATAATAATATAATCCCACCTGAGGAAGATGTTGACAAGCACATGGATCACCCAGGGATACATGGCTGAGTTATGAAATATATGAATCAATTATCAAAAGAAATAAAAAACATCAAAAAATCCAAATAAAAGAACAAAGTAACTTCTGGATGAAATATAAAATATCAAAGTCTTATGTGTAAAAATTCTAAGTAAGGAAAAATAAACTTATAACAGACCTATAGTAGCAATTATGCACTAACCCAATCAGCAGCCAGGACTATAGAAAATTGCCACACTATGAAAGACAGAAAATAGGACTAGATTTTGAAGCAGACAGCAAATAGCATTCCCTGGTCTGATTTTACCTTTGCTCTCAGGGATAGGGGAGCCAGGATGATAGCCAAACTTTGGTACTTGTTGGAATGTGGCACAGGGAAGACCTACATCTGATATATGTCAAATAGCTACAACCTCGAACCTCAAACAAGTTCAAGTCCTATGTCTTGGAGCATATTCTCATCAGTCCCACCAGGATTAGTGGATCTCTTTGACTTTGTGTTTGTTGGCACTGTGCAATGGCTCCTTTGTGATCCCTTCTCCTGGAATCAGGCACAATTATTAAGCAAAGTCCCATATGTAACAATCAATGGCAGGTTTCCATAGTGTAAAGCTTTTTGGTATGCATGAACATTTTAAACTTACCCTAGTGCAAAATCAAAAAAACATTAATATTGGTAACATGTGCTTCAAGTACAAAAAATGAGATAAAAAGCAAAACTCAAATGCCAGGAGCCATCAAAGACCATGCTGTTTGACAGAGTCACATATGGAAACCTGAGACTGCAAAGCAGCCCTCAGGAAGGATGGAAACATCCACTGAACCCCCCCCCCCCCCAGTGACTTTCCTTATTAACATCCCCTTATTATTGGAATTGCTAGGATTATTATTCTTACTTAGCCCCAGGAAAAATAGATGAGAGCAACATGCTTGCAGGGTTAATACAGATGTCCCACTCTGTCCCCCCAGGATATTACCAGGAGATTCCACTTACAAAATTAAACCTAAGGATTCTTATATGCCCACTTAGATAGGACCTTCTTTTCTAGGCGTAAAGACTTCTGGCAAATCTGTGCTCTGAATTCCCCAACCAATATCTGGGTCATGTTGATTCCACCCTCTGACCCTGTACTTAGCAACAATGTTTCATTGACTATCTCCCTAGGTTTCCTGTCTGTTGGTAAGTTCTATGGAAACATGAATGTTGAGAATGAAACTGTGTGCCAAGTAGATGTGTGATCATGAGAGTATAAAATAAAGCCAGGCTCAGCCAAGGAGGAGCAATTTATCCTGTGAAACCTGTGCTGCGGGTTGAATGCGAAAGCTGTGTCCCATCCATCATTTTGCCAACACTGTCCCACCTCCAAGACCCCATCCCCTGTGGGAGGCTGGCTGGCCCACCCCACAGCACTCAAATACTATATTGCACATACAAGGTAAAACAATAATTTAAAAAAATTTTTTTAATCAAAAATATATATTTCACAATCAGTGAAAAAGTGTCAGCCAAGCAGAGGGAGAATACAAAAGTTTCTCACACAGAAATGAGATCCATTTCCTTTTTAACTTGGCTATGATCCACAGTATGAGTGCAAATGATTTTCGCCAAGTATCAGATTTTTAAAACAGTAGTACAACAGCTAATGCACATTTTAAAAAGTACCAAAATTCACAAAAAGCACATAAAATTCTCCAAAAGTTACTAATACAGGTTTTGTCCAAACTAATTTATGAATTTTTATAATGGTATTTTCGCCAGTTCAAGCATAGGACAAGTACAAATGAAGACAGTGCAACAGAATGTATATATAATAGCCAAAACACAGTAACAGAAAGTGACATAGTGTAACAGAATATTATAGATTCATTTAATATATAAACTTAAAAACAAAATTAAATCTTAAAACAAATAATCAGCAAATAGAATAAACATGATAGGATATAGTCACTCATTATCAATAGAAGGTGCTCTCTTTATATGTGAGCAATGGATCCAAGAGTCCTTTTCTCCAATTTTGAAAGCCATGTTATGGGCCTCTTCACTATTTGGAGGGGAACAAACTTAGTTAACATAAATAAGAAAATGGGGTATGAAAATGCTTAAAATTTATCTCCAGACTCATTAAGTTTCCTTCCCCTCCTGAGTATCATCATCCATCTAGATTCCTTTGGTCATACCTCTGGGGTTCCCCATACCCACACTAGGCATAGTGTGGACAAAAGCCAAATTGGATATGTTGCAGAGACTGGGCAGGCCAAAATGGCAAGGGGATATAGGGAGATGAATCTCCCCTCTCAATCTTGAGATTACTCATGCTAACAGCTGCAAGGTATCCAATCCATACAAGAACCCCCAGGAACAGCAGCAAGAAAAGACATCCTACAGCTGTAAGCTGTGTGAGCTGTGTAAGGCTCTCTGGAAACAGGAGCTATTTGAGATAGGCAGGAAACTGGGCCACGTTTGAAATCTTTATTTCCTGTCCATAGGTGGCGCTACCCTAGTATGCACTGCCTAGGAGTAAAAGCCTCACAAGGAATGTTTGGGAAAAGAGTTCTTTCCCTTCTCCCCCCACCCAGAGGTAAAAAATGTGGCCCTGTGACACCTCAGTCCCCACCCCCACAGCCAAGAGCATGAAAACCCCCAGGGTCAGTTTAAAAATTGGCTTGTAAGCTATATGGGGGTGGGGTTGGGCAGTGTTAGGGGTTGCTCTTGAAAGAAAAAAAAAACTCAGCTTGGGAAGTCACAGAAAGCAAGGGAAAGGGGGATTTATATCTCATCCTCCTCGAAGGAACCTTTGGGGGGGGGGGGGGGAATCAGCAGTGCTTTAGAGGCCTCAGCTTATCCCTTTTGGCAAGGAGCCCCAGGCTAAGTCACTCAAAGGAAAGTGAGTGGGTGGCCCTTGAAAAACAAAAACAAAATGGCAGGAGCAAGCAGTGGGGCCCCAGAAGTGGCAGGAGAGAAGGGTAGCTTTGCAAAATTTATCTACTCCCTATTCTTTACTCAAAGTCTATCTTAAAAGAAAAAAATTGAGAATTCTTTTTCCAACTTCTCTGGTTGCCAGAAACTGTACATTGGTTCCAAGGCAGAAGAGTGGTAAGGACTAGTCAATTGGGGTTAAGTTATTTGCCCAGAATCACACAGCTAAGAAGTGACTGAGACTAGATATGAAGCCAGGACCCCTGTCTCTAGGCCTGGCTCCCTATCCACTGAGCCACCTAGCTGCCCCAAGTTCTTAGTCTTATAGAAGTCAAAACCACACAAAATCAAATCCACTTTTTCCTAAAATCAGAAACTCTGAGATTCTCCCTTTGCTCCCAACAAGTTCAAAGGGACATATTTTCAGCAAGGAGAATTAGGAGACTTGGACTGAATAGAACATAGAGGGGGCAACTGGGTAGCTCAGTGGATTGAGAGCCAGGCCTAGAGATGGGAAGTCCTAGGTTCAAATCTGGCCTCAGACACTTCCCAGCTGTGTGACCCTGGGCAAGTCACTTGACCTCCATTGCCTAGCCCTTACCATTCTTCTGCCTTGGAACCAATACACAGTATTGATTCCAAGAAGGAAGGTAAGGGTTTAAAAAAAAAGAAAGAAAGAGCATAGAGGAAACAGGGTAGTGGAGAGTCAGACAGTCATTCAGTCAACAAGCATTTACTAGACACTGTGCTAAGAGCCAAGGATAAAAAAGCAAGCAAAAAGATAGTGCCTGCCCTCAAGCTTACCTTAGAAGATAACTGATAAAAGGAAGCTGAAAAGTGGGGTTAGGGTGGAGATTCTAAGGAAGTGGATGGAATGTATTCAAGGTGGGCATTATAGTGAAGTCTGGAGAGTCAGAAGCAGAGCAATGAGAGGCATAAAGAATGACTGGTCTGGGCCCTTGCTCCATAATGGAGGTCCCCAGAGGAAATCAGAGAAGCTCCAGAGGAGGCTGAAACATCAGGGAGGGAGTTCTGGATTAAAAATAAGGATGCTTACAGAAATCACACACTACATCAAGAGATCCAAACTGAACTTTGGAATATAATGAACTGAGCTGAAGGGAGTTGAATCTATCATTTATTCTGAATGTAAACTCTTATGCCAAAGGCGAGTGCCCCCAATTGGCTTTTTTGACAATGTGTCTATCAATCAGTTTTTGTTTTCTTTCTCCTTTTTTTCTTTCCCTCTTATTTCCCAAATTGTTGTTAATTCCCTCTATGTGAGGCACAATAGTTTATGTACCTCTACTACACATGTGGAACGATTCATTGGGGAGACCTGACATGTTAATCTCCTAGAGATCTGAGAAATTTCAAGATTCACAGAACCTAAGTGAGATTTGACATGCTGGTCTCCCAAAGAATCAAACTGAGCATTGTGTGAAGGGAATCATCTCCTCTGATCAAGCATGGGGTCCTGCCTGCATCCCTGGAGCTGTGTCACTTGTGTCACCTAGGCTGGTCACCTAGCTACATCACCTCCATAGGGTATGTGACTCTGAATTTGACCCTGAACTGAGAGGGAGGAAAAAAGGGACAAATGAAGAAGTGTTTACTCTGTCTCTGGTGACCAGCCAAGGGGAGCTGCTGCTGGAGGTGGGGCTGAGAGTACCCACATTGTAGTTAGATTAGACTATTTTACTCTTATCTTTCTATTTCTCATCTTTTACCTATCCAAGTGATTCTAATAAACTTTATTAATTTAAGGCCAGTCTCATAATTTTAATTCTTACAAGGCATAGAGATCTACCAGGGTAAAAAGGCAGCTAAGGCGTGGTGGCAATGTCTAAAGAATCAGAAGCAGAGCAGAGATGGGAGAGAATGCTAAATTTTGGAGAAATGGGTTCAAATTTTGCCTCAGATACTTAATAGCTCTGTGACCCTGAAAAAATTACTAAGCTTTAAGGGACTCAGTTTATTCATCTATATAATAAGTTTGGACTTGTCTCTAAGATCCTTTCCAATTTTCCATACATACTGCATGATATTGAATATGAATGCCAAGATTGCTATGCATTCATCATCAATTTATTTAATTTAAAAAATTCCATCCTTCTTGCCTAGTAATGTGAAAAATCAATTTGCTGAAATCTTTGTAGAAATCTTTTTACTGAATATGATGTAACAAAAATAGTGTCAACTAGAAAAAACACAGAACTATTAAATAGTCAAAATCATTCTTTAATCAAGGGAAAAGGGGTTAGCGCTACTAACTGCGACAACAGAGCTGCTTCCCAAGACTGCATGGAGTCTGGACGCCCTGGTCACTGACCCCTGGGAGTGCCACCGACTCAGGATGGACTCAGGGGAACCTATATACCCTTTGGGAAATCTAGGGGCAGGGAAAGATGATTGACATTACTATGTCAACTACAAGGAAAATGGGAGTGTTCAAACTACACTGACAAGATATAATCATAGCTAGAAGCTAGGGTGCAAGAGAAGGGGGCTGCTTACAAAGTTACTAAAGGATGGTTCATGCCCATGTCTGACCTTCCTGAGAGAAGTTTTAATACAATAAGGGACCCCCCCCATACCTAAAACAAAGAAAGTCCTTAGCATATGCTTATCTCACCCAACCAGAATTATCATTTCCCTTCAGGGTAGATTCCATGGGAACAGGACAAGCTTTGGGGGTCTCCAATCTGCAAGCTACATCTAAAATTGGGGTTCATCAGATCCCACTAGGCCACAAGTTTGGGATTCCTAAATTCCATGTTGACACCATATACACCAAAATGTTTATAGAAGCACTTTTTTGGGTAGTAAAGAACAGGAAACAAAGTAGATGCTTGTCAATTGCAGAATAACTAAACAAATTGCAGTATGTGAATGGAATAAAACTCTGCTGTAAGAAATGACCAATAAAATGAACATAGAGAAGCAACAACAGCCATATGAACTGCAGGGTGCAGTAGGCAGAGCAGAAAAAAGAAAGAAATACGACTACAACAATGTAAATGGAAAGAACAAGCACCACAAAGCAATCAAAAGTGAATATTAATAAGCATGGCACCAAAGAAGAGAAAGCAGAACACAAGTATCCTCCTTTGCAGAGGTGGAATGGATTTTGAGCATTAAATGACTGAATCAATTTTAGGCTTTTTTGATAGAATGATCAGTTCCAGATTTTTCTTTTTCTTACTCTTTTTTGTTACATGGCATTGCTCTCTTTGGGGGTCAGGGGGAATGAAGACTGTAAGAAACTTAGGCAATGTGAAAACAAAATATATCAAAATTGTATTCTTTAAAAAATAGGCAAATCAGTAATACCCAATGAAATTGCGCCTTGGTTGCCAGAAGGGTGGGTGGAGGGGAGGGAGGGAAATAATGTGATTATGTTAACCAAGGAATAATGTTCTAAATTGACTAAATAAATTAATTTTTTAAAAATAGGCAAATCTACCCTAAAGGTTGTCAACATGAAATCTGGGTACCTCAATTTTACTCCTGCCCTTTGAGAAACCCCAGTACCCGGTACATCTGTTTTGGGTTGAACTATAGACCTTAAACTGTTTGGGGACCCCAGTGTGGGTGTGATCTGTGGACACAGTCCCAAAGTTGAGCACCTTTGTTTTAGAAGCTTCTCTCATTGTATTAAGGTCCTCTCTCAGGAAGCCCAGCTCTTAGTTTGACCCTTTCCTTTGTAATTGTTATAGTTGACCACTCCCTGATATCCCTGAGGCTGGCTTGCAGACCTCTTTGCAGCTTGCTTTGCAGTTTGTTTATGCAGGCTTGCTGTACCAAGTTCTCCAGAGGGTATAAAAGACCCCCCCAAGTTTTGTCCCTCTTCGGATCTGGCATCTAGGGTGGTGCCTTCTCCTGGACATATGTCCCCAGAGTCCCCAGGGTATAGGCCCTGTGTAGATCTTGGCACTGTGCTCTATTGTGGCCACCCAATATTGGACCTATCTCTATCCTGATTAAAGACTTGGGTTTTTCTGACTATGGAATAGTTTTGTTTTTTCCAAGTTAACAAAGTTATAAATGGTACAGATCTGAAGCTTGGAGGTCCACTTTTTATTACACAAAAGGCTCTTTGTTTAATTAGAGAGAATGTAGATTTGCCATATTTACACGTTTCTAGTTGTTCCAGCAATCTATCTTTCATGAGAAATTTTCTTCCAAGGAAGGCCCATGATCCATGTTTAGACTATAATGAAATGGAGGAAAGCTACATATATACTGGCTAGACTTACCTTAAGTGGATTACCAACTCACTAGAAGCTAGCAGTAATGAAGCGACCAAAAAGTTTATTCATTTTAGGCTTCATGAAAGCAAATCACACAGAATATGGGAGATCAAATTCTAAGGGTAATACATACATCCTCGGCCTACAATTGTTAATGCGATGATTAGAGGGCAGGATCCGGAGAAGGATCTGTCCAAGGTGAAAGAAAAGGAACAGGCAAGACCTCGAAGTAAGAGGAGAACCAGGAGAGTTTTGTTGTTAACAAAACCTAAAGAGGGGAAGAGGGTGATGGATCACAGAAAGGAAGGTCACCAGTAAATACAAAGGGATCCCAACCCCATTCCCAGGTGTACTGATTTCTAAAGCCGGGTAAGGTTTACCAAGCTCCGGACACCCGGAGCCTCCTACAAGCCTCCCCACAGACCCAGGGGAGAGGAATGGCCGGGAGGGCCCTGGGGTCATTTATTTTATTTTACATAAGAGGGAAATGAGGCTCAGGTGCTGGGAGGAGACTGGGCAGGTGATCTGTCTAGGCAGAATTTGAACCCGGTTCTCTCTAGACTCCAAGACATTCGGTCCTGCCCACAAGCGTTACATCACTGACTGACCAAGAGATGCTCAGGCATCAGAGCCCTACCCCTCTCCCACCTTAGACAACACCTCTCGGGCCCCGCCCCTCCAGCCTCCGCATCTCTAGACCCTCTCTCGAGGAGTGAGAGGAGGGGCCGCCAAGGCCTTCCCCAGTTCCTGCCCATACACACACACGCGCGCGCGCCTCCCTTTTCTCATAACAAAAGAATTAAACCGAAGATTCTTTCGGACCACGGCCTCCTACGAAATCAGCGGCCGAGAACGGAAGAGAATGAAGGGGAGGAACAAAGCTCCGGGAGACGCGCGCGCACGTACACGCACACAGCCCTTCCCACATTCCTTTGCTCTCACAAGTGGCAAAAAAAACTGGGCCCTACGAAGGCTGACCCTCCTGGATATGCGCCTGCGCACATTAAGAAGCTCCGAACTACGATTCCCAGAATCCACTAGGAGCCTGAGTTTGGGAAGGCGGAGCACAGGAGAGGCCCAGGGCAGTGAATAAAACAACTACTCAGGCGGATTCTGGGAAATGGCTTTCCAGCCAAGTTAAAAAACTCGGTCACCTGGAATGCTGGGAAATGTAGTTAGAGGGCTATTTAGGCACGACCGCACAAAACCAAAACTTAAAAGACTGATTCTTGGCCTGGGTGTACACTAGGCAGAATGAGGGCGACAGGGCGGAAAGAGATAGAAAAAGAAATGCTATTTAAAATAATTTCAGAATGTATAAAATATTTGGAAACCTACTACCATGGCTCAAACAAAAGCTAAACTACAAAATTACACATAATACAACAGACCTAATAAACATACTTATAATGAAGATGCCAGCTATTAAATTAAATTTTGGGGGGGGTACCATAGCAATCAAACTTCCAAAAGATTGCTATTGTTCATAATATTAAAAGTTTAAAGAATAACAAAATTGAAGTGGAGGAATAAAAAGTCAAAAGATTTATAGACAAAAAAAAATCAAAATTCAGTTACTGTGCTGTAAGGAATGATGAACAGGATGATTTCAGAAAGAACTTGAAAGACCTACATGAGCTGATGCAGAGGGAAATAAGCAGAACCAAGAAAGCATTGTACAAAGTAACAGCAATTTTGAGGCATGATCAATTGTAATCAACTTAGGTGTTACCAGCAATACAAGGATCCAGGACAATTCTGAGGAAATTTAGGACAAAGAATGCTATCTACCTCCAGAGAAAGAACTGGGAGTCAGAATGCAGAGGAAAGCACAGGATTTTTTCAGTTGTTTATTTGGGTTTACATTTGGGGGTTTTGGTTTTAGAAGATTACTCATTTACAAAAATGAACAATATGGAAACATCATACGTGATGTATAATGTATATGTATAATCCAGATTGAATCGCTTGTCAGCATCTAGAAGGGAAGGGAGGGAAGGAGATAAGTTCAATTAAATAACAGGAAAACTTGTGTGGAAATTTGTTATAACATATAATTGGTAATAAATAACTAAAATAATTTTTTAAAATTAAAATTTAGCCAGAGGAACAAAAAGGTTAAGAATCTTAGATAATATAAAAGACAGAGGAAGAAGAGGAGCTAGCCTAGAAGAACGAACTAGAAGAAGGAAATTATTCCAGCTCAATAATTATCAGAAGTGTTTGGCACAAGCTAAGAAGTAGAAAAGTTGATCACTGAAACATATTAGGAATATTAAAAGTGGATTTTTAAGAGCTAGAAGTGGGCAGTTAATTTTGTTCTATATTCCCCATTTTGCTATGCATCAACCCTGCATGAATTGCAGAATCAACTTAAAACAACTAATTTACTTCAGTGTCTTCTTCTTTCCCCTAATTTATACAAAACATCTAACTTGCCTTCAAAAGCTCCAGGATTTAAGTCTCACAACCCAGCTCCTTGATCTAGTCTCACATGTGATATATAATCCCCCCTTAATTTAATGCAACCAACTAGATCTGATATGGAGGTACAGGCTTCCCCTAGACACCCCAAAACCCCAGATTTTGTACCAGGTCAGAGTACATGAAAAATTCATTTTTCCTAGCATTCCTGCAGTTCTAGGGAAGGGGACTTTGAATTAAGATGAAGATTCCCTCTGGCCTCTCTCCTCATTCATTTAAAAAAAAATTTTTTTTTAACCCTTACCTTCTGTCTTGGAGTCAATACTGTGTATTGGCTCCAAGGCAGAAGAGTGGTAAGGGCTAGGCAATGGGAGTCAAGTGACTTGCCCAGAGTCACACAGATAGGAAGTGTCTGAGGTCACATTTGAACCCAGGACTTCCCATCTCTAGACCTGGCTCTCAATTCACTGAGCTACCCAGCAGCTCCCTTTTCTCCTCATTCTTGATGAGCACAGATAGACACCTCCCAGCTTGCTCCTGATAAGCATCTATTTTATATCCCAGATATCTGATACCCTAAACTAGGAAATAACCACATGACTCATCTTGGATTCCAAATATCCAGTAACATGCTATCATCATCCTATCTCTAGTCACATAGACTGTTGTCTAAAGGGTATAAAAAGCCCAGAACACATCTCCTCTGGGAGGGAACATTCCATCTGCTCTGTCTTCCTCATCCATTCAATTTGACTTAACCATTTGACTTACATTCAAATGAATAAATCTCTTTTATTTTTAAGCTAGTTATTGCAGTTGGTCATTCTTGACCCAGGCAACCTGTCTAGATCCAGGGTTTTACCTTAAAGCTCTCCCACAACAGACCTACAGAAGGCCACATACCTTTGCTATCTGCTGTAGTTTCTGATCTTCATTCTCCTCAAGGAACACACTGTTTTTCCTTTGTATAAGCAGCTACATTGTAGTGAGCAATCATTTTTTTTCTCTGTACACAGAATTATGAGAGACAAGAATTAATTGCTAGTGGAGTGAGCATGAATAAATTACAATAAACTCTGTCTCTGACTCATGCTGCCTTGATGGTAGTAAATGGACACATGAACTGCAAGAACAACATGCAGAAATAAATGAAACTAGTAAATGTTCAATAAAATCAAAATCACTGGGGTAAAGAATCATGATTGGATAAGAATTTCTGAAAAACTAGAATTATGCCAATAGCTTGCACCAGTAAGCACAAAAAGCTCCCAATGGAGCTCGATGTAAAAGGTCATATGAAAATTTAGAAGAACAAAGAAGACATTATAAGATACATTTTGGAGCTATGGCTAGGGGAAGAGTTTGTTAGTATATCATGAATAGAGTGCATCACAGATAAGTCAAATGGACAATTTTGTTAAATAAAATTAAAAGCTTTTGCACAAATAAAATCAATGCAGTTAAAAATTAAACTGGAAACTCTTAAATGGGAAAATATTTTTTACTGCATGTTTCTTTGATAATGATCTCATTTCCAAGATATTTAAGGAATTTATTCAAATGTGTAAAAATAAAAGCCATTTCCTAATCATTTAATGATCAAAGGATATGAATAGGCATTTTTCAAAGGAATAAATAGAAACTAGGAGGAACAGTTTGACAGCTGAGTAGAGGATGGTCTGGAGTAGAAAGACTTAAGGCAGCAAGACCAACCAGCAGACAATTTGCAATAGACCAGGATTGAGATGAAGAGGGCCTGCCCCAGGTGTGACCTGGATGAAGATCTAGCAAAGAAGACTGCGAAGGACAGGTCAGCTAGAAGAAGAAGAGCGTAGAATCATGAAAATCTAGAGAGAAGGGAATATCCAGAAGAAGGTAATCAATCATGTGAAAGGCTACGGAGAGGTCAAGAAGAGGCCTGAGCAAAAGTCATTAGATTCGGCTGGGTAACTGATCAGGTCTTAGGAAGCTTGGGAGGTTGTTGAGAGGCATTTCTTCATTTGTCTTATGTGTGTCATCCTATTCTTCAGGGACATTCTGGATACTCCTCTAGTAAGCCTTCCACCAAGCAACTACCAATTTATTTTTTGAATTCTGAATTGTAATAAGACATACGCAAAAAAAGAGTGAATCGTTTCACATACAAAGTAGAAAAGTAAAAAAAAAAGAGAATTGTACAAAAAACAGTCTGCTTTTTAAAAAAATATATAACAAATTTAACATATTACTCTCTTTTCATTTATTTTTGTTAAACATATCCCAATTACATTTTAAAATTATTTTTCCTCAATTACAAGTAAAAATAATTTCTAACTTTTGCTTTTTTAAAATTTTGAACCGTTTTCTCCCTTCCTCCTTCCTGAGAGGCAAGCAATCTGAAATAGATTTTTCATCAATATTTTACTTTTAAAGAGATGTGCTTACCTGTATTTCTTTGTGAACTTCCTTCTTTTTGAGCATTTCAAACAGTGTTTTAATGGCGTCTTTTATTTTTTGTAACATTTTTGATAGCTCCCCTCCCCAGTCTTGAAATTTTCTCCAAATAAAAAATGACAACAAAACAGTCCTTGTAAAAATTAAGCAGAATTAAGCAAATCTCCACATTTCCCAAGTCAAAAAAAGATTTTCACCATTCTATACTTTGGGTCTCATTGTTTTTTCATGAGGTTGCTAGCAGGCTTTACGTTGGTCCTCTAGAATCATGAGTGGTAATTGCATTGAAGATAATTCTTAAATGTTTCAAACTTGTTTTTCTTTAAAATGTTCTTATTGCATCAATTATTCCCTAAGCTCTTCTCACTTCACTCTGTACCAGTTCGTACAAATCATCTTTTTTAGTCCTTTCCGAGAGCCCAATTATTCCAACATTTATTCGCCATAGTTTGTCCAACCATTTCCCAGTTGAAGGGTATTCCCTTTCTAGCTCTTTGCTTCAACAAAAAAGCTACTATAAACATTTTTTGTATGTATTGCTACTTTACCTCTTTATTTTATCTCTTTGGAGAATAAACACACTGGTGGTATTATTGGGTCAAAAACTATACACAGTTTAGTGACTTTAGGGATTGTGGGTCCTATCCATGGTCACCAATGTACCCATGTGGCTATCTATTTTTCTGCATCAACTCTAGCAATTGTCATCTCTGCCAGACTGATAGGTGTGAGGTGGAAGCTCAGATTTGTTTTAATTTGTATATAATTATTAATGATTTGGAGTGTTTTTTTTCATATAGTTCCTGAGAGCTTAAAATTCCTCTTTTAGGAAACACTCATTCTATTTCTTTAATTACAGATTAAGAGTGAGAGTCTTGTAAAAATTAAAATTAGATCTCAATGATGAAATATTATATTTTAAGGGATTTATTAATGATCATTAGAAATCAAGGAATAAAGAAGATGCAAAATAAAGACTATGTGCCCATGGCTGATTAGCCCATTTAAAATCCCAACACTTAGTTACCACTTCCACCATGCTGGCTGCAAGCCCAAGAAAGAGGCCCAAGAGGACCACTCACTTGCTAATATCTTCTGTCTACAGGAAGTACATAATGATAGGAAGTCAGTTGGCTCCCAGGAAATGTAGTTCTTTTTTTAGGGTAATAGATTTTCATTTATACATTCTCCCCTGAGATCCATGGAAGACTAGTCTCTCCAATGGATCTTGTAAACATAACCAACTTTGAAATTACAATAATTGAAGGAGAAAAGGAAAAGAGAACAAAACCAATGATTGCTAGGTGCATTGACAAAAAGTCATTCAGGGAGTAGTCCCCTTGGGCATAGGAGTATACATACAAAACAAATGTATTCAACCCCACACAGTTCAAATCACCACATCCCAAAGTTCACTCTGGATTTTCTGGTGCAGTGTGTGGCCTGTGGAGGAATCTTCATGGCACCTTCTCCAAACAGTTCACTTTCTGGATTAGGAGAGGTAGCATGTTTCTTACCCCAAAATTACTCTCAAAAAGAATTAAAACTTTGCAATTTGGAATAATAATAATTATACATTGCCCCCTGAAGAGGGTGTTGAAAAACACAGGGATCACTTAGGAATGTATGGTTGAGTTATGAGGTATATGAATCAATTGGCAAGAGAAATCAAAAACACCAAAAAATCCAAATAAAAGAGAAAAGATAACTTCTGGATGAAATATAGACTATCAAAGTCTTGGGTATAAAAATTTTAACACTCTAGTGCAAATACTATCAACAAAGCAATGGGTTCAAATCAAGAAAACATCTAATGCCCAGTGGACTTACGCGTCGGCTATGGGGGGTAGGGGGGAGGAAAAGAAAATGATCTTTAACGAATAATGCTTGGAAATGATCAAATAAAATATATTTTTTAAAAAAAATTTTAAGTAAAGGAAAATAAACTTATAACAGGTCTTTGAATCAGGGCCCAATTAAAGTAATTTCTATCCCATAAGTCTGTAGGACAAAATGCAGTAATATTTCACTTATCCATTTGCAGCCAGGACTACAGGAAGTTGCCATATTATAAGAGAGAAAAAAGACTAGATTTTTGTGTGATAGGGAAGTGTCATTCCCTGGTCTGATTTTACCTTCACTCTCAGGGATAGGGGGAACCAGGATGATAGCCATACTTCTGTATTTATCTGTGAGTATTTCACAAAGAGTATGGATACAAGGTGTCCTATGTCTTAACTTATGTCAAATGTCACAACTTCAAATCTCACACTAGGTTCAAGTCCTTTTGTATTGGTTCAGAAGTTCGTCAATCCTACTTGAATTGGTTTGGTCCTTTTTGACCTTGTGCTCAATTGGCACTATGCAAGTAGCTTTGTGCTTCTTTGGCACTGTGCAATGGCTCTTTTTGTATTCCCTTCTCCTGGAATCAGACAGAATCATTAAGCACAGTCCCATATTTTT
This sequence comes from Monodelphis domestica, assembly GCF_027887165.1. Lineage (NCBI taxonomy): Eukaryota > Metazoa > Chordata > Mammalia > Didelphimorphia > Didelphidae > Monodelphis > Monodelphis domestica. The sequence continues at coordinate 719,852,157 of NC_077227.1, read as the reverse complement.
TTAAACAATCAATGGCATCATTTTTATAGTCTAAAGCCTTTGGGTATGCATTATTATCATCATCATCATCGTCATCATCATCATTATTATTATTATTATTATTATTATAGCAAATGTAATTTAAACTTATATTACTACAAAATCAAAAAAGCTAAAGAAAATCTTTTAAATACTATTGACATGTGCTTCAAACACAAAAGGAGAGAAAAATAAAACTCAAATACTATGTTGCACATGAAAGCAAAAACAATAATAAAAGTTTAAAAAATAAAAGTATATAGCTTACAATCATTGACACACTGTGCCAGCTAAGGATAGGTAGAATACAAAGGTTTCTCACCAAAAATGAGATTCATTTCCTTTTCAAATTTGGCCATGATCAACTGTTTACAAAGTATCAGTTTTTATAAAGCACAATAGTACAACAGTGCTGCACATTCAAGAAATATCAAAATCCCCAAAGTTATAGTAGCCCACTTAATGATAATAGCAAACAAACCCACTATCATATTTTAAATGAGTCTGCTGTATGACATTTAAAGCTAATGGATGCTTGTCACAATTTTTTCAGGTGTAGTAATGTTTCAACATTGGCTGAGATTTTTTTTATAAAATCTATTACTGCCCCATTACAAAAAACCAAACCTCTGTACTGTTTATGTTGGATCTATAAATGTCACCAAGAATCTAAATCATTCTTGTGGAAGGTGAGCTGAAGAGTTACAATTGAGAGATGCTTCCTCTTGGGAGCCATCTAGGGGTACCATGCCCTGAAATCAACTTCACAGCTCCTTTGGTATAAGACTGTTATGTCCCATCCATTCACATTTTTACAAATGCAGGAGGTGGTCTCATTCTGAAGGAGAGCTCCTTGAGGAGCTCCTCTGAGGGGCTCTGTCCCTCTGGGGTAGGAGCTCTAGAGGCTCTTGAGAGAGGCCCTTTGAAACAATCTCTGGCTGGAAGACTCTTTGAGGAAGGACGCTGGCCTGGTGTCACTAGTATCCTTGTTTAGTCAGACCTTGTGGTGAGTGTTAAAAAACTGACTGATTTCTCTTTTAAGACTCAGGTCTAGGCCATGTTGGCTTAAGACCCTTCATACTTATTTCCTTTTTCTCTTTTTCTCTCTTTTCTTTAATTCCACATTTGTATTAATTAAAATCTCTATAAAACCCAGTTGACTTGGGTATTTGAATAATTGGGAATATTTCCCTGGCGACCACCTTATATTTGATTTTAAAACCCAAGACACTGTAGTGAAACATATTTCTGCAGTCAAATTTACTCACCCTCTCTTATATCTATCACAATTTATATCTTCCACTATTTTAATCACTACAGTTTAAGACCTCAACCATTTTAAATCTCACAGTGGGGATTATAATTGTACTTCACTTCAGCTACTAAATGGACCCTTTACCTCTTGTTACAAATAACTCAGAGGTAGGCGAAATGATCGGTCACAGTTGTTGAAAAAAAAATTTTTAATGATGTTTAAAGACCCCTTAAAATCACTTTAAGATATTTAGCTCATTAAATTTACCAATCAGGTTGACAGAGTTCATCCATCATCTGTGTGACAATTTACAAAGCCAAAATGGAAGAAAAATCTGTTTTTATATGGGATTATTCAATAATATTTGTTCAGTATAGTTATAGGGGAAAGGTAACAGAATATATGAGTACTTAAAACACAGTAGATTAAACTGATTCAGTGTAACAGAATAGTAATGAATACATTAATATATGAACTTAAAACAACAAAATTACATCTTAAAGCAGACAATCAGCAAAATACAATAAAATACAGAGACTTTCATAAAACAATGTAGTCTGAAAAGGCTTAAATTTTTCACTTCCAGTCTCTTTAAAGTTCATTTCTCTATCTGTCCAGATTCCTTTTGTCAGATTTTTTTTGTCTCTCCCATAGTGAGGGAGAATTCCTCGCTGAACATGGTGAGGAGGAATCCCAAATTGGATGAATCTTAGAGACTGGGCAGACCCAAATGGCAAAGGGTTGTAGGGAGATGAGTTTTCTCCCCTGAATCTTAGGCAAGATAAGTGAAAGGATCAGTGCACTCATAAAAAAACATCCTAAAGCTGGAAGCTGTTTGAAATAGGTAATGCATTGCTCTTTCATAGAATGAGCCATGCTTATAATTTATTTCCTGTTTGGAAGAGTAACTTCCTTCTTCCCTTCCCCCCTGAGGTAAAATGCTAATTTTCCCAGCTACATGGAGAGGGAGTTATGAGGCTAATCATTGCCTAAGGAAAATACACCCTAGTTTTTTACCAGTTTCCCAGAGAGTGGCTCCAAGTTTGTGAGTTCTGAAGACAGAGCAGCAGCTACCAGCAGTCCAGCAGAACCAACAACAGAGGTCGGGATTGGGGACCAGAGATCTGGGGCTGGGGTCAGAGCAGGAGTATGAGCAATTGGGATGAAGATCAGGAGCCTGAGCAGGAGCAGGAGCAGGCAGCAGCGAGGAACGAGGAACACAAACATGGGCTCAAGCAGATGGGCAAGAGTCCTCAAACTGAAAACAGCCAGATCTGTAGGGAGGGTGACCAGGCAAAAAGTAGGGGAAAAAAAAGGTAGCAGCTCCAAAGGGAGAGTGGATGGGTGGGTGAGGTGGGTGAAAAGCCTTGGCAGAAGAAACATGGCTTAAAATTTATCTAAGCTATCTTGAAAAAAATTGAGAAGTTCTTGTCCAACTAGTGGTTGCCAAAAATGTAAAAATTAAAATTAGATCTCAATAATAAAAATATTATATTTTTAGAGATTTATTAATGATCATTAGAAATCAAGGAATAAAGAAGATACAAAATAAAGACCAAGTGCCCGTGGCTGATTAGCTCATTTAAAATCACCATGCTTAGCTTACCACTGTTATCATGCTGGCTGAAAGCCCAAGAAAAAGACCCAAGAAGACCACCCACTTGCTAATATCTTCTGTCTACAAGAAGTGCATAATGACAGGAAGTCAGTGGGCTCCCAGGAAATATAGTTCTTTTTTAGGGTAACAGATTTTCAATTATATAGTCCTGCATGCAGATTGAAGCATACTAATTTTTGGTCTATGTTTTTCAAAACATGACTAATATGGGAATATGTTTTTCATGACTACACATGAATAGCCTATATGAAATGTCTTGCTACTTGCTATTGTAGGGATGAAAGTGGGAAAAGAAAGAATTTAGAACAAAACAGTTTTTACATGTAATTGGAAAAATTAAAATTTTTCAAAAGAAAAAACTATGTGTTAGAAATTACTTGTATATTTGAATAAATTCCTTATATATATCTTGAATAAATATATGAGCAAAGTAGAATTGTAGTTGCTCAAAAGAAACATGAGATGTATATAGAGCTATTTCCATCCCAAATGTTCATATAAGCTATTTGTTGCTGTTTTTTAAGCCCTTATCTTCTGTCTTAGTATCATTTCTAAGAGAAGAGAAGAGCAAGGGTTAATCAATGGGCATTAATAGATTTGTCCAGGGTTACACAGCTAGGGTGTGTCTGAGGTCAGATTTGAATCCAGGTCCTCTCAATTCCAAGCTTGTCATTCTATCCATTGATCTACCTAATTGCTTGTATACAGATGTGAAAAGTGATTCTTTATTCTCTTTGTCTAATTTCAATTAACACTTGTGCAAGGTAATTATTCTCTTTGGCTATTTTGAGTTAACACTTGGTTAACACTAACTTAAGTACCCCTACTTAGTACCTCATCAGACTGTGACATGTGATTCAGACTTTCTTTTAGTACCTTACTTAGTACCTCACCAGACACTAAGTAAGAGTGTTAAAGTCATTTGCTAAAGTGGGTAACAACTCAATCAGTCAGGATATTGTGAATCCTTTTGATAAGAGTTTAAACCTCTTGAGGATGAGAAATGGATCACCCTGGGCAGTGCTAGACAGTTTGGAAGCTGTGATTGACCCCTGTGAAGAGGGAAAGGGATGAGATGTCACTACAAAAGCCCTGAATTTGGGGGGCTAGAGATGGGCTTCAGGAGTCTATAGGTCATTGTCTTCAGCTCAAACCGCCTCTTGGAGAGAACTTGGGTGAGTGAAAAGCTGGCTTTCCTTTCCTGACTTCTGGAGAGAGATTAATTCTGGTTGAGGGTTAACAAGTTGTGCCAGGCTGAGTAGAGCACCAGAGCAATATTTAGTGTGATAGGCTAAATATCTTCTCTATCCTCTTTTTGTATTTATCAAATTTCACTCTCTCTACCTATTTTGTAAATAAAAACTATTGAAAGTCATTTCAACCTGAGCTATATTTTAAATTGGTAAACACCACATTATTTATGATTTTCATATATTTTAGTCAAACCCTTAATTTTAATTCCTTACACATTTTTTTTTCGTGCTGGATGGTAGTAGAGCCTTTGAATTTGTTTCAATTTTATATAATAAAAATTGCCCATTTCATCTTCTTTGACCCCCTCTATCCCTTCTCTGGACATGCCCTTTCTTCCCATAGCTGCAAAACTTCCTTGCATTAATAATGTATTTACAATATAACTTTGCATATCTGGGCAATGTATCTAATTTGACTTTACTGTTGAATATGATGTGAATTGTTGGTCTAAGACTAATGTCTACTAGACTGCTTTCTGATTTTCTGAATAGTTTTTGTTGAATAATGACCTTACCCCAGTAGTTACAATCTCTGGTTTTATCAAATACTGTGATGATATGTTTTCTTTTGTATCTAGTATACCTAACCTGTACCAGCGGTTTTTTCTATTTTTTTAACCAGTATTAAATAATTTTAATGATTACTGCTTTGTTATATATATGGATATCTAGTACTGCTAAGTCCCTTTTGCTTCCCTTTTTTTTTCACTATTTCCCTGAAGTTATTGGCCTTATCTTCTGGACTAATTTTGTTATTATTTTATGTTGCTGTCTGTGGTAATCCCTTGGTAGTTTGATTCATATTGCACTGAATAAGTAAATCAATTTGGGTAGTATTATCAATTTTATTACATTGACAGTCTCACCTTGAGTGCTTAATATTTCTCCATTTATTTAGGTCTGTCTTTATTTCTAGAAAAGATTTTGTAGTTGTATTTATGTAACTCTTGAGTCTCTTGGTAGGTGAACTCTAAATATTTATCCTTGCTGTGCAATACTCCTTCTGTGTAAATTCTTCTGCATTTTATATAATTAATACATTCTGCATAAATATTTGAATGGAATTTTTCTACCTCTTCTTCCTGGGTTGTATTAATAAAGAAAGGCTGATGATCAACATAGGTTTATTTTATATGCTACTGTGCTGCTGAAGTTATTGTTTCAGTTACATTTTAGTCAATTCTCTGGAGACATATAAACAAACCATCCTATGGCCTGACAAAAATGATCATTGTTTCCTTTTTGTCTTTTATTTCCTTGATTCCCCACTCCCTTGCTGTTCATATTATTACAGTTAGAGAAAGCTAAATGGTGCCATAGATAGCTGGATAGACCTGGAATCAGGAAAAAGCTGAGTTCAAATCTGTCTTCAGAAATTTACTAGCTGTGGGACATTGGGTAAGTAACTTAACCTCTATCTGCCTGTTTCCTCATTGTGAAATGAAGCTAAGAAAAGCACCTACCTCCATGGGCTATTATAGGATTATATATATATATAAATAATCCTATCTCATTTATATATAAATGAGATATAATTCTTAAAGCACTAAATAAACCTAGCTGTTATTGCTGCTGCTGCTGCTGCTGCTACCACTACTACTATTGCTATTGCTACTACTTACTACAGCTAACATTTCTATCTCTACGTTAAATATTAACGGTAATAATGGACTTCATTGATTAACCCATGATCTAATTAGAAAGGTCTCAAGTTCTCCACTTCTCTCTTGTACTTGATGTTTTCCTCGACCAAGTTCTGTGTGTATGTGTGCGTGTGTGTTCCCTCCTTGGCTCTGGACAGATGAAAATGTTTATGCAATGCCTGCTTGGCTCCATCCTTTCTTCCATATTTGTAGTCTTTTACTCATACACTCCAATTACCTGAAATAGTGAGTTCTAGGACAGCTAGGTGACTCCGTGGATCGAGAGCCAGGTCCGGAGTCAGAAAGACATGGGTTCAAATCTAACCTCAGACACTTCCTTGCTTTGTAACCCTGGGCAAGTCACTTAAACCCCTATTGCTTAGCCTTTACCAGCATTTCTAACTTGAAACTGATACTTGAACTCCCTCTAAGACTGAAGGTAAAGGTTTAAAAAAAAGTTAATGGTGTCATTAAGTGGGCAGCTTTACTTAAATTGGAAGCAAACCAGTGGGACCTTAGAGAAAGGGAAAGGGAGTAAAGACTTTTCTTTCTCCATTCAGTTCTTCCAAAAAACCTTCCGTCTTTCCCATTTGTTTCTTCCAAGTAGCAGATGCACACCAGTCAGTTCAATAGGTGGCAAGCAATACAGGTTCTCGGATTCTTAAGACAGTCTGATTCTCTGAAGATTCAGACCCATCTCTGAAGTTGCTTCTCATGCCTAGTTCTAAAGACTCTTCTTAAAACTGACTAGTAGGTCAAAATCTACACTTGTGCTAATTAAGCCATTACTAAGTAATATAGAGTTATTTCAGAGCCACCAAATAGGTCTAACTAAGTATTAGGGTTTCTCAGCTATCATCCTCACAATTCTCTTATCAGTCATATAGAAATTAGGTACTGGGAAACAACACTTTATCTTTGCCTTAAGAATTTTTTCTTTCAGAGGCTGCTTTTTCAGAGTTTTAGACATAACTGTCCGTATTCCTATTCCATTTTAATCAATAAAATGGTCATAATTAGAACGAGGCGCCATTTTACATTCATACAACCTATTCAACAGAGCTCATTTTCTGTCATTTAGCCAGAATCAAATAGTTTTGAGGATTATCACTTTAAATGGAATTTTAATCCTGGAAGCATAATCCTTCTCCTCACTCCTTCATTCCTACTTTATTTTTTTTATTTCCCTTGAGATTAAATAAATGTTATTGAATTATTTTCTCTAGTTCTTTTTATCCTTAATCTTCTGTCTTAGTATCATTTCTAAGACAAAAGATTAGTAAGGACTATGCAATTAGGGTTAAGTGACTTGCCCACACAGCTAGGGAGTGTCTGAAGCTCGATTTGAACTCAGGTCCTCTAGACTCCAGACTTGGTGCTCTATCTACTGTATTACCTATATGCCCCTATTTTCTCTAGGTCTATAAAACCCCCCTTCATAGTTTGATAGCCTAGCAATGAATCTGAAAAATTATACATTTGGATATATAATGCATCCTTGACTTCTTTGGAATGTATGTATTATATATATATGTATATATACATACGTATATCCCTCAGCAATGGGATCTTCAGGTTAATAGCTATGGACATCTCAATCATTTTTTAAAACCGTAATTTCAAACTGTTTTCCAGAATTATTGGACCAACCCACAGATCTAGTAACAGTATACAAGGAAACCCATCCAACATTAACTTATGCTGCTTTTTTTTAAATTTATATTTTGCAATTTATTGGGTATGAAGGAAAACTTTCCATGTCTATTAATTTGCATTTCTATTTTAGTAGTGATATGATGCAAGCCTTCTTGTGGTTGCTAATAGTTTGCAATTCTTTTATATTTGCATATTTTGACCTTTGTTTGGTCATATATCTGGGTTGATTTGCTACATGTCTTGCATATCAGACCCATCTCAGATATATGATGCAGAAATATTTCCCTCAATAGAGAGCTTCATGTTTTATCCAAATGCATTGTTTGCCCACTCACTACATGAAATTATAATTGAAATTGTCTATTGTTATCTTTTCTTGACTTTTTCTATTTCATATTTAGTTAAGATTCTCCCTCTAGCCCAAACCATGAAAGCTAACTATTTTCTTCTGTTTTTTTTTTAACTGTGGCTTTTTATATTTGTTGAGGATTCATTTGGAAATTATTGTGATATACAGATTAAGATAAAATGCAGCACAGTACAAAAAGTACTGGATTTAAAGCTATAGAACCTGGGTTCCGAGCCTGCTTTTGTCATAAAATAGCTATGTGAGCTGTGGCAAGTCACTTAACCTCTCTGGTTCTGTTTCCTCCTCTGTAAAAAGGAGATAATAATAGTATCTACCTGAAAAGGATTATTGGGGGGCTCAAAAGGTAACATATGTAAAGTACTTTTAAGCAAATAATAAAGCACTGTAAAATGCTAGCTGGTATTATTATTGTAATTATGTTCAAAAGAATTTTTTTCTTATTCTAGAAAACATAAATTTTATAGATCAATTTGATATAGCACTAAATCTGCTTCAGATTTCTTTTTTTCTGCCCAGACTGGGCCCTAAAGAAATGATTTTATGAAATTAATGATTTAAAGCAGGGACGGTCAAAGTAGAGAGGATGAGGTCTGACTTGAAGGAGTAGTGTTCATTCAGTTGGTGGGTGAGAAGACTGATCAAATCCATCCTTGCAGTCATAGACAATCTTGGGACTTGTCTCCAAAATAAGCATAGTTACTCCATGCTTCATGCCTATATTATAGACGGTTGCTGAGAGCTTACAGGAAATGTCCTTGCTTTGGAGCATTTCTATCCTTGATTATTGATAGTTTACCTTTCTTATCTTGAGAACTGCCTGTACTTATCTTTTGACCATTCTATTATGGAATGGAATTTTAAAAATATATTTGAATTAGTTATATGCCTTAGATATCAGATCTTTAACAAAGACATTTGCTTCAATGATTTTTCAGAGTTCATTATTTCCCTACTAATTTTAACTATTGATATTTGTACAAAAGCTTTTTAATTTTGTATAATTAAAATTGTCCACATCATTTCCTATGATCCTACTATAATGTCTATAGTGTCTCCTTTCCTATTCCTTTAATTTGTGCATGATATGATCTTTTTTAAATCAAGGTCATGTGTCTATTTTGTGATTATTATGGCATACGATGTGAGATGCTGGAGTAACCCTAATTTCGGTCAGACTACTTTCTAGTTTTCCAAGTAGTTATTCTCATGAAGGTTTATTACCATAGCATTTAGAGTCTTTGGGTTTGTCAGATACTATGCTACTATGCTTGATTGGTTCAGGGTCTTCTGTGCCTCTTCTATTTCACTCGCCAACGCTTCTGTTTTTTAAACCAGTACCAAATGATTCGGAATGATTACCACTCCGTGGTATATAGCTTAAGAGTGACGTCCGCTTCCTTTCTGCTTCTTTTTTATTATTTCCCGTTAGCTTCCTAGATTTTTTGTTCCTCCAAGTGAATTTTGAAGATTATTTTGACCTGTTTTGTAAAGTAACTCTTTGGTAATTTGATTGAGTTGGCTCTGAATCTGTAAATTAATTTAGGTAGCACTATCATTATTATTAAATTGTCATGGTCCAACTATGAGCAATTATCTATGCAATTATTTAAAGTATTTTGTAGGTAGAGCCATAGAATATGCAGAAAGGTGAATGATTTTGTGGTTTTATTTTATAGTCTGCTACTTGGGTGGTTATGGTTTCGATTAAGTTTGTAGTTGAATTCCTAGGATTCTCCTAGCAAACTAATATATCATCTGCAAAAAGTGATCATTTTGTTTTCTCTCTGTTTATGGTTATGCCCTCAAAGGAAGCAGGAAGAGGCCAAGTTGTAAAAGGCTTTCTTTACATGTAAAGCTAAACATTTCATATTTGATCCCAATGGTAGCAACAGGGAGTCACCAGAGTAGATTGAGTAAGAGGTATGACACGTTCACACTTTATTTGCTTTTAGGTAGGAGTATTTTCTAAGGTGATATTAGAACACTTGATACAAAAGATTTTCCCCAAACCAGAAACACATTCTCTCACAGGTACGTGAAGACCCCTGGGGGAGGGGGGTCTTAGCTTAGAAAGCCCAATATGGCAAAAGGGTAAGTCATAGCTCTTGGCTGATAGAAGTCCTTTTCTCCCTTCATGGAGTCTTCATAATGTTTAGCTATGGTGTAGATTTCTTTGGGGCTCCTTACAAGGTCCTGAACTGCTTTTTTCTTCAATATATCTAGTTGGTTCTTTACTTCTATGGAGATGCGACTATCATTTACTGTTGTTCTGCAGACCCTTTTGGATGCCAACAGGAGGAGCCAAATCTTCCCACCTTTAAAAGTTTGCGTGGTCTTTCTTTGGTCAATAGTGAGAGAGGGGAGGATTCAGGATTCTTTCTCCTCTCCTCACAGCTATTTCTTCTCAAAGGAAGCAGACAGGATGCAATTCAAACATGTTTATCAAGGGACATTTCCAAAATCTACTTGATGAGCTCAATCAGCTTTTGTTTGGAGTCTTGGATTGCACATGCCTCATTCTACAGATGATGGACATGTCCACTAGTGCCTTCTTAAAGAGAAAAGGTCATTCCTGATTAAGTTTCTCTGACTGTGGCTGCCCAGAGGTAACATGGTATAGAACTGTTCCTTGGCATCTCCTAGGGCAGTGGTTTCCTACTTTTTTGTTTACATATTCCTATCCAAAAACAATTTTTAAGGATTCACTCAATATATGTACATGTAGGTACTAACACACAATATATATCATGTCATTATACAATATACATACCAAAAAGATGTTAAATATGTCATAAAGATGAAAAGTGACTGTTTTTTGTCTTTGTATCTCCAGTGCGTAATACAATACATAAGAAGAATGTGATAAATGCTTGTTATTGACTCGAAATAAATGATATTTTAAGAATCTTATTTATTAATAGTACAAAAATGTTTTGTTCTCACTTTAAAGTACTAATAATGACAACAATTAATACAATATTTATTTATCAATTGATACACATTAAGTTTCTACTGTGTGCCAGGCACAGTGCTAAGGGTTGGAGATACAAAGCAAAAAATATTCCCTACTCACAAGGAGCTTACATTCTAATTTGTTAGTAATAACAATAAAGTTTGGGCAGAGATCTTCAATTTCATTGGTATAGGGAACACCATGTAAGGGTACTCTAGCAATGCAGATCTGGACCTCTTTTGTAACTTATATTCTTAGCTAGCATTTGTATAGTGCTTTAAGGTTTGCAAAGTGCTTTACTCATATTACTTCATCTTATATTGACAATCCTAAAAGGTAACACAGCTATTATTATCCCCATTTTATAGATGAGAAAACTGAAGCTCAGAGAGGGTGTTTTGCCTAGGGTCACAGAGCTAAGAAGTGTCTTGAGGCGGGATTTGAACTGAGACCTTCCAGATTCCAAATCCAGCACTCTGTCCACTAAGCCTCTCAGCTGCCTGCCTGCCTTCAAGTCTTGAATGAAGCAAGGTCTTGCTGGCTCTAAGGATGGCTAGTCCATACTGCCTCTCCGATAACAAATAGCAGGAACAATACTTTTGCAAGAGGAATGTGATTCCACAGACTTCATTATTTTTGGAAATCTTAGTTTACAGCAATTCAAATGTGTGGCTCTAAATGACTTATTTTGGTACTTGGTTTGAATGGCTGTCATAGATGAAACAATTACAGAATGATAAATAGGTCCAGATGGAAGAAACTGACTGCACTTAACAAAACCACCATCCTCATTTTTCGGTGCCGGCCATCAAGAAATAAAGATTTTTGTTGAAAAAAAAAAAGAGAATTGTACAAAAAACAGTCTGCTTTTAAAAAAATATATATAACAAATTTAACATATTACTCTCTTTTCATTTATTTTTATTAAACATATCCCAATTACATTTTAAAATTATTTTTTCATTAAGCTTTTTTTTTTCATTAAGGTCTTCTGAACTTCAGTCCCAGCCCTCTTTGCTACCTAGCTGGCATTTGGTTGAGCACACCGCACCTGCCTCTGTATTGGCCATACTGAAAGACATGTCAAAAACCCGAAGGAGAAGCTTCTGATTCTTTGCATGCCACCAGGAAGCGATGCCAATGTTCTGAGCCTCAGTCTATGGGCCAAGGAAGACGAGTACAGTTTCGACACCTTTTGGTGATTTAAATTCCTATTTCAAATAATTTTCTTTATAACTTGGACATTTTTTCCCATGTCACATTTGATGAGCTTATGTTTTTTGTAGCATGGCAGAAAGAGCTACATTAGGAGTAGTGTGAAGATGTTGGCTCTGCCACTTTTAGTTTATTTGCACCACATTATTCATGTTCTCTTCAATCAGGTGTTCTTACAAGAATCCTTTTAAGCTACTTGTTTATTTTGTGAGTGTTAGTTTAATTGAAACTGTGATCTATAAAGTCACTTACCCAGGAACATATAAATCATAACCCAGCTATTGCTGAAACCAAATGAATAACTGAAGGTGCCAAGTCAACCCTCCTGCATCTGGTACTCGCATTCTTCCCTCAGAAAACCATTTTGATAGGTAATTATCTGACATTATCTCATCTAAGTGTTAAATATTAATAAAGTTTAACTTATGTGTTTAAATGGATAGAAATAGAAACTAATATTTTCTTCACCTTGGAGAAGACTATCCTAGGGGATGTTTGGAGGATTTGGCTATCGTCAAGATAAATGAGTTAGTTTTTAAGACTTAGAAGGGAAAAGGGACTGGGTAGGGAGATGTCCTTTTGTGAGGACCTATTAGGGAATCAACACACTTGCTCCACCTTCTGCCTTTTCTTCAGCTGAAATTCTCAGAGTGAAGGAGGGAAGAGAAGAATCATGAGTTATTCCAATATAGTGCAAGTCCAAAAGGATTCTTGCTTGGTCAGGAAGCCTCAAGTATGTATACTCTCCTGAAGGGAGTCCAAACTACAATCTGGCATTGTTAGCCTTAGAGCAAATTGGGTGAAATCCAGGAATTCTACAGAATGTTAATGGTGGCAACCACAGATTTAATTGTCTTTTAAGAGGTATGCAATCTATGACCCAGATGTTCTGTCAGAAGGACTTTAGGACCCTGATAGAAAAGTAAAGCTCATCGGTAAAGGAGGAAAGCTGTGAATTACTTGTAGGCAATTTTGAGTTCTTTTACAAATTGCCTACATTTTAGTCTTTTTCAAGTTGTTGGGGTTTTTTGGTGTGGGGGGGTTGGTTCTGCATTGTCTCTAGGGTGAAGTAACAGCTGTCATAAGTACCTTATGTGCCTTGTAATACTGAGTGCTTGTACAGGAGCTGTGAAACCTGTTATGCTCAAGATACAAGCTCTATGTGGGCCATGGCCAGAGTTACCACAGTAAATAACAGGGGCCTTTTAAGAGAAACGACACTTGGTACATGCCCCTAAAAAAGTGAACTGATAAACCTGCTTAGACCTCTTTTCCACTGTCTTATACCTTTCTTCTCTTGAAATTCTGAGAATTCTCTAGGGTGGGGAGGTATTGGGGGGAAACTATTCCCCCTGCCACAAACTCATTAATGGCTGCTTTGTAGCAGAAACATCTGGAGGCCAAAAAGGGAGCTGATGGAGAGTTCCTAAACTTCAGCTTCCTGCAGAAAGATGGGAAGGTTGGGGGTAATTTAAGCTTTAGAGTCTACATTGTATCTGATCTCAGGGGTCAACAAAAAATATCAGTCTCAGGTCTGTAGTTCATTGCTCCAAAGTCTGGTATTCATTCTGTGAAATCTCTGAAAATTGTTTATAGCAAAATCCCTTAGATCATATAAAAGCACTCGAGGTAACAGAAAGTACTGAGTAAAGGACAGCTTTTATTTCAACCAAAAGACTTGCGGAAAACGCAGAAGATGCAACTGGCACACAACAGCCCATAAGCAACTGCAGAAAACACCTAAGGAAACTCACAACTTTATATGCAATAGCAAAAATCTGGAAGGGGGAAATGGATTCAGTAACTGGGGACAAACACCAAGGTGAAAAGGATGTAATGATAACTAGGAATCCAGAGGGACACAGAAACACTTGTATCAAGTAACACAGTGAAGAAAGCAGAATTAAAAGAACATATAAGGTCAGTGATGTAAATGAAAACAGCAGTAAAAGGTAACAACAACACTTGGGTCAAATACAATGGGCAGGTATGGTAGGAGGCTCAGGAAGCCACCCCAAAGCCAGGGGTGTGGATGACACAAATGACCTGTCACAAACGAGGGATATAAAAGAATAAGTTTACTTAGAATAAAGATACAGTTATTGGATACAGAGAAAGATACATGTTGATCGTCTTGGTGTGGGTTCTGCCGTGGAGCAACCCAAATCCCATTCAGCTGAGGACGAAGTTCTCTTTTTGCCCCCCTTTTCCTTTTGGACATGGTGCTCACAGAATGGCTACTTTGGATGCCTCAGACGTGCTGGTCTGAGGCAACACGACCCCTGTGCTGGGAGGCCCATATGTGTCCAGGGGAGGCTACTAGACACATCGCCTCTGCAAACTCTTCAGTTAAGCATGAAATAAAGAAATCTTATGCTCTGGCTCTGCAGAGGGAGTTAGTCTACCAGCATCCTCTAGTTACCAGTGGCTTGTAATCCTATCTGCTCTTTGGGACAGGGATTTCCCTGGGAAATGCTAACCTGCCTGTAGCACTAATACCATCCCTAGGAAATCCTAGCAGCTCTCTTAGACCGACTTCCTTCCTCATGATGTATACAGCCCTGGCCGTAGCCTGCCCCAGTAAGGGCAGTTCCAAATCACTACAATAAAGGGGCACATCCTTCCTTTCTTCCCACAAACAGTCAACAACAAACATGAGACATACATTTATTATTATAGAATATTGGGTCGAGGGCGGGTTTTAGGGCCAGAAAGACTTGGGTGCAAGCCTTAATCCTTACTAGTTTTATAAGGGCAAGCCATGCAGGCACCCCCCACCTCCAGGACTGTAAATTACAAGTTGCTGATCTGCATGGGTGGATGAGAGGTTTGCAGATGCAGATCTGGAAGTGACTTAGAGTTCATCTAGTCCAAGACCCTAATTTTATTGAATAAGACCCCGAATCCCAGGAAAGTTAAGTGACCTAGTGAGTAAAACTTAAATCCAGAATTTGAACTCGGGCCACCCAATTCCAAATTCAGCCCTTTTCCAACGTGATATATTATGTGAAGAGAGGTATTGCATTGCATATTCTCCAAACCACAGACCCATCACAATCCTACCAAAGTTTAAACAGATTAAAGTTGTGGATCTAAAGTTATGGATTTACAAGTGCCAGCTATACGGAACTCCAGCACCATCATGATGTCTGATCTCCCAGTGCAAATCCTATACTATAGTCACCCCTTATGTACAGCCTCTGCTTTGGTTAATCAGACTCTCGACTAGCCCTTCAACACTGTCCATACTACCTTTGTTCAAAGTCCTTACTAAATCTGTAATATTTTTCCAAATGCCGTTTCTATCTGTTGAAATTCTCCTTATCCTCTATGGCCCAGCACATGCAATCTCCATGAATCCTTCTATGATTCCTTCACTATGTAAGGAATAGCTAGATGGTGAAATGGCAAGAGTCCTGGACTTATGAATCAGGAAGACCTGAGTTCAAGTGTGACCTCAAATATTCACTGGCTATATGACCTTGGGCAAGTCACTTAACCTGTCTGCCTCAATGTCCTCATCTATAAAATAGGGATAATAATAGCACCTATCTCCCAGGGGTGTTTTGAGAATAAAATGAATATTTATAAAGTGCTTAGCACAGTGCCTGGCACATATTAGGCACTTAATAAATCTTGTTAAAAACAAAAACAAGAACAAAAAACAATGATTCTTCCCTACTTGGGTCAACACAAACTCTACATTTATCATGTATCATTATGTATTAGTTGTTTTTATATGTCATGTTTCCCTACCTTACCTCTAGATCCCTACTATAAGCTACATGCTTCCAGAGCACCTAGAATAGTATCAATTTAGGATAACTGTGTGTTACCAGAAAGAGGGACATAATGATAACTGGTTCATTTTTCTCCCTAAATGCAACATACAATTATAGCTTGTGGCAAATCTAAGAACCTGAATCTCCAGTTTTTAATTATGATTCGATTTGATGTCAAAGGTTCAATATCTGTATGGAAGATCGTCAGTGTAATGTCCCAGGGATTTGTTCTAGGATCTGTTCTGTTTAACATTACTAATAATGGTTTAGATCAAGTCACAGAAAGAATATGTTAACAAATCAAATTTTCAGATTCAAAAACCTGGGAGGGATAGGGGTCAGAACAGATTGAGAATAAAAAATAGCTGTGAGATCACAAGAACAAATTCAATAAAATGAAATTTAAGGAGATAAATACGAAATCCTACTTCAAAACATTAACTAAATAAGTACAAAGTAGAGGTGGTGTGGTTATACAGCCATTTATCTGAAGGGGCTGAGGGGTTGGGGGGGGAGGGGAATTCCAAGACTAGCTCAAAAGGAGTCAACAGTACCAAAGAGTGGCTAAAAAAATGCCCATATCACCTTGGGCTGCATCAGAAGCATATGACTCAAAGTGATAGAAGCAAGAGAACTGCTACATTTATCACTTATGGAGTAATAATGACAAGAGTTAGAATATATGAGGAAGGCAATCAGCACAGTGAAGGGCAGCTAGTTCATATCATACAAGAATGTGTTGAAGAAAATGGGGATGTAATCATAGAAGACCAAACATTTTATAGGCTATCAAAGGGAAATGGGATTGTGCCTGTTCAGCTTGGTTATAGTTAAACTAGAAAAAAATAGGGTGGAGATGAAAAAAAGGGCCAATTTAGGATTGACATAAGGGTAAATTTCCTAATGGTTACCATTATCCAAAAGTGGAGCTGGTTACCTCAGAAGACACTGGTTTCTCCTTATTCAAGGTCTTAAAACAAAGGTTGGATAATGACTTATTCAATAGTGTACACAGGATTCTTTTACAGATAAAGGGTGGACTAGATGATCTCTGTGGCCACTTGGAAATTCTGTGACTACAAAATTTTCAGAAAATTTTTCCTATATGATTATATCTGCACAGGTAATTGAATCTCTCATGATTTTCAAACTACATTCATGGAGATTCTCATGAGTACAAATTATCTGAAAGGTATTCCTACTAGCTGAAACTTTCCCACATACACTATAAACTTGGAGTTCTATACAGTAAAAATTCCCTTATGTGTAGCAAAAATTTGATCCAGCCTGATTACTTTCACCTGTTGATTACATTAAAAAGATTTCTTTCTCCAATATTATTTCTTATGGTCAGTCCTCAAAGTCTCTACTCTAAAAGTCTGCCCCTTTTCATTACCCTGAATGTCTTTGTCATCAGGATAAAAGTTCTAATGTGCAGCAAATGTGACTTCCTCATGAAGCTTTTCTCACAATCCTTACATTCAACAGCTTTCTAGCTCCTATTGTCTATGTCTAGGCAGGAAGATTATGTTTCCAAACCATTTGAAAGCTTTTTGACACTCATTACACTAAGTATTAGAATTAGTTTAGTATTAGTTTTCTTAAGGTTTCCTTTCTGATTAAAGATTTTCCCACATTCATTATATTCCAAGGGGATGGAGGATGTCACCTGTATGAATTCTCAAGTGTATTAAAGTTTCCATTCTGGCTGAAATTTATCCCACACTCATTATTATTATAAGGTTTGTCTCCAATATGACTACTCTTATGTTTCATAAGACTTGAGCTGAATCTGAAGCCTTCCCCACATTCATTACATTCAAAGGGTCTCTCTCCAGTATGAATTCTTTGATGTCTTGTTAGATTTTGACTATTATTGAAGGCTTTGCCACATTCATTACATTTGTAAGGTTTTTCCCCAGTATGAATTCTATGATGCTGCATAAGGGATGAGCTTTGCCTGAAGCTTTTCCCACATTCATTACACTTGTAGGGTCTTTCTCCAGTATGGATTCTTTGATGTCGTGTTAGGCTTTCATTATTGCTAAATGCTTTCCCACATTCATTACACAAATATGGTTTTTCCCCAGTATGAATTCTCTTATGTGTATTAAGGTTTCCCTTCCAACTGAAAGCTTTCCCACATTCATTACATTCATAGGGTTTCTCTCCAGTATGACTTCTCAGATGTTTCATAAAGGCAGACCTAAACCTGAAGCCTTTCCCACATTCATTACATTCAAAGAGTCTTTCTCCAGGGTGAATTACCTTATGTACATCAAGACGAGAAGTTGTACAGAAGGCTTTCCCACATTCATTACATTTATAGGGCTTCTCTCCACTATGGATTCTTTGATGTCGTGATAGGTTTCGATTATTGATGAAGACTTTCCCACATTCATTACATTTATAGGGTTTCTCTCCACTATGGATTCTTTGATGTTGTAATAGGTTCTGATTATCAACAAAGGCTTTTCCACATTCATTACACTTATAGGGCTTTTCTTCAGTATGGATTCTTTGATGCTGAATAAGATAGTTATTACTGCTAAAGATTTTCCCACACTGGTTACATGTGAAGGGTTTCCCTTCTGTATAAATTGTTTGATGCTGCATAAGGGATGAGCTTTGCATGAAAATGTTATCACATTCATTATAATTGTGATACTTTTCTTCAGTATGGATTCTTGGATGTGGAGCTAGCTTTTGATTATTGCTGAAGACTTTCCCATAGCCATTATATTTATAAGGCTTTTCGCCACTGTGAATTCTCTTATGTGAAAAGAGATTTCCCTTTGGACTGAAAGCTTTCTCACATTCATTATATTCGAATGGTTTCAATGGAGTATGAATTCTTTGATGTACCAAAAGGCATGAGTTGATGCTGAAGGCTTCACCATAGTCATCACATTTAGGGGGTTTTTCTTGATTAAATATTCCATTGTAATGAATACCATTTGAATGGTAAATGAAGGGCTTCTTGAATTTATTATAAGCATAAAGATTTTCCCCTATAGAAAGTCTATTATGTTCAATCAGATCTGAAAAATGTTTGAAGCTCTTTCCAAGTGTATTGTAGTTATGGAGATATTTTCCTATAGGAACTTTCTGCCATGGAATGAGGATCGTCCCCAAATTATATTTTCGTCCAAATATATTACATTCACGAAGAAAATCTGAGGGGGGGAAAAAAGGTGTCAATATTCAATGATGTTATGAAAGAAAACTGCTGTGTTTTACTAAGTTCTCAATTGTGGCTTTTATCAAAGACAATGAAGAACAATCAGGAATAGGTAAAACAAACATTCCTAAGAAGGAACTCAAGTCCAAGGAAGATAAAGAGACAGTAAACAGAACACCTAATTACCAAAAATTTAATGCAATGCTGAATTATCAGAAAAAAGTAACAGATTAATTCTGGAAAACATAGATTGCTAAGCATGAAGCCAATCTTTGGCAAAATTCCATGATCTATTTTGAGTATCTAGAAAAGAAAAATATTGATTCCATAAGACTCAAAATTATTAATAAATTTTGTGAACATATGCATAAGGGATTTAGGTAACTAATATCTAATTTTAAGCAATCCACTTAAAAATTTTTCAAGACAACTTTGTGGATGTCGTTAAGATATGCACAATGGTGTATTTACAGTTCACTAAGTTTTCAGTCAGTTTTTTAAAAATTACCAAAAAGAGTGTCTTTAAAATATTTTGTCAAGGGGCAAGCAAGTGGCTCAGTGGATAGAAAGCCAAGTCTAGAGACGATAGGTCCTAGGTTCAAATCTGATCTCAGGCACTTCCTAGCTGTATAACCCTGGACAATCCTAACTGCCTAGTCCTCACTCTTCTGTCTTGGAACCAATACTTAGTATCAATGCTAAGTTAGAAGGTAAGGGTTTTTTTTTTTTTAAACAAATGTTTTGTCAAATTAGATTATGTTCTTGAGTTTTATGCATTAGTAACTAGTACTTGGCCCACTCCTAGACAACAATATCCTAGAATAAATCATACAAAGTATTCATCTATTTGATGATGACACAAAGGATACAAGATACTTGATAGATTGCATGACTGCATTAAGAATTTTGTCAGAATCTCAACAGGTTAAAGAATGAGCCAAGAAAAGCTATTTAAAATGTAATGAAAATAAAAATATCAACTGACCAAACAAAACATGATACTTAGTTTAGCAGCAGGTCATATTTATAAATCTTGGGGATTAAAGTTGACCATAAAAGGACACATAATATCAGAAATATTATCAGCAAATAATGTTTATGTTCTTATTCTTTTTTTTTAACCTTTACCTTCCATCTTGGAATCAATACTGTGTATTGGTTGCAAGGCAAAAGAGTGGTAAGGGCTAGGCAATGGGGGTCAAATGGCTTGTCCAGGGTTACATAGCTGGGAAGTGTCTGAGGCTAGATCTGAACCTAGGACCTCCCGTCTCTAGGCCTGGCTCTCAATCCACTGAGCTACCCAGCTTCCCCCTTATGATCTTATTCTAATGAAGATAAAAAATCAAGTTTTTCCCCCTCTTGCACTCAGCTGCTTCCTAAGACAGAAGTTCTAGGAAATAACTCCCCAACAAAGGAGGAGGCTATAGGACTGCAAGTGTTTCCAGAGTGAGAACAGAATCTGATTTATAAAGGATTCAAGAAATCTTCTAGTTCAATTCACATTTGTGTAAGAATTGGAACCCCTCCCTCCCTCCTGTTTGTGGGGTCTGGTAATAAATGGCGTGAGAATGAAAAGGCAGACAGAATAGGCAAAAGGAACAAGCAAAGACTGAATTCTTTTAAACTGGAGCCAGATTTATCTAGACCTGAAGAAAAAGAATCTTTGAACGTGGAGGAAGTAAAGACATGAGAAGAAGAAAAAATAACCATGGGAAGAGACAAGAAAGAATGAGAACCAGAGTACAGGTAGTGGGATCTTAAGATTCTTGTTGTAGAAATGGAAGATAAAGCTGAAGCCATCAAATGTGAATTTCTCATTTTACAGAGATGGAAACTGAGGACCAGAGAGATTAATTGACTTGCTTAGGGTAAGTGTCTAAGACAGGATTCAGACCTAGGTCTTCCTGACTCCAGTTCCAATGTCCTACCTACTATATCATGCTGCTTTTCTTTAGTATCAGGAAAAAAGAAAGGAAAAAATAATTCTCCAATAATGTAAGGAAATATGAAGGAGATTAGGAGACTGATTTGCTGAACTGAAAAATGAAGACAGTCATAAACTTTCTTGAGAGGCTGAGAGGACCCTAACAAAAGGATCAATGGTAATGCCTCCTCTACTGATTCACAAGCCCACTCACTGGACTAGTTTTTGTTCACTCACCTAGGTAAGTGCTTCTTGGGACTTCTTCCTCTGGTGGCCTGAATGTTTCCCTTCTCTCCAAGTGGCAGGTCACATCTGGCTTGGAAACTGGAAGCCCTGAACATGGGATAATAATTAGAAAAATGCTATAAAGAGACAGACATCTTAGAATTCTATCTTTACTTCTTTAGCTTTAAAGAATGGGGATGCTATGAAAGGTCTCTGAAGGATGCTCTGCTTTGTGCTTGATTAAGTATATGGAATAAGAAACATGTTTTTATTTGGGTTCAAAGAAATTTAGACACTCTGCTAAGAGGATAGATATATTTTTGTCTTCAGGTATCTACACTAAAACTCTGACCAGAAAGAATGGATGGTAGGGAAATTGTAGCCTTAAGGGGGCAGCCCAATAAAGCTGCTAATTTCTAGTTGTAGAGAATAAAGAAGTTCTGGAAAGATCTAAAAGGTGGGAGCAAAAACAAAATGACTATTGACATCAAAAGATTTAGAAATCTTTCCACATCCTATGTATTTACAATTACAAAATACATACCAGGTTAAACTTGGCTAACTTTATTTCTGACTTCCAACATGTTTTTTAAAGTGAGAATACAAAATCACTTTTCTATGACTTGAGAAAGAAGCCAACCTTACCAAGGGAGACAAAGTTCTCATAATTCTCCAGCATCACTTCCCTAAACAGGTCCTTCTGAGCTGGTTCCAACAGCCCCCATTCCTCCTGGGTGAACTCCACAGCCACATCTTGGAATGTCAGGGATTTCTGAAAGATCAGAACACATTGGTGATCATTGAGGAGCATTAAAGGAGAAGTGAGGTTGGTATAACTCACAGGAGGTGGTTCTTATAGCATTTGGAGCTTGGAGAACTTTGTGTTGAGTTTCTTGTGTATCAACATGCTTTGTACCTACCTTTGTTCTAGACTCTATGTAACAAACACTCAGAGTAAGCCTTATGGATAAGGTGTGCTTTACCCTTTAAAAAAAAATCATACTTATTTCTAATTAGACACATCACATAAATCATCCTCTAGTCCTGAAAACTACACTTTGGCCAGTATTACTCAGAAGCCAGGCTGCAAACGAGTGAGAGAATACAAATGCTTTGCTCTGTTTTATGTCCCTTAAAAAATATGACCTTGCAACTCTCCCAAAGCTATTACTTCTTTTTCTTCCAGGAATTCACAGATCCCATTAGCACATGGTGTTTTGGAGGGATATGGTAGTAGTAGGCTGGAGGTTAGTGGAAATTATCATTATGGATAAATGAGAATCAAAGAATGCTATCATTTCCAGCCCAGTAATCAGTTCCTCTCTGTCAGAAAAAGGACAGAATTTCCCTGTGTGGAAATTTAATACTTATCTTGTAAAGGATTAAACTGTGACTAAGTCAGGAAATTGACTACCACTTTTAGTAGAGAAAGAGAATGAATAGATGGACAAATCATTCAAGTACTCCATCTCTAGGTTATCATGCCTCTGTTCCAGGCTTAAGAAGTTTCCGTAAGTCCTCACCTAGTTCCACTCTTAGTCTAGATAGTCAGTAAAATATTTCAGTAGCATCATTATTCCAATGTCTACCCTCTATTTATCTTTACCCAATGTTCTCTGCCATGTTACCTTCCATGATCAGGCAGAACCAGGAGAACATTACATGCAGCAATAGCAATAATGTGTGAGTGAACAACTGTGAAGCACTTAGTTACTCTTAGCAACACAATGATCCAAGACAATCCTAAAGGGTTTTTGATGAGAAATGCTATCTACCTCTAAAGAAAGAACTAATGGAGTCTGAATGTAGGTCAAAGCAGGCCATTCTTCACTTTTTTTTCATGCCCCCCCCCCAGGTGGGTGGATGGGGTCTTTTTCCCCACAACATGACAAATAGAGAAATATGTTTTGTAGGATAGCACACATATTCAATAACAAAATGGTATCTCGGGGAGAGGGCAAAGGAAGGAGAGAATGTGGAACTCACAATGTCAGAAAATGTCAAAAATTGTTTTTACACGTTAAATTGAAAAAAAAAACCAACATGGCTGTAATTGTGCAAATAAAATTAAAAACCAGGATAGGCACCGAGGACATGTTGAGTTGACTGGGCTAAAAGAAGCTTGAGCTGTCTGTAGTGATCTACCAGCTAACCAATTATCAGAGCTACCCTGAACTTCCTCTACGCTATGTTATACTTAAGTAATCAGGAAGTAATATCAGTAGCCAAAGCCTTTAGTTTCCTGAGCTACTCAAGGATGGTCTTAATCCCTTTCAATGAAAAATTAGCTTAACTTGCATGGGGCTAAGATATTGCTTTTACCAAACCTCTCTGGTTCCTACATTGCTTTATGTTATGGCCTCTTCTTAATATACAAAGCTGTTACCTACTCCCACCTTTACCTTTCTTATATCTTTTGAATAAATTATATCTTTCCACAGTGATAATCTAATCATGGGGTCTCATCACACAAAGATTTAATGATATCTTGAATATGAAATTTGCCTCTTTCTGTTGAGCCTGTTATTATTCATAGGTGACTCAGTTAATCTATGTCAGAGTGAGATTAAAAAACCAGGTACTTTAAAAACATTCTTCTAATTAAATTTCATTTTCAAATCCACATTCTCTCCTTCCCCTCTCCCTATAGAAAGAAAAACAAAAAATAAAACCTGTTACAAATGTGTATAGTGAGCCTATCCCCTCTATCAGGAGGGGAGGAGGAGTTGGCATATTTCAACATTGGTCCTTTGGAGCTGTTCTTGGTCATCCTGTCTTTTGAACTTTCTAAACCTTTCAAAGTTGTTTGTCTTTACAATATTATTGTTATTGTATACATTGTTCTGAAAACCAACTACTTGGATTTCTAATTTTAATTACTAGTTTTAACTACTAATCCTTGTCTAGTAGAATCTATCCCACACTGCCTCTAGAGGGGAATAAATTTTAAAAAGTGCTTTATACAAAGCATATAATTAATAAATACTTAACTAATTATTTCAAAATCTCCATTTAAAGAGGGGTTCCAGCACAGTCTTCTTCCCATTTCCCAAATGATATACTGGTTTTGGACTTATCTGAATTTCTCTATGATACCCCTGTAAAGATGGGATTAACTCTTCCCTGACCATTTTCATTTTCAGATTTAATCACCAAAAGCATATAAACCCCACTTACACCTGAGTGTGTGAAAGTGGGTAACAAATCAGAACCCACAGTCCTAAGCAAAATTATAGACTATAATTTGTCCATGTAAAAGTAGAGGAAGGCACAGGAAGTCACACAAAGAAGGAGTTACAACTTCCTGTGAGGCAGTTCTTCATTCTTTGGAGTTCTGAGTTCAAGTTGGAGGCTGGTGAAGAATCTGCTTACTGGACCTGAGACCATGGACTTGGTGAAACTGTTCTTAAATCTCTCCCTTTGAACTAACACATGGGTTAGTGAAAAAGGCTGACTCCTTTCCTGGATTTTCTGAAGGAGAGGCCTCCCCTCTTGACAGAGGCTTTGTGACTGAAACCCTTGCTTTATTTATCCCTGGGTCCTCAGTCGAGGCCCCTCCAGCTGAGGACTAATTATCCCTGCCTGGGTTGAGCCAGGGGCCAGAGCAAAATACTTAAGTGTGTTAGGTTAGATATCTTACCCTATCCTCTTCTCTGATTTTCTTACTTTTATTCTTTCTCCTCTTGTAAATAAATTACCATAAAAAATCATTTGGAATTAAGTAATTAATTCCTGGCAACCATACTCTTAAATAATTTAGTCCAACCCTTTAATTTTAATCCTTTACAATCTGGCCCTTACACCCCCACCTAGGTACCTTCTTGCTTCACGCTGGCTTTAGTTTCCTCTTTTTTGTTTCTTCCTTCATCCAATTGTAAGCTCTCTGAGTACAAGGGCTGTATTTATGTGTGTATGTGTAGGTATGCATAAATCATGTATTTATACAGACATATGTATACATAAATACATAAAATACAGGCACTAGATAATTATGTGTGTATATATAGATGTACATACATATATAGATATATGCACAAACACAAATTCAAATAAAAGTTAACAGTCCTTACTCTCAAGGAGTTTACAATCTACTTATAATTACTTGCTCTCTCCACATATATATATATATACACAGTGAGTGAGAGAAAGAGAGAGAGAGAGAGAGAGAGAGAGAGAGAGAGAGAGAGAGAGAGGGAGAGAGAGAGGGAGAGAGAGAGAGATCTATTTCTTGAGGAGAAAAGGAACAATTTGACACTATGCTTCAGGTTCACCCTATGTCCCTTGGTCATCTACATGTTGGTCCTTTGGAAAGTCTCTTTTGGACAATCTAAGATGATCTAGCCAAAGCCATTAAAAAAAAAATTTGTTGTTTGAGGAGCAGATTGGACTAAATTACTAACAATCATTTATTAAAATGCCTGCTAAGTTCTAAGAAATGGGGTCAAAAGACCAAAATATACCTGCCCTCAAGAGCTTACATTATATCAAAGGAGAAATCTGTACATATAAGTATATTGTAAAAAAGATATAAGGTAATTTCAAGGAAAAGAGATGAGTAGCTAGAATGAATCCCTGTGTATACAGTGGCATTTAAGCTGCACTCTGCAGGAACTACAGAACTCAGCAATGATGGATTGCACTCCAAGCATGGGGAATGGCTTGTGTAAAGATATCGAGACTGAACTGCACTATGCAATTTCTCACAGTCAGTCTCATCTCTTCCTCCGAATCAGCTCTGAGCTCAGCTCACTGTGTTAACTAGATAAACTGATGGACGGCTCATTTGATTATAAATCTTTGTCTGAAAAGCAGGTTCATCATCCATTGTATTCTCTACATGAATTACTGAGACAAATCTCTGGAGTGGCTGCAGTTAAACTGAGGAGGGGATACAGTATTCTGGGCAATTAGCACAGTGTCACCCACGCAGAGGAGCAAATGGATGGCCTCTCCATTCATTCAAGGTCCTTCCTCCATAAGGACTTTACACATAGCATGATGCCCAGGACTATGGTAAATGGATGGCTTTCTTATGGCAGAACTGACAGTGAAAAAGTTATCTCTTATTATGTTGCTTTGATAGGGGACTGTCCTATGACCTTAATATATGCATCAAGATGGTTGGATGGAGGAGAGCTTTAAAAGATGAGCTTGGCTCATTAGCATTGTCATTATTGTTGTTATTATTATTTTAAAGTAAATAAAAAATAAAATTGGCAAAGGTTTTCTTCTACTTTCTCTTTCAATCAACTGAATAACTATGAAACTACAATCAGCTGCAGAAAATGTACTCTTTGACATTTCAAAGTTGGACCTCCTGCACAGTCTTCTTTGCCTTAAAAAAAAATTTTTTTTAACTCTTACCTTTCATCTTAGAATCAATACTGTGGGTTGGTTCCAAGGCAGAAGAGCAATAAGGGCTAGGCAATAGGGGTTAAGTGACTTTTCCAGGATCACACAGCTAGGAAGTATCTGAGGCCAGATTTGAACCCAGGCCCTCCCACCTCTATGCCTGGCTCTCAATCCATTAAGCTACCCAGCTGCCCACTTTTGTCAATTAAATAGCATTATTAAGTGTTTTATATAGGCCAAGCCCAACAAAAGGCACTAGGGACAGAAACAGAAAAACTGAGATAGTCCCTGCCCTGGAAGAGCTCACACTATAATTGGGGGTGATAACATACATATGACAGTCCATCTGGCAGTTGTATGGAAAGACCCAGTTGTCCTAAGGATACAATTGTGATGTGGGTGGCAAGGCCCAAAGATCCTTAGGAAGACAGGCAAGTCAGTTGAGAGTGCCTGTGCATCTGAAGTACATCGCAACAGGGTTTAGAAGACTTCAGTACATAGTAAAATGGCAGATGGTAAGTAAGGCTTGGTGGGCCTCCAACTTGCCAGGATTTTAGTTGGTTATTCCTAGTTCACTTAAGCTGTATTATCAGTCAGGTCTATTCTACATGCTTGATTGGGGGCCTGAAAGGGACTGGTCCATACCATTGGGAAGTAGAAAAGGATCCAAATAGAATGGATTTTAGGATCTTCCTTGCATAGGTGAGAATGTGTGGAGGGGGAAACTGTCCAGCTAGAAGAGGGGAAGAGGAAGGGTGAAATTAGCAGAGAGACAAGAGGCTGCTATCATCTATTCTCCCCAGGCTATTTCATGGGGTCTGGAAAGGAAGGAGTCAAAAGAGGAAAGGGAATGAGCCCCTTTTCAATTTGGACTTTACTCCATCTCCTCCTTTGATGAGCATTCATCCCTGTTTTATGTGCTTATGTATTAAATGTATGTCTGACAATCAAGATCAGAGGGTTGCTGAACAATGTTATTTTTGTTTAGGCTACAAGGAAGTACTTTGTTCTGCAGAATCAAACATATTTCCATAATCAACAAAAAATAAGTATTTTGGAGATTTATATTCTCTAAGTGTTTTAGTCAACTGTAAAATAGTAAAGATGCATACATTTTATCCATATATTCACATGTTGTCTCTCCCACTGGAATAAGAGGTTTTTTAAACTCTTAACTTTTGTCTTAGTATCAATTCTAAGACAGAAGAGTAGTAAGGGCTAGGCAACTGGGGGTCCGTGACTTGTCCAGGGGCACACACTATAGAATGTGAGCTCTTTGAGAGAAGGAAACCTTTCACTTTTGTCTCTGAATCCCTAACCATTGGCAAATGGTTAATACTTTATACATAAATGCCTGTTTACTGAATGACAAGACCTATTCTTGAATATTGCTGGGAAAAGCCTGCTCTTTCTCAAAGAATACCCACACTGAGTAGGGCCTTGATTAGAATACATATAAATATTTTGTATAGGTGGGACAAGAGACATACATGGGTTAGGAGTTATGGTGTTCTCTTGGTTGTCTTTTTTTGGGGGGGGGGGTATTAAGAAGTTAAGAAATGAAAATCAAAACAACCCTGAGGTACCACCTCACACTTGGCAGATTGGCCAATATGACAGCAAAGGAAAATGATAAATGATGGTGGGGATATGGCAAAATTGGGACACTAATGCATTGCTGGTGGAGTTGTGAATTGATCCAACTATTCTGGATGGCAATTTGGAACTCTGGATCAATGACACACGTAAAATCCAGTGGAATTGCTTGTTGGCTATGGGGAGAGAGGGGGAGCAGGGGAGAACATGAATCATGTAACCATGGAAAATGTTCCTACAAATTTATTATCCTTCTGTCCTTCAGATAGCTTGCCTATTGATAATTCAGTGTCTTCATAATTGTGTCACCTTCAGCAGGGACCCAATTCCTCTGGATGTCATAGGTCAAATCTTGTCTGGCTAAAAAGACTGTTGTTTTATTCCTCATTTGTTTCCATATCCTTCAAGGAATGGCCCCTACTCCCTTATTTATGTTGTATTACAGTATCAGATTTTAAACTCCCCGAGGGCAAGGATTATCTTTTACCTCTTTTTTTGTATTCCCAGCTATTTCAGGACAATCTCTGGCATACACTATGTCCTTAATAAAGTTTACTGGTTGACTAATTGCCAGTATATCACTAGTACTACAAAATGTGATAACCAAATATCCCAGGAAATTATATTTCTTGTTGCCTTTGAGCATATGAAAAACTCCACTTAACTCTGTTCTTTGCCTTTTCAAAAAGTTCTTTCTGAACCGTCCTTTTCATTTACCAACAAATTTGTTTTTTTCTTCTAGTTTCATTGACAGCAAAACGTGTCTCCCCACCACCCCCATCATTGCACAGATATCACATTGAGAATATTGGTATTCAAATTGAAGTTCATAGATGGTTTGAAAAGCGATTTTAGCATCTTCTGCCCCTTTTTTGTTTCTATACCACCATTACCACCCAAATAGAAGGAATGGAGGGTGAAGAGAATTGAGTATTTCTCTTTCTTTTAGAACCCCAAACCCTCCCTACTCCACTCATCCCCAAATGGCTAGCCTCCTGGTGATGTTCCTCTCTGCACTAAGCTATGAAGGATCTCAGAAAACAGCCTCGATCTGATGCTAGGAAGGTACTCAAAGCTTTTCTACAATGCCAGACTTGTAAGAGCTTGTGTCTTTTGGCATAACCTTGAAAAACTCAAGGTCATTTCCAATTCCTGATGGGGAACTGGACCGTCACATTTTAAAACTGTGCATATTTCCCATTTACATTTTATACATCGTGTTGACTCCTTGAGGAGAAGGACTCTTTGGTTTTGTAACCTGTAGTCTTAGATCCTGATGGAATGCCTGCTGAAATCAAATGTTTGTGATTGACTGCATGATCTGAACTCTAGAAAGCCTACATCATCCATAAAGACAGCCAGAGCCATCAAGGAAAGGACAACAGATGTTTAGGACTCCAGATTCATCCTGGTTGAGAAGAGAAGATGGAAAAAAAGGGAAAGAAGGTATCCATGCTTTCAGGAATGAGATGGCATTTCAGGTAAGAGAGGAAATCATGACTCACCTGAGACCAGGCTGTCAGGAAACCAGAAGTCATCTTCTCCTTTACTTCAGTTTTCTCTTCTTGGAAAAAGCCAGAATCTTGAGGAACAAGAACTGACAGAGCAGAAAAAGTCATGAAGAAAATACTTCCTCCCTTTCTTTCTAGTTTCTAGACTTACCAGGATGGAATTACCTACCATCCCCATAATCTCCCAATCTAGATGTAAGTTTACACAGGTTCTTTCCAGAGGGAGAAGTCAATTCCATTCAGAATCCATCTTTTCCTAGAATCAGAAGGAAGGGCCATGGATATAAGAGCCAGGCACCCTAAGGTGATATAAAATATGGGACAAATTCATAGGACTTTCCCCTATGAACCACATGATACTGAATATACATAGCAAGTTCTCTATGGCTCAGTATTTTCTTTACTGAATTAAGAAAAATATTTCACATGTCCTCTATGTCTAACAGGATACATACACAATTATTCTGATGAAACTTCTAGAGACAGATCTATGACAGGTCAGAAAGATAAAATAACATGGTAACAGAGTTTAAAGCCCACCGAAAGATAAAAATAACATCTAGTTACCTTTGATCAGTTCAAATCACAAAACCCAAAGGATAACTCCCGTGGTTCTGAAGAATTCAAAGTTGTGACAGTTGAGTTTCTGTCCATGATCTTTGAGAGACTGGAATACCACAATGTCTTATTTCTAAAAAATAGAGAGACCTGAAACAAATATAGAATGTCAACAGTCATACCTCAAAAAATACAAAATCAAAGGAGACCAATAGTTTTTAAAGATATTGCAAATAATACTCCAAACTATCAGTGGTCCAAATCACTAATTTTTTATGTCATTTATGTAATTTTTAAAAAATTTTATGTAATTAAGAAAATTTTTCCATGGTTACATGATTCATGTTCTCCCCTCCTCTCACCCCCCTCCCATAGCCAACAAGCAATTCCACTGGGTTTTACATGTGTCATTGATCCAGACCTATTTCCATATTATTGATATTTGCATTAGAGTGATCGTTTAGAGTCTGCATCCCCAATCATATCCCTATCGACCCATGTGATCAAGTGGTTGTTTTTCTTCTGTGTTTCTACTCCCACAGTTCTTTCTCTGGATGTGGATAGCGTTCTTTCTCATAAGTCCCTCAGAAAATGTCCTGGATCATTGCATTGCTGCCAGTAGAGAAGTCCATTACATTCAATTGTGCCATAGTGTATCAGTCTCTGTATATAAGGTTCTCTTGGTTCTGCTCCTTTCACTCTGCATCAATTCCTGGAAGTCTTTCCAGTTCACACGGAATTCCTCCAGTTCATTATTCCTTATAGCACAATAGTATTCCATCACCAACAGATACCACAATTTGTTCAGTTATTCTCCAATCAAAGAGCATCCCCTCATTTTCCAATATTTTGCCACCACAAAGAGCGTGGCTATGAATATTCTTGTACAAGTATTTTTCCTTATTATCTCTTTGGGGTATAAACCCAGCAGTGGTATGGCTAGATCAAAGGGCAGGCAGTCTTTTAAAGTTCTTTGGGCATAGTTCCAAATTGCCATCCAGAATAGTTGGATCAATTCACAACTCCACCAGCAATGCATTAGTGTCCCAATTTTGCCATATCCCCACCATTATTTATCATTTTCCTTTGCTGTCATATTGGCCAATCTGCCAAGTGTGAGGTGGTTGTTTTGATTTTCATTTCTCTAATCAGGAGGGATTTAGAACACTTTTTCATGTGCTTATTGATAGTTTTTATTTATCTGAAAACTGTCTATTCATGTCCCTTGCCCATTTATCAACTGGGAAATGGCTTGATTTTTGGTATAACTGATTTAGCTCCTTATATATCTGAGTAATTAGATCTTTGTCAGAGGTTTTTGTTATAAAGATTTTTTCCCAATTGTTGCTTCCCTTCTAATTTTGGTTGCATTGGTTTTGTTTGTACAAAATCTTTT
The DNA here is from genome assembly GCF_027887165.1 of Monodelphis domestica. NCBI lineage: Eukaryota > Metazoa > Chordata > Mammalia > Didelphimorphia > Didelphidae > Monodelphis > Monodelphis domestica. Next base: position 719,820,651 of record NC_077227.1, on the reverse strand, counting down.
TAATTTAATGTAATCAAAATTATTTTTTTATATTTTGTAATTTTTTTCTAACTCTTGTTTGGTCTTGAAATCTTTCCTTTCCCAAAGATCTGACAGGTATACTCTTCTATGTTTACCTCTGACAAAGATCTCTTCAGGAAATAACTGATATAAAAAGAAAGGGCTTCAAATTTTAAAAGAGGTCTTAAGAATAACCTCATTCCTTTTCGGAAGGAATGGGAGATCAAAGGAATGCTGCCAAGAGTTTGCCTTATGCCATCCTTGCAAACAATGAAGAGGGGAAGAGGGGTTAGCTATTCAAGAGTACACACAATTTAGGTGGATTTTAAATTGTCTGTTCCAAAAGAAATCATTATTGACCAAGTGAGAATCTGTTACTGGAAGGTTTCCAGCCATGTTCATTCAGGACTTTGATAAAGCAAGTTTGCCAGATAACACCGAGTTGGGAGAGACAACACTCAAAATCAAAAGACTCAAAGACTAAATGATGAAATTTAATAAAAGGGCAAATGTTAAGTTCACACCTGGGTTCAGTGCATAAGTGGAAGGATAAGAAGTGTTGCTAGCCTGCAGGCTGTGTAAGAAAGGATCAGGCGCTCACCAAGGGGCTTACCAACTCAACAGTAGCCTGGAGTCAGAACAACTGAGCTCAGTTTCATGCCTCATGAAACTTGCACCTCACTGAATGAGGGAGGGGAGAGGCTGTAGCAGCCTCAGGCAGAGCGGGCCTGGACACAGCTATGTTCAGTTCTAGATTCCACATTTTAGGAAGAACTTGGATAAAGGGGAGACTCTGCAGAAGAACATGGTCAGGGGTCCTGCTCCATGTACAAGCTGGACTAAAGGGCCTGTGAAAGAATGTCATTGTCAGAAAGTGAAAGATCTCTTCAAAAACTAGGATGTTTATGCTGGCAACCATACTAGCTGTAATTCAAAGGCTGTTAAGTGGAAATGGGATTAGACTTGTGCTTTTTGTCTCCAAGGGCAGAAGAAGCAGGAATGCAGATTTGATGAAAGTTCAACCATGAAAAACAAAAGCAAAACTTGGCAGCCTAGAACACAAAGTCATGTTTAATGAGATGAAATTAAAGCAAAAAATGAAAAACACTATAACTGGGTTCAATCAATTACACAAATTGGGGAGAGAACAAGAGTTCACAAGAAAAAGACCTGCTGGTCTCAGTGGAATGCTAGCTAAGCACTGTAAGACAACCAAGTTGCCCCATCATCCATTTCTATATTTAGGGGTATGAAGGTTTTTATTCTGGTGCCCCTCTAAATTTCTCACTCGAAGTTCCTTCTGACAAAAATGTTATTTTGGACTGAACGAAGGATTATTTCCTTGACCTGGGCAATGGCCTCAACACTCTGGTGCAGGACTATGCCAGCCTGGAGTCTGGAAAGCGGGAATGGGCCAGATAAATGTGTATACAGGAGGAGGAAGGAAACAGAGCTGAGATTGGCTCCAATAGCCTTCATTTCACTCTAGACCTTTCCCCTCAAACCCTTCAGCAATGGACAGATTCCTCCCCAACATTGCCCCTCTAGGCTTCTGTGTTCCTTACCTCCTTCCCAAGGCCTCTTGAGTTGCTTCAGTCTTGATCTTTTCCCAAATCCTGTCTCCCCAGCCCAAGGAGGTAAATTATAATGCCAACAGCTCTTTCTCATCAACGTTTACAAGAATAATGATGAAAAGCCTCAGAGCAGCTATACTTTGTCCTAAGATAGATTCTTCTTTAGGTCGGTCCTTCAACATTGACACCTGGAAGAGCTGGGAGCCCAAACTGGACCCTTGCAGACTCTCTCAAAGGATTCTGAGGCCAAAGACAAGATGGTGTCACCAGGAGAATCCTACCACCCTCAATCACACTTTTCAACCCAAAGCCATGCACTGATGGCTAGATCCCCAAAGCATATGAATGGGTACAAATTTATTTTAATGCAAACACTGGATTCAAGGCTTTGGAGTCAATATAAAAGCTTCCTATCAGATTTTTTGGCAAGATGCTACCTGAACTAATATGTGTGTGTGTGTGTGTGTGTGTGTGTGTGTGTGTGTGTGTGTGTGTGTGTGTGTGTGTGTGTGTGTGTGTATGTATACCTTCTTTAGCAAAACCTTGAGGTCTGCACTATACTAAATAATTATCAGGAAATCCAGTGAGAAACCACAGTGGTGACTTCTACCCCAGAACTACATAAAGAGGCCCACAGGTATTGGGAAAGGGGGCCCCTTCAATAAAGTGAGCATCAGTGTGATCAAAGATAAGCGTAGAGGATTTCCCTGAGGAAGCCCACAGGTGGTCACAGAAGGCTTCATAAAGAAATCAGCCTGGTGTTGACCAGGGTGGTTAGGACAATAATCTGGAACTGCACAACTCAGAATGGGAGAACAAAGGCTCTGAGGCCCTCAAATCCCTATCCTAAAAGGCCAGAGAGAGCTCTAAAGAGCCATTGGCTAGATCTCTTCTTATCCTCACTATGATCAGAGAAGGATTTTGTCAGCTTTGAAAGGACCAAAAAGTGTCAGATCTCTCTATCTTCCCAGAGGTGTATTAAACACTGTCCCCAGATCATTTCATGGAAGTGTCTGCATTACCTGGGGCCAAAGACAGACTGGACAAATGAGTCTATTATGGCCCAGCAATGCTTAAAGGACATTTCTTGAGCAATTCCTCCCAACCTCTTTCCCATGGAAGAAAATAATTTCTAACAACCAGAAGAGTAGGCTACCCTGTGGCCCCATGGGACTCTGAGCTGAAGATTTCTCTTTGTTCCCCTCCCGTGATTCTTTTCAAGGGATTCAGCTAGAACTCCATATTCAATCTTCCAATTTCTGAAATACTCCCTCTCCAACATGATTAATAATTTATGGATGATCTCTGGGGCATGGTCAATGCTCTTGGCCTATCTGAACATGATTCTTATATGACTTCATTCTAGTCTGAAGATCTTTTTTGTGGTCTAAAGTCTTTTGATTGAGTGATATATCTTCTCAATTTGTTATGGTATCAGAGCTAACATGGGATAGTCCCAACTCAACACATACATATGTATATGTAATTATATGTTATATATATGTATGGATTACTTATATCACTTAAACTTATATCACTTAGGCTTATATCACATAAACAAATGGCACAGCCAAGTGTCCTTTCAGAGACCTAAAGAAGAGCATATATTCTCCCACAACCAAAAACTCCAAAGCTAAAGAGGTTAAATGATTCACCTGGAGTCAAACAGTACACATCTGAGGCTGGGTGTGAACCTAAGACTTCTGGACTCCAGCACACATGGGGAAGAAACAATGTGAGGAGAAGAGACGAAGAGACCCAATGGGATGGAGTGGAAAATAAGGCTAGAAATCCCATCATCCAACCCCTTCCTTGGATATGAGGATGTGTGGGCCAGAAAGGGGGCCAGGGCTGCTCAGGGCTAAAGGTTGATTCAAATACTAAGAAGAGCCTCAGAATCAGGTTTCAAACTCAAGTCTTTTGATTCCAAATAGGATCCTCTCTGCATGGCACGAAAGTAAGGACAAGGATTTGTCAGGGTTGAGGTGGAAGGGTCTGAAGCAGAGAAGGTAGTCGGGGAGCACAACTGACTCACAGCACTCTCCTGTGAACTAACAACCCAGGAGGCAGGTGGTACAAGCAAAGTTATTCTTTTTATTTTAATCTTCAATTTAATTTAATAATGAAGAAAATGAAATTTAGAGAGGAGAGACGATGATGGTCACACAACTAGTTAAGGGTCAGAGCAGGTTTCTCCTGACTCAAAGGGCCTCAGTGTTCTCAATTCATAAAGTTAGATAAGTAAATCCGGAGAGGTAAAATAGGAGGGAAAAAGGAAATTTAGTAGTGGGATTATTACCTGACTGACCTGGATAACTGGAGCTATGCTTTACTTGGTTCTCTTCTCCAAAATTGCCCCACTCCTAATTAAGCATTTATTAAATACTTACACAGTGCAAAGTACAAAAACTGCAGACACTCAACAATGAGTAAATGGATTTTCCAATAGAATTATAAGAATAGATAAAATAAGTAAAATAAGAGATTTTTAAAGTACAACAAAAACTCTGAAGGAAAAAATGGGAAGGAGAATAAATAACTTTGAAAAGAAAGTAGTAAATCTCACTCAAGAAACAAACTCCCTGAAAACTAAAGTGGAGCAAAGAGAAATCAATGAAGCTATGAGAGAGCAAGAAATATTAGAACAAAAACAAAAGACTGAAAAAAAATATAAGATATCTGAGCAAAAAAAAAAATTGTTCTGGTAAACAGGTCAAGGAAAAATACTTTAAAAATCATTGAACTCTCTGAAAACCACATTTTAAAAAACCTCTCAGATCAGATCAGAATCAGAGGGCAAAGTGAGGATAGAAAGAATGCATCAGCATCTCCTGAAAGAAACCACAAAAATAAAACTCCTGGCAATGTCAGCCAAAATCCAGAGCTCCCACATAAAACAAAAAGATACTGTAAGAATCCAGAAAGCAGTTCAAGTTCTAGCAAACCTCAGTAAAGATTACACAAGATCTAGTAGCTTCAACTAAAAACCAAAAAGATCTTGGAATACAATATTCCCAAAAGCAAAAGAACCTATAGACTTACAACCAAGAATAACTTATTTTAAAAAACTGAATATAATCATAAAGGGGGGTGGGAGGAATAGATCTTTAAAGGAAGAGGATTTTTTTTAAAGGACCAGACCTGTGTACTTTGAAAAACAAACACAAAAATCCAGAGAAGCCTAGAAACAAAATTTATTTGAGGAAATGACTATAGATATATGATGATGTAATGCTAACATTCTAATGGGGGAGGGAGGAGAAACAAACTTCAGAATTCTACTGTCTTCAAAAGGCATTGAAGGAATTAAATGAGAAAAGTAGTGGTCCTAGAGATGAACTAGTTCTGTTCTGAGGGATATAAGAAGGAAGAGAGAAGACAGTAATATGAACACTATTATAGAAAGAAGGGGGTAACACTTACTATTTCTTATAGATGAAGTATGGAAGAAAAATATGGGAGAAACACATGGAAGAATGAGTGAGGAGAGTATCATATGAATCTGATCTGAACTGGATAAAAGAGAACTGAAACAAATACACAGAATTTGAGGTAGAAATACATCAAACAGAAATGGGGAAACAGATGGGGAGTGAGAGGATAAATGAGAATAACAATATAGGGAAAGAATATTCAAAAGTATCACAAAGTTTACAAAGGGGAAGGGGGCCATGGGAAGGGGAGGAGAGTAAAGAAGAGGGGAGAGAAAGAAAGGGAAAAACTAGAAACCAAGGATCATCAGTTAGGGAATGACTAAACAAGCTATAGTGTGTGAATATAATAGGATATGACTGCATCTTAAGAAATGACAAAAGAAACACGTTTAGGTAATTTTGTGCAGTGGAAAATGTTGAAAAGTGAAGTAAGCAAAATTGAGAGCACAATTTATATGATGAAAACAATATTATAAAGAAAAATTATTCTGAAAGATTTAAAACTTAAGAAATGACCAACTACATTTTCTGAGGACTTGTGATGAAGCATATTATACACCTCTTGACAGGAAGGCAATGGAATTAGGATGCAGAAGATGATATACATCTTTGGACACAGCCACTGCATTTATTTTGATTGAATATGCTTATTTGTTACAAGGGTATGGTTTTGTTTTCCAGTGAGATTAAGGGGAGTGATAAGGATGCTTTAAAAAAAAAAGAAATGAAATGAGGGCCATTGAAACGGGGTAACAAGATCAGAATTGAGTTTTAGAGAAATAAATTTGCTGTTGTGTGGAGAATAGATTGGAAAAGGGGGAGTGAGATATGGAGATATCAAAGAGGGGGCTTCCCCAATACTCTGGAGAAGAGATGTTGAGGGTGTGAATATATGACAAGATGTGGCAACTGACTGGACATGATAAGCAAATGAAAATGAGAAACTGAGGATGACACCAAGGTTGTAAATCTGGGTGACAGTAAGAGGGAAGTTCAGAAGAGGGGTGGGTTTGGGAGGAAAAGAATTGGCTGTGCTGAGTTTCTGATGGTCTGGACATCAGTCTGACATGTGTGATAGACTGTTGATAATGTGTTGATGGAACTCAGGAGAGAAATTGCTTATATCAAGTTATAAGGCATCTGCATAAAGATAACTGAAGCTGTAGGGAAGACCACCAAGATAGAAGGTCTTAGAAAAAGAAGAGGGTCCAGGTCGCCCACAGGTAGTGTCAAGGATGTAGATAATGCATCTGCATAGGTGAAGGAGAAGCTAAGGAACTAGGGCAGACTATCACAAAAAGCCAAAGATAGTAGCAGAGTGGTCAAGGAGGCAAAGGACCTGAGAAAGGACCTGAGAGGGACCTGGTCCTTCTCCACTCTCCCAAACAACCCCTCCCCCGCCCTCTTTTCCTCTTGACCTTCCCAACTCCTACCCTTGAGCATCCCTCCAGATCCCCCCAGTCTTTCCCTTTTGCTACCCCTCGGGAGATTCTGGGGTCCCAGAATTCTTCCTCTCCTGGTGCCTTCTCTATGAAGGGAACTTGGGTGGAGGAGGGTACCTGCTCTCTCTCCCTTGAGTTCCCTCCAATCTCCAGACCTTGCAGGGGTGAGAGGATGCCTGCTCTCTCTCCTCTGAGCCTCTCCTTTCCCCAGCCTCAGCTCCAAGGGGGGTAGGGGGGGTTGCCTTCTCACCCACTTTTGAGCTTCCCCAGCCTCTATGCCTGAGGAGAAGGGTGCCTCTCTCCTTCCTCAGAAAGCCACCCCCCCATCCGATCCCCTGAGCCTGGGGGGGGGGGATTCCTGTTCTAGTACACAGAGGACCCCCACCCCCCACCCCAGTCAGGTTCTCTAGGACCCCGACGCGCCACTCCGCCCCTGCATGACCCGCCCCCGCCCGGTGCCTCCCTTGGGGGGCTGGGGGGTTGGGGGGCGCCGCGGCCTTGTACGCAACTCAGGGCCTTGTTTGACATTAGAAGAAACTGAGGCGCGGTGGCCAAGGCCGGACTCCTCCTCTGCCCCGCCCGGGGGCTCGCCGGACACGTGGGCAGTGGGTCTTTGTCCTCAGGGATGCGAGGCCCGAGGGGGTGGGGGAGGTCAGAGCCTAGGGCGGAGAGGGGAGGGGCGGAGGCACGCCCCCTCTGTTCACACTCAAGTTCACACTTACGCTCACACTCACCACCCGTTCACACTGACCTGCTGCCCCGGAGCCGCGGCACAAAAAAAAGAAAAGAAACAAGGAAAAGATGGGCTGAACGCCCCAAGCGCCAGGTACTGCGCCGGCGCAGGGGAAGTGCCGAACTACGATTCCCAGAGTCCATCGGAAACCTGGAGGCCCGTAGGACTCTAGGAAATGACGTCTAGCAGGTCCTACGTCTGGGCTTCTTCGCACGCCCCGCCCCCAGTTCAGCCTTGCTCCGGGAGGTCTTTCTCTCTGTATACCTTCCACCTATCTAGAGCCGTGACTGGCGCCGCTGAGGGCGTCGGGTGGCGGGTCGCAAACTGGTCTTTCCCGAGCCTTGCCCGCGACCCTGCAAGGCCAGAAATGGCGTCCTACCCCCGTCACAGGCCCTTCCCGGTTGGAGTGGCACCGCCACTGGGCCCCGAGCACGGTCCTGCCACTGGCCCCGCGGCCCCGGAGGCCTTCGCCCCCACCTGTGGCCTAGTCCTCCTGTAGCATCCCCCGTGGGGAGCCCCCCGCCCTCTAGAGCTCTCTGACCTCTGAGCCCTCGGCTGTCCTGCCCCGCCAGTTCAAATCCAACCTCAGACACTACTACACTGAGGGACCCTGATAAATCATATAACCTCTGCCTCAGTTTTCTTAACTGTAGGGATAATAATAGCACGTATTGTTCAGGGTGGTTGTGAGGATTAAATAAGATAATAGTTGTAAAAGAGCTTCGCACAGTACCTGGGACAGCTTAATAAATGCCTGTTTCCTTTCTCCATGAGAGTAGGGATTGTCTAGCTTTTCTTAGTATCTCCAGGGCTTTGCATAGTGCCTGGCATATGTAGGTGCTTAATAATACTTATTGAGTGACTGGCTGGACAACGCAAATTATTCTATTTGTGTTTTTCCCATGCAGAATCACAAAATGTAGGAGCTGAAAGGGACCACAATTGCCATCTAGTGTAACCTTTCTACATAAAAATCCTTATTGTGACATCCCTGAAAATGGCCATTCAAACATTTAATAATTCCATAGAATGGGCAGACGTTTAAAAAATTCTAAATTTAAGCATCAACTGAAATTGGCATTTGCCTATACATAACGTAAGGTAAAGGATGGCATAAGAAACTGAAAGTTTCAATCTTGTATAGTTTGCTTTTCTTTCTAGAAAATAAATTCAACATGTAACTTTCAAATCTTTCTTGCTAGTCTCTTATTCTTTCTGTCCTCCCTTAGGTGTGTATGTGTGTATAAAGTACTTCAATTACCTTCATTTTGGGTGTGTGAGACCCTCTGCCTTCCCTTTTCTCCCTCCTAGAAAAAAGGCAAAGCATATTTTTATATTGGCCATGTCTGAAAACATATTTCACTCTGTTTCTTGGTTCTATTCTGTTCTTATCTGGGTGGATAGCATGCTTGATCATCTCCTCTAGAATTTGTGCATTGCTCAGAATCCTTAAAGTTGGGTTTTCTTTAAAATGTTATTGTAGCAACTGTCTAGTTCTATTCATTTTACTCTGCATCAGTTGATACAAGTTTTTGGATTTCTCTTAAATTCTTCAAATGGAAGTCAGTTTATGAACAATAACAATCCATTATAATCATATACTATAATTTATTCAGTCATTCCCCAATATTCAGGCATCCCCTTAGTTTCTGATCCGTTGATAAAAAACAAGAATCTTGCCATATTTGAGAACATATGAGTCCTTTTCAAATCTCTTTGAGGTATAAACCTACTAGTGATTATTGCTGGTTTAAAGTATAAGCACGGTTTAGTGACTTTTGATGCACAGTTTCTAGAATGGATAGACTAATTCACAGCTTCACTAACAGCGTTATTATACCTGTTGTATCTGTTTTCCTATAGCCCCTACAACAGTTGACATTTTCCATTTTTATCTTCTTTGCCAGTCTGAAGCAGGAATGGATGTAATTTCTTTAAGTATTAGTGATTTTGAGTGTTTTTTCATCCGTTGCAATAGCTTAAATTTCTTCCTTTGAAAACTGTGTATCCTTTGACCAAATTTTGGGCAATAGTTCATGCTATAAATTTGAATTATAATATTATATACATTGAATATGAGACCTTTATTAGAGAAATTTATTACAAAATCTACCCTCCTCCCCACCCCCAGTTATCAATTTCTCTTTTACTAGTTTGGCTTTGTGCAAAATCTTTAAAATTTTATTTCATCAACATTGTCCATTTTACCTTCTGTGATCTTTTCTAGAACTAGTTTGGCTATGAAATCTTTCTTTATACATAGTTGGGTTAAGTCAATTTCTTCCTTGCTCTTCTTTGTTTATGATGTCACCTTTTCTAAGCCAGATACTCATCTCTAGTTTGTCTTGATGTAAGATGTTAGATTATACCTACTTTCTGCCAGACTGCTTTCCAGTGTTCCCTGCAGTTATTGTCAAAATTTTTATCCTACTAGTTGGGATCTCAAACTCATCACTCCCTGAAGCAGTCCATTCCACTTCAAGCAAGATAAAAATTATCTTTTTTCCCCCTGACATGAGACTTAAATTGTCTTCTGTGAAACATCCATGTAAGATTTCTGCTTCTTTTCCTTACTGTCAAACAAACCTAATCTCTTTTAATATTTGAAGAAGACTCCTAAGTCTTCTCTTCAGCCTAAACATTCCTAATTCCTTCAACTGAACCTTATATGATAAACTCCAGGACCATCACCATCTTGGTGACCCTCTCTGGATACTCTATATCCCTTTTAAACTTTGGGTCCCAGAACTGAACAAAATACTATACATGTGGTCTGACAAGGGCAGATGAAATTATCACCATTCTATTCCTGGAAGTCACATTGATCTATTAACAGCTACTCTTATTTCTAGCCCCCAATATTATATTTTATTTAAAAATTTTCTAAAATATAGGTAAATTATAACTATAGCACCCCTCCCTCCAAATCTTCTAGTTTAATAGTCTTGTCAATGAAGGAAATAAAGTTATTCTGATGTGACAGAGGTTGGCACATAAAGAAAAAGTGCCAGGCTGAAGAATGTGTAGATATGATAATCTCAACAGGAGAGGGATCCCAGGAGGAGAGAATCTTGAGGAGAAGCAGAAGGTTCCTTCTGAAGAGCAGTTGGTCTCTCAGATTGGAGAAGCTGAAGAGGGAGGGGTGAATAAGATTTTCTCCTGAGGGTTACCCACGTTTTCCTGCTTATGACTGTAAATCCTTCCCCCCAACATTTCTCAATTGAAAAGACTCACTGATGAGAAAGCTGAGAAAAGGCATTTGAATCTTTATCAGACTTTACCTCAGCTTCTGTTGCTCTGGATCTGAACTGTGGCCAAGGGGCCAAACTGTGATTTTTAGATTCTCTCCATCTTGCTTGGTCTAGCACCCAGGAATGTGCACACCCACATTACACGGGCATGTGCTAGCAAATGACAAATCAGAAATAGTGGACAGACCCCTGGGCTGTCCTAAGTCAAGCTAAGCTATCATTGGTACAGATGAAATGCAGGAAAGTAATATAAAACCTTTTATATAAGGCACATTACTTCCTCTCCCTTTTTTTCCCTGGAGAAGCGACTGGCTGGCAACGTGCTAAGCGTTCTGACATCTTGGCATGGTGGCACCTATTTGTCTGGTTTTGGCGGTGAGTTTGCCCTTGAGCTGATTCAGGTTCAGGCATTTTGGCTGAGCCCTTTTGGAGTTCAGTAAGGAGGATTCCTTCCTCCTTACTTTCTAGAGCCTCTGGTCTTCCTTCTGGCACTAACCAGGCGGGAGAAATCCTACTCCCTTTCCTTCTTCCTTCTTCTTAATCTCTTTCCACTATATCAATTAAATTCCCATAAATTTCCAACTGACTTGGGTATTTTATTATTTGGGATTTTCCCTGGTGCCCAATTAAATTTAGATTTTAAGTCACAATGCTAAAATTATCTTTACAAAACCCAGGGTCAGTCAAACTGACTTTCTCTCAGGGGGCTCAGGATGCCAAGACCTGAGTTCCCCCTCAAACTCAAAGAGGGAGGGAAAAGGGTTTTAGAGACAGGGATCCCCTTTTCCCACTTTCCTTTCCCATTCTTTCTCTGCCAGTTATTCCTTTGTATTACCCTGATTGAGTTAATTGACATTAAAGTAGTTATTTTTTCCCCAAGCTATGAATCAAGTGTAAGTGAACAGATCAAGGGGAGACCCTTTGGTCTCGAGTAGTAGAGGGGGGACAAGAGGGACAAGAGCAAATCTGGAAGGGCAGTCATAGCTAAGGAGGGAAGGCAGAGGGGTGAAAATCTTCAAACCCCCTCTCCTCTCTCTGAGCCAATCCTAAGCATCAGCTAAACTCTCCTAGATCCTAGTCCCTTTACCATCCCAAAACCTTTTCTCCATTGCATCTGCTGTCTTCCCTGAACCCCGCTTTGAGAAGGGAGGTCTCCATTCTTTTTCTATATATATATACTAAGAGACTTAATCTTCCATTACACTGGAATCACCTGTTCTTGATGAAGCTATGCTGGCTCCTTTTAGTATTTTTTCTCCTTTCTTAGATATTCAACCACTCTTGAATGATCCATTATAAAATATTCCCAAGAAAATGAAGACTAGGTCTTTGGACTATAGTTTTAGACTCTCTTCTCTTTTTTGAAAACTGAGAAATCATTTACCCCTCTCAAATCTTGTGTTATCTTTTCCATTCCATACAGTAGCTTAGCAATCATATCAGCTTATTATTACACTGCATTATTATTTCACTGAAAAGGTGGTTCATCTGGGCTCAATGACTTGAATTCATGTAGGGTATTTAGGTGCTTTATTATCTTCTTGAGTACCAACTCCCTGTGAATAATGTTTATCTTGCCATTTGTAGTATCCAGGCCATTCTCCTTGGCAGAGAACAAAGATGCAAAGAATTATACTGCTCTGCCTTCCCTAGGTTGCTGTTAATTTCTATCTTCTTTCTCACCAAAAAAAAGGAGGAAATTTGTTGTTGTTATCCATAGGTCCCTAATCATCCTCATTTCATTCTGCACTTTAGCATATTTTACACTATTTTATAGGATTATGAAATGCTAATATTCATTCTTTTCCCTTCCTTTGAAATAGATTATATCGGAGGGTATATTTGATGGATACTAGATAACTACTAGATCAGGCAGCTATCTTTCTTTTGCCTACCCTCCTCCCTTTTATACCTCCTTTCCTCCCTCTTCCAGTCTCCCTTTTTCCCCCCTTCTTGCCTTCAGTTTCTCCTTTCCTCTTCTTCTTCAGCCTCGTCACTCATTGTGAGCTATGATGTTTCAGAGGAAATACTCCTTTCTCTTCTTTATCTCAAGTAAGGGTTTATTGGGGAAAACAGGAAAAGATGAAGGATGGAGGTAAGAGAAGTGGGATATCCCTATTATCTACAGTGAGTCTTGGGTTGGAGAATATTGAGAGAAATGACAATTCAGTCACTAGCAGGAAACAGAGCAAGTCAGAGAGAGATATAAGGACTATTGTCCTTCTGCCTTTAAATTAGCCAGGCCACCTCCGGCTTGATTATCCCAAGTCCCAGAGATAAACCTAGCTTCTTCCTTCAGTCACCACCATCAGCCCAAAGCCCAGAAAATAGTCAAGCAGTTGGCTCTTGCCTTCAACTCTTTCCTGGTCACATTCCAAAAGGAATTTTCCTTTGATTGACAGCTGATCAACCTCTAGCTTCTTGTCTTGTTTCTTGTCCTTTTGCATGCCTTATAATTTCTGTCCTCCACACCTTCCATCATCTCTACATTTCTTTTTAAGCATCTAAGTTGTTTGGGAAAATCTTTTCAGATAAACCAAATTTTTCTTATTTATTGGAATTGTTTCCATCTTCAAATTTTCATTGTTAACACTCTCCCAATTCCTTGAAAGCTGACTTTCCCCTGTAGAATTATTTAAATTGTTCATTTACTTAAATAATTTATAATATTCTTCCATGGTTACATGATTGAAGTTCTTACCTCCCTTCCTCCCACCCCCTCCCATAGCCAATGAGCAATTCCACTGTGTTTGATGAGTGTCATTGATCAAGACCTATTTCCTATTAGTAATATTTGCAATAGAGTGAATATTTAGTCTACATCCCCAATCATATCCCCATTGACCCATATGATCAAGCAGTTGTTTCTACTCCCACAGTTCTTTCTCTGGATGTGGATAGTGTTCTTTCTCATAAGTTCCTGAGAATTGTCCTGGATCATTGCATTAATGCTAGTAGAGAAGTCTATTACATTCATTTGTGCCACAGTATATCTGTCTCTGTGTACAATGTTCTCCTGGTTCTGCTGCTTTCACTCTGAATCACTTCCTGGAGGTAATTCCAGTTCACATGAAATTCCTCCAGTTAATTATTCCTTTTAGCACAATAGTATCCCGTCACCAACAGATACCACAATTTGTTCAGCCATTCTCCAATCAAAGAGCATTCCCTCATTTGCCAATTTTTTGCCACCACAAAGAGCTTGGCTATAAATATTTTTGTACAGGTCTTTTTTGTTATTATCCCTTTGAAGTATAAACCCAGCAGTGCTATGGCTGGATCAAAGTGCAGGCAGTCTTTTAAAGCCTTTTGGGCATAGTTCCAAATTGCCATCCAGAATGGTTGGATCAATTCACAATTCAACATTAATGTCCCTATTTTGCCATCCCCTCCGACATTTATTACTTTCCTTTGCTGTCATAATAGTGTGAGGTGGTACCTCGGAGTTGTTTTACTTTGCATTTCTCAAATTACAAGAGATTTAGAACACTTTTTCATGTGCTTATTGATAGTTTTGATTTATCTATCTGAAAATCGCCTATTCATGTTCCTTGCCCATTTATCAACTGGGGAATGGCTTAATTTTTTTTTTTTGCACAGTTGATTTTACTCCTTATACATTTGAGTAATTAGGTCTTTGTCAGAAGTTTGTGTTATAAAGATTTTTTCCCCAATTTGTTGCTTCCCCTCTAATTTTGGTTGCATTGGTTTTGTTTGTTCAAAAACTTTTTAATTTAATGTAATCAAAATTATTTATTTTACATTTTATAATTTTTCCTAACTCTTGCTTGTTCTTAAAATCTTTCCTTTCCTATAGATCTGAAAGGTATACTATTCTATGTTCACCTAATTTACTTATAGTTTTCTTCTTTATAGTTAGTCATTCACCCATTCTGAATTTATCTTGGTGTAGGGTGTGAGATATTGATCTAAACCTATTCTCTCCCATACTGTTTTCCAATTTTCCCAGGATTTTTTGTCAAATACTGGATTTTTGTCTCCAAAGTTGGGATCTTTGGGCTTATCATATACTATCTTACTGAGGTCATTTACCCCAAGTCTATTCCATTAATTCTCCCTTCTGTCTCTTAGCCAGTACCATATTGTTTTGATGACCACTGCTTTATAGTACAGTTTAAGATCTGGTACTACTAGGTCCCCCTCATTCACATTTTTTTCATTATTTCCCTTGATATTCTTGATATTTTGTTCTTAATTTTGTTATTATTTTTTCTAATTCAGTAAAAAAGTTTCTTGGTAGTTTGATAGGTATGGCACTGAATAAATAAATTAATTTGGGTAGTATCATCATTTCTATTATGTTAGCTCATCTTACCCATGAGCAATTAATGTTTTTCCAATTATTTAGATCTAGTTTTAATTGTGTAGAAAATGTTTTGTAGTTGTTTTCATATAATTCCTATTTTTGTTTTGGCAAATAGATTCCTAAATATTTTATTTTGTCTAGGGTGCTTTTAAATGGAATTTCTCTTTTGAACTCTTGCTGCTGAGCTGTGCTGTGTGAGAAAATGATTACCACAGCAGAGAGACTTGCAAGCAGGTGTAAGGAATAGAAGCTTGAAGGACTGTCAATCAAGGAGAGCATAGAAGATTACAGAGAAGAATTTGGTCAGGGAGACAGTTAAGAAAGTCAACATATGAAACTTCACTTCTGCTCTCTGGACTATGAGAGAAGAAGCTAGCAGGCGACTATTTTGAAGTCTTAGCTAGTAATTTAACCTTGGAAAAGATTAGGGCATAGCTCTGAAGATCTTTTTCAAGTTATTAACACTATCCCCTTATAGACAAATCAATCTTACTTCCTTATATTGAACTTTATAATAGATTAGGGAAACCATAAATTCCCTCTGGTCTATCCCAACTCCCTAACTTTCTTCCTTTAAAATAAATCCCCTTTGGAAATTATTATATTGTGAAATTAGTCTATTGAAAGCTGTTGTGAACTTACCATCTCTGAAGAGCTGTTAAGATCAACAGAAATAGATAGGAAGTGAGTGGGGGGAGGAGTGAGAATCTCAGTTTCTCCTCTAACCTTATTTCCTAGTGTCACCATTCCAGCACTTCCCTTCCCTTAAATATCCTAGTGAAGGAGGCTCTATTATATTTGGAAATATATAGAAATGCTGATGATTTATGTGGGTTTATTTTATATTTTACAACTTTGCTAAAGTTGTTATTTCCACTAGTTTTTTAGTTGATTCTTTAGGATTCTTTAAGTAGACCATCATATCATCTGTAAAGAGTGATAGTTTAGTCTCCTCATTGCCTATTTTAATTCCTTCAATTTCTTTTTCTTCTCTAATTGCTACTGCTAGTGTTTCTAGTACAATGTTAAATAATAGAGGTAATAATGGGCATCCTAGCTTCACTCCTGATCTTATTGGGAAGGCTTCTAATTTATCCCCATAGCAGATGATGCTTGCTGAAGTTTTTAAATATATACTATTTATTATTTTTAGGAAAGGCCCTTTTATTCCTATACTTTCTAATATTTTCAATAGGAATGAATGTTTTATTTTGTCAGAAGCTTTTTCTGCATCTATTGAGATAATCATTTGATTTTTGTAGGTTTGCTTGTTGATATGGTCAATTATGTGGGTGATTTTCCTAATATTAAACCATCCTTGCTTTCTTGTTATAAATTCCACCTGATCATAGTGAGTAATCCTCGTGATCACTTGCTGGAGTCTTTTTGCTAGTATTCTATTTAAGATTTTTGCTATGTTCATTAAGAAGCTTGGTCTGTAGTTTTCTTTCCCTGTTTTTGGTCTGCCTAGCTTTGGAATCAGTACCATATTTGTGTCATAAAAGGAATTTGGTAGAATTCCTTTGCTTATTTTGTCAAATAGTTTGCATATTATTGGGATTAGTTGTTCTTTAAATGTTTGATAGAATTCACTTGTGAATCCATCTGGCCCTGGAGATTTTTTCTTAGGGAGTTCTTTGATAGCTTGTTCAATTTCTCTTTTTGATATGGGATTATTTAACTATTCTATTTCCTCTTCTGTTAATATAGGCAATTTATATTTTTGTAAATATTAATCAATTTTACCTAGATTGCCATATTTATTGCCATATAATTGGGCAAAATAGTTTTTAATGATTGCCTTCATTTCCTCTTCATTAGAGGTGAGGTTGCCCTTTTTATCTTTGATACTCTTAGTTTGATTTTCTTATTTCCTTTTTTTTATTAGATTAACCAGTACTTTGTCTATTTTATTTGTTTTTTTCAAAGTACCAGTTCCTAGTCTCATTTATTAATTCAATAGTTCTTTTACTTTCAATTTTATTAATTTCTCATTGATTTTTAGGATTTCCAATTTAGTTTTTATCTGGAGATTTTTAATTTGTTCTATTTCTAGTTTTTTAATTTGCATGCCCAATTCATTGGCATCTTCCCTCTCTGATTTGTTGATATATGCACTTAAGAATATAAATTTTCTCCTGAGTACTACTTTGGCTGCATCCCATAGGTTTTGATATGATGTCTCCTCATTGTCATTCTCTTCAATTAAATTATTAATTGTTTCTACGATTTGTTCTTTAACCAACCAATTTTAGAGAATCATATTATTTAATTACCAATTAATTTTTATTTGCCTCTCCATGTACCCTTACTATTTATAATTTTTATTGCATTATAATCTGAAAAAGTTGCAATTATTATCTCTGCTTTTTTGCATTTGTTTGCAATGTTTTTATGCCCTAATACATGGTCAATATTTGTGAATGTACCCTGTGCTGCTGAAAAGAAGGTGTATTCCTTTTTGTCCCTAGTTTTCTCCACATATCTTTTAACTCTACTTTTTCTAGGATTTCATTCACATCTCTTACCCCTTTCTTATTTATTTTTTGGTTTGATTTATCTAGATCTGATAGAGGAAGGTTCAGGTCCCCCACTAGTATAGTTTTACTATCTGTTTCCTTCTTAAGCTCCAATAGTTTCTCCTTTAAAAATCTGGATGCTATACCATTTGGAACATACATGCTGAGTACTGCTATTTATTCATTGTCTATACTGCCTTTTTTGGAATGTAATTACCTTCTCTATATCTTTTAATCAAATCTATTTTTACTTTGGCTTTGTCAGATATCATAATTGCAACTCCTGCCTTCTTTTTTTCAGTTGATGCCCAATAAATTTTTCTCTAGCCTCTTACCTTTACCCTACAGATGTCTACCTGCCTTGTGTGTTTCTCATAGACAAAAAATAGTAGGATTTTGGTCTCTGATCCATTCTGCTATCTGCTTCCATTTTATGGGTGAATTCATCCCATTCACATTCAGAGTTATGATTGTCACCTGTGTATTCCCCATCATTTTGATTTCTTCCTCTAGTCTTGCCCTTTCTTCTTTCACTATTTCCTTCTACACCAGTGTTATGCTTTTAATCAGTCCTTCTATTCCTCACCCTTATTTTACTTTCCTTCCCATCCCTCCCTTCTTACTCTCCTCTTATTTTTCTTTAAAGTCTATTAAAATCCTTCCCCCCTCCTTTTCCCTCCCCTTTGATACTTCCCACCTTGGTTTTCCCCTCTCAACTTCCCAATAGGGTAAGATAAAATTCTGTGCCCCATATAGTGGATCTAGACACCCTTCCCTCTCAGGATTGATTCCACTGAGAGCAAGGTTTGAGTATTACCTATTAGCACTCTCTTTCTCTCCTTCTTATAATAGTATTCTTCCCCTTCCCTTCCCATGTGCCTCTTTATATAGTATAAATTATCCTATTATCTCTCTGACTCTGGCATGGTAGGTGGATTGGGGGAGGGGTGATCAGCTTGCACTTTGATAGGTATAATTTTACCCCCTTATAGTGTGGAAATGCCCTAACCCTGCCTACCTTCAAGGCTGTTCCTTATGGTAGAGCCCCTTTGCTCATTTGATTTTGATTGTTGTCTTTTTGAGGTGCTTTATATTGGTTGGGTGTGAGGAGAATATCCTTCTACTCTGTGGCCATCTTAGCTTGGATGATCTGCAGAATTTTTTAAATTCAATTTTATCTTCAGTTTTAGATTCTTTCTCTTTTCCCTCCTCAGCTCATTGAGAAGACAAAGGGTGAAGGGAAGCTATTACAAATATGTAGAGTCATTCAAAACAAATTCCTACATTTGCCATGTCCAAAAAGATAAAAAAGAAAAAAGTGGTGAAAATATGTTTCAATCTGTACTCTGAGTGCTCTATCTAGAGGTAGATAACAAGTCTCTTCATGAGTCCACTGGAATTATGGTTGGATATTGTGTTGACCACTTGTCAAGTCTTTCAAAGTTTATCATCTTTATGATATTGTATAAATTATTCTACTGGTTCTACTCACTTCACTTTGTATAACCATAAATAAAGATTCCCATGGGCCACTTAGTGTCTTAGACAACCATATGTATGTATTTCTTTATTACTATATTCACAACTAGAACAGCAATTAGATTCATATAGGAACATCTTAATCTAGTTTGGGCTATACACCCAAGCAGCCCACTAGCTTCATATTTGACACTTCTGATTTAAAGGTATTGATACCTTGGATTCCATCTGAAAACTACTTGTTCATATTTTAACTATTTATTAATTGTGGAATCGACCTTTCCTTATAAATCTAACTTAGTTCCCTGTGTATCTTAGAAATAAGATATTTTGTCAGAGAACTTGCTGTAAAAATTCTCCCCACCCCAGTTGCCTACTTTTCTACTAATTTTAGTTGCATTGGTTTTGTTTATGTGAAAACATATTTTCCATAATAAAAAAATGTCCATTTTACCTTCTGTGAACCTCTCTAAACCTACTTATTTTGAACTTATCTTGATATATGGTGCAAGAGGTTGGTCTATACTTGGTTTCTGCCAGACGACTTTCCACATTACCCAACAATTTTTGTTGAATACTGTAAGAGAGTTCTTGTCCCAGTAGCTGGGATCTTTGGGTTATCAAACACTAAGTTATTGTTCTCATTTGCTTCTATATATTGGATACTGTGAAGATGGCTTTGACTCTACCCATACCTACTTTTAAATTTAATCAACCCAAAGCAAAGACACCCCTACTTAACACTAAGTAGGGGAAGTTCACAAACCACTTATTAAAATGAGATACACCTCCAGAAGCAACTGACTGCTCCCTGGGCAGTGTTAAGGAAATTTAAAGTCTGTAATTGGTCCCCTTAAAGTGGAGGGACAGGAAGGGACATAAAAAAGGGACTATAAAAGATGAACTTCCTAAGTGGTTTTTGGTCTTCATCCTAAATCTTTAGCTTGAAGGACCTAGGGCTGGCAACTTGAACTCTTTCTGGTAAGACTGCTCTTGGATCTTCCCCTTTGGACTGGGACTGTAACTTGGAGCTACGATTTGGGTAAGTGAAAAAAGCTGACCCTCCTTTCCTGGCTTCTAGAGAGATTAGCACCACAGAGGCCTCCCTCTTAGAGTAGGCAATGTAGGTGAAACTCTTGTTTAATTCATCACTGAGCCCTCTGGCTGGGGTTAACAAGCCCTGCTGGAGTGGAGCCAGGTTCCAGAGCAAATATTTAGTGTGTTAGGTTAGATAGCTTCTTTACCCTCCTTTTACATTTCTCTACTTTTTTCTCTACTCTTTCCCTCTCTTTGTAAATAAAGTTGTTAAAAAGTCATTTTGATTTGAGCTATATTAGTTTTTAAAACCAGCAACCACATTTTCTTATATTTAGTCCAACCATAAATTTAATCCCTACAATACCTAATTTGTCTAATTTTCAACTTATTTAAATATTTTTGTGTAAAGAATGTTTTGTATTTGTGTTTTATTGGCACAAAGTTGGGTAAACTTATTGTAATTGTTTTTCATTGATTATGAATTTACCTTTTTAATTTTTGACACTGGCAATTTTTTAAAAGTCAAATTGACTAATGACTTAACTTTTATTGTTGTTTAGAGAAATAGGTCCTTGTTTTAATTTTTAATTCAATGATTCTATTACTTTCAATTTTATTAATCTTTGCTCTTGAGAATTTCTGTTTTGACATTTAAGTGGGAGAATTCATTTTTTGTTTTATTAGTTGCATGGTCAACCTACTGCTTTGCTTTTTCTCTCTTTTCTTAACAAAGTTTTTCTTTCTTTTGACAAAAATTTGGATACTTTTGGCTGCATTCCCTCAAATTTTGGTATGCTATCTCACTGTTGCCATTATTTTTTTCTATGATTTGTTCTTTAATATACCCATTCTTTAGAATTAGTTTCCTGTATAGTTTAATCTTTATTTCACAGACCTCATATTAAATATAATCTTTATTATATTGTGGTCAGTAAAATATGCTTTTCATATTTCTATTTTTGTGCATTTGATTGGGAGATTTTTATGACCTATTATGTGGTCAGTTTTTGTGGTACCAGGCACAACTAAAAATAAGTACACTCCTTTCTATTCTCATTTAATAGTTTCTAATGGTCTAGCACAGTGATGGTGAACCTATGGCATGGATCCCAAAGATGGCATGCAGAGCACTTTCTGTGGGCACATGGCCATCCTCCCCTATCCCAGAGTTTGTTACTAGAAAAGCAGAGGGACTCAGGTGTAGCTGCTCCCTTCCCCTTCTCTACCAAGCCTGATGATATTTTTTCACTTCACCCAACTCTCTGCCCAGCAGCCCAATGGGAGTGCACATGGGGTAAGGTGGGTAGCTCACAGGTGACAGAGCTGAATGGGAGCAGAGTGCTTGGGCCACTCTCCTCCCCCTCTATACAGATGCTGAAGCCATTTCTCACATCACCCATCCTGTGTGGGGTAAGGGAGGGGCACCGGGGGAGGGGCATGGCACAATGTGTATGGGGGTGTAGCACTTGTTCAGGTGTTGTGGTGGGGATGGCTCCTGGCACTCCAGCTCTAAGAGGATCTCCATCACTGGTCTAGTATGTCTTTTAAAAATCTCTATTCATCTTAACCTCTTTCTAGTTTATTTTGATTATATTTATGTCTGAGAGGGACAAATGAACATTCTCTATTATTTTTTGCTATTCCTTCTTCCTCCTATAATTTCTCCTTTAATTCATTTAACTTTTGAGAATTTAGATGGTATCCTATTTAGTGTGCTTGTGTTTGGTATTGATGTTAATTCATTTTATCTTTTACCAAAAGTTTTCCTGTTTACCTTTTTAGTTCTATTTTTGCTTCTGAATTATCTGAGGTGGTTTTTGACTTCTGCCTTTTTTTACTTCACCATAATATTTTGCTGTGGCCCATTTTATCTCTATGTGCACCTTTCTGTATCAAATTTATTTCTTAAAAACAATGTTTATGTTTTCCATTTCTAATCCGTTATTATCCTTTTGGTTTATGGGTGAGTTTATCCCATTTACATTCACTGTTATGGTTATTTTTCCCTCTATCCTATTCTTATACTTATCCTCTTTTGTTCCCTGCCTCTTCTTTGTCTGTTTTGCTTCCAATTAGTGCTTCTTTAAGTTACCATCCCTCTGACTCTCCTCTTTTCCCATTTCCTTGTTGGTTAACATCTATTTCTGTGCCCAACTCTGTGTGTGTGTGGCCTTCCTTCCTTTAATTAATTTAGATGAGAGTGAAGTTCAAGTTTGGTTTTCTCTCCCCTTTCTGTTGTATAAACATTTAAAGTACCTCACTTATGTCATTTTCCTTATTCTTCCTCTCCTTTCCCCCTTCTCCTTTTGCATTCCTCTTCCTCACTTATGTTCCTCTTTTGAGATAATCCAAACATGATAAAATCACCATAGCCCTCTAATTAAATGACTCTTGATGATAAAAGTTCCAAGGAGCCAAATGTATCACCTGCCCATATAAGAATATAGTTTAACCATTAGACCTTTGTGATTTTTCATTCCCCTTCCCATGCTTCCCTTGACTCCTATTTTTGTATGTCATTTTCCATTCTGTCTGTTCTTTTAATCAGTAATACTTAGAAGTCCTTTACTTCATTAAAGATCCTTTTTTCCCCCTGCTGTAGGATTTTATTCAATATTACTAGATGGATTATTCTAGGTTGTAAACCTAGATCCTTTGCTTTCTGGAATATATCCCAAGGTCTCTAATTTTAAAGCTATATTTCTCCATCTCTTTCTCATCATCAACTCCAATATCCTAAAAAGAGTTGTCTTCTTCCTTCCCAGTTCATTACCCCTCCCCCCTTCTCTCCATACTAGTTAAGATAATCAACCATGTTTTTGAATCTTTCAAAATTACTTGCTTATACTTCAATTCTAAATTTCCTCTTTTCTCTCAAAAATTTCTCTTCTACTTCTTAAACCTCTTTAATCCTCTTATAGCCTTTTACATTGTCTTTGACTCTATTACTTTTAATTTAGTATAACTTGGATCAGAATCTATACATAAGGACTATTCTTTAGAAATTCCTCAATTTCTCCAAATTTTCCCTCAAATATAACACTTGACTTAGTTCATAATCCAAGCCACCAGATTGATTTCTGCCTCATGTGACTCAATTTCTTTTTCCTATCTTTCAACAGCAGCCAGAAGTAGAAACCCCTTTGTAACAGAATCAAAGAACTAGAAGGAAAGCACTACAATGACCCCCCATCCAATTCATACTTGCCAGATGGGATAGCTACATTATATTCTTACCCTGTGGGTCTACTCTCATATAGTGCATAAGCTCCCCACTAATGTGTTTACCTTTCACTAGTCAACTAGAGTGAAAAAATAACTCGACATTCACTAAAAAAGGCATACTAAGAAAAGTAGCAACCCCCAAACCTAGGGTGTATTTTCCTGAAGATATATCCAGGAACAAGAAACTGAATTATTTAAGAGGTCAGAAATAGAAAGTCACACATTTATGTAAGTTATGTAGCCAAGGCAGGGCCAAGGTATTATTAGGAAAAGCAAATTATGCCTTGAATGTTTCAGGGCCACTAATATTTCACTGGCTATTGTGGGACACTAATATTGGTTCCTTTAGCTGCTGGTTCAGTTGAAATCCTCAATGGTTTTGTAACCTAATTAAGAGTACAACAGAGTAAGCACTTGGATTCTTTTATTCCTTTTCCCAAGGGTAGAAAAAAATCAGTATATCTTTCTTTAGAAGATCCAGTGCTTATAATTAAAACTCAAGACACTTAAAATCAGTTATCTCTGAGGCAACACTCAGATTTGGTCCTTCCCCCAAAATTTCCCTATACTGCTAGAAAGCTAGATCCTAGTATTATGCTCTCTAGAGAATTTTTTTTTAAATCATCTTCAGGGCAGCTAGGTGGCCCAGTGGAAAGTCAGGCTTGCAGGCATGTCCTGGATTCAAATCTGATCTTAGGTACTTCCTAGTTGTGTGACCCTGGGCAAGTCACATAACCCCTGTTGCCTAACCTTTACCGCTCATCTGCCTTGGAACTGATACTCCATATTGATTCTAAGGCATAATATAAAGGTTATTTAAAAAAATAACCAAACACCCATTATTTTCTTTATCAAGTACTCTTAACCTGGAATCTCTGAATTTAATTTTTTAAAAAACACTATATTTCATTATAATGTTTCCTATGAAATTCTATATACTTTATTTTAGGACTTTTAAGAACATTATTCTGAAAAAGGATTCATAATCTTCACTGGACTGACAAGCAATTCATGATAAAGGAAAGGTTCAGAACTTTTATTCTGCACAGAAAGTTGGAAGTTCAGGAAGCAAAGTTACACAATTCCCTTATTAAAATACATTCAAGCTTATCTTCAATGCAGCTTATATCAGTTATTTTTAAATGTATCATACCCTTCAAGATACAGAAAGTATTTTTTTACATCATCTCCCCAGAACCTAGAATATGCCACCATATAGCAATTTTATATGATCAGAAAGTGACATAGGAACTTAGTCATATTTCCCTCTCAAAACAACCATGTCTGTAGCTGGTGGGAAAAATATCTAATAGTTTGATTCTGCAATGTTGAATAAATTACAATTTCATTTAATGCCAATGGCTCAATATGAATTTAGAAGGCAAAGAAAGTCCCAGGAATCTATGCTGACTCCAATGTTATTTAGCACAAGTACAAAGCAAGAGAAGTATGACTAAATAGCAGTTCATTTGAAGAATATCTGAGACTTTAGTGGATATCAAGCTTAAAAGGAATTATAAAGTGTAAAAGAACAGTAAAAAGGTTAATTCAATCTTAAGCTATATTAGAAGAGACAGAATAGGGGGCAGCTGGGTGGCTCAGTGGATTGAGAGCCAGGCCTAGAGATGGGACATCCTAGGTTCAAATCTAGCCTTATCCACTTCCTAGCTGTGTGACCCTGGGCAAGTCACTTGACCCCCATTGCCTAGCCCTTACCACTCTTCTGCCTTGGAACCAATACACAGTATTGATTCCAAGATGGAAGGTAAGGGTTTAAAAAAAAAAAAAGAGACAGAATACCTAGTATAATGGAGATGATAGTATAGGTCTACTATGACTAATAAAAACACAATTAGAATCCTGTCATCAAATGTAGAAAGAACATTGTTATGTTGAAGACTGTGGAAAAGAGGGTGAACAGAAAGATAAAGGGCTTCTATGTCACATGAGGATGAGTTCAGGGAATTTCACTTGGGGAAAAATAGTAATATCAGGGACATATCAGATGACTAAATATTCGAAAGTTTGTCAAAGCAAAGAGGGAGGCATTTCTATTTAGATACTATAATTAAGAGAAGTGGATATAAAATGCCAAAAAGAAAAAGAAAATAAAAGATTAGCTTAGACCATACAAGAGAAGTCAACTTTTCATGAGTCACTGTTCCCTCATTCTCATTAGAGGTCTTATAACAAAGGCTGCTTGACACTTGTTCTATTTTGCACTAATAACTTTTTTTTCCAGATAAAGGCAGAAATAGATGATCTCTAGAGTCTTCTAACTCTGAAATTCTTTGATTCTGTGAAATTTCCTGGACCTCCCACTCCATTATTATATCTGAACAATTTATTTCCAATGTGAAGTCTCTCACAGACTTTGAACTACATTCATTGGTTTCATTTTCAAATTAAGGAATCAGTGTAGAAGGGAGTTTCTCTCCAGTATGGATTCTTTGATGTTGTAGTAGATTTCAATTACTGATAGAGGTTTTCCTACATTCATCACATTTATAAAGTTTCTCTCCAATATGGATTCTTTGATGTTGAATTAGGAACAATTTAGTGCTGAGATCATTTCCACATTCTTGACATATAAAAGGCTTCTCTCCAGTATGGATTCTCTGATGTTCAACTACGTAGCTATTACTAATGAAAGCTTTTCTACATTCATTACATTTATAGGGCTTATCTCCAGTATGAATTTTCTTATGTTGAAGTAAGTAGCTATTGCTGCTAAAGGACTTTCCACATTCATAACATTTATTGAGCTCCTTGTAAATTATGGATTTTTTTATGTTGCTATTACTCTTGAAAGCTTTCTCACATTCATTACATTTATAGGGGTTTTCTCTAGTATGGATTATTAGATGTCTTGATAGGTCTTGATTACTGATGAAGGCTTTCCCACATTCATTACATTTTTTTGGCTTCTCATCAGTATGAATCCTTTGATGTTGAATTAGGTAGTTACTATTGATGAAAGTTTTCCCACATGTTACATATATAGACTTTCTCTCCAGTATGTATAATTTGATGTCATGATAGATTTCAATTACTAATGAAGGTTTTCCCACATTCATTACATTCATAAGAATTCTCCCCGCTATGAATTCTGTTATGTTCATAGAGTTACTCCTTTTGGCTGAAGGCTTTCCCACATTCCTTACATTTAAAGGGCTTCTCTCCTATGTGAATTCTTTGATGTTCAATTGGTTAGTTGTTACTGATGAAGGCTTTCCCACAGTTGGAACATTTACAGAGTTTCTCTTCTGAATGAATTTTTTTTTAATGTTTTTCTAAGTAAGGTTTTTTACTGAAGACTTTCTCACAAACATTACATTTACAAGGTTTTTTTCCAGAATGATTTTACCTATTTCAAGATGTCGCCTATACTTGAAAGTTTTGCCACATTCATTACATACATAGGGTTTTCCACCACTGTGAATCTTCTTATATTTACAAAGGGTTCCCTTTTGGCTAAAGGCTTTGCCAATTCATTGCATAAATAGGATTTCTCTCCACCTTGAATTCTCTGATGTTTATAGATTTCCCCTTTCTGCTAAAGGCTTTCTTATATCCTTTACATTCAAATGACTTCTCTCCACTATGAATTCTTTGTTGTTGAGATAGGCTTTGAATTTTGTTGAAGGTTTGTCCAAACTCATTACATGTAAACAGATTCTCTCCAGTATTATCTGATTGACAAACAGCTATTTTGTTTACTGTTATTGATTTTTCCACCTATTTCATGTTTGGTATGTTTTCCTTGAGCATCTGTTCCATGTTGAGAAATATGGTTTGAATGATTAATGAAGGGCTTCTTGCATTTATAATATTTGCTAAGTTTCTCACCTACTGAGATTCTATCATAGTCAATTACATTCAAATATTGTTTTGCATTTGCTTCAAAAACTCTCCATTGGGCATCCTGACGGTACTTTTATCCAACTGTATTACATTCATGAAGAAAATCTGGGGAGAGAAAAAAGTGTCAATATTCAATGCCTTCTGTGAAAAAAGGAAACTACCTCACTTCAAGTTCTAGATTCAATCTTCTTTGTCAAGAATGATCCTTCTAGATCAGGTAAAACAAAATTTTATAACAACTAATGCTCAAAGTAAGTGGTAACCTAATGATTTAGAACTTCACAAATGCATGGATTATCCATTATGGGTAGACAAGTAGTTCTGGAAAATATAATGCTAAACCTTTAGTCAATAAGTAACAAAAACTTGTTTACCTACTACAGATAGATGGCTTGTGAACACTTAAAAGAGTACATTGTAGTGGTGATTTAGTAGGAGCAGACTCTATAAACAAAGCTCATTTCCTTTATTATTAAGACTTATGAATATATATGAGGAATGTAAATAGCAAATATCTAACTACTGGTGATGCATTTGACAAAATTTTTCAAGATATCTTTCTTTTAAGTTAAGATTAGAAATCTATAAAGAAACTTAAAACAGAGAAACTGAAGATGCAAAGGGAATAAAAAGTAATAAACCTAGAAAAGAAAATGGTACAGGTAGAAGAATTAATATAAGAAAAAACAATCCAAACATTCCTTCCTCTAAGACTAGAGGAATTAAATGTAAAGTCAGGAGGTTCAGTAGAGTGAGTTTTCAGGGAAAAGGTAAGGAAGTAGCTCCAGAGGGACCCCAGTCAGAAACGTCCTCTATGATTTGTGGGTCTTTAAGAAGAATGCCATTCTAACATTTCAGGGCAATGCACCCTTACTGACCAACTAGGCTGCTGCTTACAATCTCTCTGTTTGGTTTCTATTTACTCACCAAGTTAAAGGCTTCCAGCTGGCAACCCTGGTGCTTCTCTTTTATCCAACTGGGAGATTTCAAGCATATGGCTTGAAATCTGGAAGCCCTGCTCATGAGGAAATAGGAAATTGTTGATATTTGAAAGACACCTCAGAATTCAATCTTAGACAGTCGATCAGTTGAAAAGTATTTATTAGATGCCTACTATGTGGCAGGTACTGTACTAAGTCCGGGGGCTTAAAAAAAAGAGGCAAAAAAAATGACTCTCAAGGAGCTTACTTTCTCTTTAAGGAACACTACAAAGGACCTCTAAAGGATATTCTGTACTGAGTTTGTGTAACCATCAAGTAGCAGGGGTGAAAACAGGATTTTAATTAGGCTTAAAGAAAATTACTCCAT
Organism: Monodelphis domestica; assembly: GCF_027887165.1. Taxonomy (NCBI): domain Eukaryota; kingdom Metazoa; phylum Chordata; class Mammalia; order Didelphimorphia; family Didelphidae; genus Monodelphis; species Monodelphis domestica. The sequence goes on along the minus strand of NC_077227.1, from coordinate 719,792,457 downwards.
TTAAACACATTCCTTACTAAGAAGATGAAAACTTTTCATGTCTTCCAGCAGTTTCACTGGGACTTTAGTGGAAAAATATACAGTAGAAAAACTAGTCTTAGGAGAATCACAATAATGCTTCTGAATACCAAAGCAAAGCAAAGTCTTTTATCTGGAAAAAGAGAGCAGAAACATTGTGCTTCTTTATATCAAAAGATTTAGGAATCTTTCCACATTCCATGTGATCCTAAGAATGTCCTTATATGCAGAGTTAAAACTCAGTGAAGCACTTCATTAAATATTCTATAACCTGTAAGAAGTTCAGCATGCCAAGAAATCCTAGGGGCCAGATGACTCATGAGAAAGAAGCTGTACTTACTTACTTACCAAGGGGGACAAAATTCTCCAGCATCACATCCCTGAACAGGTCCTTCTGCACTGGCTCCAAGAGCCCCCATTCATCCTAGGTGAAATCCACAACCACATCTTGGAATGTCAGTAACTTCTGCAATATCAAAATACATTTCTTTTCACATAAGAGTCTGTCCTTTACACGGAACAAAAATGGTTGAAAAAGCATTTATTAAGCATTTGTCCCTGGAAGGGTGTTTTGGTCTAGAGAATTAAGGGAACAGTGATTGGAACCACAGAAGAGTGAACTGACATATCCTTTCCAAGAACAATGACAGAGTAGGTTTAAATATGGTTCAAGAACTGGAAAGCAGGAGGAAGAGAGAGGTGGGCCCACATACGGAAATAAGGCTGCTAGTGAAAAGATAGCCAGAGTGAAAGTGTAACTTTTGTTGAGCTGAGGTTTAGAGGAAGATTGAAGTAACCACTGACACATCTGAGTCCCGAGATTCATTATAAGCAGTAACATGAAAGGGCTGAATCCTTAGGGCACGGTTTCTGCTTTGGGCAGCAAGACTGCTCACAGGAATATACTTCACAGGAAGTAAGACATGGCACAACAATGGAATAATTTTCAAGGGTTTGGAGGACTCCATTTACAGAGTTTCTTGAGGATCTGCTTACATTTTCCTCCCTTTATAATACTTATTATAATTTTACCTTATTAAGATTTTACAAATCATATCCCAGAGATCCAAGTTAAACATGTACTTACTTCATTCTTCAGCCACCGTCCCACTCCCCCACCCCGATTCATTATATCAATCACTCCTTATCACTGGTCACCCCATTTGGGGCAATTATTCAGAAGAGGGCCACAAATGGAATATTAAAATAAAAATCCTCTCCATGAATAATGTCTAACTAAGATGATACTACTCTTTCCCAAGTTGTTTCTTTCATTTCAATACTATTTCAGGCTATCTTGGGCTTTCTACTTCTCTCTCCCTCTTTCTCTCAGGGACCTCATCATCTCACATGGGTAAATCACTCTTGAATCTTGAGATCCAGCTCAAATCTCTCATTAGTTACACTCTTGCTACACCAACTGCTTATTGGTCATTTCAAACTGGAGGTCCCATAGGCATCTCCAACTCCACATGTTCAAAACAAAATTTATTCCCTCCAGATTCACTCTTTTCCCAAACTTTCCTATTTCTGCCAGGGCCACCACCATTCTTTAAGTCACTCTGGTTTGCAACTTGTCATCCTGAACTTTCTCAACACACATCCAAAATATTGCCAAATCTTGTCATTCTATCACCTCTCTTACATCAGTTTCTACTCACCAGCCACTACCCTAACTTGGACTCTATCTTTTCTAGCCAGCTCTATTCTAACAGCCTCTTAAATGACCTCCCAGCCTCATCTCTTCCAACTCCACTTCATCTTCCACATCAGAAATAGATCTCTGTAGGTGTACATTGACTTGGAAAACCAGAAATGTCTATCTGCTTGCAACAGTGGGCTGAGTTTGACATATCTGCCCCACACAATTACCAAAGTGGTTTTGCTAAAGCACATATCTGTCACACCCCAACTCAGATTCCAATGACACCCTAACTCTGGAATCAAACTTAAGCTTCTGTTTGACATTTAGAGTCTATCATAACTTGTCCCAACCTACACTTGGGCTTTTATGTTATCCCTTTATAACTTCTCATTCATCAGATGAAACATGTACTCCTGCCTTACATAATCTAACTCCGGAGGGAAGCATTAGCAGCTGGAGGGATTGAGGATGTCATCATCATCACTAACAATTAGAGTGCTGTAAGAGTTGCAAAGAGTATCACAAGTATTCTCTCATTTTATCCCAACAATAAGTCTCAGAGGTGGGTGCTATTTATTATCTTCATTTAAGGATAAGGAATCTGAGGCAGAAAAAGGTTAAGTGACTTGCCTAGGGTCATAGTCATTAGGCATCTGGGGCCTGATTTGAGCTCTGGTCTTCCTGACTCCATGTCCAGTGCCCTATCATATGACGTAGCTGTGCCTTATGAGCAGGAATCCACACAAATAGATGATAGACCTGTGCAAAAAAGCCAAGATGGGAATGTCCGAACAAGTTATAGCATATGATTGTCATGGAATACTACTGTACTGTAAGAAATGGTGAGCTGATTAATTTATTTTTCTGAAAACTTCACAAAGTGATGTAACTAATTTAATGAGGATAAAGAGATTCACAAAATTTTGACATAACATGCAAGATTACAGTATAGTTTTCTCTTCTTTCTTCTTAAAGATTTGCAATGGGAAAAATGTCACAAACTTTACTGTAACAAAAATTAATTGCAGTAGATGGTTACTGTGTTTTACTCAAGATTTCTAAAATTAGAAAAAAATGTTCAAACTTTGAAAATAAGTGCAATATGTATATTTTACTCAATATTTCCAGAGTGGGAAAAATATACCCACAAACTTTAGTGTAACAAGAATTAAATGTAATAGATACCAAGTATATTTTACTTAAGCTTTAGAATGAGAAAAGAATACCAACAAACTTTATCATAATGAAAACTGAAACAAGTAATAATGGTATGTTTTATTCAATTTGTAGCCTAAAACCTTTAGTCAGACCATCCAGTAACTGTGTTCCTGTTCCTTGTGACAACTCACAAATTTTGATATCTCTTCTATCTTCTGCTCCAAGGAGATTGAATTCTGATTTTGAATGCACATACGAACTCCCCTGGAGTGTAAAAATGGAGACTTGAACCCAGGACTCCAATCCCCAGAAGTCCTTGCTCACTTCCCAAAATGCTTTGTAATCTCACTGAAATTCTCACCTGGGTGGAGAGCAAATTTATTATTTAAAGAGTCTCCGCCTACAGCTGGGACTCTTCCTGTTTCCGCTTGCAAGCAGAGGGGTCTTTCATGATGTTGGCGAGGTTGAATGGGCCTCTGGGCCCACCTAAACACGTGCCTTTCTTGTATTTTTTAAACTCTTAATCTTAAATAAACCTCTAAAAATATACTTCTAGAGAGAAACTAATTTTTACCTGCTACAGCTTAAACCCAAAAATTTTAATTATAAAAGTTGTGAGTCCATATGTGCATTCAAAATCTTACAGACCTACTGGAGTGGGTCATTGATGTTGGGGAGCCCTCCATACACATTCAGGTTCTTGATGACATCCTTGAGGTCCTGGGCCATGCACTTCAGCTAAGCATCAATGGTCCCACTCTTCTCCTTCACAGCCTCCTCCATAGGGCCAGCAGATCCTCTAGCTCCTTCTGGTGGGACAGGATGAAGCCTAGTTCTTGGTTCAACCTTTTCTGGTCCATTGTAAAGAAGTAATCCTCTCACTGTTTTGAATTAATGTCTGGTCCCATACATTCACCTGGATAGCTTGGTGAAGGAAGTATTTCTCCTGGTCTTCCAATACCAAACTCTATTTATTGATCAAACTTCCCAGCTGAGTACACAGTTATGGGCTGGGGTAATCTGATCCATTGTGGGCCTTGCAGTTGTGATCACTAAAGACAAAGTAGCATTGGTGAAAGGAATGACACTAATACCTGGCAGTGCTGTCAGGGGCTTCAGATTCAAAGCAAAGCCCAAGGTAGAAACTGAAGTCTTAGTAGTGGTAGGAAATAGCTGCACTACTGATCTAGAAAGCTTTAATCCTAATCCTAGCACTCCAAGACTTCAACTGAAGTGGGGGGGCCCCAACCAAAAGGCTTGGGGCAGAAGATAGTGGAAGGATAGAGTGTGCTATGGAAGCAAACAATGTAGGCTCAGAAGTGGTAGTAGGAACAGAAATTGCTAGTGTCAAGAGAGTTTAGAGCCAAAAGCCAATGTAGGTCCTTGATTGATGCTCCAGGCCAATAATCCAGTAGATACACAGCAGTAGAGGTGAATAAAAACCCAAATCCTAAATCACAATGTCAGAGGCTCCTGCTCCCAGCCCAGAAGTGGTCTAGTCGATTAAAACACACACACACACACACACACACACACACACACACACACACACATACATGAAATTATGAATGAAATGAGCAGACTCCAGAGAATATTATATACAGCAACAGAAATATTCTTTGAAGAATAACTGTGAATGTTCACCTCCAGAGAGAGTTGATAAGCAGAAACATGAATGACACGGCTTTATATACACATACATATACACAAAACACACACATCTATGTTTTTATTAAACAATATCTTCTCTAGTATGGAGAGGGAAGGTGGGGAGACAGAAAATTTAATGTAACAAACAAAATTTTAAAATCCTAGATTATATGTATATACATATATGTGAAATGCAGGGTTGGTTTAATATTTTAAAACTGTGAACATAAGCTACTATAACAAAAGAATAAAATCACAATATTAATAGTCAGAGCTCTTGACAATATATAATAGGCAGTTATTTTTATTTAAATCATAGGAATAAAGACTTTTTCTTCATAAGGTAAAAAGAATTTATTTAAAATCAATTAGTATTTTATGTTAGATGCTCTTGCTCACCTACTCATTATTTAGGATTTCATTGATAATTCTCCATTTAAGTCTTTGATTTTTGTTTGTGCGACCTGAACTGATTACTGTTTTTATTGTGTTCAGATCTATAAAGAATGTACTTGTTATTTCTGGCTTTTTATGTTTATTTTTGCAAAATTTTTGTGCCCTAATACTTGAGCCAATTTTCAGGTGCTGTATATGTGAATTTAATAAAAATTGTACCCCTTCTTTCCTTTCTAAAAGGAAAGTTTTGAAAAACATTTCAGTCTCACCCCAACCTATTGATTGAATTGGGAACAAAAAAGAGAGGCCTCTGGCTCCATCATGTCCCAAGAGATGTTTATCTCTGGTCCCACATGACTCCTGGAGTTGGGAAGACTGGCCTCTAACCTTGACTTGAGGACAAGTATGTCCAACCAGAGAGATCCAAGAGAAGTGATGTCATCAGAGTTATAATTTAGGGATCAAGGAAGCAATGGGGCTCTTAGCTAGTGTAAGAAGACTTGAGGTGATTTTGTGTTTCTCTCTCCAACCTACATTCACAATCTAATAAATAATGATAAATCTAAAATATGCATATTCTTTAGCAGGCTCATTTAGAAGATGCCTTAAATCTTTTAAGTTTCTCTGGCAGTTTGTTCAATTCTGTATTTTCCTTTTTGTTTATTTTTCTGTAGGAATTGTCCAGAACTGAGAGAGGGATATTAAAGTTTCCTCTCTGTCTTCTTATGTTTAATTTTTCTTTTATGAACTTGGATGCTAAGGCATTCAGATAATATATTTTTTTAAATAGTTCTGGAACCCTATACATAGCAATTTTAAAAGTAGGAGGAAACTAGATAAATCCACAAAAAAATTTGTGTTCCTATATACTCAAAATCAAACAAGCTTCTAGTAAGCACTTATCAAGCATCGTGCACAGAAATACCAAAAATGAAACAATCAAACAAAAAAATTAAGCAGATTATGGGGGACTTGTAATTTTAAAATTATTAAAGAAGTTTTAATCAAAAGTAACTAGTATTGAGCAAAAAAACAAAAACAAACAAATAAATAAACATGGCATTAAACTAAACACATATAAAAGATGAGTTACTAAAATATCTGTTGAAAATAAAAAAGTGGAAAAAGGATTCTTTATTTAAAGTGTAACTCCAAACCTCATAATATATATCATTAAGTAAAGGATGATTTGTAGACAGAAAAAGTTATAAAAATACAGTGATAGAATGTTTTCCTAAAATATACAAAGATATAATTATTAAACAAGTAGTAGTAGTATCTATACTAGGCTGCTTAAAAATGAAAAATCTCTACAGTGAAAAATAAAATGGAAATTAAAAATAAACTGGGGAAATATGACAAATATACAGGTAAAAGTAGAATATCTAAGAATTCTTTGAATTGAGTTTTATCTTTTTTTCATATGTCATTTTTGGATACTCTTTTGCTCTACTCTCTTACAGTAGTTAAGAAACAAATGACCAGCACAGTTAATGTCGAGCAATCTCTGTCAACTTCTACATCCATGATCAACTTCATCTCTGAAGCTGATTTTTTTTTTTAAACTTAAAAAACTCTCACCTTCTGTCTTAGAGTCAATACTGTGTATTGGCACAGTAATTGGTAAGGGCTAGGCAATGGGGGTCAAGTGACTTGCCCAGGGTCACATAGCTGGGAAGTGTCTGAGGTCCTATTTGAACCCAGGACCTCCCATCTCTAGGCCTGGCTCTCAATCCACTGAGCCCCACCCAGCTGCCCCCTCTCCGATCTTTTCTGAGACCAAAGTTTGTTTTTACAACTACTTAGAATTTAGCTGCCCTTCAGCATTCTTTTCATATGTTGTTGTGATCAATCTGTATGTTTTTCTCTTGGTATTATTTCATTCTATAGGAATTCATATAGATCTTTCCATGATTCTCTAAATTCTTATTTGTCAATCCTAATATACAGTAACACTCCATTATAATAATAAAGCAGAATTTGTTCCATTGGTGCCTAACTGATAGGTATCAACTTTGTTTCCAGGTCTTTGCTATCACTAAAAGAACTATTATTCTTATTTTTTGCATATATTGGACTTTTTTTCTCTTTGACTTCCACTGGTATATGCTCAGCAGAAAAGAGAATGAACACTTCAGTCATTTTTTCCCCACACACAATTCCAGGTTCTCTATCCATTGAATCACCTAGTAAAGCTTTCAGCTATTTGTAAATACAGTTCGTTACGTCTCCTCTGCCAATTTGTAAACTTTTTCTTTATGTCTTGCCTAAAGGCCGAATCTAGCTTTTCTAAATCCTTATCAAATAATAGTAAGTAAAAAATAAGGGGTAGCTAGGTGGCTCAGTGAATCAAAAGCCAGGCCTAGAGATGGGAAGTCCTGGGTTCAAATCTGGCCTCAGACACTTCCTAGCTTTGTGACCCTGGGCAAGTCACTTAACCCCCATTGTCTCACCTTTACTGTTTACTAATCAATACACACTATTGATTCTAATATGAAAGGTAAGGGTTTTTTTTTAAAAATAATAATAATAATAATAATAAAGAGAAGAAACATCCTTGTTTTACTCCTGTTTATATTAGGAAAGCTTTGAATGTTTCTGCATTATGCATGATACTAGCTCTTGGGCTTGCACATATACTTTTTTTTTTTTAAACCATTACTTTCTGTCTTGGAAGCAATATTGAATATTGGTTCCAAGGCCGAAGAGTGGTAAGGGCTAGGTGATTGGGATTAAGTGAATTGTCCTGGGTCACATAGCTGGGAAATGCCAGAAGTTACATTTGAATCCAGGATCTCCTATTTCTAGGCCTAATCTTCTATCCATGGAATACTAGCTGCTCCCCTAACATACACTTAAAAATTTTTTTTTTAATTTTTAAAGGTATTTTTCCATAGTCACAGGATTCATATTCTCCCCCTCCCCTCTTCCCGAACTGACAAGCAATTCCACTGAATTATACATGTATTATCACTCAATACCTATTTTCATATTATTCATTTTTGTAAAAGAATAATCTTTTAAAACCCAAACCCCAAATATACCCATATAAACAAGTGATAAATCCTATCCAGCATATACTTTTTAAAATTAATTTTATCTTTTGCTTTTGCATCACCTAAATTTTCCTCATATCACTGTATCTTTCTGTCCCAGAGAGCCATCCCTTATAACAAAGAATTCTTCAAAAAAGAAAAAGAGGAAGAGGAAAAAAAATCAGCATAATCAATCAGTGCATCATAAAATCTGACAATATAGTCAATATATTTCATACCTGGGGATTCTTATCCCATCCAGTTCTGTAAAGAAGTAGGGAGAGGTATATTCTCAAATCTCTTCAGGGAAACTAAAATTTAAAAGTATAAAAATATTGAAAACAAAAACCAGTTCTTAACAGATAAATGGACAACAGATGTCAATGGAATTCTCAAAAGAGGAAAAACAGTGTAAATTATCACCTTAGCAAAAATATTCAAGCTCACTAACACAAAGAGAAATACCACTTACTAATGATCAAAATTGTAAAAATAGCTTCAAATGATGACTAATGGAGTCAGAGATATGGAAAAACAAGTACAAAGACTATAAGATGAATTTTAAATGAGTAGAATCTTTTTAAAAGATCTGGTAGTAGTATACTGCAAGACTTGCAAAAACAATCATATTCTTATTCCAATAATCCTATTATTGGGAATATATCCAGATATTACAGGGTAGGAAAAACTGTCTTCAATTATTTGTTTTTGGGGCATGGGGTGGGGAAGAAGACACAGGAAATGTACAACAATTAGAGAATGGCAGAATAACTGGTAACAATGTTATAAAATATAGTTAAAATGGATTAGGAATAGAAGGAAACTCAAAAAGACTTCTCTGAAACATATAAAGCAAAGAATGCAAAGTCAGAAAAATTGAGTTGACCATGGACACAATTAATGAATGCCAAAGTTTCTGCATACATCTTTAAGACTGAATGGGGGAAATATAAAAGTTTATATGAAAAAAAAAATTATTTGTTTTAACACTTTTACACAAAGAGATTCTTGTATTCCGAAGCAAATAATTAAATCTGCATTTATGTGTTTTTGTTAGTTACAGTTATGTTCACGAAGAATTAAAAATATTAAACATTTTGATTGTACACTTATGTTTATAAGGGATTAAAAATAAAATCATATAAACTTGAACCATTTTGAGGTCTGCAATTATGCTCATCAGAAATTATTTTAAAATTAGATTGTAATATAAACTTGATGAAAATGATACATTTGGTTAATGTTTACACTTTTGTTCATAAATTATTTAAAAATAAATTTTAAATAAAATAAAAATACATTCATAAATTGTTTAAAGAGAAATTATATAAATGAAAGTGAAATGATTGCTGCTTACTAAATGTTGCTAGAGAAAAGCTACTGTACTTCTTTTCAAATAATATAGCAAATTCAAGACCAATTATTTCTACAAGCACATAGATACACACATATTTATGTAACAAAAAGATAGCACTAACTTCTGGGCCAGCATCTGTTTCTGTACAATTGAGGCAGAGAAATTCAATGAGGAGCTCAATGAGTAATTTTATATTAAATCACATATCCTTTAACAGTACAGAAATATCCTTTAATATTTATGTATCCTTTAACAGTAACTTCGGTACAAAGGTAGACAGCCTTGAAGAAGGATAATAATAGCTAACATTGCTATAGTGCCTATTAATGTTCCAGGCACTGTGTTAGGCACCTTACAATTAGTTTCTCAGCTGATCCTCACAACAGCCTTGGGGGTAGTTGCTGTTTTAGAAATCTATTTTATATATACAGATATATTCTAGATCTACTTTAGATTCCATAGACAAGATTTATAAATCTTTAGGTTTTTCTATTTATACATCTATTTTATAGATAAGGAGACTGAGGCAAACAGAGGTAAGTGACTCTCCCAGGGTCACACTGTGTAAGAGATCAGATTTGAGTTGGGTCTTCCTGACTTGAGGTCCCACGTTCTGTGCACTGTGCCTTGTGGTATGGCGAAAAATACTGGAAAACAGGGATCAGGAGTAGTAGTAGTAAAAATAATAGCCACAGCAGTAACACGATAAAGAGCAGAAAATAGCCTTTTAGGGGCCAGAGGGGAGTGTATGCCCCGCCCCCTCCGAAGGAGGCGGGGCCAGGAGGGAGAAAGGGGGTAGAGAGAAGGGACATGACGTCACTCACGTAGGAGGTCCCGGGGGCCAGTACCCGCAGCAGCTCACGCCCTCCGGGTCCTTGGCTCTCCTCGCTGAGGCGAGGCCGGAGTCCCGACCAGCCAGACCTGGGGGAAGAGAAGTGGGTTATGGCGCTGCCCGCGGGGCAGGATCCCAGCACGACACTCCCTCCATCCCTCCCGGCCCGGGCCCACCTTGTCCCCGAGGCGAAGGAGGGTCCCTCTGGACACACTAACTCTGCACCAGCTGCAACTCCAGCTCCAGACCCGCCCCGGGCCCGGCTCCTGCCATCTAGGGGTCATCGAGGCGGGCCTGGAAGGGGCTGTGGAGGCCATCGGGCGGCTCTTCTCATCGTACAGAGGAGGCAGCTGATGCCCGGAGAAGCTGATGGCTGACGCGGGGTTACACAGCATGGGGGCAGGGGTCAACCCGACGCCTCCGCCCCTCAGGCAGCTCTGGCCCCTCCCCAGTGCGTGACGACGCTTCTTAGTCCTCCGGGACCTGGGGCCTCGGGTGGCTCGCAGAGCAGTGGGGCTGTAGTCAGATCCTAACGCTGGAAGGCCCGCCCCCACACTCTTGCGCCGGCGCACTGCGCATGGCCTCCCAGCCTGTGCAGTGAGGACTAGCAAGACTGGAACTTGGACCTGCGCACACTCAACTCTACAGTGGGATGGGGGCGGGGTGCCAGAGAACTCTTGATAGATTCTGGGAAATGAAGTCCTAGTCATACCCTTACACAGGCGCAGTATCATGACATCCAGCTAGCCTACAAGCTCTTCTGATAACATTGTAGCACTTTGAGAGCAGTTTTTTGGGAGGGAGCAGGAATGGGGCTGGTTGTCTTTGTATGCCCAGGCACTTAGCACAATATTGTAGTACTACTTAAATGTTTATACATTTGACCGGCGCGGGGAGTCTAGAGGTAGCTTGTGTGGATTGGGAGTAGTCTAACTCCTGACAACAACCAGTGAAAATGCAGCAATTTAAATAAAATAGCACTTTGACAAATTAATATAATCAAACTGTTTTACCAGGGGCAGTAATACAGAAAGTAGAAACCCAAGTTTAAGGAAATTTTTAGTTCTCAGCTGAGATAAGAACAGCAAGATTGCCATGTCTGTAAAGCTGTGAACTCAGCTTGGAGAATTATTTATTTCTTCCCTAGAAAATTTTAGACTATTTTGAGATTTTTCACAACTTCTAAACTAAATCCGATTGTGGTATTCCTATGGATTTGGAAAAGTAGTAGGGATGAAGCTACCAAAACGCATAATAGACTTTTGTAGATCTAATTACAAAATACTACTTAAAGAAATAAAGAATAATTTAAGTAGCTGGAGGAATATTCTTTGCTTGTGGCACAGCAGCGCCAAAATAATAAAAATGGCAAAACTACTCATTTAAATGTTTTTAATTTAATTTTAATTTAATATGTCAATCAAATTACAAAAGAGATGCTTTACTGAAAGCAGGTAGGGACACGGGAAGGGGGTGATACTTCCAGACTTCGAACTGTATACTAAAGCAAGAAGGATTTAAATAATCTGGTATTGATTGTTGTTTCCTCATATCTTGTGGAATCATTCACTTCCATTTGATCAAATCTCATTTTTAGGGCGCCATTTTCTTGCTTGAGATTTTGTACTTACTTTTTTAGGAGGCTATTCTCTTCAGTGAGTTTTTGGTTTAAGTTATTGATTTTTTTCCCTATCGTTTTCTTTTCTAAATTTTCTTGTAAGTCTCTCTTTTGCTTAAATAGTTTTCAAGTGTTAGACAGCTTTTTATTTGTCTTTTGCTCATTTTAGGGGGCTTTTTTGTAACTTTGCCTATATGTTGAAACTCAGGATAGAGAGAATATTGTCCTCAGCTTATATTGTGGTCTATTTTGGTGTCTGTGGTCAACTCAACTGCATCTTGGGTCCCAGACTGAACACTCCACAGAGGGGGCTTGACTGGCCTGCTGTGAGAGGCTTGCAACTGTTCAGTTTTGGAGGAATTCTGAAAAGAGAGATAGGCACATTAGTACATTGCTGGTGGACCTATAAATCACCATATCTATTTTATAAAGCAATTTGGAATTATGCAAGTGATTAAAATGTTCATACCTAGAGATTCCATTACTTAGAATTACTGATAGCCTAAAGAGGTCATGAAGAAAAAACAAATTTTCATTTGCTTCAAAATATTTCTTACAACACTTTTTATAATAGAAAAGAATTGGGAACAAAGTAGATGCCCATCAGTGGGGCAATGGTTAAACAAATTGTGGTATACAAGTTTAATGGAATATTCTATATTGTAAAAAATAATGAATGTGAAGAATATAGAGAAGCCTTTAAAGATCTATATGAATTGACATGTAGTGAATTAAGCAGAATTAAAGAGCAATATAAATAGTAACTATAATAAGGTAAAATGACCCATTAAAAAAAGTGAGTGTTGCAAAATTACAAAGAACAGCTGAGATAAAAGAAGAAGTTTGAGAAAACATCACCTTCTTCATCCCTTTGCAGAGGGGAGAGGTCACAAGTATTGTACACTGCACATATTTTCAGACTTTTTCAATGGATCAGTCTATTATACTGATTCTTTTTGTCTTTTGTCATTTGTTATATGAGATGGTTCTATAGGACTGTGAAGGAGAACTACAAATCTCTCCCACTCCAATTTATTCTCCATTTGAATGCCAAGGGAATTTTCCTAAAGCACAGGCCCTGCCATGTTATAACCACTGCCCAATAAATTATAGTGTTCTTATTGCCTTCAGAATAAAATATAATATCTTGTTTGGTATTCAGAACTCTTTATTAACCTGCTCCTAGTTTCTTTAAATCCCTGCTAAAATCTCATCTTCTACCAGGAGCTTTTCCTGATTCCTCTAAATTCTAGTATCTTCCCTGTTGATTATTTATAATTTGTCCAGGAAGCTGTTTGTACATAGTTATTTTCATGTTGTCTTCCCTATTAAGTTGTGAGCTCTTCCAGAACAAGGATGGCTCTTTACCCTCCTTTATATCCCTAGCACTCATCACTTGACCTGGCACATAGTAAGTGTTTAAGAGTGTTAAGATTAAAATTCCCTTGAGACTGTATCCTAATTTATATGTACTTATTAAATAATTTTTAGAAAGTTAGGTCAGAGAAAGAAAAAGCACCATCCACATTTGGCCAGCTGTTCCCCTTATAAGCCTCTTCTGCTTAGCCAGTGCTTACTCATGCTGGCATTCTCCTAGCCACCTCCAGCTGTGGCTGCATGACCATATTATGGACATAACAGTTCACTCCTAGCCTCCTCATCTCTCTGTGGTTACAAGGTAAAAAATAGAGCTATTTCTTTTCCCAGTACAATTTTATACTTCTTGTGATGTCATTTTTCTGAGCCCCTCTGATCTGACAGATACTGAACTTAGTATGAGTCAGAGATCCGTCTTCCCATCTCTTGTGGCCTTTGCAATGGAGCTCTAAGAGATGTCTACCATCTTTCTGGCATGTCTTTGCATCTAGTGCCAATAAAAGCAGATCATCAATATACTGAACTAAATTAGCACCCTTAAAAATGATAGTAGCTAAGGCCAGCTTGTAAAAATGGAGATTTGAACCCCAGACTTCAATCCCCAGAAGTCCTTGCTAGCTCCCAGAATTCTCTCTAATCTCCCTGAGTGCGAGATCACAAATTATTATTTAAAGAAGCTCTCCGCCTACTGGGGCTCTCTTCCTGCTTCTGCTTCCAAGCACACGCTTCTCTCAAGATGTAGTAAATGAAATAGAATGGGTCTTTCGGTCCCTCCTAGGCACATGCTTTCTTATTTTTTATTTTCTTGTTTTCTTAATCTTTAATAAACCTCTAAAATTATAATACCTTTAGTCGAGAAACTAAATTTTTAATCATAACAAACTGTAAAATGTGAAAGAATAAAGGAAATCCACCTCTTCTGGGAACCTTTTCAAGTGAAAGCAAATACTTTCCTAGAATTTATATGGATAGTAATGGAAGAAAGCAGAAAGCAGAAAGGTCTACCATTCTAAAATATGTAGCTTTACTAGGGACTGAGGAGATGATAGTTGTAGGGAACCACGGGAGAATGGAAAGGGAGAATGGAAAAGAGTCAGAGCAGGCAGGTGAGGGAGGAATGAGGAAGAGACTGGCAGGCCAGGCACAACATCTCCAATGTGTCCCACCCATTTTAATGTAGAGTCAAGGACTAAAATAGTGAAAATTACTTCAGAGGTCTCATCCATTACATTTTTAATAAATACAGAGATGGGAAAATGAACAGTGCTATTGTACTTCCCTTCAACTAAATGGACCCTTACCTCTTGTTACAAACAACTCAGAGGCAAGCAAATGATCAGTCAGAGATAGGGATTTTACTAGATATCTAAAATCACTTCTGAAGACCTCTTAAAATCAATTTAAAAAATTTTAGGTCCTTAAATTCCCCAAGGGTTGTATAAAGGTTGTAACCAGTTTGATGGAGTCCATCCATCATCTTCTATGTGACAATTAACAAAGGCAAAAAGGAACAAAAGGCTGTTAAGGCAACATGTGATCTTGATGGATCTGATGACAAACCTAGCATCCATGAAGTCCTCTTTTTTCCATGGAAGAGGGATTGTGCAAGTTGTGTATGGACTTTGTAGCATTCCAAGCATATTCACATCTATGAACTATAAATGATTGTATGATTACTGTGTCTTCAGACACAAGGTAATACTCTGATATTTGTGAATGAAATCTTGACCTGGCCATGCAGCCCATTGCCTAAGGCAAACTCATTAACACTTGGTGCGGAGTCCCATACCGCAGGAAAAGCAAGGGTTGAAATCTACACGCCCAAAAGGTATCACCTTCACCTTGCCACCCAATCTTAATTGTCTGTGCTTTGTAAAGTGATTGCTATGTGCTTGAGAGCACCTCCCTAATCACAGGGGAATAAAAACAGAGGGTGGCCCCATGATTTTTCTCTTGGATCTTCTCTCTGCTCCAGGAACCTCTCTCTATCTCTATCTCTAGTAAACCTTCTCCTCTCCTGAGGCTCTAGCCCCTCTCGGCTTTGCATTCTCTACCTTAATCTCCTCCTCTACCACAAGTTCCATAGTTCTTATATTTTCCTTCCAAGGAGAATATCATAGGGGTTTGCCTGCCCTATTTAAACACCGATTTGTCTGTGTCTGTAATTCTTCACCCTGGTTCTCAGATTCCCTGCCTCTCCTCAGGTCCCTACCACAAAGGAGAACCCCTTCTCTTGTGGGCCCTGTGGGTCGGGGATTCCACAGACTTTTACAATGATATGTTCTTCAGTACAGTCATAGAGGAGATACAAATAAAGACAATGTAACAGAATATATAGCTAATAGCCAAAACACTGTAGCTTAAAATGATTCAGTGTAACAGAAGAGCATAGATCAAATTAATGTATATATATATACTTAAAAAACAAATTTGAATCTTAAAACAATCAGCAAATACGATAAATGTAAAGATTAAAATTAATATCCAGTACTCCAAGTATTATATTTAATAATATTTATTATTATTTATTTGTTTATATATAAATATTTATATTTTATATATTATACATAAATATATGATAATATTTATTATTATTTTTAAAAATAATTATCTTGAAGTATAAGGAAGTAAGGCTAACAAAAAGTAAAAGCCTCTCCTCCCTCTCCTGCCATGGAACCAGAAAACACATTGATGGAAAACAGAAACTGAAAGCTCCCTCCCTGTATGGAGACTCACAAACAGGAAAAGGAAAAGTGTGGTATTTAAATCACTTTAAAAGACTGATATATATATTAATTTAAGGTTGCCAAGAAATTCACTTATGTAATTCCTAAATGAAACATTCAAGTCAGCTGCCAAATTTTTATGGTGTTTTAATTACAACAGGAGGAAGAAAGTATGAGAGAGAGAGAGGAGAGAAAGAGAGAGAGAGAGAGAGAGAGAGAGAGAGAGAGAGAGAGAGAGAGAGAGAGAGAGAGAGAGAGAGAGAAGTTTAACTCAAAACCACTCTGACTCAGGTTGAGCCAAAGTGGGTGTTAAGGCCTTGGATAGCCAAGGCAGGGAAAGGGATAAGTCCTTATCACTCACGTGACCAATCTGAAGGAAAGCAGTCTGCAGGGCTCCTCCAATCTCAAACTCCAGCCTCAAACTGACTCTAGCCCTCCTCACAGGAAGTCCTGAGAACCCCAGAGGCTATTCTATACCTTCTCTAGATGTTTTGGGTCAGGAAAAAAAGGGAAAAAAAACAGAAGCAAAATCCCCCAAACTGACTTTAAATACACTGATGGGCTATGTCCCCTCTCCTCGTTATGCTTGGTTATTTAGAGTGTAGAGGTTGGCACTGGAGACCCCCCTCCCTGTGAAAAACCTCAGTAGCAATCCTGTCAGCCAGGAGTCCAGGGTGAGCTGAAAAAAAATCTGCTTGGATGCTAGAAACAGAGTGGGGCTGGATAGCAAAGGTGTGTTGCTCAAGAGTCTAAAGCCACCTCAGCTGAAAGCTGGGAGTAGAAGCTTCTACTGAAGGTTTGAAACCCATGTTGGGGGCAGGGGGAAGAAGATTTATACTTCACCCCCTGGACAAGACCAAGAAGGCACTACCAAACAGCTCTCAGACCTCCCAGCACAGCTCAGTGTATAGGGTAGGGAGGTCAGGGTGGGAGTGAGAGTGGGAACTGTGAGAGCTGAGGGTATATGGAGTGAGCTCTCCTCTCTTGTGGTGGGCAGTGGCAGCAACAGGAATCAGGGATGGGAGCAGCAGTGGGCAGAGTCGCTAGTCCTCACTCCCTGCTCTCATGGTGGGCAGATCCACTGCACTGGGAAACCTCCTTACCCTTTACTCAAAAGGCTATTAAATTTTTTTTTGAGAATTCTCATTCCAAAGTGGTAGCAAGAAATGTAAGATTAAAAATTAATATACAATACTCCAAGTATTATATTTTATAATATTTATTAATAATAACTTTAAGTAAAGGATAGTGATAGTCTTAGTAAAGAGGAGGCTTCCAGACAAGGAGCATGAGAGAGAGAGAGAGAGAGAGAGAGAGAGACAGAGACAGAGACAGAGACAGAGACAGAGACAGAGACAGAGACAGAGAAGTTACACACCTTTTATCTATACAAAGGTAAGGACACAATGTGGGGACGAGAAAGGAAGGGCTGCTAGGAAATGTAGTTCAAGGGTACAGAATTCTAATTACAAACTAATTTAGGACTAAGCTAAAATTGAATCTTTATCTTCTTAAAGTACTATATGAAACTCAAACTGTCAGTTGAAAGCAACCTAACACACACATAGACACAGATAGTTCTGCAGCTCTCCTCAAAGTCCTATGGGGAATAGGCCTCAGAGTTAGAACTACCTCCTTCAACGTACTGAGAAGGAAAACCCCTCAGTATTTAGACTCAACTAAAAGTGGTAAATTTTTCCTTCTTCAAACTCCTACTATCTGTTCTTCTCAACTCTAAATGCCACCAACCAACTCTCAAAGATAGCCCAAACAGCCATTCCTATTCCCCGAGTCTGTCAGAGAAGATGGAGCCCAGAACTCCTTACCCTCACCAGTTTTATGGTTTTTCTCTTAAAGAGCCAATAGCAGGTTCTGTCTTTTCTCTCTCTTTAAGGGGACAGCGTGATATTAATCAAACTTCATAAAAACTTCTAATCTTAATGAAACATAAACTAAATAAAATCCTTATAGTAGAGTTAAAACTAACCAGAATGAAGTCGGTTTTCCTGATTGGCCAGAGGCAACTGGAACTTGTGACCAGATTTCACTCTTTTCCCATGAACTCCCCCCTCTTCCCTTCTGAGTGCCTAAAAATATTTATTAATTTTCATAGTGGACCTCCATATACTCAGGGGCATGGCTTGTGCCCCAGGCTCTAGGAATCCTCTTAATTCTCAATAAAAAACATTTTTTTTCTTTATATGTTTGATTTATTTCAGGACTTGACAAAGTACTTCCAATTTAATTCTCATTATGTTGGATGTTCTGAGGCAGGCCTCACTTAGGCAGGTCTAGTCGTTCAAAGTTAAGGTCAGAATGAAGTGATACATTAATGCACTAAAATGTTGTATAAAAGGAAATTTAACAGTATCATGGTATTATGGGAAATATTGATCCTGATATAACTTGTTGTTGATAGGTGTAGATAGGCTATTGGGATTTGTAGTTGAGGCATTGCCGTAAAGGCAGGAGACCTCCTCTTCTCCCCACTTGGGCTGCATAGTCAAGGTCATGGGTTGAACTGTGTACGACCTGCCCGGCTGCATGTTCAAGGTTGGAATAGTCAGCATGAGGGAGGTTTGATAAAGACTGTGAGAAACTTGTTTTTCTGCCCTTTTTTGGAATCCTCTTGGTTCCTCCTGGTGCTTGGCAGGTAACGTCATGAATTCCTATGAAGTTGCCCAATTATTGGTTCCTGCTGTTGCTGGGCTGTAACATCATATCTTCCTGTGGTTTTAACCTATATATGCTTTGTCTGAATCCAATAAACTTTGTCGCTATGCATTTCATGTAGCTTCCATTTGTTACTCTTCATTTTAGTTACCCCAAGTAAGGTCACACAGGGCTGGCCGACCCTGTAGATGAGCCTTACAATTGGCATCAGGAACAGGGACATATGTCGTTGTAACCCCGATTCATTTGCTGGTAATAGGATGACAAAGAGTTAATGGCTTCTGCCATGAGACTGCAGCTCAGATGGGCAGAAGAATCGAACAGAGGGAGGGCGGTAGTTGCGGGCCTCTTCTGTTCCCCAACTTTTTCTCTCTCTTTCTTTCGCTTTCTAGTTTATCTTTTAGCAGTAATGGAGAATTCAATTCCTGTCTTTTTAAAGGGCAAAGATTGCCAAGCTCAGCACCGTATACATGCTGCCTTAATGGCACATGGAGTTAAAGTACAGAAAAAGGTGCTAAAGAAATTCGTGTTTCATATAAGACAATTAGTTCCATGGTTTCCTTAAGAGGAGATTATATCTAGTTCAGAATGGGATTGTGTCGGATCAAAGTTTGGTTCCGATGGAGGGACACCACCACCTGATTTTGCAGTCATTTATAATGTAATCTCAGTGCAAGGCTGCATGAACAGTTCCAAGATCTCCTAGGAATGGGTTAACTCCCCTGTTAACACTCTGGGGAGGATTGGGGAGGATAGGTTGTGTCTCTTGAGTAGAGCTTTAAATATGGTGTTCTGCTTACTATAAATGTTCATTATGCCTCTTTGATAATGTTCCAATATTTCTTTCTTGCGACTTCTCGGACAGCTCTAAGCTGTCCCCCAATAGTTCTAAACTGTCCCCTATTAGGGACCCCTTTTCCCCTGGTTCTTTTAATGGAACCCTCCCTTCGGTTCTCTTTGGAGAACCCCCTATGCTGTGTGATGGTCATGCAGAGTTTCAACACTACAGAAATCTGCTCAGTGGTGAGTATACGAGATACTCTAAGGGTGAGAGGGAAATTATATTTTTTCTTTAGAATGGATCCTAAAACACTGATTTTTTTTCAAAGCATGCTTGTCACAATGTTGTGTGTTTCTTTTTATTGTTGTCTTTGTCAAAGTCTTGTCTCTATGTATTTTTAAATTGGACACTCACAAAAAGAAAGAAAATAAAATGGGATACTTGCAAGATTGAACTTGTCTGTCAAAAATCCTCAGCAGAGGACAAAAGCAAATACCTCTTCAATGATTTTTTCCTCTTTCTTCCTTTGGATGGGCCCCCAAGGGAGTGAAAAAGAGAAAAATTCAGAGCAGAAAAAGGGAGATTTTTACTCCACAATTAGAGGCTATTTTTAATTTAAGATTAATGGTTTGATGTATGCAATTTGGGAGGATTGTTAATGATTTTGATATGATACAAATATAATTTTGTGTATTATAGTAACTTCGTCATATTAATAATGTTAATCAGATTTTATTGATCACAACAAAACTCATGGTTAGAAGTTTATTTTGTTAAATATTCCTATGCATAATGGTTTCAGTGAATTTGAGAATTGTCTAAATGTGGCTGATAGCCAGACTGACACAGAGAGGGAATATTTTATTCTATAAGGACAAAAATTGCACTGGCCACTTTATAGATGTAAAAGTCATCCAGAAAAAGTTATTATGTTGTTGAGAAGAACTTATTTTAGAAATTAAATTTGGGATTTTTTCAAATTAGATTTTCATGCATGTACTGTCAGGAGTAGTAACAAGAAATTATATGACACACAAGAAGTTTAAGTGATTAATCTGTTCATGGGATTTAATAATATTAGTACTAAGAATTTGGTATTTTGCAAGAGAAAATTTCTAAACATTGTTGTCTTTGACTAAGGTTATATGAATTGCTTTTAAAAATGTGTACAATGTACAGGAAGGAATTTAAGGGTATATGATATGAAAACTGCAGCCTTTAAATCAAAAAGGGCTTGTCATAAGGATTAAATACAATTCAGGATAGTACCTTTCCTCTACTTACAATAATGGTAAAGAGGAGAAACCAGAAGAAATAAGAGTAATGGATAGAGATACTAGTTGATATTGTGAATCCTAGTGTAAAATATATACAACAAATTATAAATTGGAATTTAATCAGGTATGTAGCAATATTTTGAGCTAAAAGAAAACTAAACTGTAGGTTTTATTCTACTTTAGACAGAAATTTGAGAGGAGTGCACATAAATGCTTTGTACTTCAGTTTGGTTAAACAATGAAACATTGCTAAAGGACTTAATCAAAGTTATTTGGGAGTTGTGGGATTCAAACTAAAATCCACTGAGAATGAATTATTATGAAAGAGGTTTGATAAATTCAATATCATAAATTATAGTAAGCTCACTTGTTAAAGAAGGATGGGACAAGGCTTTTAAGTAATAAATCTAAACTGAGCCAAGCAGCCTTACAATAAATTGCTCAGAAGCTATTAACCCCTTCCTTGCACACAGGAAGGAGAAAGAAGTGCTTATAATTATTCTACACTGATACTTATGAACTGAAATAGGGACCTCAAAGAGTTAACAACCACTCTGTGATATAACTTAAGATGAGTATATTTTAATTGTAGAAATGGAGGTTTTAAAATACTCAAACAAACAAACTTTGCCAGCCCTGTCTGACCAAGTAGCTTGTTTGAAGCTGTGTAATTTTAATGCAAACATTCCATGTCCAGAATGATAAGATTATTCAGCCAATAATATGTAACTTCAGCCCTTCATTAAGACTACATTTTCCTGCTCTGCACATCATCCATTATATGGATTATATTCTTATTGCGGCTGAAGATGAATCCCAAATAAGCAAGTGCTATAGTTAATTGGAAATTACCTTGCAAAAATATCATTTAGTCATTGCTCAAGAAAATATTCAAAAAACAAGTCCCGTACTCTATTCAGGGGCTCAGTTATATGTAACAGCTGTTATGCCTCAAAAATATAATTAAGAAATGACTGCCTTAATACCTTAAATGATAATCAGAAATTGTTAGGTAATATCAATTGGGTTAAGCAATATTCATTTCTTACTACAACTGAATTACAACCGTTATTTAAAATACTGGAAGGGAGTTCTGATTTGAATTTCCCTGGAACTTTGACACCTGAGGCCTCTCTTGCTTTAAAGATAGTAGAAGACAAATTGAATCAGACTCCACTCAACCACTATCAGCCTCAATTAGCCGTGGAAGTGATTATTTTTGCAACTTTAATGTTACCAACAGGTGCCTTAACTGAGAAACAAAGAGTCATTGAATGGTTATATCTAAAAAGCAAAATGGGAAAGGCTTTACAAAGTTATAATTGTCTTATGGTTCAATTAATATGGAAAGGCATAGAACATGTGATCTCAGGTTTAGGATAGTATCCTCATGAAATCCGGGTACCCATTGCTAAAGATATAATACAGAAATATTTACAAAGTCATAACGAATGGTCTTTACTATTAGTGTACCCCATTGCTATTACCACCTACACTCCACAAGGCTTATTTTCTTTTTTGTCACAACATCCTATTGTTTTTCCTCATATTCTAAGAGATCGTCCGGTATCAGGACCTAATGTTTTTTGTTGATGCAAATGCTAATTACAAGACATGATTATATCCATGTCACTGTGGATACTTATTCAGGATTTTTATGGGCTTCCTGCTTGATGGGAGAAAGAACTTCTTATGTTATTAATCACTGCTTAATGACTTTTCAGATGGCCGGTCCCCCCAGCACATTTAAAACAGATAATGGACCTGCTTATACTTCCAAACAAATTTTTCTTTTTTGCCAAACTTGAGATATTCAACACCTCACAGGTATCCCGTACAATCCACAAGGACAAACGGGAGCACAGTAATCAGATCTTAAAAACATTTCTTTTAAAACAAAAAGGGGGAGACAGAGCCCCACATCGATGATTGGCAATAGCTGCATATATTATAAATAATTTGATCTTTACTTCTAATAATATATCCAGAGCTGAAATATTTTTTTTCTCTGCATTCTCTTATGAACAAAATTCAGGTACCATCACTCCTGTGCTCCTGACCCAGAACAAAAATGTGGCATGTGGAAAGATGATAATCAAACTTGGCAAGGACCACCCAGTGGTCCTGCAAGGCCGAGGTTCTGTTTGTGTCTCCACAGGTAAAGACAGAGTATGGCTCCCTTACCGCTGAGTTCGAGAAATTGACCATAAAGAGAAGAACAAGGGGAGGGCGCAAGAAGCCTCGCAAGGAGACTCGACAACGTCTCCATAAGATACTGATTCTTCTGCTTCTATTCCAGAATTTAAGTATAGCTATTGGAATAAAGAGATGGTTTTTTTGGGAACAACCACCTTGGGTAGAGTATGTCAGCATGGGACACGCTTTACCGGAAGTCATCTTATATACAAAAACTAACTGATATTCCTGGCATTTACCATTTTGAGAGACAAGCTAAGGACAACAATGAGGCCAACAATTTGTTTGTGCCTTTCAATTGGAACTGGACAAGTTGAGGCACCCCCAGTGTGCCTCGCAAGAGACCATCCTGCATGCCTGCCCCTCAGATCTCTGCAGGTGCCTTATTATAGTCATTCTGACCTGTCAGACTCTTTATGGACAGGACCTTGTCGTGTAGACAAAGGGGTAAAATATGAAGGTTACGGCCAACTGCAATATCTAGGTTGGCTAGGGGAATCTTGTGATTGTATTTGGGGACAAGAAAGACCTACTTGTCTATATGTGATGGGATATGAACAAAGAGACACTGTTAATATGTTTCCGCCCTTGCTGTCATGTAGATCTAAAAGGGCATCATGTATTCATTGGAAAAATATGATTTGGGTGTATTGGCATAACGACACAAGGTGTACTGGAAAGAAATTGGATTCTTATAAATTTCATGATTGTTTTATAGGAGGATACAGCTCGCCTTTGTGGGTGATGCCCCCAGAACTAATTGGGAACATTCTGCTAATTTCACACAGATTTTGACTGATTATGGGAAAATAGCCCTGGCATTGAATAAAGTAAATATGTCTCATCATGTTAATGTTACTTATAATGGAAAACCCAGTATATAGAAGTGTTACATTCAAGCTAGACACTCAGGGGGATGGTATCACTCACTGGCAGATAGAGCAATAGAAAAATTATCTCAATTAATCAGCTCTAGGATAAGAAGATGTATTTCTTGCATAGTTTTAGGTATTGTAGCCCTGATAGCTGCCATTACTGCTACAACTGTCAGTAGTGTTTCTTTAGCACAAAGTGTAGCTAAAATACGGACCCTGGAACATGATGCAGAATACTTACACGGGCTTGTGCAGAATATAACCAAGGCTTTGCACATACAGCAAGATATTAATATAAGGGTTTTTTATGCTTTACAACAAATATCTAAAGATGTATTGTTACTAACTAATCGAGTAGAAAATTTTAGCTATTAAGGGTAAATTAAGGTGTGATTATTGATATTCAGCTTTTTGTCTTCTTCCTGTTAAAGCTAACACGTCTGATGCATTTGAAAAAATTAAAATGATTTGCAAGGTCTTTGGCTAAAAAGTAATATCTCAGAAAACATCCAACAATTGAACCGTATTATTGATGAAATGGATATTTCCTTAGCTGAGGATCTTTATCCTGAACATATTGCTGATTCTTTATACAATTGGATTAAATCAGGCCAAAGCTGGCTGTCTCCTTTAGCTCAAATGAGTATAACCATATTGACTTTCATACTGTTTGTAATTATCTTAGTAGTCCTTCTTCCCTGTCTATTCCAGTTCCTTGTGTCCAGCTTGGGTAAGACTGGACAAGTTCTGACCCAACACCGGGTACTGTTGCAAAACAAAAAGGGGGGTAGTGGAGGCATTGCCGTAAAGGCAGGAGACCTCCTCTTCTCCCTGCTTGGGCTGCATAGTCAAGGTCGTGGGTTGAACTGTGTATGACCTGCCCAGCTGCGTGTTCAAGGTTGGAATAGTCAGCGTGAGGGAGGTTTGATAAAGACTGTGAGAAACTTGTTTTTCTGCCCTTTTTTGGAATCCTCTCGGTTCCTCCTGGTGCCTGGCAGGTAACATCATGAATTCCTATGAAGTTGCCCAATTATTGGTTCCTGCTGTTGCTGGGCTGTAACATCATATCTTCCTGTGGTTTTAACCTACATATGCTTTGTCTGAGTCCAATAAACTTTGTCGCTATGCATTTCATATAGCTTCCATTTGTTACTCTTCATTTTCGTTACCCCAAGTAAGGTCACACAGGGCTGGCTGACCCTGTAGATGAGCCTTACAGGATTGTTGGCAGTTGAGAACTAGATGGGATGGGCAGCTGATAAATTCTGCTGGAGACTAGTTAAGAAAAACTATTTATTACTACTTAGGAGAATATCAGGGAAAGGCTAATGAAATGAGAATTTTTAGAAGTATTTCCCTATAGCTAAAGGTTTCTAAACTAAATCCCAAAATCTTTCCCCCAAGGGAAGTTTTTGTAATCACCAAGGGTGATTCTCCTTAACACTAGATGGAGACACTAAAAGCAGGTCATCTACAAAGTGGATAAGTCTGTTTTCCTTAAATTGAATGTTGGCTAGGTCTTCTGTTAAAATTTGGGAGAACAAAGTAGGACTTTCCACGAACTATTGGGGCAAAAGACGCCAAGTATTTGTGTGCCCTTCCACCTAAACACAAAGATCTTCTGGGAATCTCTGTGAATCAGGATAGAAAAGAATGCAGAACATAAATCTACTACTGTAAAATACATTGCATTGATGGTGATTGATGAAATAATTGTTGCTGGACTGGGGACTACTGGTTGTCTTTTCACTAGATTTATTTATAGCTCTCATATCATGTACAAAATGATACACTGCTTTTCCTTATCCATCTACCTTAGGCTTTTTTTACTGGCAGGATTGGGGTAGTGTATTCAGACCTGCAAGGATTATAATCTTTTGTCTTATCAGGGACTCTATATCTGGGGTTAGGCTTTCTATTGCTTCTTTAGATAATGGATACTGTGGAATAGATGGGGGTAGACTTCCTCTAGAGGTAATTTTTGCTGGCCCAGAAAATTTTAATAATCCTACATCTGTACAGCTTGATGCCCATAATGCTTCAGGGACGTCTGTAGGACTTTCATCAATCTGTGGCTTTTGCATTTCTAGATCTTCTAAGAACAATACTGGGAATAAATTTAGTGATTTCCGTGGCAGCTCCAGAGAAGTATCACAAGCTGGGGTAGGCACAATTGTTGCCCTCAATTTACACAATAAATTCCTCCCCAGAAGATTTACAGGAGAGTTTGGCATTAGTAATAATGAATGTTCCATACTCAATGGCCCCATGAAAACCATTCTAGGTGGCAACTTCTTCACCTTAAGGGGTGTTACTGAAATCCCTACAATCTTCATTGAACCCACAGTATCACATTGTGTATCTGGTGAGTTTCTTAATATAGACTTAGAGGTGCCAGTACCAAGCAAACAATTGTAAAGAGTACTTCCCACTTTTAATGTTACATAAGGCTTGGTGTTTTTTGGTGGGGAGTGGACTGGAATTATGGGAATCTTTATCTCTGGATCAGGAAACCTATATTCATCTACCTGTCCTTACTCCCTTCATCATTTGCTTCCATATCCAAATTCCCCATTTCTATTCTCAATATGTACAGCTCCAACTCCCCTGGAAAACCTTCATAACTGATCTCCATGTGCACCCTTTTGGGATTCTTGCTTTTGGTTGTTGGCACTAACCACTTGTGAATATTTTGGAAAGGCCCCTTCTTTATATATACTTGCGTTGCTTCATCCTGGTCATTTCCCTGATACACATTTGGAAATCCATTCTTCCTATCTTGATAGTCATACCTAAATGCATTTCCAAACCCATTGCCTTTAAATCCATTGTACCTATTGCACTCTCTGCCTCAGTTGTTGTATTAGTTGTCCCTATAATATCCATTGTTCCTGAAGTTATTGGGAAAGAAACCTCCATTTTGCCTAAAAACCTGTCCCCAAGATCTACAATCCCTCATTAGATGTCCCTTGTGGCCACACATATAGCACCCAGGGTCTTGGTCATTGTAATTCCTTTGTGGACTAGTAAACTGCCTTGGTGGCCTATTGTAACTCATTGTAGATACAATTTTTTTCCCCCTGTTTTTCTGCTTTATAAGTTTTAATTTCAGGTCTTTTATTTCCTTCCTCAGTTCTTCAATTGTTATTCCCATTTTCATGTTTGTCTTTGTTCTCATTAAATATATAAGATGCCACCCGCCTTAATGTGTCTAGGTCCATTTCATTCCAGTCCAGGCATTGTTGTTGAAAATAATTCCTCACCACTGTGCAGGAATTTTTAACAAACTGCCTTCTTTTTTATTTTTTTAAACCCTTACCTTCTGCCTTGGAATCAATACTGTGTATTGATTCCAAGGCAGAAGAATGGTAAGGGCTAGGCAATGGGGGTTAAGTGACTTGCCAGGGTCACATAGTTGGGAAGTGTCTGAGGCCAGATTTGAACCTAGGACCTCCCGTCTCTAAGCCTGGCTCTCAATCCATTGAGCTATCCAGCTGCACCCTGAACTGCTTTCTTAAATACTTCACATTCCATTCCCTGGAAATGTCCAATCCTAGGTATCTTTCAAATAAGTCTATCAGCTTATCCAAAAAAGTGGTGGGTGTTTACCCACTTTCTTGTATTACCTTCTCAAATTTAGTCCAGGTCCCTGGCCTGGTAGAGCTCTCTTTCATTGTTTTAATTACTGACTGCCTCACTTTCACCAGTTGTTCATATCCTTTTAATGAATTAATTTCCCATTTAGGATTCTCTAGAAGTCATTCAGTTGTTTCTGTAACAATATTGACTTTCTCTGTCAAAATCTCATCTAACAAAATTTCAAAATCCAAATAATCAGGGTTGAATTGCTTAATGATTTTCTCAAATTTAAAAAAAAAATTATGGCCACAGGTCCCTCCTCAAATGAGGGAGTACCCTTCTTAAAGCTATCTATATTAGCTTGGGTAAATCCTTTATGCCTGACATTGCTAAGTTGGTGCTCTGGGGGGGAGTCCTGGGACCTTGTGTAGGGGAAAGAAACATCCCATGTTGTTGTTTAATTCTATGATCTCTTGTTCTAGTGTGGTACCCTTTAGCATTTGGTCCATAATCTTTCCTTGCTTGAGAATAATAGCTCATTCAAAACCATCTCTGTAGCCAACCACCTAATCCTAATTATCAAGAATCTCTACTTAGCTAATTAAGAATTTACTCATTACAATGGGAAGGTCATTTAATCAAGATGAAGCATGTGTTCACTTCTCCTCTCCACATGGCAATTGAGTCTGGTCATTGTAGAGTCCTTCAAACGTGGAGAGCCCAACTCCTTTGGGTTCAGGACCTTTTATACCTTACATCAGTAGTATCAAACTCAAGTAGAAATGGAAACTACCTACCTGTACAAAAGGATCCCTACATTCTGTATTAGGTAGTTTTTGTCTTATGTGGTTTATGGTAATAGGAGATTGTTGAGGAAGCACACTGAGTAATAAGTTGGTGAAGTGTCAGACTTTCATCTCCTTTCCCCCTCCAGCCAACTTCCATTGGAGCCCAGCTAGGATTCAGAAATGAGTAAGTTGATTGAAAATCTGATAAATAACTCACTCTCTATGTTAATAACAGGGGTTTATTTTAAGGAAGGAGGGGAAACAGGAGTTGGCTAGGTGAGACTCTAAAATAAAGTCTTAAATTGGGTAACTAAATTATATAGTCCGATAAGAGGGATGCTGTTAACAGGTTTCAAAGGTCTTCAGAGTCAATTGTCAGGGTTTCAGAGAGAAAATAAACAGGCCACAGATAGAGAAAACTCCTGAGCTCTTCTTCCTTTGAGTGTCAAGAAAAAGAGTTCCCAGAAGAAGCTTGTGTGTTCCTGTTTAACTTAGTTCTCCAGGTCACATTCTTCCCTGGAATTCTTCCTTGATGGACAGATCTCCAAGTTTCTATTCATTGCATTTGTTTCTCCTGGTTTTCTGTAGTCTTATTCTCTTACAATCTTTTACACAACACTAATGCAGAAAACCATGTTAATATAATCTATGTTTAATTAGATTTTATTTTTGTCAAATATTTATCAATTACATCTTTTAAAATCCTTGCTTTCTGTCCTAGTAACAGGTCTAGGACAGCAGGGCAAGAGCTAGGTAAATAAGGTTAAGTGACTTGCTCCGAGATACACAGCTAGTTGACTGAGGCAGACTTGAACCTGTGTCCTTTGGACTCCAGGCCTGACTATCCACTATAGCACCTATTTGCCCTACCCAATTATATCTGAATATAGTTCAGGTTCACTTGAGAATATC
The DNA here is from genome assembly GCF_027887165.1 of Monodelphis domestica. Classification (NCBI taxonomy): domain Eukaryota; kingdom Metazoa; phylum Chordata; class Mammalia; order Didelphimorphia; family Didelphidae; genus Monodelphis; species Monodelphis domestica. The sequence goes on along the minus strand of NC_077227.1, from coordinate 719,763,564 downwards.
ATGGATGGGCTTTGTAACTGACACCTTTGTCTTAGGTGACCAATGTACTCTCATGAGTTTGAGACTTAGTCCCTTGGACCAATGAAGTCTCAAGGTCAGTTTCTTTGTCTTTTTAGAGGAAAAGCTAGCTTAGTATATATAGCTTAGATGTTGTTCCTACCAATGGACTCATTACGTTCCAACCCAAAGTTGACACATATCTCAGAATATAATATATGTTTATGTTTCTCCAAGTTTGGGTACATTCATGGAAATGCTCACTAGAACTTTATGTGCTTTAAGGAAAGAATTGGTACAGAAAATTTTTCCATACTCATCACATTTATAAGGCTTCTCTGTGGTTAGAATTTTTTGATGTCGGGAAAGCTGTTTATTACTGATGAAGGTTTTCCCATATTCATTACATTTATAGGGCTTCTCTCCTGTATGAATTCTTTGAGGTTGAATTAGGTACATTTTAGTGCTGAGGCCTTTCCCACATTCATGACATTTATAGGGATTCTCTCCAGTGTGGCTTCTTTGATGTCACAACAGTTTTTGATTACTTACAAAAGCTTTCCCACATTCATTACATTTAAAGGGCTTCTCTCCAGCATGTATTCTTCGATGTTCAATTATATAGTTATTACTGCTGAAAGCTTTCCCATATTCTTTACATTTATAGACCTCCTCTCCAGTATGTATTCTTTGATGTTGAATTAAGTACCTATTATTGCTGAAGACTTTCTCAAGTTCATTGCATTTACATGGTTTCCCTCCAGTATGGATTCTTTGATGTTGAATTAGATTCCTATTACTACTGAAGGCTTTTCCACATTCAATACATTTATAAGGTTCTTCTGTAGTGTGAATTTTTTGATGCTCAATTTTATAGCTATTACTGGTAAAGGCTTTTCCACATTCATTACATTTGTAGGATTTCTCTCCAGTATGAGTTTTTTGATGTTGAATTAGGTACCTATTACTGCTGAAGGCCTTCCTACATTTACTACATTCAAAGGGTTTCTCACCTGTATGAACCATCATGTTTTTCAAGGCTGCCCTTCTCTCTGAAAGCTTTTCCACATTTATTACATTTATATGGTTTTTCTCCACTATGAATTTTTTTATGTTTTCCTAAGTAATGTTTATTGTGGAAGGCTCTACCACATACATTGCATTCAAAGGGCTTCTTTCCAGAATGAAATATCTTATGGATTTCAAGAAGCTGTTTAGAGCTGAAGCTTTTGCCACATTTATTACACACATATGGCTTCTTTCCACTGTGAATTTTCTTATGTTTCTCTCCACTATGAATTCTCTGATGTTTATGCAAGTTTCCCTTTTGGCTGAATGACTTTCCACATTCATCACATTCAAATGGTTTCTCTCCAGTATGAATTCTTTGATGTTGAGATAAGACTTGATTACTGTTAAAGGCTTTCCCACACTCATTACATTTAAAAGGTTTCTTTCCAATATGATTTATTTGATGTGCAATTAGGTTTTGTTTATTGCCTAAGTTTTTTCCATATTCATTACATCCAAATGGCTTCTCTTCAGTATGAATTCTTTGATGTACTAGATGGCATGAATTGATATTAAAAGCTTTGCCAGATTCATGATGTTTAAGGTGTTTTCCTTAACTATATATTCCACAGTTATGAATACAGTTTGAATGGTGAGTGAAGGGTTTCTTGTCCTTATTATAAAGTTACATAGAGCAGTTCCATTATATTCACATACATCTAAAAACTGTTTGAAGTTGGTTTTAGGAAATTGATGTTGTACAACAAGGACTGACTTCTGACTATATTTTTGACCAACTTTTGTTTGACTTCTGTCCAGATTACATTTCTGATGAGACTGGAGAGAAAAAGAAATGCCAACATTCAGTGCTTTCTGTGATAAAAGAAAAAAAAAAGCTTTATACCAGTGATGGCAAACCTTTTAGAGATGGAGTGCTGGGCCCCACCCCCACCCTATCCCTGAGACCAAGTGTCATGCTCCTCCACCCACATGCTAGGTACACCCGACTCCCCTTACCCCACACAGGGGAGGGAGAAAGTGCTCACACTGCGCTGCTGGGCAAAGGGGTGGGGGATGTGAAAAAAAATGTCTTCAGGCACATGGAGGGGGTGGAGGGAGCAGCTCCACCTGAGTCCCTCTGCTTTTCTAGTAACAAACCAGGATGGGGTTGGGGGTGGGAAGGGAGGGTGGCCCAGTGCTGACAGAGAGTGCACTGTGTGCCATCTTTGGCACTCATGCCATAGGTTCACCATCACTGCTTTATACTAATATTGAGATCGATTTCCTTTATCAAGGGGAATGACTATCCATCTGAAAGAGGTAGAAAAAAATTTTTTAGAGAAACTAAAGCCCAAATTAAGTGGGAAGAGAGGAACATGATAGTTAATGGCAAAGAACTTCATAAATAGCTGAATTATCGAGATGAATCAATTCTGAAAAATAGAGACTTAAAATCTGAAGTCATGCTCTGGCAAAAATTTAGCTGCTTGTTAACATGGGGCTGAAGCATTAGAAAAGAACGTGATTATCCCTTAGAGCCAGCATTGATTTAATAAAAGCAGATCACATAAAACAAAGTTCATTTTCTTTATTAATAAGTTTTATGAACTGGGTATGATGGAGGAAAGAGCAGATATCTAGCTTTCAAACAATGCATTTGATAAAATATTTTAAACTGTCTTTCTTGACAAGATGAAGAAATGTGCACTGAGTTTAGGGCCAGTTAAAAAACTTCATGAAAAAACTTCCTGGAATAAAGGATTCTGTCCATCTGGATTATTTTTCTCTAGTTTCATGCCTTATGGATTCTCTGTGGTCTTGTTCAATTCAATAATTCTGGCAATATTCCAGATGAAATCACAGAAGGTACTTACTCATCTTTTGATGATGACATAAAAGTGTATAAGGATACTTGATAGAAACTGAATAGGAAAAATTAAAAATATCTCAGTAGGCTGAAGGAATGGGCCAAAACAAATTATGAAATTTGACATGAATAAATGTGAAGTTCTATGTGCAGGGTATTAAATGTAGCCGACTCTGAGATGATCTTGCTTCCACCTAGCCTTCTCTCTGGACTTTCAGTTGTTACGCAAAACAGCTTCTAGATCCTGTGCCTTGTGAATCTTAAAACTTCTCAAACTCTACCTTAAAACATTTGGTTAAGGCTATTCCCCATTTTAAACAATGAAGGTACTTAGTCAGGAATGTATGTGAGAACTTTACATTACTCCACCCATACTTAGGCACACCTTAGGGGAAGATAAAGTTGTAAAACTCCTTAGTGAACAATGAAAGTCCTTAACCCATACTTATAGTGAGGCAAAAGCCCTTAAGCTAGGTCTATTTTTAGATCTAATACAAAAGGGTGCTAAGTACCTATGAAGGTCAAATTAATCACTAAAAGGTCAGGCAACTTGCAAGGGGCAAGCTTAGCAAGAGGTGTGAACTTACTCAGAAGATGTAATCTACCCAGAGAAGGTGAGAACTAAAAACTAAGAATGGTCAGTCCTTTGGAAAACATCTACTGTGATTGTTAGATGTGAAAATTTAGGGGAGGTGACATAGGAGAAAATTCTCTTTAAAAAGAGGTCAGAGGCCTCTGGACTTAATTCAGCTTAGGAAGCTGAATTGGCTCTCTCTCGGTGGCTGAACTTAGTTGAGCTCAGGAGATGAACTGGAGGGTCTCTCTGAACACTAGAGTTTTGCTTGGGACAATCTTGTGGTGAGTGATTAAAGACTGACTTAGTTTTCTCTCTCTAGGCCCTAGTCTTCCTATTATTTCCTCTTACTCTGTCTCTCTCCCTTTCTTTAATTCCTTCATTTGTATTAATTAAAATCTCCATAAAACCCAGCTGACTTGGGTATTTCATATTTGGGAATTTTTCCCATGGCGACCACTTATTTTTGATTTAAATCAAGACACTAAAAATTATCTTTATGCTTTTGTCAATTCAAAGTCTTGAACCCATATTTTCGCGGTCACAGTTTATGGCAACCACTCTTTTTGTCTGTAACAGTTTATGGCAACCACTCTTTTTGTCTGTAACAGCCTTCCATGAGATTCCCTCCCTGTTGTCATGTATTTGAATCCTGTACCCCCTGCCCCTTGTGGGCACTCCAGGACCCCAGTACTGTATGATGATTCTGGATTGCAATCCCTTTGCCTCAATTAAGAAATCCTTATTATTGCCACTTTGGTAGCTTCTTTGCAAGTTGATGATGGTTAAAATATTAATTACTCAGATCTAGGAGATTTGGTTTGGTAGGAAGTCACATTAGGCAGCTAGGTGTTTTGTTGTGAGGACCAAAGGAGATAAAGCACTTTTCAAGCTAAACTGGCACTAATTCCATCTCCTCAATGAAAATGTGTCCTGATCCTTAATATGGAAGTTGTTTATTTCTATCTATAAAAGTTCATGCAGTTTGAATCTGGCAGTTGCACCCAACTGTAAGCTGCCTTAGGGTGCTAATAAACTCCTTTGTCTTACCCACTGAGTTTGCCCAATTAATGACCAAGGTAAGGCTTGAACCAAACCAAGATTCATTAACACTTACAGTAGAAAGTCTAGGTTTGATATTATAGGTCAAGTGATCATGGCCAAGTCAGAATCTCACCAAGTCTCACTCAGACTCCTCATCTCTAAAATGAGGATAATGTTATTTTCATTTATACCTCATAGGTTGGAAATACACTTTGTAAATCATAAATTCTTACTGCTATATAAGCTACCCAGAAGCAGCTTATAAATGGGAAGCTGTCAATCATAGAACAATAGGGATAGAAGGCAGGTTGTAGAATTTCAAGGAAGAAAAGAAGTTAGGGGAAAATGAAGGAAAAGGTGATAGGCCATATTTTTGTGGTGTTTAGAAGTGAACAGAGATGAAATGGAAGGCAGATAAAACAAGCAAGAGGGAAGTAAAGGTTTTGCTCTTTTAAATAAGTTCAGACTAATATACCTGAAAGCAGAAGGAAAAAACTTGGAAAAGGGAGGGACTCCAGATTAAAAAAGACAAAAAAATCACCATAAGAAAGGATAGTACAGGTAGAAAAATTAGCATCAGTAAAAACCCAAACAACTATTTTTTGGAGGAAGAAGTAAAGGGAACTGTGAGGTCAGAACACTGAGGACAGTGATTTTTCAGGGGGAAAATGAGAAAGAAGTTTCAGAAGGAAAATCAGAATGTCTTTCCATGGCTTTGGACCTTTAAGAAGAAATGCCAGTCCAAGGGACAACTAAGTATCTTAGTGGATAAGAGCCAGGCCTGGAGATGGGAAATCTTGGGTTCATTTCTGGCCTCAGACACTTTCTAGCCATGTGACCCTGGACAAATTCCTTAACCCCTACTGACTCCCCCTTATCTCAATTTGGTGTACTTAATGTGGACTCTAAGACAGAATATAATATAATAATAAAGAAAAAGAAAAGGGCCAGTCTAACATTTCAAGGTAAGACATTCTTCCTGGTATGACTCACTGGAGTGATGCTTGTGATCATCTCCAGTATGACACTGCCTCAAAAAGTAAAGTTCATTCACCGGGGGAAGAACTTCTTGGAATTTCTCTCAGGCAATCTTAGGGCTTCTCTTTTCTCCAATGGTGAAAGGACATCTCCATTGGAAACGAACAGTCCTACTTATGAGAAAAATAATTGAACAATTTCTGTGAGTGAAAAGACATATTAGAATTGAGTCTTGGCTGTTTTCTCTTTGGGAAGTAGAAGGAATGCTAGAAAGGACCTCTGAAAGATATACTGTATTGTATTCTATCGGAGCAGTGGCAGGGTTTGAATGGGATTGAAAGAAAATTCTTCATTTTAGCAAACTTTCTACTATGAAGATGGAAATGTTTCCTATCTTCAAGTAATTATACTAAGACTTTAGTGAAAATGTTTGACTCTGGATGAATATACAATAGGAAAAAGGAAGCAGAAATAACACCAAAGGATTTAGAGATCTTTCCACATTACTGATATGGATGTGGACATGCCTTCAGATGAAATTAAAACTCAGTGAAGCACTTTAACCATCACATAACCTGCCACAAATGAGGAAGCCAGAAGCCCCAGTAGCCAGATAATTCACGAGAGAAAAGCCATCCTTACCCAGGGAGACAAAGTTCTCATAGTTCTCCTGCAACCTGTCCCTGTACATGTCCTTCTGAGCTGGCTCCAGCAGCCCCCATTCCTCCTGGGAGAAGTCCACAGTCACATCCTGGAATGTCAGGGATTTCTGAAATAGCAAAAGACATCCCTTCTCACACAGGGACCATCCCTCATGAATGAATGAAAGGTTTATTATGTGCTAAAAACTATGCAAGGTGCTGGGGATAAAACCCCAAACAAAGACAGTTACTTCCCTCAAGAAGTTTAAATATAGGAGAGTGATAGCCACACAGCCAGGTCTGGAGATGGAAGGTCCTGGGTTCAAATGTGGCCTTAGACCCTTCCTAACTGTAATCCCAATTGCCTAGTCCTTACTACTTTTCTGCCTTGGAACTGATACACAGTCTAGATTCTAAGACAGAAGGTAAGGGTTTTTTTTTAAAGATGATGATGGTCAGGAAGTTAGGAGATAGGAAGTTGGTCTTACAAGGAGGGATTCTCCAGGGTTTGGAGCACCCCCATATCAAGGATTTCTTGAGGATCTATTTCCCATTTTCCTCCTTTTCTACTCTCTACACCATAGAAAATTTTACTTTGTTGCTCAAGGTCAGCCTTATAAACCACTTCCCAAAGTCACACTTCTTTCTAGAGATATTGATCACCCAATTTGGGGCAGTATTATTCAGGCCACAGATGAAATATTAAAATAAAATCTTCCCTCCTGTTATATCTCTACTTAATACAGAACCACTCTCTCCCACCTAAGCTGCTGCTTCTTCATCCCAAGCCCTTTTCCTGTGCATGTCTCCAGCCCAAGTTCTGTCTTGGACTCACTCCCCTCTCTCCCAGGGACCTCATCAGTTCACATGAATGTTTTTATCCTCAAGAAGCTGAAGTTTCCCCATCCATAGATGCAGCCCAGGCCTCCTCCTCAGTTGCAGTCTTACAACATCAACTGCTTACTGGACATTTCAAACAGGATGCCCAACAGGCAACTCAAACTCAACACATCTAAAATATAATTCATCACCATTCCCCCCCTCCCCCCAACTCAATCTTTTTTCCTGCTTGCCTGTTTCTGTTTAGGATGCCCCCATCTATTTAAGGTAACCTCTAGGGTCAGATAGGAGGCTTAGGGGTTATTAGAGTACTGGGTTTGTAGTCAAGAAGACCTGAATTCAAATATGGCCTCAAGCACTTACTAGTTATGGGACCCTGGACAAGTCACTTGATCTCTGCCTATCTCAGTTTTCTCAACTGTAAAATGGGTATAAGAGCATCTATCTCCCAGGGTTGTTGTGAGATACTATTTGTGAGACATTTAGTACCTTGCTTGGTGAGTGATAGGCAATTAATAAATGCCTGTCCTTCCTTCCTCCCTCTACTCATCTCAGCTTGTAACTTCAGTGTCATCCTAGACAACCCGGCTCCTTCTCCCTCATTCTGCACAGCCAAACAATGACCAAATCTTATTATTTCTACCTTTGCAGCATCTCATCTCCCTCTTCTACCCACACCCACCTACTAGTCTAATTAAGACTGTCATGCATGTAGCAGGCACAATTACCATACCTTCTTAACAGCTCTCTGTGTCCTTGAGTCTCTTCTCATTCCAATCCCTCCTCCACATACTTGCCAAAAGATTTTTTTTCTAAAGCTCATCCCTGACATCATTTTCTTATTCAATAAACTCCATTTGACTCTAAGTCAAAAAAATCTGATAAGCACTCTATTACCTCAAGAGAAAGAAGCTCTTCTGTTGGACATCTGAGATGTTTCTCAGCCTTTGCAGGCTCACATATCCCTTCTCCACAGCCTGTCCAGACTGGTCTGTTCCTCAAACATGGAACTCCAATGTCTGTTCCTTTGTCTTTGTAGTGGCTGTCCCTCTTACCTGGAGGGCCTTCCTGCTTTCTCCAGCTTTGGGTGCCTTCCTCTTGTTGTGGGAGGAACAGACCCAAGATGGTGCTAACTGGTGAGAAAATCGAACACGAGAGGTTCTGCTTCTGTCACTGCCCATCACTCCGATACTATCCCGTATCTATTTTGTCCATATCTTTGTATGTTGTCTTCACCTTGAAGGTATGGACTCGTTTATCTTGGAGTTTGCATTTCCAGCACATTGCCTAGTCCCTGGGTCATAGAAGTGCTTTAGAAATGACAATTACAGAATCTGGTCCTCTTCAATGAAAGAATCCCCGCCGTAGCCTTCACGACAAGGGATCATGCAGGTCTATGATTACTGACTGAGTGAGGCTGAGCCCACCTTCTTTTCTGGCTCGTTTTTTAGGACATCTTTTTTTTCTTTTGCCATTTCTCACATATTAGGCTTCTTTGACTTTGTGCATCATATCCGTATGCCTCAACAGCGTCCTCTGGACACCTACAATTTGATAACTTGTAAAGTCTGGTGTTTGCCAACTCACAACAGTAAAAATATGTGTTACTGAGTCAAGAACAGCTTCATAGTTCATAGTCCATTATATAGGTACTGAGGGAAAGTCCAACCTCAGAGTCTCAGACTAAAAATAGACCTGAACGTAGTTTAAGTGAGGAGGGCTAATCCCATCAGGTCTTGACACAATGGTTTCTCTCCCCTTAGGTCAATGTCCTTTATCTAGGTGGGCTTGCTGGATCTTTTCCTTTTGTGTCCATTGTAAAGCATCAGCCCCTCACTGTCCTCATTTTCCTTTGTTACCATTGTAAAGTCAATCAACTATCCCTCTCATCCTCAGTCCCTAGGTTCCCCTAGAAAGGTATTTAAGCTTTCCACTTTAATGGCTCTTTGGAGTTGTCATCTAGCATGGTGGCACTCCCAGGAGTTTGGTGACTAGATATGCCAGAGTCTGGGACTCTTAGTGCATTTATAACACACAGCTCTTCGAGGAGGCCTAAATCTAGCACTAAAACTCCTTTCCTTAATTAAAGAGTAGTTTTTCCTGATTATTTAATAGTTTTGTGTTTTTTTACCAGTTAACAGTCTATATTAAAGAATTATTTGTGGGGGCAGCTAGGTGGCTTAGTGGATTGAGAGCCAGTGAAGGAAGGAGATGCTGGTTTCAAATCTGACCTCAGATATTTCCTAGCTGTGTGACCCTGGGCAAGTCAATTAACCCCAATTTCCTGGCCTTTATCACTCTTCTGTCTTGGAACTAACACTTAGTATTAATTCTAAGACAGAAGGTAAGGGTTTAAAAAGGTTATTTGTGTTTTATCTGTACTTTGTATGCAGTCTGACAACATGCTATTAATTATTTTGGTTATATCTCTGTGCTTTGATGGAAGACCTATAAGATATGTCTCCAAATCTGAGATTATATTTTATGCAAATATTAGCCTTCATCATGGACAAACCAAAGGACATGTAGGGGTTGTTAAGTGTCTACATGCCTCCAACTACTGGGGTGGGTGAGAAACCAGCCAAGCTTAAAGAGTTTCATGTGTTGTGTCTGGTCTACTTCATAAATGTGTGCGTGTGTTTCTGTTTTTTGACTTAGAGGCTTTCAAAAGCCTACTACATGCACTTAGCCTTTCTAGGGTTCATCAAATGTTGACTGACTGATGCTACACCTTTTCCCTTCTATTAGTACAAATTAATTTCCTGTTAGGTGAAACAGACCCACAAATTTTTGGCTTGGATCGCTATTACTCACTCCAAGTACTCTTGTTTTCATTTTTAGTGTCATTTTCAGTTTTTCTTATGGCATGCTGAAGATGAAGATGAAGGAAACAATGACAAATCCATTTCACTGTTCTCCTTCCAACTTAACCCATGATTTAAGATGTTTTCATTAAGATGGCAGTGGGAAGAGGTGGGGGAAAACCCAGCTTTCCCATGTAAACACCAACAAGAAACTGAAAATATATCAAGAAATCCATATAAAGAAACATCAGTAAAGTCCTTCATCTAGTCTAGCACTGCACTAAAAGGTCTCCAAAAAGCTCCAGGGCTGGAAGAAAGATCCTACCAGAGGAAAGTAAGCATGAGCTCAGCTGAAGAGGCCAGAAGATCATGGCGAATCATAACCAAAGAAACCTCAACTTGGAAAGAAGACTATGACGGTGCCCTAACTAGTGACACCAGTCCCAGTGTTATGATTGGAGAAGTGAAGCCTTTCAGCACTTGAAAACTAGGAGAGATGATAGCTAACAGCAAGCTATTAAGTGATTAAGATCAAGACCAAAGAAAGCCTGACTGACTACCTCATATACCTTAGCCCTGGCACAAAGTCCTAAACTGGAAGCTTAAGCTGGAGAAATGAGAAAAATATAAAAAGACATTGAAAACAATGAAAATGTATTACAGATCAAAGGATGCTCAAAGGATAAAATCCAGAAAAAGAAAGTAACTTTACAACATGAACAATCAGTCTTCAGGGGGAAATAACTTGGTCATAAGGCACATAATACTACCTGGGGAAAGTGAAGAAAAGTATTTTTAAAAATATATATCTCACAGAAAAAAGAACTGAAAAGAAAATAAGCATGTTGAAAGAGAAGGAACAAAACTTTATCCATGTAGGAGACTCCTTGAAAACAGAAGAGACCAAACAGAATTCAATGATTCTATGAGAGAGTAAAAAATGCAAAAACACAAAAAATAATGAAAGAAAATAGAAGGTGCCAATTATCAAAAACAACTGGCCCAGAACACAGGTCAAAGAAAGATAATTTAAGAACTGTCAGATTCTCTTAAAAACATGCCCCCCCCCCAAAAGAGTAGCCTACCATGTTCAGGAAGTCACAAATGAAAATTGCCTGAATTTATAAGTACCAGAAGTTAAGGTGAAAACAAAAAGAATCCACTGATTGCTTCCTGAAAGAAATCCTTAAATGAAAACTCTCAGGGATATCATAGGGAAAATCTGGAGTTCCTAGGTCTAAGAAAAATATATTGCAAACAGTCAGGGGAAAAAAGTTCAAATTCCAAGGAACTATATTTGAGATCCCATAAGATTTCAGTTAAGTCAGTCAATAGATATTAATTAAGCACCTACTGTGTGCTGGGCATAGAGACTCTCTGGAGTTCACAGTCCAACCCAGAAGACAGCATGGTAGACCACTGTGTACAAATAAGCAAGAGACATTAAATAGGAGACAGTCTTAGAATTAGAGGAAGGATGTGAGAGTTAAGAGGTCAAATGAAAGGCTTCCTACAGAAGAGAGAATTTTAGCTGGGACTGACAACAACTAGTATAAAGGACAGAAAAATTGTAGAAAATATCAAAAAGCAAAATCTAAAGGCTTATAACCAAAAATAACTTGCCCTATAAGACTGAATCTAATACTATAATAAAAAATACATGTTTATTGAACAGAAGAATTTCACATATTTCTGATGAAAAGGTCAAAGCTTGGAAAACGAGGGGATGCCCATCAATTGGGGAATGGCTGAGCAAATTGTGGTTTATGTTGGTGATGGAATATTATTGTGCTAAAAGGAATAATAAAGTGGAGGAGTTCCATGGAGACTGGAACAACCTCCAGGAAGTGATGCAGAGCGAGAGGAGCAGAACCAGGAGAACATTGTACACAGAGACTAATACACTGTGGTATAATCGAACGTAATGGACTTCTCCATTAGTGGCGGTATAATGTCCCTGAACAACTTGCAGGGATCCAGGAGAAAAAAACACCATTCATAAGCAAAGGATAAACTATGGGAGTGGAAACACCGAGAAAAAGCAACTGCCTGAATACAGAGGTTGAGGGGACATGACAGAGGATAGACTCTAAATGAACACTCTAATGCAAATACTATCAACAAAGCAATGGGTTCAAATCAAGAAAACATCTAATGCCCAGTGGACTTACTCGTCGGCTATGGGGGGTGGGGGGAAGGAAAAGAAAATGATCTATGTCTTTAACGAATAATGCTTGGAAATGATCAAATAAAATATAATTTAAAAAAAAGAAAAAAAAAGAAAAGGTCAAAGCTGAGTAGAAACCCTGAAATATAAATACAGGAATCAAGAGATGCATAGGAAGGTAATTACATTTGAGCAACTGGAAGGAGCTCAATGATGATGAAGTACTTATATTCTAACACGGCGAGGAGGCAGGTGGCCTTCAGATCCTCTAAGGGTCACAGAGGGAGTTCAGTAAAACAAAAGAAGATGGGAATAGTTTTGCTCCATGTCGATGGTCTTATGAGAGGAAAGAAATAAAAGGGAAGGAAGAATTGCACTAAGGAAGAAAAAAGAGACAAAGGTGGTACCAACTGTGTGTCTCATCACTGGGATGTGTGAGGAGAGGAGGGAGGAGAGGCAGACATCACTTGGACTTATCCGAACCAGTCAAAGGAGTGTTGAACACACATACTTGGAGTTTGGGACAGTAATACATGAAATTCACAAGGGACATAAACAATCAAGGAGTTATTGCTTAGAGTTTTTCTGAGCTCTTCCTTCTTCCTTATTTTGGCAAATACTTTACATCTGCTAGTCTCCTGTAGGAAATGCTGCCAGTCCATGGTGCTTTATCCATGACTTATTATTATTAGCATCTATATTGTGAAGATGGGATTAACTCTCCCCTGCCTACTTTCAGATTTAATCACCAGAAATGAATACACCCCCACCTTACGGATTAAGTGAGGGGAGGCTGGAAACCTACATGCTGAAATGGGTGGCAACTCAGAAATGACTGATTTCCCCCCTGGGTAGTCCTAAGCAAAGTTATAAACTGCTATTGGTCTATGTAAAGTGAAGTGACACAAAGAAGAGAATTTAAAGGTGGCAAGAACTTCCTGTGACTAGCTTTTCTCCTTCTAACTTGACCTTCTCGGAGCCCTGGCTTGGGACCTCAGATTGCTCTTGGATCTTCCTTTAGGACTACCACATGGGCAAGTGAAAAGGCTGACTCCTTTCCTGGCTCCTGGAGGGACTAGCCTCTGGAGAGATCCCCACCCCTCCATCTTGGAGGAGGCGGCCTTATGATTGGTGCCCTTGCTTAATTTACTGTAGATCCTCCAGCTGGGGCTTCTGGAGCCTTGCTGGAGTAAAACCAGGGCCAAAGCAAATAACCAATCTAAATAATGGGAACAGATTGAATCCAGAGTCAGTACCTTTCCTGACTAGCACATTAGCTATAGGAGCTGTCCATAAGGTACTCAGACATATCACAGGACAGAGTAACAAGACTAATACATCTGGACCCTCCACAATTTCAGGTTTAGAAATGCAAGATGATAGGTCTGATAAGTGTTGTCAGCAGTCCGTGCCATCAACTAATTTGGGTTTAGGAGGGAAAATAAGTCAGGAGGTCAAAGGAAGGAAGGAAGGAAGGGAGAAGGGAAGGGAGGAAGAGAGGAAGGAAACATTTATTAAGTACTTAATACATGTGCTGTGCTAAATACTTTACAAAATATTTCATTTGGAACAACTGTGAATAACTTAGCAATTTTCAGTAATATAATAATCCAAAACAATCCCAAAGGACTCATGATAAAATAAAATGCCATATACTTCCAGAGAAATTGTTGGAATTTGAATCCTGGACAAAGCAAACTTTTTTTCACTTTCTTAATTTTTTGTTTCCTTCCACAAAAGGATTCCTATGGAAAAAATGTCTTACATGATCGCACACATAAAATTTCTATGAGATTACCATTCTTTTAAAAATGTTAGAAACTGTTTTTACATGAAATTGGGGAAAAATAAAATGAAATAAAAAAGAAATATCTCATTTGATCCTTAACACAATCTTGGGAGATAATTATTATTATCCTCATTTTACAATTGAGGAAACCAAGGCAGAGAGAGGTTTAGTGACTTGCCCAGAGTCACCTGACTGGTGAGTGTCTGAAGTCACATTTGAATTCTCTTCCTGCTCTCAAGCACCACCTTTAACAAGAAGCTAGTAGCCTTATTTCCAAAACTGTCTTAATTACTTTATACTGATTTGTAAAGCAGCTAGGTGTAAGGTTTTTAAGGTAGAGGATAGAGTACCAGGTCTAGGGTTCAAATCTAGATTCAGACACTTACCAGTGCTGTGACCTTGGGCAAGTCACTTAACCCTGTCTGCCTCAGTTTCCTCATCTGTAAAATGAGTCAGAGAAGGAAATGACAAACCATTGTAATATTTTTTTTTTTGCCAAGAATACCCTAAATGGGGCATGAAGTCAGCTAGGACTGAACAATTGATTTGCATTTCCTTTATATGTATTCTATAGATACTTTGAAGCTACACACACATCTCCCTCTTTAAGAGTAGGGATTATTTTTATTCTTTGCATCTGTATGTCCAAAGCCCAGCATAGTGCTTGACTGATTGATTACAGCCCTGAAATTTCTTCTCCTTCTTTTTCCCTTCCGTCTTAGACTCAATATCGTGAATTGGTTCCAAAGCAGAAAAGTGGTATGGGCTAGGCAACAGCATTAAGTGACTTGCCCAGGGTCACACAGTTAGGAAGTGTCGGAGGTCAAATTTGAACTCTGGACCTCCCATCTCTAAGCTTGACTCTCAATCCATTGAGTCATCTCGGACTATCTTCCTAGGAAACTGGAAAATGCAGACAAAATTTGAACCCAGGACTCTCCGGACTGCCAGAGCCTCGTTCTGACCCATTGAAGAGAGAGACGGATGATGAGGTAGATAGATACAAAGAATATCGCTCCCCCCACCCCCCCAACTACTTAGGCAGTAGTTGCTCCTAGCCCCGCCTCAGGCCCCGCCCCATAAGGCTCTTCCCTCTGGGGCTGGGGGAGGGGAGACGTGGTGCCTTAGCGGCCCCATGGACGATTCCCTCTTCCCTAGCAAGGGCTGCATTTGACTAAGAAGGAAACTGAGGTCCAGAGGGCAAAGGGTTGACTCGGGGTCCTGCGACCAGAGAGAGGTCAGACTGTCCGACAACCCGCGCTTCCGCCCCCTCACTCACCTGCTCCCCCCCAAATTAAATTAAAATGTCCGGCTCAAACCGTAATCAAATGCTCACAAAGGTTGCTCACGGAGAGCCTCGAACTACGATTCCCAGAATTCATCAGAAGCGTGGACGAGGCGGGACCGAAAGTAGAGGGGGCGGGGTGCAGCACCCCACCTTGGAGAATTGTTCCTCCGGAGAGGCGGATTCTGGGAAATGGAGTCTTGCTCTGTTTAAAATCAAAACAACCCCAACCCCCCCCCCTCCCCATCAGTCCAGAGGTTTCTGCAAAATGGAGTTAGGTAGCGGTTCATTCGTTTTAAACGTCCCAGGGCTGAAAATGTGGAGAAAAATCATAACGGGGATTAAAAGGGCTTCATGGAAAAGAAAACATTTGATTTGGACTGAGATAGTACCACAGTGCACAGAATGCTGGGCTGGGTCACGAAAAATTGAGTTCAAATCCTACCCCATCTTACCTGGATGACCATGTGCAAGTCACTTCACCTCTTCATGCCTCAGTTTCCTATTCTGTAAAATGGGGATAAGCATAACATCGCCCTCCAAAGGTTCTTATGAGGATCAAATGAGATAATGATTGTTAAAGGGCTTAATACAGTGCCTGACACACAGTAGATGCTTAATAAATCCTTACCCTTTCCTTTCTCCTCTTCCCCCAACTGAAAATAGAATAACTGAACAAATCATGGCATATGCAAGACGATATTATTGTCCCTATGAGAAATTAGGCATGGAATGGCTCCCAAGAAATCAAAGAACTGAGTGAATCGAGCAGAAGCAAGAGAAGATTTTACATGACTTGAACACTGTAAGGAAAATAGCTAATGAAATACTTTGGGATAGACTGTGATGACTCAAGACCTGGGAGGCTAAGGAGAAGTTGTGCTTAGCTATGATGGAGAGAGAAGAGATGGACCAGACAGATGCTTAGAATGAGACCTTCATTTTCAGGTGCAGCTCACGGTGGTTTTATTTCCCTCTACACTTAATACAAGGAAGGCTTCTACTTTTTTTTTTTATGGGGCTGCATAGCCAGGACCCCAAGGTCCTTAAAAGGACTTGAGTCAGGCTCAGCCACTTCAATGTCACTCATTGCTCCATTCTCTTCAACCATTGGCTGGATGGTACCTAAGAGGCTCTTCATTTTAATAGGTTCTAAGGGAGTAATGAGGGAGTGATCACCTCATACTAAAAAAGAGAGAAAGGAAAAGAGTGACATGAGGATGTCATTAAAAAAAGGAAATTCATCAAAGGATACAAATGAGTAGAATTTTATTGGAGTTGCCTTGTTAAATTTCTAATATACAAAGGACTTGGAATACTACTGTGCCCTGAGAAATGATGAACAAATTATTTTTTTAAGAACTTGAAAAGATCTTCAGGAAATAATGAAGAGGAAACTGAGTAGAACCAAGAGAATATTATATACAGCTACAGAATTAATATTTGAAGAATGACCTATGAATGTCCACCTTTGGAGAGTCCTGATAAATGGAAATCTGAAAGATGTAATTTGTGTATATATATACATATATGTGTGTGTGTGTGTTTCTATTTATTGGGTGATACCTTCTGTGGTGTGGTAAGGGGATGGAGAGGCTGAGATACCTGGGAATAAATGCTATTAGAAAAAAAAAATACATGCACACAGAGGATCCAGAGATTCAGAGTTTCATATGTAATTCCTATTTTTTGTGGAACAGAAGCACATCTCATTCACAGACCCCCATTAGTTTGCTCAGATGATATTATCACATAATGTCTCCAAATAGAGGACACTTAGGAGCTGGTCTTCTTGGAGAATCATGATGACAGTGTCTTGGAGACTAGAACACATGTGGACATTCTGTAACTAGTTCTGGTTGGGAAGAACCTTTTTCTATTAGCTGCATAGTCAGCATCTTCAAAATGGCTTGTGTTGACTTTGGCCACCTCTTCATCACTCTTTACTCCAATTTCAGCTGTATTCCAGTAGTATGATGGTGTCCAGTGAAAGACAGTGCGTTAAGGGGAAGGGACCACTCACACCTAATAGTTGTTGAGTTGAATATAATTTTTTTTAATGTTTTTTCTTCAGGTGAAGCTATGTTTCTTCTATTAGACTTAGAAGAGGACAACCCATTACCTCATTCAATTGCTAGGTAAATAGTATTTCTAGTAATGTAATTGCCTAACAACTTCCATCAGTTCCCCACTACAGAGAAAGATAAGAAAATATGACCATTATCAATTGAGTAGGATTTTATAATTTTGATTGTATTCTCCAAAAATTCCTAGGACCTTTGTATCCTAGGCTGAGGGGAATAATTTAGAGGTTTGGACAGGTGATCATGTACTCCTACCTATTCCCCAGTATTCAATGGCAAATGGTCTTTGAATAAAGATGTGTGATCAACATTACCTCTATGCTAATAACATGGAAAAATTAAATCAACACACAACTCATGTAAAATCCATTGGGGTTCATCAAAGTATCTGAAATGTAGCAAGCCAAATCTTGAATAAAAAAGGAAGGCAAAAATTGTAACAGTAGCCACGATTCCCTTTCTCAGTACCTCCAGAGAAGGATTTTTTTTGTTTTTTGTTTTTATATGACTTTATCAATGATCCACAAAAACAAACATTTCAATTTATAAGGAACAAAAAAGAGGACTGTGTGAAACTGAATTTTTATGTAACGTGCTTTGAAAAACTGTATATTAAATCTCTGGATAACAAAGTAATAATAGAAATTGCCCTGTTTTATGCCTATATTTTTAGCATTTTATTAATTTTGGGAGGGAGGTGCATTTTTATCCCTCCCCATTAATTCACTTGTCCATTCCACAAAAATTATATTGAAGCAATAAATCAACACATTGGCCCTATCTAAAAATGTGTGCCAGGGGCAGCTGGGTATCTCAGTGGATTGAGATCCAGGCCTAGAGACCGGAGGTCCTAGCAAATCTGGCCTCAGACACTTCCCAGCTGTGTGACTCTGAGCAAGTCACTTGACCCCCATTGCCTAGCCCTTACCACTCTTCTGCCTTGGAACCAATACACAGTATTAGATTCCAATACAGAAGGTAAGGGTTAAAAAAAAATGTGTACCTCTTTCTGCACCGTTAGCCCTTAACTCTGACAAAAGGTTGGACATATGTTTCATTGTCAGGCTTTTGAAATCATGATTGGTCATATCATTTATCATAACAGAACATAGTGAGACCAAAAACATTTTTTCACAGCACATGATTAAAGTAATGGATGAAGTAAATGCTTTTACAACACTCATTTGTGTTAAACAACAATACATAAACACTAATAAACATAAGAATTAATGGATTTGAGGGCAGCTAGGTGGCTCAGTGGAGTTGAAGGACCTGGGTTCAAATCTAGCCTCTGACACTTTCTAACTGAATGACCCTGGGCAAGTCACTTAACCCTTTTGACATAGCCCTTGCCCTTCTGTCTTAGAGTTGTTACTAAGATAGAAAATAAGGGCTTTTAAAAGACTTGATCTGCAATAGAGAAATAATAGAAGCCACCCAATAAAATCAGAAGTAATGCAAAAATGTTTATTAGGACCATTATTTTTTTTTACCTACTTCTAGAAATACTAGTTATAGCAATGTTATAGAGATATAGATTGGACTTGTGCTTTCATTTCATCAAGTAACCAAATAAGCTATAAAAGCATTAACTTTTTCAAATAATAATAAAACCTATCAGGAGATTAAAAAAAGAAAACTTAATTTGAAATTGCTACCAAATGGCTAAGTATTCATCTTCCAAGACACATTTTTAGTTAACTCTAAAACAACCTCTATGGAACAAAAGAAGGCAAATAGTTGCAGTGGTGTTCATTGTTCATGGTTGGGCCGGTAAAGTTTCTGCTCCTCCATTAGCCATGCTAAGACAAGCACTAGGATATATGTGATGATCACAGGACGAGTCTTCAGCAGCAATGCGATCTGAGCTTTTCTGACATTACTCTTAATCAGTGATTCCATTCCCCAAGAGAATAATGGAACATTTAAGAGGATTAATTAGCCAGGGGAAGCAAACTTGATCTCATTGACAGTTTTTTTTCTGAGTGCTAACTGGCTAGTGTACCTGGGTGAAGATAGAGGATGGTTCTTTCTCTACTCTTTGTGGCATCTCGTTCTTGATCTTGGTATGTGTCCAAGACCCTCAGTAGCCTCAGGTATGAGGGCCTGGTGCATGTGAGGAACTTCTGATGAGCAGGTAGCTATATAGAACTGGTTCTTATAATTAACATGCAGATGATATACGTTGGGAAATGGAAGTTCTCAGGATGGAGAAGCTTCTAAATGTTCTAAAGATTTCAAAAATACTGTTATTATCATAGTGTGGGAGGTAAAGGAAGTATTTTGCAAAAGTTAAAAGAATCTATTGAACATGCATAATTATGAAGTTTCACTGGCATGTTATCTTTTCATTATATTCAAAGGATTTTTCATTTTAACATTAAATCGCTTATAGTTGTCAACGTTTTAATTCTGTCTCAAAGTGTGCCCACACGTTTTACCCACAAAGACATTTAGTTTTTGCTTTTCTTATAAAAGTTGAGGTACAGAATGTCTTGATTTCTCATGAAGCTTTTTTTCATGATATATTATTTATAGGCTTCTCTCTAGCACCATTTGAGATGCCTGTTAAGGGTTAAAATTTTTCTAATGGCTTTAGTGATGTTTAGAATTGCTTTAGAGCACCAAGATTATGGAATGGTGACATCTCTGCAATGTTTTGACCCAAAATGGTCAGCATGCATTGAACAATGCCTACACTTATCAGTTGCATCCTGGCATAGTCCAAAATATTGATGGTATATTTCTTGTGCTGAGTAGAAATTTCCCACATTACATAATCCTTTATGAAAGACCTCTCTCCTCATTGTCTTGAGACAGTATACAAGCTTGTACCCTCCTCCAGTCTCTTGGGGACTGCTGGGTCTATCCAACCCCCACTTCCTCTCTAATGTGTTTTTTAATTCTTTCAATGGAAATCAACATCTTTGCTATAGAGCTGTATGCCTCATTGTTTTTAAGGTTGACATGCCTTAAGGTTTTGACACAATGTCAAAACCTTCCTTCCTTCCTTCCTTCCTTCCTTCCTTCCTTCCTTCCTTCCTTCCTTCCTTCCTTCCTTCCTTCCTTCCTTCCTTCCTTCCTTCCTTCCTTCCTTCCTTCCTTCCTTGGAGTTAATACTATGTATTGGTTCCAAGGCAGAAGTGGTAAGGGTTAGGCAATGGGGATTAAGTGACTTGCCCAGGGTCACACAGTTGGGAAGTGTCTGAGGCCAGATTTGAACCCAGGACCTTCCATCTTTAGACCTGGCTCTCAATCCACTGAGCTATCCAGCTACCCCTGAAATCTTTCTGATGTGAATTACATGTTAGTAAACTTGATTCCTCTCAAGTATGAGTTTTCTTGTGTGTATTAAATTTTTCTTTCTAGGAGAAGGTTTTCCCATAGTCACAGTGTTTCTACATTGTTTGAATTCTATGCCTTTTGACTGATAAACTCTGTGAATTTTTTCAAATTTCTTACATTCCAAAGGTCTCCATTTTTTTCTTTTTTCTTTTAAACCCTTACCTTCCATCTTGGACTCAATACTGTGTATTGGCTCCAAGGCAGAAGAGTGGTAAGGGCTAGACAATGGGGATCAAGTGACTTGCCCAGGGTCACACAGCTGGGAAGTGTCTGAGGTCAGATTTGAACCTAGAACCTCCTGTCTCTAGGCCTGGCTCTCAATCCACTGAGCTACCCTGCTGCCCCCTCCATTTTTTTCCTGAAGTTTATTATGTGTATTAAAGTTTGAGTTTTGACTAAAGACTCCTTTCATTTAATTTAATTTGAAATGTTTCTCTTCAGTACAAATTTTCTCATCTGTATTGACAGTTTGCTTATGGTTGAAAGCTTTTCCACATCCATTACATGAATATAGTTTTACTCCAGTATGAATTCTCTCATGAGAATCAAGACTTCCCTTTCAACTAAAGATTTTCTTACATTCTTTACATTCATAGGTTTCACTCCAGAATGAATTCTCTGATGGCAAATAAGGCCTGAGCTCTGTGAGAAATCTTTCCCAAATTCATTGCATGAATGTGGTTTCTCTCCAATATGAAAATTTATATAATTAAAAAAAACACAATGAGAAAAATAACAAATGGAGAAATATGGAAAATAAATATGTAAAAGCAACATGTCTAAAATGAATTTTAATTGTAAAAATATTGAAAGCAAGACCCAACTTCCAAAAATACAAGTGGTCATGATCATACTATATGTAAGGAATTTACAAAAGAATATTTTTTTGAAAATCACCTCTTAAAAAGAAAGATAAATTGACAAGTACTTAGATAAGTGAAAAATAAAACAACTATCAAGTTTTACATGACATGAATGAAAATGGCAAAATATTTTAAAATTATAAAAGTCAATACTGACTGTTATAGAGATATAGGTAGACATTATACAGGTAATTTCAACTAGGAGAATCTTTTTAAAGATAAATCTGTAAGCAAATTGTAATAGTTATGAAAAACCATACCTTGTACTCAATAATACCAGAAAGTATTTTATAGAGGAAAAAGTTAAATATCTGTTTTTTTGAAAAAAGACAATGGAATAATTAGAATGTATTATAATCACAGAATGGTTGAGTAATATGTAGCATAGGAAAGTTCTAGATTACTAAATAAAGGTTGAGAACTCTAAAGAAATTTTGAAAGATCTATATGAAATATTGGAAAATAATTATTATAACTTAAGAAAAATAGAGAAGACCCCAAACACAATGACAAAAAAACCAAGGATATACATTTGAAAAAACCCCCAGCAAATAGTGTGGGGAAAAACCAAAGGCAAAAAGGGAACAAGTTATGATTTGTTAGATGTCCTCTTTATGTGATTTTGATGTTTAAATATTTTTAAAATACAATATTAAAATACAATAAACCTCATGAAATTGAAGAGGAAAATTATGGATACTTATTAAATGTTGATGAGGAATGTAGCAGTCCACCCCTAGCTATGGGCAAGGGGAACAGTTGGTATGTACAGATTGCCTTAAAAGCATGCTCAGTATTGCACATGGCTGGGAAAACCTATGACCCTTGACCCCAGCTTCTCCCAGGTTAGGCAGGAACACAGGTTTCTTTTTGCTCACCTGGTTGAGAGAAACCACACCTATACCTTGTCATTAACCAATGATGATCATCCCTGTGTACTGTGTATATTTGCATATCAAAAAGATTAAGTATGCCTCAGCCAGCTCCGCCTTTCTCTCTTCTGCTCTTCCTCTTTTCCAGCTTGCACTGATGCCTGTCCTTGCTGGAGCCTGGCCTTTGGCCTTTGGCCAGGCTCCATCTCTAATCTTTCTCTATCATCTCTCTGACCTGTGTGGTATTGAATCTGGATCTCTGGACTGGTAAAAGCCTTCGGAAGGGCGCTTTGATCAGAGCTTGGCTGTGACTCATTGGTAATTAATAAAGACTCATTCCTGCCACCTCATATCTCTACTTCGACTCCGTCATCCCCCTCGTGGTATCTTAAACTTCTATCCTTTCTCTATCTTCCTACCTTAAAGCTTCTCTCTCCCCTCTGAGGAAACTTTAAGGAAAATGGATAATCATTGGGAGAATTTGCTGTGGTATATGGTACAAAGTAAAACTGTTTAATATATACACATTTATGTAAAAAAAGACTAACAAAGATAATTGCAGCTTCTGGGCCAACATTTATTATATGAGATTATGAGAGAAAAATTCTATGAAGAACTCAATAAGATGCTCCAAGTTAAGCCAATATATACTTTAATGTGACGCCATTTTGGGTTTTCTTGGCAAAGATACTGGAATGGTTGGCCATTTCCCTCTCCAACTTCAATACTAGGTAACTTCAGTATAAGAGAGAATGGTAGAAAATATGGCATGGGATTAGGAAGCCAAGGAAGCCAAAGGCTTATTTGTAGAGCAGTTTTATTACCTATGTTCTGAAAATACTTTCTTCAAAAAAGGTGTTTGTAGGCACTAGCAATGCAAAACACTAAATAAAGCTACAAAAAAATGATAGTCTCGAAATGACTGGTTACCAATGCATGAGTCATTTGGAATCAGCTATTTGTTGATAAGACCATCAACTCTGTTAAAGCAAAAATCAAATCAATTCCAAATTTAAGAAATAAAAATGGGACAATGACATCAAATTTGAAAAAAAAAATTAACTGACTTGACATAAAAAAAGGGAAAAAATGGATAAAGGAACATATGAACAAAGAATGTCAGCATCTCCTAAAGAGAATGAACTTATGTAAGAAGGAGATTCAAAGAGCCTCAGTACCACCTTAGGAAGAAAATTTGGAATCTTTTTACAAGGATGGAGAAGGCAGCCAAGGACAGCACTAGGTTATAATAACAACTCTTTAGTACAATCTTATGACACCTTAAGATGATAACAAAAGGTCACAGAGAAAACCAATTCTTCCAGCAAATATCTGAAAAAGATTATAAGAAGACTAATGATAAAGAAAATACAAAAGAAACAAGTCCCTCCATCTAGTCCCGAACTGCACAGGAGTTCTGGTGAAAAGGGAAATGAAGAGGCAGGTAGAAGGATCTGCAAATAAGAAGCCTCCAAAGATACCTGGAGCTGACCATGGTTCTGAATGGGATAGGGGTTGCAAACCAGAATGAGCTCATTATTTGTGAATCTAGAGTTAGATCTCAACCCTAGCCCACCAGAACAAAAGTGGGGAATAGAACTGGAATCCATAGCTTATTATAAGAGGAGACAGGGCCTGGCCAAGCACTCATCAGACCACTGGGAGTCACAGCAGAAGATAGGACTAACATAATATTTGTACCTTAGGACAATGGGTGGTGGTGGAGGTGTGTAGGAGACTAGTGTGATTTCTGACAATCTCTAAAGGCTCTTCATTGCCACAGTGAAAGACAGAACAAATTCCTAGTTAGGGCTATTACAAGGAGAAGAAGAAACTGGCTAAGGCTAGAATCTGCCCTGGCCTATCATGAGTCTGAGAGAGAAACCAGAGATTGAGCCAACCTATTCAAATCAGTATGGTCATCCAGACTAAAATGAGAGGACCTGTACAAGAAAACTGATCTGGGTCAGCTAGGTGACTAGGTAAATTGAGAACCATGATTAGAAATAGGAGGTCCTGGATTCAAATTTGGATTCAGATACTTCCTAGGTGGGTAACCCAGAGAAAGGCATTTAACCCCCATTGCTTAGCTCTCACTGCTCTTCCGCTTTGGAACAGAAACGTAATGTTGATTCTAGGTCAGAAAGTAATGGAGAAAGAAAGAAAGAGAGAGGGAGAGAAAGGAAGGAAGGAAGACTAGAAGAAAAAGACTGGAAGAAAATAGAAGAAAGAATAGAAGAAAGAAAAAAGAGTGGAAGGAAGAGTGAAAGAGTGGAAGGAAGGAAGGGTGGAAGGAAGGAAGAAAGGAAAGGAAGGAAAAAAGGAAGAAAGAAAGGAAGGAAGGAAAAAACTAATTTTAGGATAATCAGATTTGGCTCTGCCCTCATTGGCTAAGAATGAGGAAGAGCATGGATTTAGGATTAGGATTAGAGTTCCAATGGCTACAACATTAAAAGGCACACAACAATAACAACTTTGAAGGGCAAGTCTTGAAGTTGGCAAGTCTTGAATCTGCAGGAGCTTCTAAAAGACATCCACATACTTTGCCCTTGAGTGGTCCTGCAGCTGCCGCTGAAGGAGGAAAGGGAAGCAGGTAGGACAGCAAACGAGTTGATTTAGGGGGCTTTTTGTTCAAGGCTGAAACAATGTGGTAAAGGCGGCTATAGCCTTGCTGGCAATAATAATCTGCAGCATCTTCAGTTTCCACACTGCGTATTGTGAGAGTGAAATCATCTCCTAAGAAAGTGTCATCAGAGCCTATGAACCTGGGTGAGAGGCCAGGGACGGGATTAAATGCCCCGTGCATGATCAGTTTAGGTCCTTGTCCTGGCTTCTGTTGATACCAATGGAGGGAATGATAACCTCCCTCCTGAGTCACACTCTTACTGGTTCTACAATTTATATTGACAGTCTCCCCCAGAAATACAGTCACTAAAGATGGAGACTGAGTCACCACAATCTGTCCTTGAGAACCTGAAATCAGAAACACAATCAGTGAAAATTCAGAATGCAATCAGCATCACAGCACCTTCTAATTCCCTTATTGTTGGTCCATCAAGCCCAAATCACTTACTGTCATTATAACCTTCCTCCCTTCTTCCCTCCTTTTCTTCCTTCTTCTGTCTCTCCCTCTTCTCTCTCCTTCTCCTTCCCCTTTCCTTCCTTCCTTCTTTCCCTTTCTCTCTCTCTTTTTGTCTCCCTCCCTCCCTCCCTCCCTCCCTCCCTCCCTTCCTCCTTCCCTCTCTCCCTCCCTTCCTCCCTCCCTTCCTTCCTTCCTTCCTTCCTTCCTTCCTTCCTTCCTTCCTTCCTTCCTTCCTTCCTTCCTTCCTTCCTTCCTTCCTTCCTTCCTTCCTTCCTTCCTTCCTTCCTTCCTTCCTTCCTTCCTTCCTTCCTTCCTTCCTTCCTTCCCTCCTTCCCTCCTTCCCTCCCTCCCTTCCTTCCTTCTATCTTTCTTTCCCTTTGCTATTCCCCTATGGAGTTAGACAGAGGCCAAGTTATTTGGTTCTCCTCTCTTCTCATTCCTTGTCCTTCATTCCTCGGTCCCTTACCAGGGATCCAGAGTACTAACAAGCCCAGGAGTTGTGTGGGGGACACCATCTTCAAAGCTGCTGGAAGATTAGCAGAAACCCCAGAAGCTGCAATGCCCTTTATCCAATTTCTGAGCTGGAGGGAGCTATTGGAAGGAATATGCAAAGCAGATTGGGTGTGTGCTTAGGTATCCAAAGAACCAAATTCCTGGGCTTCACAGTCTGAGCTAGTTAATCTTCGGAGTCCTGGCACATGAGAGGAGAGGGCTCCCTCTGGCGTCTATAGAGCTAAGTGTCCGGCACCGGGGATTTGACTTGGAGAGCTGAATAGGAGGAAGATCTGGGCTGGTCCTTCTTCCTCCATCACACACACCATTTCTTCCCCATAGGAAACATTCTTTCAGTCACATCCTTTTTCCTTCTACTCAAGACTCGCCAAATGCTGAATTACAAAGCCTGGAGTTGAGGGCTGCAGGGAACGATTGTTGTGAGTCTTTTCTCAGTCCACAAATATACCCATCTCATCAACTGAAAATATTATTTCCTTAAGCCTGATGCATCTTGAGTATCTCTCTCTCTCTCTTCATTGACAAGCTTCTAGAATACTGAATCTATTTGTTACTGCTACATTTGTTACTAACTACTAATCCTTTGACTCCTGTAAATTTGGATTTCATCCATACCACTTGACTGAAACAGTTTCCAAGGTCACGAATGACCTTACCACTAAACTCGGAAGCTCTTTTCTGCACTGATTTTTTAAAAACCCTCATCTTTCATCTTAGAATCAATACTGTGTACTGGTTCCAAGGCAGAAGAGTGGTAAGGGCTAGGCAATGGGGGTTAAGTGACTTGCCCAGGGTCATAGTAGGAAGTGTTTGAGTTTAAATTTGAATCCAGAACCTCTTGCCTATAGATCTGGTTCTTAATTCACTGAGCCACCCAGCTGTCTTTATCTCCTGATCCTTCTTGACCTCTCCATTGGTTTTAACATACAACCATCCTTTCCTGTCTCCAAAAATCCTACTTTCACCTTTCCTGGAACTTCATACTTCTTCTATTATTGATTTATGGCCTGTCATTGGTCTCATTTTCCATATTTTCTTTCTGGTACTCTAATCCACTAATGTCATAATCAAACATAAATAGATCCCTGCAGGATGCATATTGGCTTATCCAGTTTAGCTCATTTATATGTATTTGTTTACTTCTTGTCCTCTCCCATTAGATTGTGAACTCCAAGGGGGCAGAGTCTATCTTCTTCTCCGTAGTGCTTAGCAAATAGTAAATGCTTAATAAATGCCTATTGATCAACTGTTCTCCGTGTTATGCAGACTCCTAATCTTGGAGGCATCTTTGTCTCTTGTCTCTTTAATCTATGCATCCTGTAAAAGTAGACTCGAATCCAGGACTTCAATCCCCACAAGCCTTTGCTCCACTTCCCCAGAATGCTTTGTAATCTCACCTGGGCTGAGAGCAAAATGGGGTATTTAAACCTGGTTGTAAATAGGCTCGGCCTCTTTTGGACTTCTGTTTTGGAGCAGACGCGTCTCTTTCATGATGTGAGGTTATCTTGTCTAGGCCTCTGGCCTGGGCACGTGTTTTTCTTATTCTGCATTTTCTTTAATCCTTAACCTTTAATAAACCTCTAAAAATATAAGACTCCTTGCAGAGAGAAACTAATTTCTACCTGCCTCAGTCTCCCCTAAATTTTAATCTTTACAATCCAATCAATGTCCAAGCCCAGTGTATTTCCACAATATTTCTTATATCTGCCTTCTCCTTCCAAATACTTGTTCAGGTCTTTATCACTTAACCTCTGTTTGCCTCAGTTTCTGTATCTGTAAAATTAGGCTAAAAATAGCATCTTCCTCCCAGGGTTGTATTCAAACAAGAAAAGTTTATAAAGTGTTTAGCATGGTGCTTGACATACAGGAGATAAATTTTGTCTATCTATCTATCTAACTATCCATCTATCTATCCCTCCCTCTTTCCCTCCCTCCCTCCATCTATCCATCTATCCATCTATACATCTATCTATCTATCTATCTACCTATCTATCATTATTATATTATTATTATCTTATAGACTGTTATGATTAAAATTTAGGCCAAACTTTAGCAGATAGAAAATTAGTTTTACTCTAGAAGTATTACATTTTTAAGAGGTTTATTTAAGATTAAGAATTTAAGAAAATACAAGTAAGAAAGCACATGCCTGGGTGGGCCGAGAGGCCCATTCAACCTCACCTACATCATGAGAGATGCGTCTGCTTAGAAGCAGAAACAGGAAAAGAGAGCCGGTAGGCTTTACAATCAGTTTAAATAGAAATTTTTTTTTATCTGGCCCAGGTGAGGATCTCAGTGAGATTACAAAGCATTCTGGGAAGTGGCCAAGGATTTCTGGGGATTGGAGTCCGGGGTTCAAATCTCCATTTTTATAAGACTATGGTAATAGACTTCTTCCAAGTGTTCCTACCTTAGTCTATTTATTCCTCTGAATTTCATTCAGTCCATATCTACCAAACAATTAACATTCTATAGCTATTATCTATAACCTCCAGGACATTATTTTTCTTAATTTTGTGAGTGTCTAGTTTACAGTCTTTCTCTCCTCCCCAACTCCTGTCCTCATATTAGGGACCAGTGTCTCCAAAACACACACATGCACACATATACATACATGCATAGTTTTTATTTTTATTACATGAGGAAATAATTTTTTACTATTTTCTGACATTTTATGATTTATATTCTCTAATCTTGACCCTTCCCCAAAGCAGCCAATAATCTGATATAGGTTATACCAGTGCTTTCATGCAATACATATTGCCATATTGGTTATGTTATGACAGAAGACACATAACTCACACATACAATTAAAAAAAAAACTTATGAAAGAAATAAAATGAAAGATGGCATGCTTTGATTTTCAATCAGACTTCAACAGTTCCTTCTTTGGCTGTGGGTATCATTGTTCATCATGAGTCCCTTGTGGTTATCTGGGAATTTGCTTTGCTAATAATAGTTTAGTCCTTTAATATTTATTGTTCATTATAACATTATTTATTATTAATAATATTTTTATTTTTGAATACAGTATTCTTCTGGTTCTGTTCACTTCATTTTGCATCATATAAATTTTTTCAGGTTTTTCTGAACTCATCCTGTTCATCATTTCTTATGGCATAATAGTACTCCATTACAACCATATACAACACATTGTCCAGCTATTCCCCAACTGATAGACAGACCCTCAATTTTCAATTTTTTGCCATGACAAAAAGAGATGCTAAAAATATTTTTGTATAGGCATATCCTTTTCCTTCATCTCTGATCCCTTTGGAATACAGACTTAGTAGTGGTATTGCTGGGTCAAAGAGTATGCATAGTTTTATAGCCCTTTGAGCATGGTATGATTGCTCTCCAGAATGGTTGTATTAGTTCACAGTTCCACCAACAATGTATTAGTATCACAATTTCCTCACATCCTCCCCAACAGTTATCATTTTCCCTTTTGGTCATATTAGCCAACAGGTATGAGTAACATTTCATAGTTATTTGGATTTGCATTTCTCTAATCAATAGTGATTTGAAACATTATTTCATATGTCTATAGATAGTTTCAATTTCTTTTTCTGAAAACTTCCTGTTTATATCCTTTGACTATTTGTTAATGGTCAATGATTCCCCTAATTTATTTATAGTGCAATCCTTTATTTCTAGATTAAGGATCTATTTTGACTTCATGTTGGTGTATGGTGTGAGATATTGGTTCTGCCTATTTTCTACCATACTATTTTCCATTTTCCTCAGCAATTTTTGTCAAATAGTGAGTTCTTCCACTAAAAGATTATATCTTTGGATTTATTAAACACCAAGTTACTATGATCATTAACTATAATGTGTTGATTACCTAGCCTATTCCTTTGATCCACTACTATATTTCTTTGCTATCACCAAATTTATTTTGATAGTTACTACTTTATAATATAGTTTGGCTAGAACACCTTCCTTCATTTTTTTTCATTAATTCCCTTGAAATTCTTGACCTTTTGTTCTTCCAGATGAATTTTATCATTTTTTTCTAGCTCTATGAAATAATTTTGGGGTAGTTTGATTGGTATGGTGTTGAATAGGTAAATTAATTTAGTTATGATTGTCGTTTTTATTCTATTGGCTTGGCCTATCCATGAGTAATTAATATTTATCCAATTGGTTGGATTTGGCTTTATTTGTGTGAAAAATGTTTCATAATTGTATTCATATAGTTGCTGGGTTTGTTTTGGGTAGGTATTCCCTCAGATATTTAATATCATTTATAGTTATTTTGAATGGAATTTCCTTTTCTATCTTTAGCTGTTGGGCTTTGTAGGCAGGAAATAGAAATGCTGATCACAGTACAGAGGAACAACAACTACCTAAGGATTACTGTGTCATCCTGAAGCAATGACCCCTTTTAATGCTGATCCAGAAAAAGTCCAAAGAGCTCCTTGGGATGCATCCTGCAGGTCCATCCCCACTCATACTCCATGTGGAATATTGCAATCTAACCCTTATTGCATATATGAAAAGTTCCTCTTAGTTTCTGGGCTTAGGTTTTTGTTTCAAATCTTTTAATAATTGGATTTATCTAAGGCTGATGATCTGGTCAAGATGAGGCAAGCTGTAAAAGATAGAAGGACCCAGGAGTACAGGTCTTGATCTAAAACCATCTATTACAGAAATGGACTAAATGGGAGGTCAGTCAATAAACTTAATTTAGTGTCTACTGTCAGATCTGACTGACAGGGGTCCAACACAGGAGGCAATATGAGACTGTATAATTTTTATAAGCGGATTGGAAGCTTGTCACTTACTTTTAACCTGATTTTAGCCAGCCTGCTGAAAAGTTTTTACTGGGGTGAGGTGGATGCCCACCCTACAGCTTCTTGGAGCCACAGGGGAAAGTTCGGTGACAGGTGTAAGATTAAAATTAATATCCAATAACTTCAAGCATTATGTTTTATAATTTTTATCACTTATTTATTTTAATTTATTTATTTATTAATGAAGAAGAAATAAAAGGACAAAAGTAAAAACCTGAGTAAAGTTTTCCCAGCCATGTTTGAGGGAGAAGAGCAAGGGGTGGGATCTGTGGAGGAGAGAATTTGAAAAGCCTGCAACAAGGCTGGAAAAGCAAAGACTCCAGAACTGTTAACGAAGGAGAATATTCTATTTGGAATGAGGACTGGAAAAAAAAAAACAGTTAAGAAGAAGGAGTCAACCTGAAATTCTTGGTCTCTTGGCTTGGGGACAGAAAGAAAGAAGGACAAAGTCCAGCTCTCTCTGATTTCTCTGCTGTGCTACAGTGGCTGAATTTCTAGACCTGTTAACCCATTTTCCCAATCTGAACTATATTCCACCATCCTCCTACCTAGGAACTATCCTAGTATTAGGGAAACCCCAAACTCTCTTTCCCTCCATTTCCTTTCTTTCCCTTTCTCCCCAATAAACCCCTTACTTAATCTTAGGAAGAGAAAGGAGTGATGTATTTGATATACCATAATACTCACTCTGAGTTGATTTAGAAAGACCAAAAGAAGAATCAACTGGAAAGGGAGGGAAGAAGGGAGGAAGGAAGGAAGGGAAAGAAAGGAGGAGATTGGCAGATCAGATCTTTAGTTATCATTTATCATTCAAATAATCACTTATTACAGGTCACACACAAACTTTATCTCCAGAATGTAAGGACACAATGTGAGAAGGAACATGGGAAGCTGGGATTTTGATTCCTAGGGTTCAAATTCTAATTATATACAAGTAGACACCAAAGGGGGATGAGCTGCCCTGAGAAGGGCTCAGCAAGCACTAGCTTTAAGGGAGAGCAGGAAAGGCTTCTCATTGAAGATGATGTCTTAGTTAGAACTTAAAGGAAGCCAGAATGTAGAGATGGGAGGGGAGCAGGACTCTCCGCACGAGAGCCACACAGTGAAAGCACCCCAACTAGAAAATAGACTCTCACCAGATAGCTGAGTAAGGAGAATGGAAGTGTAAGACTAGAAGGTTAGGAAGGGGCCAGCTTGTGAAAGGTTTTGAACATCAAATAGGTTTTTATGTTTAATCACTGAAGTGACTGGGAGTTACTGGAGTTTACTCAATGGAGGTGAGAGGGTTGATAGCTGAATGGAAGATGGATAGAGGTGGGGAGGAAACCCAGGAAGCAGGCAGGCCCATGAGCAGGCTACTAAAATAATATAATTAGGAGGGGATAAGTGGATAGGCAGTGTCAAAGAGAAAAGGGATCAATAGGACTTGGTCACAGATTGGATAGGAAGGAGGTTGTAGTGGTAAAAGTGAGGATTTAAGCCTGGGTGACTAGGAGGATGGGGGTGTCCTGGATAATAACAAAGAAGTTAGGAAGGAGAGAGCATGAGGAAAGGCAGGTATGAGTTGTTCTGGACATGTTGAGTTTATTATGTCTATAGAAATCCTATTAGAAGACACATCCCAGCTGTGTGACCCTGGGCAAGTCAATTAACCCCCATTGCCTAGCCTTTATGGCTCTTCTGCCTTAGAACCAATACACAGTATTGATTCTAAGATGGAAGGTAAGGGATTAAAAAAAAAAGAAACCCTATTGGAAATATAAGTTCAAATTAGTTAACAGAATCATCAGCACAAATGATCACCCAAAAATCCCAGCTTAGGAGACAAAAATTCACTATTTGACAAAAATTGCTGGGAAAATAGGAACACAGTACAGGAGAGATTAGATTTACATCAACATCTCACACCCTATACCAAGATAAATTCAGAATGGGTGAATGACTTGAATATAAAGAAGGAAACTATAAGTAAATTAGGTGAATACAGAATAGTATACTTGTCAGATCTTTGGGAAAGAAAAGATTTTTAAGACCAAGCAAGAGTTAGAAAAAAATACAAATGTAAAATAAATAATTTTGATTACACTAAATTTAAAAGTTTTTGTACAAACAAAATCAATGCAAACAAAATTAGAAGGGAAGCAAGAAATTGGGGAAAAATCTTTATAACAAAAACCTCTGACAAAGGTCTAATTACTCAAATATATAAGGAGCTAAATCAATTGTACAAAAAATCAAGTCATTCCCCAACTGATAAATGGGCAAGGGACAGGAATAGGCAATTTTCAGATAAAGAAATCAAAATTATTAATATACACGTGAGAAAGTGTTCTAAATCTTTTATATTTAGAGAAATGCAACAAACAACTCTGAGGTGCCATCTCATACCTAGCAGATTAGCTAACATGATAGCAAAGGAAAATAATAAATGTTGGAGGGGATGTGGCAAAATTGGGACATTAAAGCATTGCTAGTGAAATTGCGAATTGATCCAACCATCTGGATAGCAATTTGGAACTATGCTCAAAGGGTGCTAAAAGACTGTCTGCCCTTTGATCCAGCCATACCACTGCTGGGTTTATACCCCAAAGAGATAATAAGGAAAAATACTTGTACAAGAATATTCATAGCCACGCTCTTTGTGGTGACAAAAAATTGGAAAATGAGGGGATTCCCTTTGATTGGGGAATGGCTGAACAAATTGTGGAATCCATTGGTGATGTAATACTATTTTAAAAGGAATAATGAACTGGAGGAATTCCATGTGAGGGACTTATGAGAAAGAACACTATCCACATTCAGAGAAACAACTGTGGGAGTAGAAACACGGAAGAAAAACATCTGCTTGATCACCTGTGTTGATGGGGATATGATTGGGGATGCAGACTCTAAACAATCACCCTAGTGAAAGTATCAATAATATGGAAATAGGTCTTGATCAGTGACACATGTAAAACCTGGTGGAATTGTGCATCAGCTACAGGAGGGGGTTGGGAGGAGGGGAGAGAAAGAACAGGAATCATGTAACCACGGAAAGATATTCTAAATTAATTAATTAAATAAAAAAACAAACAAATGATCACTGAAACCAAGTGAA
The DNA here is from genome assembly GCF_027887165.1 of Monodelphis domestica. Lineage (NCBI taxonomy): Eukaryota > Metazoa > Chordata > Mammalia > Didelphimorphia > Didelphidae > Monodelphis > Monodelphis domestica. The sequence goes on along the minus strand of NC_077227.1, from coordinate 719,729,912 downwards.
ATTGTATAGAAAGTAATTTTTTTATCTCTTTATTTTTCCTCTTTAGATTCACCTCATTCTAAGCTTTAATAGCTCTGACCCTATTTTTGTGGAATTGAGTGAACCTATTCTTTATTATTACTTGTGTCACATGTGTTATATGATCTACCAACTTGCCCCTGCTACTGTATAAATGGAGATTTTGAACCTTTGGGCTTCATCCCCCAGAAGTCCCTTAGTATTTCCCAAACTTCCATTTTCCTGTGTCCCCACATTTTGCCTATGTGGAAAGGAAACAAGACTGACAGTTGGTGGGGAAAGAGGCAACTGAGAGTGGCAGTTGGGTCTTGTGACTAGCACTTCCTTCCTGTGGGGCTCTACTTCTTTCCTGGTATTGGAGGAGGGAGGAGCTTGTTCAGGCCAATCTGGTGTGGTGTTCCTCTTCTTGGTTCAGCCCCACTATTCAGGCCCATTCATCTCTGAAGGTCAGAGCTTGTTGTTTTCTGTCTACTGCTAATATTCTGAATTTGACAAAGCTTCCACAGATATAGAGTAGACCAGAGGGGGAGAAACCCTCCACCAGCCTTTGAGGCCTGGCCTCAACTCTGAAGCTGGGAAAAAACTCCAACCTTATTTAGGGGGCATCCTTCACCTCTTTCCTGATACAAACTCCACTCCCAACTGGTTATTAAACTTTATATTATTTGAATTCGCAGTCAATAAGTGGGCTATCTTTCCTGGGCATAGAGGGAGCTGAACATCAGTTCAGTCATTCAATGACAAACAGTCCTAATGTGAAACCCGGCTGCTTCCTCTCTGCAGGGGGCATCTCTCTCCTTTGCTTCACTGAGCAATATTCCCTATCTTCCCTCAACTCCTCCATACCCTGGAACAAACCTCCCATTATCCCTTGGTTTTTCATTTTCCCAGTCTTTTCCCAAGAAATATAACACCTGACTGTATTTAAGTGGCTCTAACTCCTCCCACTCTAGCTCTCTTGGACCTGAGACTGGGCTGAAGTCAAGCAGTTCTTTTGTTTTTGTTATTATTAATAAAACTATATAAAATATAATACCTATTGATTATTCATTTTAAAACTCACACTACCATGTGTTATATATCTTTTAAAAAATTTATCTTGGTGACCTTTAATTATATCCACATAATTCTCTTTCTACAACCGCCAGTTTTTCATTTGCTTTGGAATGTTTTTTCCTTTTTTGACTTTTCCTGAAGAATTTTAGTCCATGGGATGGTATCATTTTTTAGGAACTCTGTTATCCCCAAATATAGAATGCCCATCAGACCATGCCTTTACTTTATCAAAATTTCTAGAAAGAAGTTTCCATCCTTTCCATCAGTTTTCTCTTGCTCAGGTGTAGGAGATCTAGTATGAAATGGATTCTGCCTAATTCTTCCAACAAGGGAAGAATGTGAGCAATTAGTGGCAAAATGTATAAAGGATTGGGTCCAGAAATAGAAAGGCTCATCTCCCTGAGTTCAAATCTGACCGTACATACTTACTGTGTGACCCTAGGTAAGTCACTTAACCCTATTTGCTTCAGTTTCTTCATCTGTAAAATAAGCTGGAGAAGGAAATGGCAAACCACTGATGGATGCTTTTGAAGAAAATCCCAAATGGGGTCATGAAGAGTGGGATGCAACTGAAACAAATAAACAACAAAGTGAAGGATGACATTATTATGGTGAATCAAGATCTTATGAGCAGTTCCACAGCTGGCAGGAGCACCAGCAGATATCCAGATAACTGAAATTCCCCATTATGATACCCTCATTCTATTTTGGGCTTATCCTGTTTCTCAAATTCCTTAACTATTGTCACGTTGTTATCTAGGTGGCAAATGTATTTGTTTCCCTCTTTCCTGGCATTTACAAAAATGCTCATGTGAGAATTTACTAATTTGAACTCCTGTTCTTTTGAGGTTGTAATTCAACCCTACTTTCTGATTGAATTAAGAACAAGATCTGAGGCTTATCTGCATAAAGGGGACAAAAACACACTCTGGGAGGATGCCAGAAGCCCTGTGGCTCCCTGGCATCCAGAAGATGCTTGTCTCTTGTTCCATGAGACTCCTGGTGTTCAGAAGACCAGCCTCAGACCAGCACTGAAGTCAAGTTCAGCAAATCAGAGACTCGGAAAAATGACATCACAGGAAGATATAAATTTCAGGTCCAGTCAACAGTGTCATGGAATCCCAGAGAAGAGAGGGTGGACTCCCCACCCCCTTCCACTTTACACTCACTAGAGTGTCAGCTCCTTAAGAGAAGGTACCATTTTCTCTTTTTTGATTCCTCAGCAACTATCTCACTGAAGAGTATAAACTAAATACTTAGCTGGAAAGATTTCTATGAACTGATGCAAAGTGAAGTGAGCAGAACCAGGAGGACAATGTATATAGTAACAGAAATATGATAAAGTGTTCAACTGTGAAGGACTAAACTGTTATCAGCAAAGCAAGTCTCCAAGATAACCACAAGGGACTCATGATGAAAATGCTATCCACAGCTAAAGAAAGAACTGTTGGGGGCAGCTGGGTGGCTCAGTGGATTGAGAGTCAGGCCTAGAGATGGGAGGTCTTAGGTTCAAATCTGGCCTCAGACACTTCCCAGCTGCATGATCCTGGGCAAGTCACTTCACCCCCATTGCCTAGCCCTTACCACTCTTCTCTGCCTTGGAGTCAAAACACTCCAAGACAGAAGGTAAGGGTTAAAAAAAAAAAGAACTGTTTCAGTTTGAATGCAGATCAAAAGATGTCATCTTCCACTTTATTTCCTTCATGAGATTTTAATTGTATGAGTGGTATGTCTTCTACCACAAAATGAACGATATGAAATATAGATTGCATATAACCTATATCAATCTATTTACCCCATGGAGATGGAGAAAAATCTGAATTCTAAAATGTCAAAAAACAATTGTAAAAATTTGTTTCTACATGTAACTGAAAAAATAAATTTTTGAAAAGAAAAACCAAACCAAATCACTGAGTACTTAGTAAATACTTTATTTTCCTTATCTATTCAAGAAGTCTAGTCACTGTCTAATAATTTAGACCAGAGACATAAAATTCATGGTTCTCTAGTATCAGACAGAAGCAGATTAAAATATAAATGGGAACTATTTAACAGAATAAATACAAGCACCATACAACACAAATCGTATTAATCCGTGGTTTCTAAGTGAATCTGGGGCCACAAAGATCATTTCTATTTGAGTCTGATACCACAGTTGCAGACCAAGAAGAAAGAAGACTGAGAAGCCATTAGATTTGGTAATTAAGTAAGCCTGTAGGAGCAGTTTCCCTTGAGTGGTGAGAACAGAGTTTCCAAGGGAATGGCAGAAGTAAGCAAGAGCAATTCACAGAATTTTCTAGGAATTTGGCCAATGAAAGGAGAGAGGGGGGATGACAGGTTGAGAGTTTTGTGAAGGAGACGGAGAAGAGCGGAGGATATTTGCAGAGAGAAGGGAAGGAACCAGTAGAGATACATTCTCTCTCTCTCCCTCTCCCTCCCTCGCCCCGCACCCCCGCTTCCATCTCTCTCTCCCTCTGCCTCTGCCTCCCTCAGTTGACTTCCAATCCTGGAAACTTTTCTCGTTGATGAGAGTGAGAATTACTAGAAAGGTCAGAGTTACTGAGCTTCAAAGCTGAACCAGAGACACAGGTTTACAGGACACTTTCCATACATCTTCCATCTGAGCTTCAACCAACGCGATAAGATCATAAGTACCGTTTAATCCCTCACGGGGATACAATAAACTTTTAAAGGTTTGCCGGTAGTTAGCAATAATTGCTTTCCCCAAACACCGCCCAGCCCCACATGGGGCAGCCTCGTTCTGAGGTCCGGCCCAAGGTCGCCCCCCTCCACCCATCCCCCTACTTCTACTCAGCTCCTGCTTTGCCATTCATACAAGGGCTTGAGCTCGTACACACCCATACTCACCAAACAGCTGCCTAGTGCATCCAGAGGGGGGGGAGAGCGGGGGGAATGAAGAACAGAATAAAAAGTCCCATCACCTGGGAACAGCACCTGGGCAGGGTGAACGGTGAACTACAATTCCCAGAATGGACTGGGATTGGAATAAGTACATTTTAGTCACGTGTTCTGGGAAATGAAATCTGGTCCTCAAATAGGATTCTCCCCCAAGAGATTCTGGGAAATATAGTCAACGACAGGGATGGGGATTGGGGCAAAGGGTGGGAGGGATATTTATGCGCAAGCTTAGGGTCCGATATCTCTGGCAAAGCATCTGCCATTTTGTTCCCAGAATGATATCCCCTAGGATCTTACACATCGCAAATTCTGTGTGTGTGCGCCCATGCGTTTGTATGTGTGCATGCGCATATTAATCATAAAGGTAATCACAACTTATGCTTTGCAAAGTGATTTTTTTAAAAAAGCTTTTTATTTTCATTTTTTCCAGATAACATATTGATACACTTTTAAATAATTGATTTCTGACATTTTTCCATCCATGTTATCTACCTCTCCCACTTCTTTCACAAGATGGCAGGTAATATGATATAGGTTGTATATGTGTTATTGTAATATATATATATTTCCATATTTGCTCCCCTTGGATAAACGAAAGGGAGGGTGAACTAGGTCAGGCAGTACTCAAACAGAAATACTGCATTTTTGAACAGGAAAAGACTGAAAGGAGAACAGAAGGATGAATGGAAAAAATAAGATGAAGAGAAACAACATCATTAGTCATAATAACTGTAATGTGAACAGGATAAAACCCCATAAAATGGAAGAAAATAGCAGAATGGACTCAAAGCCAAAATCCCACTATATGATATCTACAAAAAAAAATACATTTAAAACAGGGTGATAGACATACAGAAAAGTAAAGGGCTGAAAAAAAATCTAGTGTCCTTCAGCTACAGTGATTCTTTGTGAACAAAATGGGGCCGATAATAAAATTGCACAGCAAGGCTTCTGTTGGAGTTTCAGCTCTGAGTCTCTTGCTCACTCCAAGTTGAGTGTCTCTGGAGGTGGGATGAGTGCTACACTATGGTATATTGGCTTTCTGTATTTTTCTGGTATGGAATATACAGCATGCTGTGATGCGCTGAGGTAGGTCCAATGAAGGTCCATGAGACATGGCTTAAGAGTTTCCAGGGTATATCCGGTTTTCTGGACCAATGACTCAGGCCAGCTCTTCCCAGTGACCGTGTAGAGTGCTAGATGAAATGCAGCTCCTGCAGTTACTGAGGGGAGATACTTCAGATAGGTGACCGTATCAACTAAACACAGCTCTCCCAGAAACATGGCTAAACTTTCCACTTGAGGGTTGGGCTGCTGTTGATGAAGGAAATACTGAGTGAGGAACTGATTGATTGTGGGCAGGGCAAGGTGAAAAGCCAGCACTTGCAGCATCCTGCACTCCATTCCTGTTATCTGCTTCTTAGTGTATTGGCCAGCCCTGTGGTGAATAAGCTGAATTATTCGGAGTGGGTAGGCTTCTTCAAACTTTGTGGCAAGGCGCAAGGCCGCAATGCCCAGCAGCTGAAGCGTCTCAGGGGACACTGGCTCTAAGGAGAGGTACCGATCGAAATAGTTCACAGCCAAGTGGAGAGTCTCATTCTGGAGCTCCAGTAATTGCCCTGCGACCACTAGACAGTTCAGTAAGAGAACCCTCAAGCCATCAATGGTGTCTGGCTGGTTCTTCATGTAATCCATATTCAGTTTAAATTTCACCTCCATTTCCCTCAAGTAAAGATAGATGTCTTCTGCATAGTCAGAGACTTCCATGATGTTTGGTAGTTTTGGGGGGGCTTCCAGCTTCATGGACGTTTCCAGGGGAAGAGAAGCTTCAAAACTGACATCCATTGTTTGATTGCAGGGCACCAAAGGTCTGCTTGTGGCTGGTAGGGAGACAGCTGAATTGAAGTCCCATCTCTTGTCCTCACATTGCACCTTTTTAGGGCTAAGAAATTCCTTCTCCCTCTCACCACAGGGCTCATCCATTTGAACTGTGAAAGCAGACTGCTGGCTGGTGGCATTCCGGCGTGGACCAGCGCGCTGCTTACCATTAACCCTGAGAAGAGCAAGAAGCTGGCATTTTCGCTTCATCAGTGCCTGGGCGATGACCTGGGCCCGAATTTTTTTCCCAAGCTTGCCCAGCATTCTGGTCTTCCAGAAGCAGTTGGTATTGCTGAAACTGTCTGGTTGTCCTGATGTCTCAGACCGCTTCTGAGGCTCTTACTTTTCTCTGTAGCTTCTCTCCTTCAGCAGCTGTGATCTGTTGACTTTCAGATCCTCCAAAGGAAATGTCTGAGCTCAGCTCTCTGGGCCTTTTATAGGGACCCTTTATTGAACTCCTGGACATGGTGTGAACCCCCCTTGCACTGACTCCTCCCTACTAGTTCACTAGCACTGAGGTAAGTTCACACCTCTAATATGCAGTCCCCTTGAGGTCTTCCAAGTTCACACTTTTTTCTGGCTCCTAAAGATTCACAGGTTTCAAAATGATGAGCCCACCTGAGTTTTCCTTCTATAAGGACAGGAGTACTAGACCTTGAAATAAGATTCTATCCTCATTTTTCCTTAGGAAAGTTTTCTGCCATATCATATGGAGAATTAGACTTGGATAGAAGCAACAGCAATTTCTGCATGTGAAAACTTTGGTGATTCTGGGAGAATTATTTCTTCTGAGTTTCAGTCTCCTTATGTATAAAATAGGATAAACTGCAAATATTGCCATATTCTTGGGCAACTAGGTGGCACAATGAATAGAGCACCACAACTGGAGTCTGGAAAATCTAAGTTCAGATCCAGCCTCAAACACTTACTAGAAATGTGAACCTCTGAAAGTCACTTAACCCTGTTTTCCTCAGTTTCCCAGCTACCCACGAAGTGCCCAGTGAGGTGAATTGATCCCAAAGATGAACTGATAACCAACAATGTAACACGCTAGAGAGTTTTATTAAAGCAAACTGCACTTTAGGCTCAGCCCCCAAAATGGCTGGCCCTAAGTCTGGGGTCTGCAGGCTTTTTATTCACTTTTTGTATATTGGCCCATCAGTGGCTTTACAATTATAAGGTCTTTTAAATATACTTGGTCTGCTCTCGTGGATTTTCCCATCCATGTTTTCACCATCTCTATCTCCTCAATAAGCACATCTGGGACTGTGATGCTAGGCTCCAAGTATAGTAATTTTAATATACTGATGATGTATAATTTGAGCAAAACTTCTTCATTTTTCTTTTGGTTGGAGCCCTTCCACTTTCATCCCAAAATGCTCTTGGGATTATTTGCTTCTTGGTCATCTTGCTAAGATCTCTTTTAACTGTTTTTGCCCTCCACTGCTTCTCTCTGCTTTAGGAGATGTTGCTGCTCAAAATCATCCATCATCTTTCATCTTCATAAGAATTTACAAATATATATATTCTAATTTGTTACTGGCTTTCAGTTGGTTCATTTGATGACCAGGACTCTTTCTGGGCTCTCCTGGGCTCCTTGTGGCAATTAATTTGCAATGTGCAATTATTCAGTTTCCTCAACTATAAAATGGGGATAATAATAGCAACTTTCTCACAAGATTGCTATGAGAATCAAATATTTGTAGAGCTCTTAGCATAGTGCCTGACCCAAGAACATATTTAATAAATGCCACTTCAAAGAACACCTTAACAGCTCAGTAGATTGAGAGCCATTCATAGACATGGGAAGTTGTGGTTTCAAATATGGCCTCAGACATTTCGTAGCTTCCTAGCTATGTGACCCTGGGGAAGTCATTTAACCCCAATTAACTCACTCTTATGCTTTTCTACCTTGGAACCAATACACAGTATTCATTCTAAGACAGGTAACAATTTTAATAAATAAATAAATGCTTCTTGTCAGAAATTAAATTAAGGGTTAATAGTAACTTAAATACCTCTACTTAGTACCTCTCTGGATTGTGAAGACAGAATTAACTCTTCTTTGTCTACCTTTTGATTGAATCAACACAAGCTTGAACTAGGTGGAGGAGCTCACAAACCTCTTTGTGAATTCACACCCTCAAAAACTGTCTGTGGGATTCACACCTCTCATCCTCTGAAGGTGTAAACTCCCATTAAAAGGATTCACAAGTTCCTGACTGATTGAGTTTCTGAGAGTGTGAACTCTTTAAGTAAGTGACTTATGAATTCTCTTACTTGATGACTAACAAAGTGTTAAGTAGGGGTGTTTTCAGTTTTTGGTTGATTAAAAGTTGCTGATTGACAAAGAAAGTTTGATTTATACTATACATTCTCTTCTCTTTCCCTACCTTTTCATCCCCCACCCCCTTTTCATGATGGTTAAACTACTGGATGTAATTATTACTGTCAATGTCACATATTCTCCAGTGCCAATTTTTTCTTTTTAATTACTTATTTAAATCATGGTTGTCACTTCAATTGCATACCATGTCTTTTCATCTTCTTCTTCTTCTTGATTCTGATCTTATTTCTGATAAGTTAATGGTTTAACCATATACAGAGAGATGACACAGGTTTCACTCTCACATCAATAATAATTCTTTTCCTGTCTGTTAAAATGCAATCTTGTTCATTCTTTTTTGGGCATTTAGGTAGCTCGATGCTGTCCCTAGAGTCAGTAGGACCTGAGTTCATGTCTAGCCTCAGACACTTACTATCTGTGTGACTCCAAGCAAGTCACCTATTTGTCTCAGTTTCCTCATATATAAAATGAGCTAGAGAAGGAAATGGCAAACCACTCCAGTATCTTTACCAAGAGAATCCCAAATGGGGTCACAAAGTCAAAGGACTAAACAACAAAATTTCATTCTTTATTGTACTATTTGGTACTCATCATATCCAGCATCTACCAGTTATTTTCTTTCTTTTTTTTCCCATTTGAATAAGTTTATTTAGTCAATTTAGAGTAGTATTCCTTGCTTAAAATAATCAAATTATTACCCTCCCTCCCCTCCACCCACTCTTCCCACAGCCAAAATGCAATTTCATTGGGTATTACATGTGTCCTTGATCAGAACCCATTTCCATGTTGTTGTTTATACTAGTATAGTCATTTAGAGTCTCCATCCCCAACAATATGCCTTCACCTGAATGTATTCAAGCAATTGTTTTTCTTTGGTGTTTTTTCTCCCACAGTGTTTCCTCTGGATGTGGATAGTGGTTTTTCTCCTAGGTTCCTCTGAGTTGTTCAGGGTCATTGCATTGCCACTAATGGAGAAGCCCATTACGTTTGATTGTATCACAGTGTATCAGTCTCTGGGTACAGTGTTTTCCTGGTTCTGCTCCTTTCACTCTGTATCAGTTCCTGGAGGTCATTCCAGTTCCCATGGAATTCCTCCACTTTATTATTCCTTTGAGCACAATAGTATTCAGATACCACAATTTATTCAGCCATTCCCTAATTGAAGGGCATCCCCTCATTTTTCAATTTTTGGCTACCACAAAGAGTGCAGCTATGAATATTTTTGTACAAGTCTTTTTCCTTATTATCTCTTTGGGGTACAAACCCAGCAGTGCTATGGCTGGATCAAAGGCCAGACAGTCTTTTATCGCCCTTTGGGCATAGTTCCAAATTGCCCTCCAGAATGGTTGGATCAATTCACAACTCCACCAGCAATGCATTAATGTCCCGACTTTGCCACATCCCCTCCAACATTTATTACTTTCCTTTGCTGTCATGTTAGCCAATCTGCTAGGTGTGAGGTGATACCTCAGAGTTGTTTTGATTTGCATTTCTCTGATTATAAGAGATTTAGAGCACTTTTTCATGTGCTTATTCATAGTTTTGATTTCTTTAACTGAAAATTGCCTATTCATATCCCTTGCCCATTTTTCAACTGGAGAATGGCTTGTTTTTTTGTACAACTGGTTTAGCTCTTTATAAATTTGAGTAATTAGACCTTTGTCAGAGGTTTATGTAATGAAGATTGTTTCCTAATTTGTTCTTTCCCCTCTAATTTTGGATGCATTCGTTTTGTTTGTACAAAACATTTTTAATTTGATGTAATCAAAATTATTGATTTTACATTTTGTGATTTTTCCCCTAGCTCTTGCTTGGTTTTAAAGTCTTCCCTTTCCCAAAGATCTGACAAGTATACTATTCTGTGTTTGCCTAATTTGCTTATAGTTTCCTTCTCTATATTCAGGTCTTTCACCCATTCTGAGTTTATCTTGTTGTAGGGTGTGAGATGTTGATCCAAACCTAATCTCTCCCATATTGTCTTCCAATTTTCCCAGCAGTTTTTAAAAAAAAAATTCTCATGCTATATCTTGTCACCTATAGTTCTTTGGTCTTTCATTCTTACTTTTTCTTCCTCTGCTATTTCATGTCTTTCTCCCATATTCATCTTTTCCTATCTTTACACTGATCTCAAAGTCTATGTAGAATTTCTCCACTCGTCATATAGGCTACTGTCTTTTTTTTTCCCCAAGTAAAACAAAATCCTTCACTTACAACGTCCAAAAATTTTTTTCCTCCATCTGCACTCTATCAGTTCTATATCTAGATATAGCTAGCATGGTTCATTATGAGTCTTCTGAAATAGTGTTTGGTCATGTTGATCAGGGTTCTGAGATTTTCAGTTGTTCATCTTTGCAGTATTGTTGTCATTGTACATATTATTCTGGTTCTACTAATTTTATTTTGCATCCATTCACACATATTTGCCCTGTTTTCTTTAAAACCATACCTTTCATCATTCCTTCAACATCACATGCATATACCAATATTTGCTAAGTCATTCTCCAATTAACAAGTACCCTCTCCATTTCTAATTATTTGCCACAGTGAAAAGAGCAAGCAGCTATATTTTCTGCAACTACTTATCATTAGCATTATATGTCATGAATAAATATCCAATGAAATAATGTTTCTTATTGACTCTGGGAATACTACTGTATAAACTCAATATCTAGGAGATCATCAGATCCCAGAATTCTGAAGCCATAGGAATCATTGAGTCATGTTTCTCTATTTACCAGCATGGCAGGTGAGATTCCTGATCTGAGGAAGCCATGAAAATGAGATGAAACCTGGGGTCAATTGAAGGAACCTGGGGGAGGGTGTAGACTGAGCTTGAAAATTCAGGGAATGAAGCTCAGTCCAGTTATTGGTCATTCCTTTGGAAATTTTAATTTAATTAGTCAAATTAGAACAGTATTTCTTGGTTACAGGAATGATATCCTTTCCCTCTCTTCCCTCCCCCCATACCTTCCCGTAGCCAATGAGCAATTCCACTGGGTTTTACATGTGTCCTTGATCAGAACCTATTTCCATGTTGTTGATGTTTGCACTAGGATGATCATTTAGAGTCTACATCCCCAATAATATGCCCCTAATTGGTCATTCCTTTGGGCTCATGAAAGTATGCCTCTCTCTCAGTCATCAGGATTATCTATGTAAGCCATCTCTGGAAAGGAGGGAACAAATCCTGGGAAAATCTAGGAACTTGGACTCTCGGACCCTGTCCCTTCTTGAATTAAAGTTTTCTCCTTGGCTGGCCTTAATTTCTCAGGCCTGACCATGTGGGTAGCTGGGCAACTGAGGAAAACAGGGTTAAGTGACTTGGCCAGGATCACATTTCTAGTAAGTGTTTGAGGCTGGATCTGAACTTAGATCTTCCGGACTCCAGGTGTGGTATTCTATCCATTGTGCCACCTAGTTGCCCCAAAATAAGACAATATTTGCAGTTTATCCTATTTTATACATAAGGAGACTGAAACTCAGAAGAAATAATTCTCCCAGAATCACCAAAGTTTTCACATGCAGAAATTGCTGTTGCTTCTATCCAAGTCTAATTCTCCATATGATATGGCAGAAAACTTTCCTAAGGAAAAATGAGGATAGAATCTTATTTCAAGGTCTAGTACTCCTGTCCTCATAGACAGAAAACTCAGGTGGGCTCATCACTTTGAAACCTGTGAATCTTTAGGAACCAGAAAAGTGTGAACTTGGAAGACCTCAGGGGGACTGCATATTAGAGGTGTGAACTTACCTCAGTGCTAGTGAACTAGTAGGGAGGAGTCAGTGCAAGGGGAGTTCACACCTTGACCAGTTCAATAAAGGGTCCCTATAAAAGGCCCAGAAAGCTGAGCTCAGACATTTCCTTTGGAGGATCTGAAAGTCAACAGATCACAGCTGCTGAAGGAGAGAAGCTACAGAGAAAAGTGTCTTACAGAATTACTTTATTTTTTAAGATTTTGAGATTGAATCTTGTAGCCAAGGGTAGGAGCTACTCATCTGCTTCTCCCCTGGCTTGCCAAGGACATGTTTCCCTATGTGTTTGGCCACCCCTTGGGACTGCCTGGAGTATACCCGACTCAACCAACAGTACAGACCTTGGCACAGAATGCAGTCTGGGGAAGCTGGCATGGTGAGATGCAAGGACTGGCTCGGGAAGAACTGAGGCCCACAGCAACAAGCTCCCAGGAGAACCTGGAGACCATCCACTCAGACAGTTTCAGTAATACCAGCCTCTTCAGGAAGTCCAGAACGCTGGGCGTCCTTCAAAAAAAAGTTCGGGCCCAGGTCATGGCCCAGGCACTGATGAAGAGAAAATGCCAGCTTCTTGCTGTTCTTGGAGTTAATGGTAAGCAGGGCGTTGGTCCACGCCGGAATGCCACCAGCCAGCAGTCTGCTTTCACAGTTCAAATGGATGAGCCCTGTGGTGAGAGGGAGAAGGAATTTCTTAGCCTTAAAAAGGTGCAATGTGAGGACAAGAGATGGGACTTCAATTCGGCTGTCTCCCTACCAGCCACAAGCAGACCTTTGGTGCCCTGCAATCAAACAATGGATGTCAGATTTGAAGCTTCTCTTCCCCTGGAAACATCCATGAAGCTGGAAGCCCCCCGAAAACTACCAAACATCATGGAAGTCTCTGACTACGCAGAAGACATCTATCTTTACCTGAGGGAAATGGAGGTGAAATTTAAACTGAATGTGGATTACATGAAGAACCAGCCAGACACCATTGAGAACTTGAGGGTTCTCTTACTGAACTGGCTCGTGGTTGCGGGGCAATTACTGGAGCTCCAGAATGAGACTCTGCACTTGGCTGTGAACTATTTCAATCGGTACCTCTCCTTAGAGCCAGTGTCCCCTGAGACGCTTCAGCTGCTGGGCATTGCTGCCTTGCGCCTTGCCACAAAGTTTGAAGAAGCCTACCCACTCCGAATAATTCAGCTTATTCACCACAGGGCTGGCCAATACACTAAGAAGCAGATCTCAGAAATGGAGTGCAGGATGCTGCAAGTGCTGGCTTTTCACCTTGCCCTGCCCACAATCAATCAGTTCCTCACTCAGTATTTCCTTCATCAACAGCAGCCCAACCCTCATGTGGAAAGTTTAGCCATGTTTCTGGGAGAGCTGTGTTTAGTTGATACGGTCACCTATCTGAAGTATCTCCCCTCAGTTACGGCAGGAGCTGCATTTCATCTAGCACTCTACACGGTCACTGGGAAGAGCTGGCCCGAGTCATTGGTCCAGAAAACCGGATATACCCTGGAAACTCTTAAGCCATGTCTCATGGACCTTCATTGGACCTACTTCAGCACATCACAGCATGCTGTATATTCCATACCAGAAAAATACAGAAAGCCAATGTACCATGGTGTAGCACACATCCCACCTCCAGAGACACTCAACTTGGAGTGAGCAAGAGACTCAGAGCTGAAACTCCAACAGAAGCCTTGCTGTGCAATTTTTATTATCGGCCCCATTTTGTTCACAAAGAATCACTAGCTGAAGGACAGTAAATTTTTTTTTCAGCCCTTTACTTTTCTGTATGTCTATCACACTGTTTTAAATGTATTTTTTTTTTTGTAGATATCATATAGTGGGATTTTGGCTTTGAGTCCATTCTTCTATTTTCTTCCATTTTATGGGGGTTTATCCTGTTCACATTTACAGTTATGATGACTAATTGTGTTGCATGGTACTTGTATATATTATGTTAAATATTTCCCATTTATATTTTAATCTGCTTTTGTCTGATACTAGAGAACCATGAATTTTATATCTCTGGTCTAACTTATTAGACTGTGACAACACTTCTTGAATAGAGAGATAAATAAAGTATTTTCTAAGTACTTAGTGGTTTGGTTCGGTTTTTCTTTTTTTTAATTTATTTTTTTCAGTTACATGTAGAAACAAATTTTTACAATTGTTTTTTGATATTTTAGAATTCAAATTTTTCTCCATCTCCTTGGGGTAAGTAGATGGATATATGTTATATGCAATCTACATTTCATTTCGCTTTTATAATAAAAATCTCATGAAGGAAATAAAGTAGAAGATGACATGCTTTGATCTGCATTCAAACTGCAACAGTTCTTTCTTTAGCTGTGGATAGCATTTTCATCATGAGTCCTTTGTGGTTATCTTGTAGACTTGCTTTGCTGATAACAGTTTAGTCCTTCACAGTTGAACACTGTATCATATTTCTGTTACTATATACATTGTCCTCCTGGTTCTGCTTACTTCACTTTGCATCAGTTCATAGAAATATTTCTAACTAAGTATTTAGTTTATACTCTTCAGTGAGCTAGTTGCTGATGTTATAATTAAAATGGTTGATGTTGTAAACTGTAGTGAGTTAAAATGGTGGAAGATATAAATTATGATAGATATAAGAGAGGGTGAGTAAATTTGACCGCTGAAAATATGTTTCACTACAGTATCTTGGTTTTTAAATCAAATATAAGGTGGTCGCCAGGGAATATATTCCCAAATTATGAATATGCCCAAGTCAACTGGTTTTATAGAGAATTTAATTAATAATACAATGAGGAATTAAAGAAAGAGAGAAGGAGAGAGAAAAGGAATTAATGAGAAAAGAATAAGTCAGCCCAGGGCAGGCCTGGCCAACCCAGGCCTAAGCCTTAAGAGAGAAACCAGTCAGTTATCACTCACCACAAGATTTGTCTTAAGCAAGGATGTTTGAGGAACAGAGTCTCCCCAGAGGGAGTTCCAGCCAGAGTCAGCCTCCCAAGGGACTTCTTCTCAAGAGATCTTCAAAGGGCCTCCTCCAAAAGGATCTATCTCCAAGCATCCTATCTCCAAGGATCCAAGGATCTCCAAGCCTCTCCAAGCCTCCAAGGATCCCTTGCTCAAGAGATTCCTTTTCTTATATAGGAGGTTTTTTCCTATGTCACCTCCCCTAAGTTCTTCCATCTACCAATCACCGTAGATGTTTTCTAAAAGACAGCCCATCTGAATTCCTGCTAAGTTGACTAACCTCCTCAGTAAGTCTGAACCAGAGAAAATGCTACTGTGTCAACTAATCCCCTCAGTAAGTGTGAACCAGAGAAAACACAGCTGAGTCGACTAATCTCATTAAGAGAAAATTTGCCCAACCCTTTTAGGTACCTAGGATTCCAATGTATCAATTCTAAAAAACAGGCATGGCTCAAAGAACACCTTGCCTTATTATAAGCATGGGTCCAAGTACTTTCATTGTTTAGCAAGGAGTTTTCTCCCCTAAAGCAGTCTTAAGTACAGGTGGAGTAGAGTTCCTCCCATTTCTGATCCTGGCGAGTTCTGACATCAAAATGGGGAATGTTTCCAGTAGGGAAATTGTACCAATGGAGGATTCCTCAAGGTGGAAATTTTTAACATTCACAAGTCTAAGAAATTTCAAGATTTACACTGAGGAATCATAAAAGAGAAAATGGTACCTTCTCTTAAGGAGCTGACACTCTAGTGAGTGTAAAGTGGAAGGGGGTGGGGAGGCCAGGCTCTCTTCTCTGGGATTCCATGACACTGATGGCTGGATCTGAAATTTATATCTTCCTGTGTTGTCATTTTTCTGAGTCTCTGATTTGCTGAACTTGACTTCAGTGCTGGTCTGAGGCTCGTCTTCTGAACACCAGGAGTCTCATGGAACAAGAGACAAGCATCTTCTGGATGCCAGGGAGCCACAAGGCTTCTAGCATCCTCCCAGAGTCTGTTTTTGTCCCCTTTATGCAGATAAGCCTCAGATCTTGTTCTTAATTCAATCAGAAAGTAGGGTTCAATTGGAACCTCAAAAGAAGAGTTCAAATTGGTAAATTCTACCATGAGCATATTTGTAAATGCCAGGAAAGAGGGAAACAAATACATTTGCCACCTAGAAAACAACGTGACAATAGTTAAGGAATTTGAGAAACAGGATAAGCCCAAAATAGAATGAGGGTATCATACTGGGGAATTTCCGTTATCTGGATACCTGCTGGTTCTCCTGTTCCCTGTGGAACTGCTCATAAGATCTTGATTCACCATAATAATGTCATCCTTTACTTTGTTGTTTATTTTTTCTCTTGCATCCCAATCTTCATGACCCCATTTGGGATTTTCTTCATCAACATCCATCAGTGGTTTGCCATTTCCTTCTTCAGTTCATTTTGCTGATGAAGAATCTGAAGCAAATAGGGTTAAGTGACTTACCTAGGGTCACACAGTAAGTATGTAAGGCCAGATTTGAACTCAGGGAGATGAGCCTTCCTGTTTCTGGTCCCAATCCTTTATACATTTTGCCACCTCATTGCCCCAATTCTTCACTAGTTGCAGGAATTAAGCAGAATAAATTTTATACTAGATCTCCTACATCTGAACTAGAGAAAACTGACTGAAACTTCTCTGTAGAAATTTTGATAAAGAAAGTAAAGGCATGGTCTGATGGGCATTCTAGATTTGGGGATAACAGAGCTCCTAGGAAATGGAAACATCCCATGGACTAAAATTCTTCAGGAAAAGTCAAAAGAGGAAAAACATTCCAAAGCAAAAGGAAAAATGGGGGTTGTGGAAAGAGAATTATGTGGTTATAATTAAAGGTCACCAAGATACATTTTTTTAAAAGATATACAACTGATGGCAGTGTGAGTTTTAAAATGAATAATCAATAGGTATTACATTTAATAAAGTTTTATTAATAACAACAAAACAAAAGAACTGCCTGACTTCATCCCTGTCTCAGGTCCAAGAGAGGGAGAGAGGGAGGAGTTACAGCCACTTAAATATAATCAGGCAAAATGTTGGGACAAAGGAAAATGGAATTTTGGGAAATACTAAGGGACATCTGGGGGATGAAGTCCCAAGGCTCAAAAATCTCCATTTATACAGTAGCAGGGGCAAAAGCAAAGCCTTTCCCCCAATATTTCTCCTCATTTCCAACAATTCACTGACCAGTCGGGTCTGTAGTTGGTCTTTCTTTACTCCAGAACTCATACACATGTGTTTCAGAAAAAAACTTTTGTATTTGAAATCAATGAACAGGGTGACAAAATTCTTAAGCTTCTATGAGAAGCTCTTTCATAAAACAAAACAAAAAAAAGGAAAAAAAAACATTTATGACAATTTCAGCCTTAAGCCCGGTCTTCTCTCCTCTCCTCTCTTCTTTCTTGTCCTTATAGCCAGAAAACTCGGGTGGGCTCATCACTTTGAAACCTGTGAATTTTTAGGAGCCAGAAAAGTGTGAACTTGGAAGACCTCAAGGGGACTGCATATTAGAGGTGTGAACTTACCTCAGTGCTAGTGAACTAGTAGGGAGGAGTCAGTGCAAGGGGAGTTCACACCTTGACCAGTTCAATAAAGGGTCCCTATAAAAGGCCCAGAGAGCTGAGCTCAGACATTTCCTTTGGAGGATCTGAAAGTCAACAGATCACAGCTGCTGAAGGAGAGAAGCAACAGAGAAAAGTGTCTTACAGAATTTCTTTATTTTTTAAGATTTTGAGATTGAATCTTGTAGCCAAGGGTAGGAGCTACTCATCTGCTTCTCCCCTGGCTTGCCAAGGACATGTTTCCCTATGTGTTTGGCCACCCCTTGGGACTGCCTGGAGTATACCCGACTCAACCAACAGTACAGACCTGGGCACAGAATGCAGTCTGGGGAAGCTGGCATGGTGAGATGCAAGGACTGGCTCGGGAAGAACTGAGGCCCACAGCAACAAGCTCCCAGGAGAACCTGGAGACCATCCACTCAGACAGTTTCAGTAATAGCAACCTCTTCTGGAAGTCCAGAACGCTGGGCGTCCTTCAAAAAAAAGTTCGGGCCCAGGTCATGGCCCAGGCACTGATGAAGCGAAAATGCCAGCTTCTTGCTGTTCTTGGAGTTAATGGTAAGCAGGGCGCTGGTCCACGCCGGAATGCCACCAGCCAGCAGTCTGCTTTCACAGTTCAAATGGATGAGCCCTGTGGTGAGAGGGAGAAGGAATTTCTTAGCCTTAAAAAGGTGCAATGTGAGGACAAGAGATGGGACTTCAATTCGGCTGTCTCCCTACCAGCCACAAGCAGACCTTTGGTGCCCTGCAATCAAACAATGGATATCAGATTTGAAGCTTCTCTTCCCCTGGAAACGTCCATGAAGCTGGAAGCCCCCCGAAAACTACCAAGCATCATGGAAGTCTCTGACTATGCAGAAGACATCTATCTTTACCTGAAGGAAATGGAGGTGAAATTTAAACTGAATGTGGATTACATGAAGAACCAGCCAGACACCATTGAGAACTTGAGGGTTCTCTTACTGAACTGGCTCGTGGTTGCGGGGCAATTACTGGAGCTCCAGAATGAGACTCTGCACTTGGCTGTGAACTATTTCGATCGGTACCTCTCCTTAGAGCCAGTGTCCCCTGAGACGCTTCAGCTGCTGGGCATTGCGGCCTTGCGCCTTGCCACAAAGTTTGAAGAAGCCTACCCACTCCGAATGATTCAGCTTATTCACCACATGGCTGGCCAATACACTAAGAAGCAGATAACAGGAATGGAGTGCAGGATGCTGCAAGTGCTGGCTTTTCACCTTGCCCTGCCCACAATCAATCAGTTCCTCACTCAGTATTTCCTTCATCAACAGCAGCCCAACCCTCATGTGGAAAGTTTAGCCATGTTTCTGGGAGAGCTGTGTTTAGTTGATACGGTCACCTATCTGAAGTATCTCCCCTCAGTTACGGCAGGAGCTGCATTTCATCTAGCACTCTACACAGTCACTGGGAAGAGCTGGCCCAAGTCATTGGTCCAGAAAACCGGATATACCCTGGAAAGTCTTAAGCCATGTCTCATGGACCTTCATTGGACCTACTTCAGCGCATCACAGCATGCTGTATATTCCATACCAGAAAAATACAGAAAGCCAATGTACCATGGTGTAGCACACATCCCACCTCCAGAGACACTCAACTTGGAGTGAGCAAGAGACTCAGAGCTGAAACTCCAACAGAAGCCTTGCTGTGCAATTTTTATTATCGGCCCCATTTTGTTCACAAAGAATCACTGTAGCTGAGGCACACTAGATTTTTTTTCAGCCCTTTATCTTTCTGTATGTCTATCACACTGTTTTACATGTATTTTTTTTTTAGATAACATATATTAGTATTCTGGCTTTGAGTCCATTCTTGTATTTTCTTCCATTTTATGGGGGTTTATCCTGTTCACATTTACAATTATGATGACTATTTGTGTTGTATGGTACTTGTATTTATTTTGTTAAATATTTCCCAATTATATTTTAATCTGCTTCTGTCTGATACTAGAGAACCATGAATTTTATACCTCTGGTCTAAATTATTAGACAGTGACGACTTCTTGAATAGATAAGGAAAATAAAGTATTTACTAAGTACTCAGTGATTTGGTTTGGTTTTTCTTTTCAAAAATTTATTTTTTCAGTTACATGTAGAACCAAATTATTACAATTGTTTTTTGATATTTTAGAATTCAGATTTTTCCCGTCTCGATGGGGTAAATAGATTGATATAGGTTATATGCAATGTGCATTTCATATCGCTCTTATAATAAAAATCTCATGAAGGAAACAAAGTGGAAGATGACATTCTTTGATCTGCATTCAAACTGCAACAGTTCTTTCTTTAGCTGTGGATAGCATTTTCATCATGAGTTCCTTGTGGTTATCTTGTAGACTTGCTTTGCTGATAATAGTTTTGTCCTTCACAGTTGAACACTGTATCATATTTCTGTTACTATATACATTGTTCTCCTGGTTCTGCTCACTTCACTTTGCATCAGTTCATAGAAATCTTTCCAGCTAAGTATTTAGTTTATACTCTTCAGTGAGCTGGTTGCTGAGGAATCAAAAAAGAGAAAATGGTTCCTTCTCTTAAGGAGCTGACACTCTAGTGAGTGTAAAGTGGAAGGGGGTGGGGAGGGCAGGCTCTCTTCTCTGGGATACCATGACACTGCAGGCTGGATCTGAAATTTATATCTTCCTGTGATGTCATTTTTCTGAGTCTCTGATTTCCTGAACTTGACTTTAGAGCTGGTCTGAGGCTGGTCTTCTGAACACCAGGAGTCTCATGGAACAAGAGACAAGCATCTTCTAGATGCCAGGGAGCCACAGGGCTTCTAGCATCCTCCCAGAGCCTGTTT
Source organism: Monodelphis domestica (assembly GCF_027887165.1). NCBI lineage: Eukaryota > Metazoa > Chordata > Mammalia > Didelphimorphia > Didelphidae > Monodelphis > Monodelphis domestica. The sequence goes on along the minus strand of NC_077227.1, from coordinate 719,709,587 downwards.
TTGTCCCCTTTATGCAGATAAGCCTCAGATCTTGTTCTTTCAATCAGAAAGTAGGGTTCAATTGCAACTTCAAAAGAACAGGAGTTCAAATTGGTAAATTCTCCCATGAGCATATTTGTAATTACCAGGAAAGAGGGAAACAAATACATTTGCCACCTAGATAACAACGTGACAATAGTTAAGGAATTTGAGAAACAGGATAAGCCCAAAATAGAATGAGGGTATCATAATGGGGAATTTCAAGTATCTGGATATCTGCTGGTTCTCCTGCTGGCTATAGAACTGCTCAAAGGATCTTGATTCACCATAATAATGTCATCCTTCACTTTGCTGTTTATTTTTTTCACTTGCATCCTACTCTTCATGACCCCATTTGGGATTTTCTTCATAAATATCCATCAGTGCTTTGCCATTTCCTTCTCCAGCTTATTTTACAGATGAAGAAACTGCAGCAAATAGGGTTAAGTGACTTACCTAGGGTCACACCGTAAGTATGTAAGGCCAGATTTGAACTCAGGGAGATGAGCCTTCCTGTTTCTGGTCCCAATCCTTTATACATTTTGCCACCTCATTGCCCCAATTCTTCACTAGTTGCAGGAATTAAGCAGAATAAATTTTATACTAGATCTCCTACATCTGAGCTAGAGAAAACTGACTGAAACTTCTCTGTAGAAATTTTGATAAAGAAAGTAAAGGCATGGTCTGATGGGCATTCTAGATTTGGGGATAACAGAGCTCCTAGGAAATGGAAACATCCCATGGACTAAAATTCTTCAGGAAAAGTCAAAAGAGGAAAAACATTCCAAAGCAAAAGGAAAAATGGGGGTTGTGGAAAGAGAATTATGTGGTTATAATTAAAGGTCACCAAGATACATTTTTTTAAAAGATATGCAACATATGGTAGTGTGAGTTTTAAAATGAATAATTAATAGGTATTACATTTAATAAAGTTTTATTAATAACAACAAAACAAAAGAACTGCCTGACTTCATCCCTGTCTCAGGTCCAAGAGAGGGAAAGAGGGAGGAGTTACAGCCACTTCAATACAATCTGGCCAAATGTGGGGATACAGACAATTGGAATTTTGGGAAATACTAAGGGACTTCTGGGGGATGAAGTCCCAAGGCTCAAAATCTCCATTTATACAGTAGCAGGGGCAAAAGCAAAGCCTTTCCCCCAATATTTCTCCTCATTTCCAACAATTCACTGGCCAGTCGCGTCTGTAGTTGGTCTTTCTTTACTCCAGAACTCATACACATGTGTTTCAGAAAAACTTTTGTATTTGAAATCAATGAACAGGGTGACAAAATTCTTAAGCTTCTATGAGAAGCTCTTTCATAAAACAAAAAAAGGAAAAAAAAACCATTTATGACAATTTCAGTCTTAAGCCCGGTCTTCTCTCCTCTCCTCTCTTCTTTCTCGTCCTTATAGCCAGAAAACTCGGGTGGGCTCATCACTTTGAAACCTGTGAATTTTTAGGAGCCAGAAAAGTGTGAACTTGGAAGACCTCAGGGGGACTGCATATTAGAGGTGTGAACTTACCTCAGTGCTAGTGAACTAGTAGGGAGGAGTCAGTGCAAGGGGAGTTCACACCTTGTCCAGTTCAATAAAGGGTCCCTATAAAAGGCCCAGAAAGCTGAGCTCAGACATTTCCTTTGGAGGATCTGAAAGTCAACAGATCACAGCTGCTGAAGGAGAGAAGCAACAGAGAAAAGTGTCTTACAGAATTACTTTATTTTTTAAGATTTTGAGATTGAATCTTGTAGCCAAGGGTAGGAGCTACTCATCTGCTTCTCCCCTGGCTTGCCAAGGACATGTTTCCCTATGTGTTTGGCCACCCCTTGGGACTGCCTGGAGTATACCCGACTCAACCAACAGTACAGACCTTGGCACAGAATGCAGTCTGGGGAAGCTGGCATGGTGAGATGCAAGGACTGGCTCGGGAAGAACTGAGGCCCACAGCAACAAGCTCCCAGGAGAACCTGGAGACCATCCACTCAGACAGTTTCAGTAATACCAACCTCTTCAGGAAGTCCAGAACGCTGGGCGTCCTTCAAAAAAAAGTTCGGGCCCAGGTCATGGCCCAGGCACTGATGAAGCGAAAATGCCAGCTTCTTGCTCTTCTCGGGGTTAATGGTAAGCAGCGCGCTGGTCCACGCCGGAATGCCACCAGCCAGCTGCCTGCTTTCACAGTTCAAATGGATGAGCCTTGTGGTGAGAGGGAGAAGGAATTTCTTAGCCTTAAAAAGGTGCAATGTGAGGACAAGAGATGGGACTTCAATTCGGCTGTCTCCCTACCAGCCACAAGCAGACCTTTGGTGCCCTGCAATCAAACAATGGATGTCAGTTTTGAAGCTTCTCTTCCCCTGGAAATCTCCGTGAAGCTGGAAGCCCCCCGAAAACTACCAAGCATCATGGAAGTCTCTGACTACGCAGAAGACATCTATCTTTACCTGAGGGAAATGGAGGTGAAATTTAAACTGAATGTGGATTACATGAAGAACCAGCCAGACACCATTGAGAACTTGAGGGTTCTCTTACTGAACTGGCTCGTGGTTGCGGGGCAATTACTGGAGCTCCAGAATGAGACTCTGCACTTGGCAGTGAACTATTTCGATCGGTACCTCTCCTTAGAGCCAGTGTCCCCTGAGACGCTTCAGCTGCTGGGCATTGCGGCCTTGCGCCTTGCCACAAAGTTTGAAGAAGCCTACCCACTCCGAATAATTCAGCTTATTCACCACATGGCTGGCCAATACACTAAGAAGCAGATAACAGGAATGGAGTGCAGGATGCTGCAAGTGCTGGCTTTTCACCTTGCCCTGCCCACAATCAATCAGTTCCTCACTCAGTATTTCCTTCATCAACAGCAGCCCAACCCTCATGTGGAAAGTTTAGCCATGTTTCTGGGAGAGCTGTGTTTAGTTGATAAGGTCACCTATCTGAAGTATCTCCCCTCAGTTACGGCAGGAGCTGCATTTCATCTAGCACTCTACACGGTCACTGGGAAGAGCTGGCCCGAGTCATTGGTCCAGAAAACCGGATATACCCTGGAAAGTCTTAAGCCATGTCTCATGGACCTTCATTGGACCTACTTCAGCGCATCACAGCATGCTGTATATTCCATACCAGAAAAATACAGAAAGCCAATGTACCATGGTGTAGCACACATCCCACCTCCAGAGACACTCAACTTGGAGTGAGCAAGAGACTCAGAGCTGAAACTCCAACAGAAGCCTTGCTGTGCAATTTTTATTATCGGCCCCATTTTGTTCACAAAGAATCACTGTAGCTGAGGCACACTAGATTTTTTTTCAGCCCTTTACCTTTCTGTATGTCTATCACACTGTTTTACATGTATTTTTTTTTTAGATAACATATATTAGTATTCTGGCTTTGAGTCCATTCTTGTATTTTCTTCCATTTTATGGGGGTTTATCCTGTTCACATTTACAATTATGATGACTATTTGTGTTGTATGGTACTTGTATTTATTTTGTTAAATATTTCCCAATTATATTTTAATCTGCTTCTGTCTGATACTAGAGAACCATGAATTTTATACCTCTGGTCTAAATTATTAGACTGTGACAACACTTCTTGAATAGAGAGATAAATAAAGTATTTTCTAAGTACTTAGTGGTTTGGTTTTTCTTTTCAAAAAATAATTTTTTCAGTTACATGTAGAACCAAATTATTACAATTGTTTTTTGATATTTTAGAATTCAGATTTTTCCCGTCTCGATGGGGTAAATAGATTGATATAGGTTATATGCAATGTGCATTTCATATCGCTCTTATAATAAAAATCTCATGAAGGAAACAAAGTGGAAGATGACATTCTTTGATCTGCATTCAAACTGCAACAGTTCTTTCTTTAGCTGTGGATAGCATTTTCATCATGAGTTCCTTGTGGTTATCTTGGAGACTTGCTTAGCTGATAATAGTTTTGTCCTTCACAGTTGAACACTGTATCATATTTCTGTTACTATATACATTGTCTTCCTGGTTCTGCTCACTTCACTTTGCATCAGTTCATAGAAATCTTTCCAGCTAAGTATTTAGTTTATACTCTTCAGTGAGCTGGTTGCTGAGGAATGAAAAAAGAGAAAATGGTTCCTTCTCTTAAGGAGCTGACACTCTAGTGAGTGTAAAGTGGAAGGGGGTGGGGAGGCCAGGCTCTCTTCTCTGGGATACCATGACACTGCAGGCTGGATCTGAAATTTATATCTTCCTGTGATGTCATTTTTCTGAGTCTCTGATTTCCTGAACTTGACTTTAGAGCTGGTCTGAGGCTGGTCTTCTGAACACCAGGAGTCTCATGGAACAAGAGACAAGCATCTTCTGGATGCCAGGGAGCCACAAGGCTTCTAGCATCCTCCCAGAGCCTGTTTTTGTCCCCTTTATGCAGATAAGCCTCAGATCTTGTTCTTTCAATCAGAAAGTAGGGTTCAATTGCAACTTCAAAAGAACAGTTCAAATTGGTAAATTCTCCCATGAGCATATTTGTAATTACCAGGAAAGAGGGAAACAAATACATTTGCCACCTAGAAAACAACGTGACAATAGTTAAGGAATTTGAGAAACAGGATAAGCCCAAAATAGAATGAGGGTATCATAATGGGGAATTTCAAGTATCTGGATATCTGCTGGTTCTCCTGCTAGCTATAGAACTGCTCAAAGGATCTTGATTCACCATAATAATGTCATCCTTCACTTTGCTGTTTATTTTTTTCACTTGCATCCTACTCTTCATGACCCCATTTGGGATTTTCTTCATAAATATCCATCAGTGCTTTGCCATTTCCTTCTCCAGCTTATTTTACAGATGAAGAAACTGCAGCAAATAGGGTTAAGTGACTTACCTAGGGTCACACCGTAAGTATGTAAGGCCAGATTTGAACTCAGGGAGATGAGCCTTCCTGTTTCTGGTCCCAATCCTTTATACATTTTGCCACCTCATTGCCCCAATTCTTCACTAGTTGCAGGAATTAAGCAGAATAAATTTTATACTAGATCTCCTACATCTGAGCTAGAGAAAACTGACTGAAACTTCTCTGTAGAAATTTTGATAAAGAAAGTAAAGGCATGGTCTGATGGGCATTCTAGATTTGGGGATAACAGAGCTCCTAGGAAATGGAAACATCCCATGGACTAAAATTCTTCAGGAAGAGGAAAAACATTCCAAAGCAAAAGGAAAAATGGGGGTTGTGGAAAGAGAATTATGTGGTTATAATTAAAGGTCACCAAGATACATTTTTTTAAAAGATATACAACAAATGGTAGTGTGAGTTTTAAAATGAATAATTAATGGGTATTATATTTTATAAAGTTTTATTAATAATAACAAAAACAAAAGGACTGCCTGACTTCAGCCCAGTCTCAGGTCGGAGAGAAGGAAAGAGGAGGAGTTACAGCCACTTCAATACAATCTGGCCAAATGTGGGGATACAGAAAATTGGAATTTTGGGAAATACTAAGGGACTTCTGGGGGATGAAGTCCTAAGGCTCAAAATCTCCATTTATACAGTAGCAGGGGCAAAAGCAAAGCCTTTCCCCCAATATTTCTCCTCATTTCCAACAATTCACTGGCCAGTCGCGTCTGTAGTTGGTTTTTCCTTACTCCAGAATTGCCACACGTGTTTCAGAAAAACCTTTGTATTTGAAATCAATGAACAGGGTGACAAAGTTCTTAAGCTTCTGTTCTCAATGGAACACTGAGGCTCTCTCATTCCAGCTCAGCTCCCCATTCAAAGCTTTCAGCCAACCATTCCCCCTCTGAACTGCTCTCCTGGCCCTCCCCTCTAGCACAGACAGGGCTGCACTCACTCAGGCACCAACACACACCCCCTCCCCCCAACTCTAATTATGCTCCAAGATTGTAGCCAGCTTGAACTAGGCTCCATGCTGTCCACTTTGCATTGGGGCCAAACTGGGCCATCCGCTCATCTTCTCATCTTCCCTGCATCAGGCCCAAACTCTGAAATCGGCTGTATCATGAGGTGGTTCCTCGGGCTGCCAACCGCCCCTACCTCCATTTTTGGGGTCACAGACAAGCTGTTACCATGTCCAGCAGCACCCAGGTAGCTCTGGACGATGCGGCTCTCTGTGTACCCCACAGACTTCACAATGCCTTAATTAAAGAGTGAGTCTGTCCCAAATACAGGAGTCCTTCCTCCTAGAGCCACTTGCCTGGCCCTCTGCTAACCAGACTCAACCCCAAAGGGGCTGTGTGGGTAGCTCAAGTCTTGGGGTCGTCATTAGCATGGGGGCTCAGGCCGCCCGGACTTCGGATCTCGGGGGACCTCCAAAATCAAATAGTCAAAATCTCTCTAATCCAGGGCAAAAAGGGGTTCAGCACTAGGAGGCCTCCACACAGAGCTGCCCACCACATGACTGCACAGAGTCTGAGGATTGAACTCTGGCTGCTCTGGTCACTGATGCCTGGGAGTGCCACCACTCAAGATGGACTTCATGAAACAAAAGAATTAGGGGAACCTCTATACCATTTGGGGGATCCCGGGGCAGGGAAAGATGATGGATATCACTATAGCCACAAGGAAATGGGAGTGTTCAATCTACACTGACAGGATACAATCAAGCTTGGGAAAGTAATCATAGCTAGAGGAGAGGGTGTAAGAGGAGGGGTTGCTTATAATGGACACTAAGGGATGGTTCCTGCCCAGGAGTGGATCTTCTTGGGAAAGGTTCTGATAGAATAGGGGAGACTACCTAAAACAAAGAGGGTCCTTAGCACATGCTTAGTCTCACCCAGCTAGGATTGTCATTTCCCTGAGGGTCTCCCCCTCAGTCTGAAATTGCCTGTCTGGAATCCCTTCAGGGTAGAATCCCATGGGAAAAGGGAACGAGGACAAACTTTAGGGTCCCCAAACTATAAGCTAGTCCTGAAACTTGGGGTTTATCAGATCCCACTAGGCCATAATTTTGGGGTTCCTAGATTCCATGTTGACAAAACATAAGAAAAACACCTGCTTGATCACCTGGTGGGGATATGATGGGGGATGTAGACTCTAAGTGATCACCCTAATGCAAATATCAATAATATGGAAATAGGTCTTGATCCATGACACATGTAAAACTGGTGGAATTATACATCAGCTATAGGAGGGGGTTGGGAGGAGGGGAGAGAAAGAACAGGAATCATGTAACCATGGAAAAATATTCTAAATTAATTAATTAAGAAAATTTCCAAAAACAAATGATCACTGAAACCAAGTGAAATTGTATAGAAAGTAATTTTTTTTTCTTCTTTAGACTCACGTCATGCTAAGCTTTAATAGCTCTAACCCAATTTGGGGAATTGAGTCAACCTATTCTTTATTATTTCTTGGTGTCATATGTGTTACATGATCTATCAGCTTGGCCCTGCTACTGTATAAATGGAGATTTTGAGCCTTGGGACTTCATCCCCCAGAAGTCCCTTAGTATTTCCCAAAATTCCAATTTTCTGTATCCCCACATTTGGCCTGATTGTATTGAAGTGGCTGTAACTCCTCCCTCTCTCCCTCTTTTGGACCTGAGACTGGGCTGAAGTCAGGCAGTCGTTTTGTTTTTGTTATTATTAATAAAACTTTATTTTAAAAATACCCATTGATTATTCATTTTAAAACTCACACTACCATGTGTTGCATATCTTTTAAAAAAATGTATCTTGGTGACCTTTAATTATAACCACATAATTCTCTTTCTACAACCCCCATTTTTTGTTTTGCTTTGGACTGTTTTTTCCTCTTCTGACTTTTCCTAAAGAATTTTAGTCCATGGGATGTTTCCATTTCCTAGGAGCTCTGTTATCCCCAAATCTAGAATGCCCATCAGACCATGCCTTTACTTTCTTTATCAAAATTTCTAGAGAGAAGTTTCAGTCAGTTTTCTCTAGCTCAGATGTAGGAGATCTAGTATAAAATTTATTCTGCTTAATTCTTGCAACTAGTGAAGAATTGGGGCAATGAGGTGGCAAAATGTATAAAGGATTGGGACCAGAAACAGGAAGGCTCATCTCCCTGAGTTCAAATCTGGCCTTACATACTTACTGTGTGACCCTAGGTAAGTCACTTAACCCTATTTGCTGCAGTTTCTTCATCTGTAAAATAAGCTGGAGAAGGAAATGGCAAAGCACTGATGGATATTTATGAAGAAAATCCCAAATGGGGTCATGAAGAGTAGGATGCAAGTGAAAAAAAAATCAAACAGCAAAGTGAAGGATGACATTATTATGGTGAATCAAGATCGTATGAGCAGTTCTATAGCTAGCAGGAGAACCAGCAGATATCCAGATACTTGAAATTCCCCATTATGATACCCTCATTCTATTTTGGGCTTATCCTGTTTCTCAAATTCCTTAACTATTGTCACGTAGTTTTCTAGGTGGCAAATGTATTTGTTTCCCTCTTTCCTGGCATTTACAAATATGCTCATGGGAGAATTTACCAATTTGAACTCCTGTTCTTTTGAGGTTGCAATTCAATCCTACTTTCTGATTGAATTAAAAACAAGATCTGAGGCTTATCTGCATAAAGGGGACAAAAACAAACTCTGGGAGGATGCTAGAAGCCCTGTGGCTCCCTGGCATCCAGAAGATGCTTGTCTCTTGTTCCATGAGACTCCTGGTGTTCAGAAGACCAGCCTCAGACCAGCTCTAAAGTCAAGTTCAGGAAATCAGAGACTCAGAAAAATGACATCACAGGAAGATATAAATTTCAGGTCTAGCCAGCAGTGTCATAGAATCCCAGAGAAGAGAGGGTGGCCTCGCCACCCCCTTCCACTCCTTAAGAGAAGGTACCATTTTCTCTTTTTTGATTCCTCAGCAACTAGATCACTGAAGAGTATAAACTAAATTCTTAGCTGGAATGATTTCTATGAACTGATGCAAGTTGAAGTGAGCAGAACCAGGCAAGCAATGTACACAGTAACAGAAATATGATACAGTGTTCAACTGTGAAGGACTAACCTGTTATCAGCAAAGTAAGTCTCCAAGATAACCACAAGGGACTCATGATGAAAATGCTATCCACAGCTAAAGAAAGAACTGTTGCAGTTTGAATGCAGATCAAAGAATGTCATCTTCCACTTTATTTCCTTCATGAGATTTTTATTGTATGAACGATATGAAATGTAGATTGCATATAACCTATATCAATCTATTTACCCCATGGAGAGAGAAAAATCTGAATTCTAAAATGTCAAAAAACAATTGTAAAAATTTGTTTCTACATGCAACTGAAAAAATAAATTTTTAAAAAGAAAACCAAACCAAACCAAACCACTAAGTACTTAGTAAATACTTTATTTAGCTATCTATTCAAGAAGTGTAGTTACTGTTTAATAATTTAGACCAGAGACATAAAATTCATGGTCCTCTAGTGTCAGACAAAACCAGATTAAAATATAAATGGGAACTATTTAACAGAATAAATACAAGCACCATACAACACAAATCGTATTAATCCGTGGTTTCTAAGTGAATCTGGGGCCACAAAGATCATTTCTATTTGAGTCTGATACCACAGTTGCAGACCAAGAAGAAAGAAGACTGAGAAGCCATTAGATTTGGTAATTAAGTAAGCCTGTAGGAGCAGTTTCCCTTGAGTGGTGAGAACAGAGTTTCCAAGAGAATGGCAGAAGTAAGCAAGAGCAATTCACAGAATTTTCTAGGAATTTGGCCAATGAAAGGTGAGAGAGGGGATGACAGGTTGAGAGTTTTGTGAAGGAGATGGAGAAGAGCGGAGGATATTTGCAGAGAGAAGGGAAGGAACCAGTAGAGATACATTCTCTCCCTTTCCCTCCCCCCCCCCCCCCCCCCCGCACCCCCGCTTCCATCTCTCTCTGCCTCTGCCTCTGCCTCCCTCAGTTGACTTCCAATCTTGGACACTTTTCTCTGCACCTCGTTGATGAGAGTGAGAATTACTAGAAAGGTCGGAATTACTGAGCTTCAAAGCTGAACCAGAGACACAGGTTTACAGGACACTTTCCGTACATCTTCCATCTGAGCTTCAACCAACGCGATAAGATCTTAAGTACCGTTTAATCCCTCACGGGGATACAATAAACTTTTTTTTTTTACTTTTAACTTTTAAATAAACTTTTAAAGGTTTGCCGGTAGTCGGCAGTAATTGCTTTCCCCCAAACACCGCCCACCTCCGGGCTCTGCTAGCCTCCGGGCTGGTCGCATGTGGGGCAGCCTCGTTCTGACGTCTGGCCCAAGGTCGATCCCCTCCACCCATCCCCCTACTTCTCCGCTCATGCTTTGCCATTCATAGGAGCGCGTGAGCGGATACACACCCACACTCACCAAATAGCTGCCCAGTGCAGCGGGGGGGAAGGGGGGGAGCCGAATAAAAAGTTCCATCCCTAAGACCTGCACCTGGGTAGGGTGAACCGCGAACTACAATTCCCAGAATGGACTGGGATTGGAATAAGTACATTTCAGTCACGTGTTCTGGGAAATGGAATCTGGTCCTCAAATAGGATTCTCAGCCAAGAGATTCTGGGAAATATAGTCATGGACTGGGATTGGGACTGGGGCAAAGGATTGGAGGGATATTTCTGCTCAAGCGTAGGGCTACATATCTCTGGCAAAACATCTGCCCTTTTGCTCTCAGAATGACATCCCCTAGGGTCTTGCACACCGCGAACTGTGTGTGTGCGCGCGCAGGATTGCACCTGCCTGCCTCTGTGTATGTGTGCGCATGCGCATATTAATCATAAAGGTAAGCACAACTTACGCTTTGCAAAGTCATTTTTTTAAAAAGCTTTTTATTTTCATTTTTTCCAGATAACATATTGATACACTTTTTAATAATTGATTTCTGACATTTTTCCATCCATGTTATCTCCCTCTCCCACTTCTTTCACAAGATGGCAGGTAATATGATATAGGTTGTATATGTGTTATTGTATAATATATATATTTCCATATTTGCTCCCCTTGGATAAACGAAAGGGAGGGTGAACTAGGTCAGGCAGTACTCAAACAGAAATACTGCATTTTTGAACAGGAAAAGGCTGAAAGGAGAACAGAAGGATGAATGGAAAAAATAAGATGAAGAGAAACAACATCATTAGTCATAATAACTGTAATGTGAACAGGATAAACCCCCATAAAATGGAAGAAAATAGCAGAATGGACTCAAAGCCAGAATACCAATAAATGTTATCTAAAAAAAAATACATTTAAAACAGGGTGATAGACATACAGAAAGGTAAAGGGCTGAAAAAAAAATCTAGTGTCCTTCAGCTACAGTGATTCTTTGTGAACAAAATGGGGCCCATAATAAAAATTGCACAGCAAGGTTTCTGTTGGAGTTTCAGCTCTGAGTCTCTTGCTCACTCCAAGTTGAGTGTCTCTGGAGGTGGGATGAGTGCTACACTATGGTATATTGGCTGACTGTATTTTTCTGGTATGGAATATACAGCATGCTGTGATGCGCTGAGGTAGGTCTGATGAAGGTCCATGAGACATGGCTTAAGAGTTTCCAGGGTATATCCAGTTTTCTGGACCAATGACTCGGGCCAGCTCTTCCCAGTGACCGTGTAGAGTGCTAGATGAAATGCAGCTCCTGCAGTTACTGAGGGGAGATACTTCAGATAGGTGACCGTATCAACTAAACACAGCTCTCCCAGAAACATGGCTAAACTTTCCACATGAGGGTTGGGCTGCTGTTGATGAAGGAAATACTGAGTGAGGAACTGATTGATTGTGGGCAGGGCAAGGTCGAAAGCCAGCACTTGCAGCATCCTGCACTCCATTTCTGAGATCTGCTTTTTGGTGCATTGGCCATCCATGTGGTGAATAAGCTGAATTATTCGGAGTGGGTAGGCTTCTTCAAACTTTGTGGCAAGGCGCAAGGCAACAATGCCCAGCAGGTAAAGGGTCTCATCGGACACTGGCTCTAAGGAGAGGTACCGATCGAAATACTTCACAGCCAAGTGCAGAGTCTCATTCTGGAGCTCCAGTAATTGCCCTGCGACCACTAGACAGTTCAGTAAGAGAACCCTCAAGCCATCAATGGTGTCTGGCTGGTTCTTCATGTAATCCACATTCAGTTTAAATTTCACCTCCATTTCCCTCAAGTAAAGATAGATGTCTTCTGCGTAGTCAGAGACTTCCATGATGTTTGGTAGTTTTGGGGGGGCTTCCAGCTTCATGGACGTTTCCAGGGGAAGAGAAGCTTCAAAACTGACATCCATTGTTTGATTGCAGGGCACCAAAGGTCTGCTTGTGGCTGGTAGGGAGACAGCCGAATTGAAGTCCCATCTCTTGTCCTCACATTGCACCTTTTTAGGGCTAAGAAATTCCTTCTCCCTCTCACCACAGGGCTCATCCATTTGAACTGTGAAAGTGGACTGCTGGCTGGTGGCATTCCGGCGTGGACCAGCGCGCTGCTTACCATTAACCCCGAGAAGAGCAAGAAGCTGGCATTTTCTCTTCATCAGTGCCTGGGCGATGATCTGGGCCGGAATTTTTTTCCCAAGCTTGCCCAGCATTCTGGTCTTCCAGAAGCAGTTGGTATTGCTGAAACTGTCTGGTTGTCCTGATGTCTCAGACCGCTTCTGAGGCTCTTACTTTTCTCTGTAGCTTCTCTCCTTCAGCAGCTGTGATCTGTTGACTTTCAGATCCTCCAAAGGAAATGTCTGAGCTGAGCTCTTTGGGCCTTTTATAGGGACCCTTTATTGAACTCCTGGACATGGTGTGAACCCCCCTTGCACTGACTCCTCCCTACTAGTTCACTAGCACTGAGGTAAGTTCACACCTCTAATATGCAGTCCCCTTGAGGTCTTCCAAGTTCACACTTTTTTCTGGCTCCTAAAGATTCACAGGTTTCAAAATGATGAGCCCACCTGAGTTTTCTGTCTATGAGGACAGGAGTACTAGACCTTGAAATAAGATTCTATCCTCATTTTTCCTTAGGAAAGTTTTCTGCCATATCATATGGAGAATTAGACTTGGATAGAAGCAACAGCAATTTCTGCATGTGAAAACTTTGGTGATTCTGGGAGAATTATTTCTTCTGAGTTTCAGTCTCCTTATGTATAAAATAGGATAAACTGCAAATATTGCCATATTCTTGGGCAGCTAGGTGGCATGATGGATAGAGTACCATACTTGGAGTCCAGAAGATCTAAGTTCAGATCCAGCCTCAAACACTTAGTAGAAATGTGATCCTGGCCAAGTCACTTAACCCTGTTTGCCTCAGTTACCCCACTACCCACATGGTAAGGCCAGCCAAGGAGAAAACTTTAATTCAAGAAGGAACAGGGTCCAAGAGACTAAGTTCCTAGATTCCCCCAGGATTTGGTTCCTGCTTTCCAGAGATGACTTACATAGATAAGCCTGATGACTGAGAGAGAGGCATCCTTTCATGATCCCAAAGCCCTCATGACCAATGAGGGGCATATCATTGGGGATGTGGACTCTAAATGATCATCGTAGAGCAAACATCAACAACATGGAAATAGGTTCTGATCAAGGACACATGTAAAACCCAGTGGAATTGCGCCTTGGCTACAGGAAGGCGTGGGGGAAGGGGAGGGAGGGAAAGAATATGATTCTTATAACCAAGAAATAATGTTCTAAATTGACTAAGTATAAAGACTGACTTGTGATCCCTATATATTTTACTTGTGGGTGATAACCTGAGAAAGAGAACGGAGACTGAAGGAAATAGGTGAATAATAAAGACTCAGAGACAAAAAGTTAAAACAGATGGGTAGTGGCACGATCTCTGTGAATATTTCCCATGGACAAGTAATTAATGGGAAATATGAGGAATAAGAAAACAAGTGGGGAGTAAGAACTCCTTAATGCCTCCTATGGACAAGAGTGGCAGAGGATTAATAGGAAGCATGGGAATGATAGCGTCGGGAGGAAAGGGAGACCAGGAGGAAAAATATAGGACAGAATAATCATAGATCCAGGGAAGTAAGAGAGAGATTTGTGCTTGTTCCCCAGCATTTATTGGAAGTTTTAGGAATGTGGATGGGGAGGTGATCAATGAATAGGTAACATGGCATAGGTTTTAACATTGGTTGAATTGACAATGAGGATAGATCAAAGAGGTGGAGATTAGCCTGACATGTGCCTTGAAAAGGAATGTGGTCTGACAAGGTGTGAGCTAGGACCCTGTGGCTGCTCAGGAATTCTCCTGCCCTTTGGATTGTAACTTCTATACAATGAAAATTAACTGATGTGACCATGTGTCTGGTAAATAAATATATAGGATGCAATATCAATACATCAACCATACTTCTAAGATGCTAACATGCCTGGTATGCTACCCTAATTAAATTAAAATTTTCAAAGGAATGACCAATAACTGGACTAAGCATCACTTCCTGAATTTTCAAGCTCAGTCTAAACCTTTGCCCAGGATCCTTCAACTGGCCCCAGGTTTCATCTCACTTCCCTGGCTTCTGCAGATCAGGAATCTCACCTGCCATGCTGGTAAATTAAGTTACATGACTCTATGATTCCTGTGGCTTCAGAATTCTGGGATCTGATGATCTCCTAGATATTGAGTTTATACAGTAGTATTCCCAGAGGCAATAAGAAACATTATTTCATTGGATATTTATTCATGACATATAATGCTAATGATAAGTAGTTGCAGAAAATATAGCTGCTTGTTCTTTTCATTGTGGCAAACAATTAGAACTGATGAGGGTACTTGTTAATTGGAGAATGACTTAGCAAATATTGGTATATGCATGTGATGTTGAAGGAATGATGAAAGGTATGGTTTTAAAGAAAACAGGGCAAATTTGTGTGAATGGACGCAAAATAAAATGAGCAGAACCAGAATAATATGTACAATGACAACATTACTGCAAAGATGAACAACTGAAAATCTCAGTACCTTGATCAACATGACCAAACACTATTTCAGAAGACTCATAATGAACCATGCTAGCTATATCTAGATATAGAACTGATAGAGTGCAGATTGAGGAAAAAAAATTTTGGACGTTGTAAGTGAAGGATTTTGTTTTACTTAGAAAAAAAAGATAGTAGCTTATATGAAGCAGTGGAGAAATTCTACAGAGACTTTGAGATCAATGTAAAGATGGGAAAAGATGAAGATGGGAGAAATATGGCACAGCAGAGGAAGAAAAAGTAAGAATGAGAGACCAAAGAACTATAGATGACAAGATATATCATGAGTATTTTCTTCAAGAAAATAACTGGTAGACGCTGGATATGATGAGTACCAAATAGTACAATAAAGAATGATATTTTCTTGTTTAGTCATTTGACTTTGTGATCCCATTTGGGATTTTCTTGGTAAAGATACTGGAGTGGTTTGCCATTTCCTCATTTGCTCATTTTACACATGAGGAAACTGAGACAAATAGGTTACTTGCTTGGGGTCACATAGATAGTAAGTGTCTGAGGCTAGATGTAAACACAGGTCCTCCTGACTCTAGGGCCAGCATTGAGCTACCTAAATGCCCAAAAAAGAATGAATTAGATTGCATTTTAACAGATTATTATTGATGTGGGAGTGAAACCTGTGTCATCTCTCTGTAAATGGTTAGACCATTAACTTATCAGAAGTAAGATCAGAATGAAGAAGAAGAAAAATATAAAAAGACATGGCATGCAATTGAAGTGACCACCATGATTTAAATAAGTAATTAAAAAGAAAAAATTGGCACTGGAGAATATAAGTGACATTGACAGTAATAATTACATCTAATAGTTTAACCATCATGAAAAAGTGGGGGGGGGATGAAAAGGTAGGGAAGGAGAAGAGAATGTATAGTGTGAATCAAACTTTCCTTGTCAATCAGCAACTTTTAATTTAATCAACCAAAAACTGAAAACACCCCTACTTAACACTTTATTAGTCATCAAGCAAGAGAATTCACAAGTCACTTACTTGAAGAGTTCACACTCTCAGAAACTCAATCAGTTAGGAACTTGTGAATCCTTTTAATGGGAGTTTACACCTTCAGAGGATGGGAGGTGTGAATCCCACAGACAGAGTTTTTGAGGGTGTGAATTCACAAAGAGGTTTGTGAGCTCCTCCACCTAGTTCAAGGTTGTGTTGATTCAATCAAAAGCTAGACAAAGGAGAGTTAATCCTGTCTTCACAATCTAGAGAGGTACTAAATCGGGGTACTTAAATTACTGTTAACCATCGTGTTAACTCCAACTAGGCAAAGAGAATAATGGATTCCCTTTTCACAGTTCTTGGACTGTTTCTTGGGTCAATGAGTAGCTGGCTGTTCCTTTCCTGGTTTCCTGGAGAGAGATTAGTCCTGGAGAGGCCTTTCCCTCTTGGAGGAGGTCAAGTTGATGGAACACCTAGTCCTCCCATCAAGGGTTAAGAAGCCCTCTGCTGGGTTGAGCCCAGAGCAATATTTAGTGTGATCGGCTAGACATCTTCTCTACCTTTTTTTGTATTTCTCTACTTTCAATCTTTCCACCTCTTTTGTAAATAAAAGCTATTAAAAATCATTTTGACTTTGAGCTATAATAATTTAAATTGGTGACCAACATGTTATTTTGTAATTTCTCACATATTCTGGTTAAACCCTTCATTTAATTTCTGACAAGAAGATGCATTTATTTATTTATTAAAATTGTTACCTGTCTTAGAATGAATACTGTGTATTGGTTCCAAGGTAGAAGAGCATAAGAGTGAGGTAATGCGGGTTAAGTGACTTCCCCAGGGTCACAAAGCTACGAAGTGTCTGGGGCCATATTTAAAACCAGAACTTCACATATCTA
This sequence comes from Monodelphis domestica, assembly GCF_027887165.1. Lineage (NCBI taxonomy): Eukaryota > Metazoa > Chordata > Mammalia > Didelphimorphia > Didelphidae > Monodelphis > Monodelphis domestica. The sequence goes on along the minus strand of NC_077227.1, from coordinate 719,692,837 downwards.
TGAATGGCTCTCAATCTACTGAGCTGTTAAGGTGTTCTTTGAAGTGGCATTTATTAAACATGTTCTTGGGCCAGGCACTATGCTAAGAGCTCTACAAATATTTGATTCTCATAGCAATCTTGTGAGAAAGTTGCTATTATTATCCCCATTTTATAGTTGAGGAAACTGAATAATTGCACATTGCAAATTAATTGCCACAAGGAGCCCAGGAGAGCCCAGAAAGAGTCCTGGTCATCAAATGAACCAACTGAAAGCCAGTAACAAATTAGAATATATATATTTGTAAATTCTTATGAAGATAAAAGATGATGTATGATTTTGAGCAGCAACATCTCCTAAAGCAGAGAGAAGCAGTGGAGGGCAAAAACAGTTAAAAGAGATCTTAGCAAGATGACCAAGAAGCAAATAATCCCAAGAGCATTTTAGGATGAAAGTGGAAGGGCTCCAACCAAAAGAAAAATGAAGAAGTTTTGCTCAAATTATACGTCATCAGTATATTAAAATTACTATACTTGGAGCCTAGCATCACAGTCCCAGATGTGCTTATTGAGGAGATAGAGATGGTGAAAACATGGATGGGAAAATCCACCAGAGCAGACCAAGTATATTTAAAAGACCTTATAATTGTAAAGCCACTGATGGGCCAATATACAAAATATCTGAAGGAGGGGAAAGTTCCAAAGACTTTAACAAAATCTTGGACTGTTTATTAGATCCACTGAAAAGAAGTTGAGGCATGTCATATCATATGTCTACTCTGATGCGTACATAATTTTCATGAAAGTAACCTATATATAAATAGAAGATATATTTGATGAAGTTTTTAGGAAATAATAAAAGAAATTTGATAATGGACCTCATATCTACCCCTGGACAATTAACCTAAAGATGTATAGTGTGGGTTCCCTGTCCAGCAGGGCCCACAAGAAGGGGTTCTCCTTTGTGGTAGGGACCCGAGGAGAGGCAGGGAGTCTGAGAACCAGGGTGAAGAATGACAGACACAGACAAATCAGTATTTAGATAGGGCAGGCAAAACCCCTATGATATTCTCCTTGGGAGGAAAATATGAGAATCAATGGAACACGTGGTAGAGGAAGAGCTTAAGGCAGAGAATGCAAAGCTGAGAGAGGCTAGAGTTCCAAGAGAGGAGAAGGTTTTCTAGAGAGAGAGAGATTCCTAGAGAAGAGGGGATTCCAAGAGAACAATCACGGGGCTGCCTTCTGTTTTTATTACAGCGTGTTTTAGGAGGTACTCTCAAGCACGTATCAATTACGTAACAAAACATAGATAATTCAGATTGTATGGCAACGTAAGGGTAATACCGTTTCGGCGTGTAGATTTCAACCCACCCTTTCCCAGAGGAATGCACTCTGAGCCAAATGTTAATGAGTTAGTCTTAGGCAACAGGCCGCATGGCTAGGTCAAGATTTCATTCACAAATATCACAGTATCACCTTGTGTCTGAAGACACAGTAACCATACAATCATTCATATTTGATAGATATGAATATACTTGGAATGCTACATTTAGAATATAAAATCTCATTGTGCTTTATTGGTTTTTAATTATGAAAAAGTATTTGATTCCATTAAACAAATCATTCTCAGCACTTTGGGTGAACCCTACTTGGGTTAAACTTTTGGGCAAATGTAGATGGTTTCAAGTCTGCAATGTTGAAGGAATGTCAGTCACAATTCGATGAGATCACAGATCCATTGGAGTAAATAAAGGTATGAGATAGGTAAGATGAGGACTGGCTAATCAGGGTCAAATCCCTGAAGTATACACAGATATTTTTCTAACTGGATTTAGTCCAATTAATCATGTGGAAACTTTGATGAACATTTCTCTAGCCATGAATATACACTCAGGAGTTGGTACTTGGTTATGATGAGAAATCGTCTGGGTGGTCTACAGTGCCTAAATGACTGATGATTTAGGAGTTGCAAGGTGTGACTCACCCATTTATCATTCTTTTTCCCTTCCTGGGTAGTATTGCTTTGAGTAACCAGGAATGGCAGCTGGTCATATTCCTCCACCATATTCATGAGTAAATGGTACTTCAATTTCTTTTGTTTTTATTGATTCCTTCCCTTATGTGAATGAATATCCTGAAATAGAAGTTGACCTTGTGGATTCCTGCTATTGGAGCAGAAGGCTTGTTGGTCAGGTGGAGGAGTCTTCCAGAGTTGGTAGTGGTAGAGATAGAGATCAGATGATGACCAAAGTAATCTTGAGATAGACCTGCTGATTACCAGTTTCAGTGGATTCTTACTACAGAATCTGGTAATGTGTAGAATGAGAAATTATCTCAAGATAATAGTATTAATATCTTCAAGACGTTAGTAAAGCTGGTCCCCCCCACCCCCTCATCCTTCTCCCTTCAAGACAAAATTACCCTACCCTATCCTTCTCCTTGCAGGACAAAGACCTCACAAGATGTAAGTGTTTTGGGTTGAATCTTTGGAGTTTGTCTGGGAACTTGCCTTAGTAGGATCCCAGACTGACCTTGTCTTAGATCCTGAGGTACTGTGAATGAGAAAATACCCCTACCCCCTTATATACACGATTCAATTTTAATGTTGGTGATAGTTTTCAGAGAATATAATTACAATTTTAAGATAATTGATATGTGATGATTTTAGAAGACATTTTACTTATATTTTAGTTAACATTTTAAAAAACTGCTTAACTTAGGCTTTAGAGTCAGCCCCACCCTTCTGAGTAAATGCATCATACATGTAGCTTGTGATTCGGTAGTGTGGAAAGGAAACTAAAACAAGTTCTGGACTTCCTGCTACTGTGTTGGAACAAGCAACAGTGGGAATATTAGAGCGAAAAGAAATTGACAAGACTGACAGTGGGGGAAGGGGAAACTGGGAGTGGCAGTTGGTCTTGTGACTGGCATGGGAAAGGTGAGGAGCTTTTTTTTCTTCTTCTCTGGCTAGAAGTGCCTCTATTTTTCTTAATTTCAAAATCTTAGCAGTAGACAGCAAGCAACAAGAAAAGTTCTGAATTTCAGAGCTGGTTGGGCCTGTTTCTTCGGGCTGAAGAAAAATAGAGGCACTTCTATTTAGAAAAGAAGAAGGAAAACTTCTCACCCTTCCCACGCCAGGAAGGAACTGCCAGTCACAAGACCAACTGCCACTCCCAGTTGCCCCTTCCCTCACCAACTATCAGTCTTGTCAATTTCTTCTCTCTCTAATATTCCCACTATTGCTTGTTCCAACACAGGGGCAGGAAGTCCAGAACTTGTTTTTAGTTTCCTTTCCACAGCATGTATCATTGGCTTTGACCAGATATGGCCTCTTTCATCACCACCCATCCTTATCTGGAGTGGGCCCAGGGAATATCCTTCTTCCCCAATAACCATCAAGTGACACTTAGGTAATGGTCAAAAGATCTCTCTCACCAAATAAGTGGTACTTCCTAGATGACCTAACCTATGGACAAATAAGGTTTGCTTCCTAGATGAACAATAGGTGTTGTTACTGGTGTCTTTATCCTTTGAAGGGTATGATTATTTTTATGATAGTCTTTGTACTTGTGTAAAAAAAAAAAACCTGTGTAAGGGTTAAAAATTAAAGTTGGACTAAATATAAGAGAAATATGGTGGCTGAAATTAATATATCTCAAGTCAAAATGACTTTATAGTGGTTTTATTTACAAAATAGAGGGAAAGAGTAAGGTAGAGAAATGAGAAAGAGTAGGGTAAGGAATCTAGCTTAACAAGCTAAATATCTACTCTGGCACCTGGCTTTGCATTGGCTGGGCTCCAAAAACCCAGTTGTAGGGCCCAGAGGTAAATTAGGCCTCATAAGGCCTCTGTTAGGGAGGCCTATCTTGTGTTAATCTCTCTGGCAGTCAGGAAAGGAAGGTAAGCTTTTTTTCCACCCACCAATCCAAAGTAAAGAGCAATCTCACCAAATGATCCTCCACTAGCCTTCACAACCTTGAAAGAGCTCAAACAACTCCCTCCGAAAAACTCACCAAAAAAAAAAAATCCCTCTCATGGGAAGTTGCAACTACTTTTAAAGACCCTTCTTTGTGTTACTCCCTGTACCTTCCTCCACTTTACATGAATCAATTGAAGTTTTAAAATTTTCTTAATAATATAATAATAATCATAATAAAATTTCTTTAAAATTTCTGTTCATCAGTCATTTCTGAGTTAAGTGGGGGTGTATATGCTTCTGATGATTAAATCTAAAAACGGACAGGGGAAAGTTAATCCCATCTTCACAACTGTTACTTTAAGATTATAAAAGAAGATTCCTTCCAGTGCAGTGGGCTTCTGATTATTAATCAGGAGTCTGGCTTTGTTGAAGGATTTGACCCTCTTCCAATAAACTTAATTAATTACCTGGTTTGGAGAATTTGACATTATTTATCCAAAATGACTAATTCTTTAAAAAAGTTTTGCAACAGTACACAATGATCAAATATTAAATACCCTTTTGTCCTAGAAATTTCTCCCATTGTATCAGAGGTTTCTTCCAGGTGGTCAAGCCCCATGGCTAGATCTCTTGTATCCCTTGTAAAATGTCAACCTTTCCCAGGTAATCCAAGCCTGAACTCCTCCTCTCTTTGTATAATATTCCTACCTTTTTGTTTTGGATTAAAACATGTTTCCAATCCTTGTAAAAATGTAATAATCCCTTCAGGGAGGTTTGATTGTATCAGGATTTTTCTATACATTTCTGGGCATTTGTCTTAAGTCAATGACTTGAGGCAATGTCCCACATCTGTCTCCCTCCCTCCCTCCCTCCCTC